>NC_064616.1:939439018-940064018 GCF_023898315.1 Schistocerca nitens | reverse complement strand
TCCGAATTTTTTATGTGGAAACACTTTAAGGTTTTTAAATGAAACAAACTTAATTAAGATCTTACGTTTCTATTCTGCATGTCTACATATTTATTTCTCAATATAGGCACCCCGGCGACGAACACAATTCTCCCAACGAGAGACCTGTTTGTTGATACCATCACTGTAGAATAGTTGACTTTGTTCACGGAGCCGCAACCTGACCTCTACTTGCACCACTTCGTCACTATCAAAGAGGAATCCTCCAACGTGTTCTTTAAGATCTGGAAACAGATGAACATAGGATGGGGCAAAGTCGGGACCGACTGCAGGATGATCGATGACTGTGAACCCAAGGCGTAGGATTGTTACAGAAGTCGCAGCGCTCTTGGGTGGAGTTGCATTCTCATGCTGAAGTTTAGAGTGCTCCATGTATGAGAAAACTCTTTCTGCGGTTAGAACCTCGATTACAGCACGCTGTTTGTGACGCACCGACACAGTTACGTTACACACTGTGTTTTTACAAAATACAATACGAAGCCCTCTGGCGGCAGAGGGGGCAACTTAACATCAGTGAAGCGGACAAGTGGACCGAGCAATTTGCATGACGTGTAATACCTCATCAGTGCTGAGAAAACAATAAAAAATTGCGAAGCATTACTTTTCAGTACGCCCTCGTAACTGGTGAATCGACTTCTAAGACATAATCCTGTCTGAGGTATGATTCAGATTCCCAAAAAGCAGTTATTTATACCAGAGAACGCTATCTTCGAAAAAATTAATAACTAATTAGTGAAATGGGGTAGGAGTGTATAAAACTTATCGAAAAATCTTCTGTACCTACGAATCATCGTTATTTATTTAATATCCATCCTCTGCCTTCGTATCACACATAAAATCAGTAATAAAAACTGAACACTCATTTACGAAGTCATGTTTCTGTGGTATTTCTGACCTCAGGAGATTCATATTCGTAATAACCAACACCATATACCGTGCCTGATAATAAAATGAAATACCTTTAAAGGCAAGGTCATTTTATTGAGAAGTGATGTGACAGGTAGTTCATTATTGCAGGAGTGATGACGATGAAGTCCCATACTCCTTGACAGAGCGTAGGGGAGCGAAGCGGGAAACCCGCACCGCTGTACTAGGCAAGGTATTTGCCAATGCCTTCCTCCGACCGTAATGAGGATGAATGATGATGATGAAGACTACACACCCAGCCATCTCGAGGCAGGTGAAATCCTTGACCCCACTGGGAACCGAGCCCGGGACCCCGTCCTCGGGAAGCGAGAACGCTACCGCGAGACCACGAAATGCAGACCATTGCAGGAGTATGATGACCAAATGAAACACACGTATCGCAGTAAGCGACGCACAGTCAGTTGCATCAAGAGACAGTGTACCGCCTGCCAGCGGTAACACATGCGTGTTCTCTTGCATGCAAATGATCATAAAGGTGCCAAACAGCATCCTGCAATGGATTGCGTCAAATATCTTGCTCCTTTTGTTGCTATTTGACAATGGTTCTTCGACGCCCAGGAGAACAAGTAAGTTACCGCTTCATCACGTCCCATAAGCGTCCCGTTGGCAAGAGCTCTGGTGAACTTGCGGGCCAGGGCAGTTGTTGTAAGCCAAGAAGAGCACGTTTCGGCACAGTATCTCGGGGATAACAACCTCGCCAATACTCATACAGCAGGTACTGATTATTTTATCCTGCAGAAACACTGAATGTGACCGCGAGTTGTAGCTGGTGCCCGCCACCCTCGGGCATCATTTAGCCTGAGAAGGAATCTGTGTGTGGTGGGTGAATGCAATCCGGAATAGGCAGCTCACCCAAGTTTACACCATACACGTGTAACTCCATCATTCTTATACAGACAGAACCTACACTCATCGCTTGAGACAACAGAGCGCTGTCGCACTCGCTAGTCGATTGCCTCATGACAACAGAACAGCCATGATTGGTGGCGTCTTGGTGTCATTGGTATCCTGGCTAGATTCACAAGTTTCTTAGTCCTGCTGCAGACGGATGGTTCTCAATAGTCTGTAAACACACAGCAGTTGCAACACGTGCCAAGACTTCGTCCCTGCATGGTATTACACTGGCTGCTCGCACTTTGCATCGATGTTGACGTGCGTCTGTACTAGGAGACGTCCAGATCATTGTCTACGGGTGTGGGACTGTTACACAGACCACTCCTGAAAGCAGCGGCACACCACCGACATACTGTGCCCAACACGGGTAACAATCCGTAAACACGTTCATCCAGCTGCCTGTAGGCCCTCATTGCGATTCCATTCAGACGGTTGAAGCTTTTCAACAGGAGTATGTACTCGTCGGTGGTTCATGGTTGTACCATAGAACGGAAGTTCGAAACACTTTTCACCCACAAGCTCATCTCATATACTGCTTGTATAGTACGAAGTTACTCTTGTGCATTTAATGTGACAGAGAGGTAAATGCACGGGTCTGTACAAAACTTGGTTCGTAAGTGTCCTAGTGGCGAGCCGTACACCGTCTTCGATGTGGCCGAGCGGTTCTAGGCGCTTCAGCCAGGAACCGCACGATCGCTACGGCAGCAGGTTCGAATCCTGCCTTGGGCATGGGTGAGTGTGATGTCCTTAGGTTAGTTAGGTTTAAGTAGTTCTAAGTTCTAGGGGACTGATGACCTCAGATGTTAAGTCCCGTAGTGCTCAGAGCCATTTCGAACGTACACCGTCTTCTTTCCGTCCTGTTACTATATTGAAAACACATTTAATTTAAAGGTGATCCTGAAGTCGAATAATTAAGGGTAGACAAGTTAAGCGAATTATAAATTAAGACAAACTAACAGAGAAACACTTGTAACAGTCATTCGCAACATTGAAGATTTAACTTTTACAAACAGATGATGTATTCACTAAGGTAGTAACTCATACTGAATAGTAGTCCTACAAGCAGTTTTAAACATATACCTCAAAACGAATATTTTTCCCTAATGTCGTTTTTTCCTATGAGGATTATTTAAACCGGTGGAGACCGTATTACGCTCTTCAGTTGTTAGAGGACATATTACGATCTTCAGATGTTAGAGAGCGTATTACGCTCCTCAGTTGTAGGCAACTCCTGTCCACCAGTGTAGTAGTGCATTGTCTCTGATTACTAATGGAGCGATACACCTGGAGTGAATATACTGATATGGTTGGTGCGTACTACGTAGCGCACCACAACGGACGAGCTGCACAGCATGTTTATCAACAACAATATCCTAATCGCCGTATCCCGCATCATACGACCTTTGCTGCTGTGTACCAACGTCTGCGTGAGACCGGGTCATTTAGCAGATTACCTGGAGGAATCTGTCTTGCAACATGTGGAGCGGGATCCTTCAATCAACACTCGTGCAATTGCACGTAACATGGGGAACAGTCCTTCGAGAGCAATTGCTACGTCCATTTCACTTACAGCGTGTCCACAACCTGGAACCAGTTGATTATCCACCCAGAGCACAGTTTTCGCACTGGTACCTGGAACAGTGTGAAATGCATCCTACATTTCCATCCTCTGAGTTGTTTACCGATGAAGCAACATTCGGGCGTGATGGAGTCTTCAACATGCACAATTCGCATGTTTAGAGTGGGGATAACCCACATGTCATAGTTACTAGCCCTCATCAAGTGCCGTTCTTCGTTAATGTGTGGGTCGGTGTTGTTGGGGACTGTTTAATTGGGCCGTATCTGCTACCTAGGCTATTAAATGGCAGGCACTACTACAATTTTGTCACCAGAGATTTGCCAGAATTGCTGGAAGACGTCCCGCTCCCTACAAGACAACGCATCTGGTTCCAATATGAAGGGGCGTCGGCACATTTCAGTCGTCGTTTCCTGGACCGACAGTTTCCAGAAACGTGGGTTGGCAGCGGTGGTCCTGTATCATGGCCTGCTCGATCCCCAGATATGTCCCCTCTGGACTTTTTTCTGTGGGGAGAGATGCGCAACCTTGTTTACGCAACTCCTGTTGCATCAGAAGAGGATCTGGTTGACCGGATAGTAGCAGCAGTAGTACAAATTCAGGATACTCCTGGGGTTTTTCCCGTCTCAGACAGAACATGATCCGACGGTGTAACATTTGTTTACGTGTCAATGGGGGAATTTTTGAAAATCTACTGTAATTGAAATTTGGTTGTGTTAATGTGTTGTCCCTTGGTCATAAAAAATGGAAAATTGTTTGTTGGTTTAATTAATTTGCCGCCAGAGAAATCTTCTTCTACCGGTTTAAATACTCCTCATAGGAAAAAATGACATTAGGGAAAAATATTTGTTTTGATGTCCCCTACAACCTCCCAGAGTTTGTCGGTTTAAATACTTTTCACCCTGTATATCATACGGTAAATGCAAACGTTTGTGGTAGAATGAATGGTTTAATTGTAAATATTTTTCTGCGTACAGTTGGCAGTTTTTATACGATGTGTTGTACTCTGTCAATTGAATTTACTGCACCAGTCTTCCTACCCTCATTTCATGTTATTTCAGTGTGTACTATGTCTGCCGTTAGCCAGCCGTATCCTTCAGAATCCAACTACCAGCGGTCCATCGCAGTTATCCTGCGGCCGCCTGTGATCGCCCTGCCTGTAAAACACGTAGCTGGCTCGCGCCAATATCGTTATTGTTAGTAGACACTTTCCATACCTGCTCAGCAGAAACCATTTCCAGCCTTCTAGCTTTCTTTCCTTGTTTACTCAGGCTCGAAACGAACGTACCTCTCTGCTATGGTTCACTTCAATTTCGAGATTCTCCCAAGATTTGTTAATTTGCAGTCTTCTATTGTAAGTACAGCCTCGGCCGCTCAACAAATATTAACTATACGTTACGCTCAGTTCCACCAATGGTTTCACTCAACACTCGTTACATTACAACAAACAGGCCTCCTAAGTACCATCCGATATCCGATGACCGTGACAGATGAATGACTAAGACAGCAGCCCCTCTGTATGCACATATTATACCCTGGTGCCATTGAACACAGTCCTGGATTGTCTCGAATTTTTTCCCAACTGTGTACATAGATTTTGTTTCATGAGTACTTCGTTAGTTATCACTGAAAAATGGTGTGCAGCACACTGCAACATATATATACACCTATATTTACATCTACATGGATACTCTTCAAATCACATTTAAGCGCCTGGCACATGGTTCATCGAACCACCTTCACAGTTCTCTCTTATTCCAATCTCGTATAGCGCCGGGAAATAACGAATACCTCTATCTTTCCGTACACGCACTGATTTCCCTTATTTTATTGTGGCGATCGTTTCTTCCTATGTAGGTCGCTGTCAACAAAATATTTTCGCATTCGGAGGAGAAAGCTGGTGATTGAAATTTCGTGAGAAGATTCCGTCGCAACGAGAAACGCTTTTCTTTTAATGATGTCCAGCCCAAATCCTCTATATTTTCAGTGACACTCTCTCCCATATTTCACAATAATACAAAACGTGCTGCCATTCTTTGGACTTTTTCGATGTGCTCCATCAGTCCTATCAGATAAGGATCCCACACTGCGCAGCAGTATTGTAAAACAGGACAGACAAGCGTAGTGTGTAAAGTGGCTATAATTTCGCACCTTACAAGCACTCATCTACATACTTTTCCGTGATTTACAACCGGAATTAGGTATCCTTTGGTAGGTTGTACATCGTTTGTATGAATATTTAAAACAGACTGACATTGTCACGTACACCTTGTAAGTAATTGTTAAAGCTTATTCCATGAAAGGTGATGCAGTGTCTTTATTATAAAAACGGCGTAATGAATTATTGCCTATACTAGTAGAGGTTGGAACGCTAGTGAAAATAAAACAGCAGGCGTAACTCAAGCTCTGGGTGGAAAAGCCCGCAGAGGTGTGTTGGCCCTGCTTCACACAGGTAGTGCTAAGACGGACGGTCTGAGCACCTGATCACGGAAGCGTAATACAGCGGTGGCCAGCCACTATTGCAGTGGGGCTGGAAGGGTAACCGGATAATACTTCGGAAACTCTGAAAATCTTGGACGCAGCAGAGAGGAACGAGGAAGCGTTCCCTCGGAAATTGCAGGCTGGGTTATTTCCGAGGATATTTTACTCTGAGAAACGCACCATTGTGTGAGTATAGGTATTTCCTCGCAAACTTTCCGCGCTGGATGACAAAAGATTAAAAGATGGTTGGTCAGCGTTCAGAAGAAACTGTAGAGAGGGAGAATATTCCGTTGTTTCAAGAATATGATTCGCCTTCTGAGTTACGAGGGAGGGGAGCCTAGCTTTTCTGTGTAGCCAGCGGTGGAGAGAAGAGGTCTTTCCGTTTTGATCGCCTGGGTTTGACGGCCACTCAGTATCAGCTTTGTTGGTACAGACAGACGTTCTGTCTTTGCTCTCACGAGATTTTATAATTAGAACGGTTAGGCACTGTACTGTTGCGAACTTATACGATTCTGGACTTCGCCTCCGGGTAGGCTCTGAGCACTATGGGACTCAACTGCTGTGGTCATAAGTCCCCTAGAACTTAGAACTACTTAAACCTAACTAACCTAAGGACAGCACACAACACCCAGCCATCACGAGGCAGAGAAAATCCCTGACCCCGCCGGGAATCGAACCCGGGAACCCGGGCGTGGGAAGCGAGAACGCTACCGCACGACCACGAGATGCGGGCCCTCCGGGTAGGGAGTCGTCGTTGAGTACGCGGCATTCTGTGATTGAGAGCACTTCTTCTGCCAATACTCACGTTGAGACGTTATCTGAACTCCGTCCTTGTGACTGGGAGTTAGCGTTTCTCGTCTGTAGAATACAGAGAGGAGAAGACAGTATTAGATTATACTAGTCAGAGGACCGTGTTTTGCCGTCCTAGCATTTAAATGAATTTTTTATATATTTTGTGGTTGGAGTTCTTCTGTCGTCGCAGACGTGTACAAGAATCATCACTCTGACGCACCGGACGCAGTACATACGATGATATTGCTAATCTACAATAAATTTATAAGCGGGAATAGCATTTATCATTTTATAGTTACTAGTCTCTTAATCATCCATTTATGTTTATGTTGTAATTTATATGTTAAATAGCAAGAAGGGGGAGGTATCATCATTAAGAGTTCCTAAGATCTGCTTCAGGGGGTAGTCAGACATGGCCAAATTTTCATTTTTGAGTTCATTATTTTCCGTTGCGTACATTCATTTTACACCCGACTGGAGTAACATCTTAGAAGTGTAGGCAGTCTCCTTAGCAGATCTATCACATTTTCTAAGTGTCCTGTCAATAAAACGCAGTCTTTGGTCAGCCTTCCCCACAGAATTTTCTGTGTGTTCCTTCCAATGATAGTTGTTTGTAATTGTAATTATTAGGTATTTAATTGAATTTACGGCCTTTAAAATTGACTGGTTTATCGTGTATCCGAAGTGTAACAGATTCCTTTTAGCGCCAGTATGGATGACCTCATACGTTTCGTTATTTAGGGTCAACTGCCAATTTTCGCACAATTCAGCTATCTTTTCTAAACTGTTCTGCAATTTGTTTTGATCTTCTGATGATTTTATTAGTCGGTAGACGACAGCGACATCTGCAAACAACCTAAGACGGCTGCTCAGATTCTCTCCCAGATCGTTTATACAGATAAGGAACAGCAAAGGGCCTGTAACACTACCTTGGGAAACGCCAGAAATCACTTCTGTTTTACTCGATGACTTTCCGTCAGTTACTCCGAACTGTGATCTCTCTGACAGGAAATCACAAATCCAGTCACATAACCGAGGCGATATTCCATAAGCATGCAATTTCACTACAAGCCGCTTGTGTGGTACAATATCAAAAGCCTTCCGGAAATCGCGAAATACGGAATCGATCTGAAGTCCCTTGTCAATAACACTCATCATTTCACGAGAATAAAGAGCTAGTTGTGTTTCACAAGAACGATGTTTTCTAAAACCATTTTGACTGTGTGTCAATAGACCGTTTTCTTCGAGGTAGTTCATAATGTTCGAACACAATATATGTTCCAGAATCCTGATGCTGATCGACGTTAGTGATATGGGCCTGTAATTAATTGGATTACTCCTGCTACCTTTCTTGAATATTGCTGAGACCTGTGCAACTTTACAGTCTTTGGCTACGGATCTTTCGTCTAGCGGCTGGTTGTATATGATTGTTAAGTACAGAGTTAATGCATCAGGAACCTAATTGGTATACAGTCTGGTCCAGAAGACATGATTTCATTAAGTGATTTAAGTTGCTTTACTAATCCGAGGACATTTACTTCTATGTTACTCATGTTGGCACCTGTTCTCTATTCGAATTCTGGAATATTTACTTCGTCTTCTTTTGTGAAGCCTGTGTTTAGTAACTCAGCTTTGGCAGCACTGTCTTCAGCTCCATTGCTATCGCGCAGAGAGGGCATTGATTATTTCTTGCTGCTAACATACTTCACATACGACCAGAATATTATTGGATTTTCTTCCAGGTTTCGTGACAAAGTTTCGTTGTGGAAACTGTTATAAGTGCACTGAAGTCCGCTCTAAATTTCGAGCATCTGTAAAGGATCGCCAATCTTGGAGATTTTGCATCTGTTTAAATTTTGCATGTTTGTTTCGTTGTTTCTGCAACAGTGTTCTAACCCGTTTTGTGTACCAAGGAGGATCAGCTCCGTCGTTTGTTAATTTATTTGGTACAAATCTCTCAATTGCTGCCGATACTCTTTCTTTGAATTCAAGCCACATCTGGTCTACACTTACATCTTTAATTTGGATGGAATGGAGATTGTCTCTCAGGAAGGCGTCAAGTGTATTTCTATCTGCTTTTTGAATAGGTACATTTTTCGTTTATTTTTGGAGGATTTAGAGGTTACAATTATCAGTCTCGCTACGACATCCCTGTGTTCACTAATCCCTGTATCCGTTTTGATGCTCGTTATTAACTCAGGATTATTTGTTGCTATGAGGTCAAGTATGTTTTCACAACCGTTTACTATTCGCGTGGGCTCATGAATTAACTGCTACGAAAATTCTGGCAAGCATCCATTGTCCAATTTCTAGGAAATATTCCATTCCCTCTGCTCAGACATCTGACCCAAAACTGGTAGAAACCGACTTCGAGGAAGAAAGATGTGAGTCCACAGAGATGTAGAAATCCGCAAGTCAATACTTATCCTATGACATTTTTGGAAGATAATTTGAAGGCCGACAAAACTTAGTTAACAGGATTTGTAGGTTTAGAGCAAGCTTTTCAAAATGTAGGCTCAGGAAAAAGAAAACTGGCATTCTACAGGCCGGAGCGTGGAATGTTAGGTACCTTAATGGTGTAGGTATGTCAATAAGTTAATTAGTTATATGTTACATACACTATATTAATGATTCTTATATAGAAATTATGTGGAATGAGTCAGTTTACAGGATATGTACAAATGTTTAGTGTTAATATGGATAAATACAATACTTTTTAGTCCTTCTCATGCAACCACACTTAAGAACTAGGTTTTCTCCATTTTTTTTTAACAGCAACCAGTTTGTAGATTAAAATTCACCCATCGGATATAAGGAGTTCTTCTGGAGAAATGATTTTGTGTTATATTTGAAGCCTACTTTGCTACCTGTCAGACATTTTATGTTATCGGGCAAATGCTCAAACATTTTTACTGCTGCATATTGAACTTCTTTCTGGGCCACTGACAGCATTAGTAAAGGGAAATGAAGGTAAGTTCTTCCTCAACTCTTTTTGGTAAGTACATGTCTATTCTTCTCAAACTGTGATGAATTATTTATCACTAATTTAATTATGGAATACATATGTGTTGTGATAGTGCCGTTAAAATGCCTAATTCCTTGCGACCATAGGTGCACAGCATATATTATTGTTACTGCTCAGTTTTGTATAATCAGTACTTTCGTTCTAAGTAATGAGTTTCGGAAATGCACAAGTGGGGTATCAGATTGATCAGCATGAGGGCTTTTTGTGCAAATAATAATTTCATTGTTTGAAAGTTGTTGCGGTAGTTAAGAAAAATTTAATTATTTGTTTGAGAGAAATTTGTCTAAATCTTTATAGGCAAAGGAAGGGTGTGTGCTGGATAAATGGTATTTTAAATTCTCCAGCTTGAGGTCTAAATCTGTAAAAACGGATTTAAAACGTTACATTCCAGTGGTATTCAACAACGCTTGAAAATAAGTAAAATATTTTGAAAGAAATACCATCAAATATTCTATGAAATGATTTGTCTAAAAATAAGGATTAAAACCTATTAGAGAAACAATTCACATGCCTTTGAATTACACTCGAAATCATGCACAACAAATGATGTGCCGATTGAGAATTTAAAATTCAATGTTCAGATTAGAATTTCAAAGAGTAATACTGGATGTTCGTCTGGTGGAATCATACTCAGTGGTCTCCTTCCGTCAATAACGTATGGGGATCTCAGCTGCAGTAGGACTATGTGCATGATGCAAAGGCATGTCCAGTGGTTCTCTTATCTATAAGGGGCGATTATAATGTTTCCGTTTGAAACTGTTGCTGCGGCGTATGTGCAACCCAGCACGTCTCCGATGTGGGTACATAAGCATCGATACGTAGGCAAGAGGTTAATGTGTCCTAAGAACAGAAGCTTTTTTTATCACTGTGTGTACTTCATTCCCCACATTTAGACAAACTGGTTCACAAAAAATTTAACCATTTATTCTCAGTTTTTTAAATCAATTTTTCTGTAAATATTTCGTAAACATATTTTACAACCCTGAATTATTAAACTGATAGTTCGAAAATATTCACGTATTTAGGCAGTTACCTTTCTTGGAGCTGGAATTACTACATTCTTCTTTAAGTGTGAGAGTATGTAACCTGCATCATAGATCTAGAACAATAGATGGAGTAGTTTCTTCCCAATGATCGTAATAATTATGAGTAATATCGTCTACATCAGGGCCTTAATAATAAGATTAGGTATCCTTTGGTAGGTTGTACATCGTTTGTATGAATATTTAAAACAGACTGACATTGTCACGTACACCTTGTAAGTAATTGTTAAAGCTTATTCCATGAAAGGTGATGCAGTGTCTTTATTATAAAAACGGCGTAATGAATTATTGCCTATACTAGTAGAGGTTGGAACGCTAGTGAAAATAAAACAGCAGGCGTAACTCAAGCTCTGGGTGGAAAAGCCCGCAGAGGTGTGTTGGCCCTGCTTCACACAGGTAGTGCTAAGACGGACGGTCTGAGCACCTGATCACGGAAGCGTAATACAGCGGTGGCCAGCCACTATTGCAGTGGGGCTGGAAGGGTAACCGGATAATACTTCGGAAACTCTGAAAATCTTGGACGCAGCAGAGAGGAACGAGGAAGCGTTCCCTCGGAAATTGCAGGCTGGGTTATTTCCGAGGATATTTTACTCTGAGAAACGCACCATTGTGTGAGTATAGGTATTTCCTCGCAAACTTTCCGCGCTGGATGACAAAAGATTAAAAGATGGTTGGTCAGCGTTCAGAAGAAACTGTAGAGAGGGAGAATATTCCGTTGTTTCAAGAATATGATTCGCCTTCTGAGTTACGAGGGAGGGGAGCCTAGCTTTTCTGTGTAGCCAGCGGTGGAGAGAAGAGGTCTTTCCGTTTTGATCGCCTGGGTTTGACGGCCACTCAGTATCAGCTTTGTTGGTACAGACAGACGTTCTGTCTTTGCTCTCACGAGATTTTATAATTAGAACGGTTAGGCACTGTACTGTTGCGAACTTATACGATTCTGGACTTCGCCTCCGGGTAGGCTCTGAGCACTATGGGACTCAACTGCTGTGGTCATAAGTCCCCTAGAACTTAGAACTACTTAAACCTAACTAACCTAAGGACAGCACACAACACCCAGCCATCACGAGGCAGAGAAAATCCCTGACCCCGCCGGGAATCGAACCCGGGAACCCGGGCGTGGGAAGCGAGAACGCTACCGCACGACCACGAGATGCGGGCCCTCCGGGTAGGGAGTCGTCGTTGAGTACGCGGCATTCTGTGATTGAGAGCACTTCTTCTGCCAATACTCACGTTGAGACGTTATCTGAACTCCGTCCTTGTGACTGGGAGTTAGCGTTTCTCGTCTGTAGAATACAGAGAGGAGAAGACAGTATTAGATTATACTAGTCAGAGGACCGTGTTTTGCCGTCCTAGCATTTAAATGAATTTTTTATATATTTTGTGGTTGGAGTTCTTCTGTCGTCGCAGACGTGTACAAGAATCATCACTCTGACGCACCGGACGCAGTACATACGATGATATTGCTAATCTACAATAAATTTATAAGCGGGAATAGCATTTATCATTTTATAGTTACTAGTCTCTTAATCATCCATTTATGTTTATGTTGTAATTTATATGTTAAATAGCAAGAAGGGGGAGGTATCATCATTAAGAGTTCCTAAGATCTGCTTCAGGGGGTAGTCAGACATGGCCAAATTTTCATTTTTGAGTTCATTATTTTCCGTTGCGTACATTCATTTTACACCCGACTGGAGTAACATCTTAGAAGTGTAGGCAGTCTCCTTAGCAGATCTATCACATTTTCTAAGTGTCCTGTCAATAAAACGCAGTCTTTGGTCAGCCTTCCCCACAGAATTTTCTGTGTGTTCCTTCCAATGATAGTTGTTTGTAATTGTAATTATTAGGTATTTAATTGAATTTACGGCCTTTAAAATTGACTGGTTTATCGTGTATCCGAAGTGTAACAGATTCCTTTTAGCGCCAGTATGGATGACCTCATACGTTTCGTTATTTAGGGTCAACTGCCAATTTTCGCACAATTCAGCTATCTTTTCTAAACTGTTCTGCAATTTGTTTTGATCTTCTGATGATTTTATTAGTCGGTAGACGACAGCGACATCTGCAAACAACCTAAGACGGCTGCTCAGATTCTCTCCCAGATCGTTTATACAGATAAGGAACAGCAAAGGGCCTGTAACACTACCTTGGGAAACGCCAGAAATCACTTCTGTTTTACTCGATGACTTTCCGTCAGTTACTCCGAACTGTGATCTCTCTGACAGGAAATCACAAATCCAGTCACATAACCGAGGCGATATTCCATAAGCATGCAATTTCACTACAAGCCGCTTGTGTGGTACAATATCAAAAGCCTTCCGGAAATCGCGAAATACGGAATCGATCTGAAGTCCCTTGTCAATAACACTCATCATTTCACGAGAATAAAGAGCTAGTTGTGTTTCACAAGAACGATGTTTTCTAAAACCATTTTGACTGTGTGTCAATAGACCGTTTTCTTCGAGGTAGTTCATAATGTTCGAACACAATATATGTTCCAGAATCCTGATGCTGATCGACGTTAGTGATATGGGCCTGTAATTAATTGGATTACTCCTGCTACCTTTCTTGAATATTGCTGAGACCTGTGCAACTTTACAGTCTTTGGCTACGGATCTTTCGTCTAGCGGCTGGTTGTATATGATTGTTAAGTACAGAGTTAATGCATCAGGAACCTAATTGGTATACAGTCTGGTCCAGAAGACATGATTTCATTAAGTGATTTAAGTTGCTTTACTAATCCGAGGACATTTACTTCTATGTTACTCATGTTGGCACCTGTTCTCTATTCGAATTCTGGAATATTTACTTCGTCTTCTTTTGTGAAGCCTGTGTTTAGTAACTCAGCTTTGGCAGCACTGTCTTCAGCTCCATTGCTATCGCGCAGAGAGGGCATTGATTATTTCTTGCTGCTAACATACTTCACATACGACCAGAATATTATTGGATTTTCTTCCAGGTTTCGTGACAAAGTTTCGTTGTGGAAACTGTTATAAGTGCACTGAAGTCCGCTCTAAATTTCGAGCATCTGTAAAGGATCGCCAATCTTGGAGATTTTGCATCTGTTTAAATTTTGCATGTTTGTTTCGTTGTTTCTGCAACAGTGTTCTAACCCGTTTTGTGTACCAAGGAGGATCAGCTCCGTCGTTTGTTAATTTATTTGGTACAAATCTCTCAATTGCTGCCGATACTCTTTCTTTGAATTCAAGCCACATCTGGTCTACACTTACATCTTTAATTTGGATGGAATGGAGATTGTCTCTCAGGAAGGCGTCAAGTGTATTTCTATCTGCTTTTTGAATAGGTACATTTTTCGTTTATTTTTGGAGGATTTAGAGGTTACAATTATCAGTCTCGCTACGACATCCCTGTGTTCACTAATCCCTGTATCCGTTTTGATGCTCGTTATTAACTCAGGATTATTTGTTGCTATGAGGTCAAGTATGTTTTCACAACCGTTTACTATTCGCGTGGGCTCATGAATTAACTGCTACGAAAATTCTGGCAAGCATCCATTGTCCAATTTCTAGGAAATATTCCATTCCCTCTGCTCAGACATCTGACCCAAAACTGGTAGAAACCGACTTCGAGGAAGAAAGATGTGAGTCCACAGAGATGTAGAAATCCGCAAGTCAATACTTATCCTATGACATTTTTGGAAGATAATTTGAAGGCCGACAAAACTTAGTTAACAGGATTTGTAGGTTTAGAGCAAGCTTTTCAAAATGTAGGCTCAGGAAAAAGAAAACTGGCATTCTACAGGCCGGAGCGTGGAATGTTAGGTACCTTAATGGTGTAGGTATGTCAATAAGTTAATTAGTTATATGTTACATACACTATATTAATGATTCTTATATAGAAATTATGTGGAATGAGTCAGTTTACAGGATATGTACAAATGTTTAGTGTTAATATGGATAAATACAATACTTTTTAGTCCTTCTCATGCAACCACACTTAAGAACTAGGTTTTCTCCATTTTTTTTTAACAGCAACCAGTTTGTAGATTAAAATTCACCCATCGGATATAAGGAGTTCTTCTGGAGAAATGATTTTGTGTTATATTTGAAGCCTACTTTGCTACCTGTCAGACATTTTATGTTATCGGGCAAATGCTCAAACATTTTTACTGCTGCATATTGAACTTCTTTCTGGGCCACTGACAGCATTAGTAAAGGGAAATGAAGGTAAGTTCTTCCTCAACTCTTTTTGGTAAGTACATGTCTATTCTTCTCAAACTGTGATGAATTATTTATCACTAATTTAATTATGGAATACATATGTGTTGTGATAGTGCCGTTAAAATGCCTAATTCCTTGCGACCATAGGTGCACAGCATATATTATTGTTACTGCTCAGTTTTGTATAATCAGTACTTTCGTTCTAAGTAATGAGTTTCGGAAATGCACAAGTGGGGTATCAGATTGATCAGCATGAGGGCTTTTTGTGCAAATAATAATTTCATTGTTTGAAAGTTGTTGCGGTAGTTAAGAAAAATTTAATTATTTGTTTGAGAGAAATTTGTCTAAATCTTTATAGGCAAAGGAAGGGTGTGTGCTGGATAAATGGTATTTTAAATTCTCCAGCTTGAGGTCTAAATCTGTAAAAACGGATTTAAAACGTTACATTCCAGTGGTATTCAACAACGCTTGAAAATAAGTAAAATATTTTGAAAGAAATACCATCAAATATTCTATGAAATGATTTGTCTAAAAATAAGGATTAAAACCTATTAGAGAAACAATTCACATGCCTTTGAATTACACTCGAAATCATGCACAACAAATGATGTGCCGATTGAGAATTTAAAATTCAATGTTCAGATTAGAATTTCAAAGAGTAATACTGGATGTTCGTCTGGTGGAATCATACTCAGTGGTCTCCTTCCGTCAATAACGTATGGGGATCTCAGCTGCAGTAGGACTATGTGCATGATGCAAAGGCATGTCCAGTGGTTCTCTTATCTATAAGGGGCGATTATAATGTTTCCGTTTGAAACTGTTGCTGCGGCGTATGTGCAACCCAGCACGTCTCCGATGTGGGTACATAAGCATCGATACGTAGGCAAGAGGTTAATGTGTCCTAAGAACAGAAGCTTTTTTTATCACTGTGTGTACTTCATTCCCCACATTTAGACAAACTGGTTCACAAAAAATTTAACCATTTATTCTCAGTTTTTTAAATCAATTTTTCTGTAAATATTTCGTAAACATATTTTACAACCCTGAATTATTAAACTGATAGTTCGAAAATATTCACGTATTTAGGCAGTTACCTTTCTTGGAGCTGGAATTACTACATTCTTCTTTAAGTGTGAGAGTATGTAACCTGCATCATAGATCTAGAACAATAGATGGAGTAGTTTCTTCCCAATGATCGTAATAATTATGAGTAATATCGTCTACATCAGGGCCTTGTTTCGACAGTGCTGTTTCAAATTCTTCTCGCTCTATCGTGCCTCCTGTTGTGTACATAATTCCGCGTAGTCAGCGCATACACAACTTTCCCACTAGAGCGCGCCCCGCTAAGCACAACAGCTCGTCCGTCTCCGCACTACGAGATGGCGCTGCCTAAGAGATGGGCCAAATTCTGCTTCCGCCGATCCGCGTATTAATATGTCACGCAGCCAATGAGATTTCTGCTAATGTAGAACCTTTTCTCCTCGCGGATCACACTCGCGCAGTGATACCTGAACGCTCGAGGTATTATAACGAGTGTACAGACCTCCGATTAGTCAGTCTGCATTAGTCTGTACCAGTCTATAGTCATGTTTCAGTCTGCGCCTAATAAGATTACCATATTCCTGTACATAGCCATGAAGATATATGAATAGACACTTTGTCAAGTATCAGAGATATGTGAGAATAAGATTAACGTACCAAGACCAAAGGAACTTCAGATTGTCAGTTGTAAACAGCATCCAGAATCACGTTACGTAATGTCTATATTTTTTATTATTTTAATAATGTGTGTGAAAATTAATCAAGTTCTGTTTAAAGTTGGTCACCGTTAATCTGCTACTCTAAGCATGCAGGTGGCATTTCTATCGTCTGACCTAACGGCAGAAGATAAATACGCCACGATAAGACCACGAGACATATTGCTGACACTCGCCTACTTTGTTAGAGCGACAAGTCAAATAATCTGATGGTGTGTGTACCAAAGGTCTTACAGTACGCACCCCACACCTCCCATCTCATAGTCATCTACTTTCGTTTCCCTTTCTATAAAATTACTATCAAGTTCATATCCCTTGTTGAGCCTTTCCATAATTTTCTTCAACCATTCAGCTTTCCCTTCTTTTCTTAGCGCGGGGTTGCCATTTGAGCTCTAGGGACTCCGAAAACTAAGTTACATATAATTCTGGCCGGCCAAGTAACTTCTTTTCAAAGCTGCAC
Organism: Schistocerca nitens; assembly: GCF_023898315.1. Classification (NCBI taxonomy): domain Eukaryota; kingdom Metazoa; phylum Arthropoda; class Insecta; order Orthoptera; family Acrididae; genus Schistocerca; species Schistocerca nitens. The sequence continues at coordinate 940,046,843 of NC_064616.1, read as the reverse complement.
TACACTTAAGGGTGACACAGACACATAATACTACTTTTAATTCAGTCACCAAGCCTCCATAAACAACTGTCGTAACGATTAGTCGATTGTTCAGTAATTCGACGATGGAAACCCACTCCTCGGTTATGGAGGAAAATTTCTTTCTCCCAAGATATTGTTCCAGATTACGGAAAAGATGTAAATCGTATGGTGCAAAATCTGGACCTTGAAGTCAGCATCACCGACATCTGTGATGGCCTTAATTATTGCAACCGTAACACTACGGCTGAGCGCGACATCGCATTACACACATATACCACAATTGCAAAGAGAGTCTGTGTGCAATGTAGACATTTTGGCTACAACAATCGTACTGCCCCGCGAATTCAGCTACGGAGTACGTTTCCAAGTGCCGCGCCATTTCACTCGCACAGCAGAGCTGTGTCCCCATGGAATCCAGAACATGTGCCCCCCTCTGACAATACGCCTCTCTTGCTCACAATGATTTGAGTGTCGGACGGCATGTGTAACTTACTTTGTGAAGTCTTCCCTTAGAAATGCTTCCCGTTTCTCCGACGATCTCTTTAATATTTCCATATTTCTGTCTTTCTACTACTAACGCATATATATACAGCCTCATGTTTCTAGTATAAGCATTCGAACATAGCCATCTACATCTACATCCATACTCCGCAAGGCACCTGACGGTATGTGGCGGAGGGTACCTTGAGTACCTCTATCGGTTCTCCCTTCTATTCCAGTCTCGTATTGTTCGCGGAAAGAAGGATTGTCGGTATGCTTCTGTGTGGGCTCTAATCTCTCTGATTTTATCCTCATGGTCTCTTCGCGAGATATACGTAGGAGGGAGCAATATACTGCTTGACTCTTCGGTGCGTTTTCTGTTAATCTCACTGACTGTGACTCACGAAAGTGTTGGAAGAATAGGTATAAGTTAATGTGAATATCTTACAGCTAGTCGATCAGTGAAACCGTTTCGTCCGACAATGCACGCACATAAAGACCTCCAACAACGGCGGACTAATTACTGACAGGTCAAGAAATTGATTTGGAAATGTCTACTTCCTACGGACGATGATCCTAGTGAAACGGGATTTATCGGACGGCCCAAGTAGGCACCTATTTCTGCTTGCATTTTGTTGTGTTTTATATCTATCTATCTACTGTGGATGCTTAGAGGCTTGCAAGTTTTGACAGCGGGAATAAACAACTACGTGGTGCGTAATAGAAGATATATCCTCACCTTTACTTGCAACGGTAACTGTGGTGAAAAGTTGCAGAGGAGGTAAGTGTAGGCTGTAACTAAGCAAAAAGTAAACTCCGCCCGAACAGGCCCAACGGTAACGACTTGCTGCAGTGCCATCGACAGCCCACAGGTGTCACTGGATGCGAAATGGAGGAGCATGTGGTCAGCACACCACTCTCCTAGCTGTATGTCAGTTTACGACACCGGAGCCGCTACTTCTCGACCAAGTAGCTCCTCAGTCTGCCTCACAAGGGCTGAGTGCACCCCGCTTACCAACAGCTCTCGGCAGACTGGACGATCACCAGCGCAAGTGCTAGCCCATCGCGACAACGCTTAACTTTGGTGACCTGCCACTCCGCCGAGGCCAGTGGTTGTAAGTTGTAACAGGAGACGCTAATAACAAGCTGCAATAAGTATAATACTGTGTCATCAGATTTAGTGAATACGGAACACTGATGTACGTTGTCAAATATACGTTTAGGGCAACCAAAAGTAGTTCTTGTAACTTTACTGATATTTAAAAAACTGACTTGCATACCGTCAACCTTGTGTCCACGCTATATGAGTGGTAGAACATAAAGTACATAACTCGAATCAGTGATCTCGGTCCTGCACTTTATCTGTGCAAAATGGCACACACTTCTTTCGAGTGAAATATGCTGCATTAACACTGTTCTGGCGTAACCAAAAACGCCGGAACGAAGAGGCGGCGGGCAAGAGCAGGGAAGGCTGTGAAGAATCGGCGGCCAATGGTGAGCGAAATCGGACCGCGCCGCGTCAGGCGCGCCCCGTGCAACAGCTGCATGTAAACGCAGCTCCTGCTAGCCTCGTTGTTGTTGTTGTGGTCTTCAGTCCTGAGACTGGTTTGATGCAGCTCTCCATGCTACTCTACTCTGTGCAAGCTTCTTCATCTCCCAGTACTTACTGCAACCTACATCCTTCTGAATCTGCTTAGTGTATTCATCTCTTGGTCTCCCTCTACGATTTTTACCCTCCACGCTGCTCTCCAATACTAAACTGGTGATCCCTTGATGCCTCAGAATATGCTGCTAGCCTCGGCCGCACAAAATCGGCCCGAGTCTGCAATGGGATTAGTGCTGCGCTGTCAGCCTCACGTGTTTCCTTGGACTCTGTGCGTACCATTAACTGGACTGTTTCCACGTCTCCTCTCGCTTCCGACATTTGCTGTAGTAGAGTTAAGTATTGTCAGTTTGCTTTCCTGAAAATAAAACTACACTACTGGCCATTAAAATTGCTACACCAAGAAGGAATGCAGATGATAAACGGGTATTCATTGGACAAATATATTATACTAGAACTGTCATGTGATTACATTTTCACCCAATTTGGGTGCACAGATCTTGAGAAATCAGTACCCAGAACAACCACCTCTGGCCGCAATAACGGCCTTGATACGCCTGGGCATTGAGTCAAACAGAGCTTGGATGGCGTGTACAGGCACAACTGCCCATGCAGCTTCAACACGATACCAAAGTTCATCAGGAGTAGTCACTCGCGTCTTGTGAAGAGCCACTTGCTCGGCCACCATTGACCAGACGTTTTCAATTGGTGAAAGATCTGGAGAATGTGCTGGCCAGAGCAGCAGTCGAACATTTTCTGTATCCAGAAAGGCCCGTACAGGACCTGCAGCATGCGGTCGTGCATTATCTTGCTGAAATGTAGGGTTTCGCTTCCAATGTGCGTTCACCGCGATGTCGCGAAACACGGATGCGAACATCATGGTGCTCTAAACAGAACCTGGATTCATCCGAAAACATGACGTTTTCCCATTCGTGCACCCAGGTTCGTCGTTGAGTACACCATCGGAGGCGCTCCTCTCTGTGATGCAGCGTCAAGGGTAACCGCAGCCATGGTCTCCGAGCTGATAGTTCATGCTGGTGCAAACGTCGTCGAACTGTTCGTGCAGATGGTTGTTGTCTTGCAAACGTCCCCATCTGTTGACTCAGGGATCGAGACGTGGCTGCACGATCCGTTACAGCCATGCGGATAAGATGCCTGTCATCTCCACTGCTAGTGATACGAGGCCGTTGGGATCCAGTACGGTGTTTCGTATAACCCTTCTGAACCCACCGATTCCATATTCTGTTAACAGTCATTGGATCTCGACCAACGCGAGCAGCAATGTCGCGATACGATAAACCGCAATCGCGATAGGCTACAATCCGACCTTTATCAAAGTCGGAAACGTGACGGTACGCATTTCTCCTCCTTACACGAGGCATCACAACAACGTTTCACCAGGCAACGCCGGTCGACTGCTGTTTGTGTATGAGAAATCGGTTGGAAACTTTCCACATGTCAGTAGGTTGTAGGTGTCGCCAATGGCGCCAACCTTGTGTGAATGCTCTGAAAAGCTAATCATTTGCATATCACAGCATCTTCTTCCTGTCATCTTCGTGGTGTAGCAACTTTAATGGCCAGTAGTGTACTAATGTAGTTTGTTTGAAATATTGTTGTGTAGCATTCCCAGAACGCTGTATCCCGTAGGCACCCTATTAGCGACGAGTGGACAAGACCCCACAAACACCAAGATTCTCACCGATAAATTCGTATGCTTGAGTTATTTTTGGTATTTTATAGCTAACGACGTACACATCTTACCTCAATGTGAAGCCAGATATTTCACAGGCCGCATCGTTTTTCTAAAATTCAAGCATTTCTTACTCATGTAGTGATTAGCTTCATGGATGTGCTGAAATATTTTCATAGTCTACCCACAGTGGTTCAATATATGCTGTGACCAGCTTCACTTCTTAATATGGCTAACAAAATTTTTCTAGTCCGCTTCGTTTGGTTAGTATGAGAATGGTCGAGTAATCTCGTTACGTTCTCCGGGCTGTTTGCCTCATTAGGTACGCATTTTCTGGACAGTACAACGCCATGTCCATTCGGTAATGAAGCGGTGCACTTTCGTGGCGGCTGCAGTAGAACACTGCGTCAGTGTGACGATTCTGCGTGACGGGCCTACATTCGCCATCACTCGTTGCTGAAAGTACGCGGCCAGTATTTCCCTCGCTCTCCATCCCGCTGTGGCGCACTCAGTGCGGGACAACAGGCGGGTGGCCCTGCCACGGGAACTTGCACTCTGTAGAGCTCCGTCCCCACGTAGCGGCGCTAATGGATCCACCAAGCGTGGCCGCGGATCTGGCGCTGCAGTCTGGAACCGCGAGACCGCTACGGTCGCAGGTTCGAATCCTGCCTCGGGCATGGATGTGTGTGATGTCCTTAGGTTAGTTAGGTTTAACTAGTTCTAAGTTCTAGGGGACTAATGACCTCAGCAGTTGAGTCCCATAGTGCTCAAAGCCATTTGAACCACCAAGCGTTGGAATACACTTAGGATTATAATTTCTTTCTAGCTGTCGATTTTACATGTTTTCTACGGAGAAAATGTATGCTGTTTATCTGAGATATATCAAACATTACCTCAGCGACTGAGTGTGGCTGTGTATAACGAAAAATAAAATGATAACCGGATACTAAACGTTATTACAGATCATTGGTTTAGTTGTGGGACCGCTAATTTATCTGAATGAGTAGCTTATGAAATAATGCTCGCATTAAGTCCGCAGATAAAATCTCACTGACACTGACACACATTCCAGTTCAGCTTCATTGTAGGCTCTCGTGAGTAAATCAGGTAAAAGAACTAATAGAATTCCTTACTATTGATATCATTAGCTACATTAGCTGGAAAGAGGAAGGAAGCACAAGGTCTAGTGGTGAGAAGAGATGCGTTATTCTCATGTTGGAACGACGCTCAGTTGTCGGTCAGACTGCTGGCCTCTTAATAAAAACAACTGAGTGAAGTTTTCACTGACGTAATTTGAGAGGTGTCATACGGCATAGATTCTATCCATCGTTTTTCTCTTAATTATCGCTTCCTTCATCTCTAACGATGAGAAAATTGTCGATTCAAGTGAAACTTGCATCGTGTTCCGGAGCACATGTGAAAATCAAGGTGTCAAATGGTGCAAATGGCTCTGAGCACTATGGGACTTAACATCTATGGTCATCAGTCCCCTAGAACTTAGAATTACTTAAACCTAACTAACCTAAGGACATCACACAACATCCAGTCATCACGAGGCAGAGAAAATCCCTGACCCCGCCGGGAATCGAACCCGGGAACCAAGATGTCCCTCTTACTTGTTATATTAGTCGTTTCAGAGGCCTATATAAGTCAAGGTCCGGCACCATGCCTCATAAAGCAATGGAGCGTGGAGCACAGTTTACGTGACTTACAGCCTAACGAATGTAACATAAAATTACTTCATTTGCTGACGAGCGTACCAGTTACACTGCCAACGCGGCCCAGTTCAACAGACGCCGCACTTCACAGTACTTCGCCTCTCCCTCTTTAACATACGGAAGTACTCTCCATAACTCACCAAAGATGAGAATGCGGCCAACAGAAACTCATAACCTACAGCACCTTCTTCTATTGTACCAAGACTCTTAACATCATAGGATATGGAAGTCTCGTTGATATAATTACGCTGTTCGTTCCTGTTTGTAATGTTATAAAATGGTGAGCATAATAAAAACTCATTGCTGCTAACGACTAACATAAACAGAATCTGAAACATTTGTGGAATACTCCTAGTGTTCTGGAATCATCCGAAAGTGTTTTAGAATTAACTCTCATTAAGTATTCCGTTGTAAGATGGAAGAGCTTTCGATCCGAAGTGCATCTAAACAGTTACATAGAGTTCTGAGATTGAAAAGTTCTGGAAGGGAGACTGGGTTTGAGAACCGGAAAGAGTGCATAATACTGTAGCACGATGGTAACTTTCTTCTTCTGAAAGTGTCAACAGACGACTGAAAGATTGTTTTAGCCTTTTTACAACAACTGCCGTTATTGCAGGAATGTCTTACTTACATTTTAATAACAAGTAGTTCACTTGTATTGCTGTCCATGACCAAGGGAGTATTTCATGTGACTATAAACATATAACAGCCAACGAAATGTCAAAGAAAACGTAAAAAGAAAATTTATTTTGAACGTGATGTCTAAGTTGAAGTTAGCGTGAAATCGCGATGAAATTATCTGTCAGAAATTAAAAAGCGATTGGTGAATTTTCAGTTTTTCCTGAAGAAGGTCGTGATTTGAATGTATTACATCGTTATCCTGAAATAAAGACGATTTCAGGATATATAACAAACCGATATCCTCTTGGAAGGTATAGAAGACACAATCTTTAGTGTGTTACAATGGCAAATTTTCAAAACTCAAATAAACTTTCTGAGGTGATGTTTGAAAACAGTTGTGCTCTGAAAAGTAATTTCAATGTAACAAAATGTACAGTTTTTTAATAAATGAAAAATAACTTTAGCAGCGAATGCTATTAGATTTCAAACTTATCTATTATTAGTAACGCTTTTTATTCACAGATGACGAATAAATATTTTTCTTCGTCTAAATGAATAATATTTCGGATAAACATTTTTATTTGCTATTCACGAACGACAAATTGTAGTTGTTATCTGCATTCGTTATTCGTCACTCAAATAAATGTTACCCAACTCTGGTGGTAAATGAAGCACGTTAGGCATACGCACACTGCAAATTCGCAGCCTATGTACAAGTGCCGAGTGGTTCTAGGGGCTCCAGTCCGGAACCGCGAGACTGCTACGGTCGCAGTTTCGAATCCTGCCTCGGGCATGGACGTGTGTCATGTCATTAGGTTAGTTAGGTTTAAGTAGTTCTAACTTCTAGGGGACTGATGACCTCAGATGTTAAGTCCTATAATGCTCAGAGCCATTTGAACCATTTTTTTTTCAAAATTTCCAGAACACTCCAGTCACATTTACAAACACCAATAGAAAATCGCAATAAATAACAAGAAGCTGGTATATACCTATTAAAATGTCAAGACTTTAAATCAGTGTATCAGGAAATGATCGGGAAATTTCAAAATTATGTGTAAAGAGCACATACGAAACTGGAAGTAGGGAGAAGGGGTTCTACCTTCTCTAAACACCTAATAAAGAATGGATATAGCCATTTAACATGGAACAAGATACGAAAATTGTTAAGATTATCAATAACAACAAAACGCTCTTAACATTACAGAAAAACTTTCACGTACAAAGAGCCCTTGTGATATGAGACCATTTTTTGTCTAACCTGCCACACATCATAATCAGATTCCATGTAACTGATAAACGAGAGAACTGATAAAGGTAATGCCAGTGGCTACCATATGTAACTCGTAAGATTCGGTACTGATGTCTACTTCTCGACTGTTACTTAAATCAGTTTTTGGGAGTCTCTTTGAATTAATAGTGAGTTGACAAAGCGTCGCAAAGCAGAGACAGAGGACCAATGTCGAGCTATTAGACATTAGGAGACACGCGCATGCTGCCACGGCTGTGGGAGATGAGACCCCAGGTAAGCAGCTGCTAGGCGTGGTGGACTGTGTGTGACCAGAGGCCCGCCGGACTGCCGCCGTATACGCTTTCCTGAGTGGCAGAAGTGCTTGCATCCTAAGTTACTGGAGGCTGTTGTGTAGTAAAAGACTGTTTTTACGTGATGTGCCTTCCAGCACCAGATGCGTGTCGTGACTCTCTCACAGAGGCCAAGAGCCGTGGGACGTGCTGAATTGTAAAGAAATGAACCGGAGTCTCGGAATGTTGGAAACGCTGGGCAACGGGCAGTTTAGAGGTAAGATCTGAGAAGAGAAGCGAGAAGAGATCATCCAGACATCTTTTGTGTTTGGGAGTATGGCCTCGGCAGCTGTCAGGCTGGTGCCAAACTAGACGAGGATTTTGCTTTTTACTAATAAATTGTAATGATAATACAATGGTTAACATAAATAAACTGTGGAGTGGGGAACGGACCTCGCCTTTGTAGTGTTATTGGCGTATTGGCTGGCACACATAATAGGAGAGAGAATGAGAGTCAGACGCTGGCTGTTTCTGAGCACAGCACTAAAGGATTCTCACAATGGGTTAATCATATTAAAGTTCAGAATGGAAGGGGACTGCTGTCTTATTAGAGTGAATCTCACTAGTCGCCACTTGCAAGAACCATTGCTTCTGGAAATCAAAATCATGCGTAAGGCCCACATACAAAGAAGGAATGAAAATTCATTTCTTGCTGGGAGTGTTCTGTACAACATACTTCCATCTCTGACTCAGCGTGGGACTCTTCAGCCGAGTGAGGGATTTCGGATACGAGCACTGAGGTAGCCTGAGGTAGCCTGAGGTTTTCAGGAGGTAGCCTTTGGTGCAGGCTAGGTAAATTACAAGGAACCCCTGGAGTGCGAGGTCGCAAGTTCAGTCTTTAGTAAGGCTCGTTTCAAAGCGTTATGTTAACATTTATGACATGAAAAATATTAACTTAAAATGATTAACAATGTACATCAAGAGGGCGACAGAAAATGTGTGTGTGGGAGGTTGGAGGTTTAGAGATCAACATTCAATCGAATATATGTATTAGACTTCACAAAATGGACGTCGTCGATATTCGAGAGATGTTAGAAACAAACCATTAATTTGCAGCATGATCACCGAATGAAAAATGGCCCGCCACAGTCATTACAAAGCTTAGCACCATCAAGATCGAAGGCGAGACCCTAGGGAGTTGTAAGCAGTGCAGGACGTTCAGATATGTATCCACTTTTGAGGAATGCATATCGAATCATATAGAACCATATCGGTGTAAGATGGTGATAAAAACTGATGGAATGTGATGGCATGCAACCGAATGCGAAACAGTCTGTCGCGGACATTGTCGTGAAACCGGTTGCAGATAGTGCTATAATGTGTTTTATAGACACGGGAAAAATAAACACCCAGAAGATGAATTTGTCCACTGGTTCCAGGTGGTATCAGTTGCAATGTCACACACTTTTCAGGAGAGATAGTTTGCTGTAAGGGAATATGATTTTTATAAGCAGACCAGGAATCAATCAAAAGTGAATCATTTTGACCGCCTATTGGCCAAAGGATGTGCTCATGCCATAGTTGTAGTTCTCTTACGTCCATTTTCCCACTCTTGCTTGCTGTGACGTAAATATCCCAGCCTATTTACCATCCTGGTTAACAGTAGGCATAATTTTATACCAATGCGTTGAAGCATAGATGTTAGCTGATCCTGATATAACTTTCTTGGAACCTTTGATTTCCAAGCTTGCTTTCATATGCATTTCCTCTTCACATTACGATTGGTCGGAACTGAAAACAAATTCCTTACTGAACGATGTGATAAATTTGTTTATCTCATCTAAAAATTTTCGGACCGATTCCGCAGTCTGGTGTGCATTGACAAATTGGCGCTTTGTTTTAAATTTCATTACCTTACTTCTTCCTTCTACATCTATACTCCGCGAGCCACCTTACGGTGTGTGGCGGAGGGTACTTATTGTACCACTATCTGATCCCCCCTTCCCTGTTCCATTCACGAATTGTGCGTGGGAAGAACGACTGCTTGTAAGTCTCCGTATTTGCTCTAATTTCTCGGATCTTTTCGTTGTGATCATTACGCGAGATATATGTGGGCGGTAGTAATATGTTGCCCATCTCTTCCCGGAATGTGCTCTCTCGTAATTTCGATAATAAACCTCTCCGTATTGCGTAACGCCTTTCTTGAAATGTCCGCCACTGGAGCTTGTTCAGCATCTCCGTAACGCTCTCGCGCTGACTAAATGTCCCCATGACGAATCGCGCTGCTTTTCGCTGGATCATGTTTCCAGCCACCACAACAATAACTGGTTGGCACCAGTAATATTGAGCAACCTATGGTGAACAACAGCAGCGTTCGCAACCTGAGTTGCAGAATGCAGGAAAAGACCTCAGATTAACGTTACGACTTTGACATTTTATTTTTAGTACGCTTATTAGTAATCACAGGCTCAATATGCGCTCAATCTAGGCAGCAGGTGCTTGCGTGGATCTTTCAGTTTTTATTTCCTTCCTTCTCGATTAACAATCACCAATCACTGTGTGGCTTCCACGAACTTAGTTGCTTTTCTAATCGAGTGCTGATTCTAATTTGTTCATTCCAGATTTATTGTCCGACCTTTGTGAAGGAGTTAATACCTTAATTCAATTGTAACCTGTCTTAATATCTTATGAAAGTTACCGTCCTCTCTCATTTGTGCACTTTGTTTTAACTGGAGGTCTACAGGTACTCGTAAAAAATAGGATTTTATAGTGAGCATTGTTTCTTCCACTAGTTTAATTAATCCTACATCTTTATCACCCTTCTGAGTTACAGAACCCATGTTTCATGTGTGTTAAGATAATCACTGTATAATAATTCGAGTCACTAAGTTATCCATTGCACTACATCTGTAATTAGATTCAAGTGATCTTATGAGTAGCAAACTGTTCATCGACAAGGTCACCCTATACAGGTCGTTGCGACAATTTCAAAGGTCTGTCGAATGCTCAGCCGTAATCTCACTCGTGTAATGAGCCAGAAAGTAGTAATTTGTATAAATAACAACTATCTGATCATGTTAGCCACAACAATAATAACAAACACTGAATAACAATAAAAACGCACCCCGCCACACACGCGTGCGAGAGCTCGTTCGTAACGAAGAAAAGCGTATTAAACAAACCAACCCAAACCCAGTGAACAGTGAAAGTGAGATGCTAAGTCGAAATTTGTTCGTAAATTAGACCTCTTGGATACGCAAACGAAATGAATACAGCTCTAGGGCGGCTCATAAGCACCAGTAAGTTCACAAATCGAAAGACGAGACAAATTCTAATTTAACCTCACGAAACAACTGCTACAAAAAGAAGTTTGTCACTAAAAATCCAAAGAGTAAGAACAAAATGTGGTGTAGTAACAAATCTGTAATTATTATATAATTAAATTATTATACACAAAAACAAGAATGTATTACAGACCGCTAAGATAGCTTACAGATAGAAACAAGCGAAACACCTATGGCGCAGTGTAAGCAACGTTTCATTTAGCTTCATTAGACGAATAACATCCCAAGAACATAAGCAGCCCAATAACGAATGTAAACAAAAAATAACGAAATAATATGTATAGGTAAAGAACGAGAGGGGGTCTTAACCACCGAATCTTGCGAGGCACCCTATTTAATGTTTCCTCAGGTCGAATTTAGTTTTGTCGCAGTTGTTTCATATGCTGATGTGACCCACTGCCTTCTGTTGTTAAGATACAAGGAGAATGCGTTTAACATGATACCAACATGGTGTAGACACCTACACACGGTTATCATTTATCAAGAAATTTCGTGAAAGAGAGTTACTAATAACCGCCTTTCAATATTTTTTTATCTCAATTATTCAAAAAAGTGAGTACTCTTTTCCCATACACATGGTACAAATTCGATATCTGCGATATGTTGATGTAATTTGCACTTGGTTCTCACCTTTGTCTCTCTTCCTTCTCAGTTATTTCGATATTTTGAGTGGCTGGCGTATATGGATGGCTAATCCCTTACCAACAGACTGAAGATACTTATCATTACTGGCCGGATACTAGCTCCGGCATAGTTTAAGGAGGAGCTCCAACAACACAGAAAACGTTCAAACACCCATCATCCTCGGTCTTTTGTGTTGGCGGATACCCAGTTACGTCAATGGCTGCACTCTCGCGACTAAACAAAACACAGTTAAGTACACGGGCCCACTGAAAACAACAGGCCACAAGTATGGCAAACCGCAGGTTCCTCTCGTTGGAGGAGATTACCGTGAGTTATCGAGCAATGTCATATTCGAAGTAGGATTATCCTGACTTTGTCGCGTCTCGATGGCTGTAAGGAGTTATGCCACGGCCATATTGTCAATTTTATCGACTACCGCTTGTTATCCATCACCTATAGCCTTAACGTCTTCCATTGTTGCATGATAATGAGAAATTTCAACACCAACGACAGTATTGCATGTAGGATAGCACAGGGAATCTCTTCATCAGTGTCCCACAAGTCCTTGGCTGCAGCACCGGCTAATACATTAGCCGAATTTCTATGTATCTTTGTAGCACACAAAAGAAAAATATTTTGCTGTGTTATTGCATGTGAAGACGTGCGTTCTGGATATTACGTCTAGTTTTAGCAGATGGAACACATGTCAGACAGGATACACGGCAAAAGTGAATGACAAATGTCGACGCTGGTCACGTATAATTAATATTAGAGCGAGCCGAAGAGGAGTTTTGTCGTCAACATCTTTACACAGATTGATTTTGTGATGGCTTTCATCTTCACATTTGCTTATATTGCTACTCCAAGCAATATCTTTACACAGATTGATTTTGTGACGTCTTTCTTCTTCACATTTGCTTGTATTGCTACTCCAAGGTATCTCCATTATCTCCATGTCGTTACTGCTCGAGTTAAATATCATCAATCAAACATAAACTGCAGTATTTTTACGTCTAATAAACCGTACCACTTTACATTACCTTACACACACACACACACACACACACACACACACACACACACACACACACACACACACGAGCTTTGCTCAAGGCTGATATTTTGAAAAGATCTAACTGGGTGTTATTACAAAGTGAAGCCTAGGGTATAGCGTTCCTTCAACGTCAAGGTCATTATTGACGGAAGAAATGCCCGGTTTGGGGAAGCATGAGGAAGGAAAGCTGCAGGTCCTTTTAAAGGAAACAGCGCAGACTCCACTTAGCGAAGTAACTAAAAGCTACATCTTGAAAGCTGGACGGGGATTTGAACTGTCGTCCTCCAAAGCGCTAGTCTACCTTTCGCTTGGGAAGTATATCAGTTTTACATCTACATCTACATATACATCCATAGTCCGCAAGCCACCTGACGGTGTGTGGCGGAGGGTGCCTTGAGTACCTCTATCGGTTCTCCCTTCTATTCCAGTCTCGTATTGTTCGTGGAAACAAATATTGTCGGTATGCCTCTGTGTGGCCTCTAATCTCTCTGATTTTATCCTCATGGTCTCTTCGCGAGATATACGTAGGTGGGAGCAATATACTGCTTGACTCCTCGGTGAAGGTATGTTCTCGAAACTTCAGCTGAAGCGCGTATCGAGCTACTGAGCGTCTCTCCTGCAGAGTCTCCACTGGAGTTTATCTATCATCTCCGTAACGCTTTCGCGATTACTAAATGATCCTGTAACGAAGCGCGCTGCTCTCCGTTGGATCTTCTCTATCTCTTCTATCAACCCTAAGTGGTTCAAATGGTTCAAATGGCTCTGAGCACTATGGGACTCAACTGCTGAGGTCATTAGTCCCCTAGAACTTAGAACTAGTTAAACCTAACTAACCTAAGGACATCACAAACATCCATGCCCGAGGCAGGATTCGAACCTGCGACCGTAGCGGTCTCGCGGTTCCAGACTGCAGCGCCTTTAACCGCACGGCCACTTCGGCCGGCAACCCTAAGTGGTACGGATCTCACACTGCTGAGCAGTATTCACTCAGTGGGCGAACAAGCGTACTGTAACCTACTTCCTTTGTTTTCGGATTGCATTTCCTTAGGATTTTTCCAATGAATCTCAGTCTGGCATCTGATTTACCGACGAACGACTTTATATGATCATGCCATTTTAAATCACTCCTAATGCGTACTCCCAGATAATTTATGGAATTAACTGCTTCCAGTTGCTGACCTGCTATATTGTAGCTAAATGATAAGGGATCTTTCTTTCTATGTATTCGCAGCACATTACACTTGTCTACATTGAGATTCAATTGCCATTCCCTGCACCATGCGTCAGTTCGCTGCAGATCTTCCTGCATTTCAGTACAATTTCCCATTGTTACAACCTCTCGATATACCACAGCATCATCCGCAAAAAGCCTCAGTGAACTTCCGATGTCATCCACAAGGTCATTTGTGTATATTGTGAATAGAAATGGTACTACGACACTCCCCTACGGCACACCTGAAATCACTCTTACTTCGGAAGACTTCTCTCCATTGAGAATGACATGCTGCATTCTGTTATCTAGGAACTCTTAAATCCAATCACACAATTGGTCTGATAGTCCGTATGCTCTTACTTTGTTCATTAAACGACTCTGGGGAACCGTATCGAACGCCTTGCGGAAGTCAAGAAACACGGCATCTACCTGAGAACCCGTGTCTATGGCCCTCTGAGTCTCGTGGACGAATAGCGCGGGCTGGGTTTCACACGATCGTCTTTTTCTACACCCATGCTGATTCCTACAGAGTAGATTTCTAGTCTCCAGAAAAGTCAGTATACTCGAACATAATACGTGTTCCAAAATTCTACAACTGATCGACGTTAGAGATATAGGTCTATAGTTCTGCACATCTGTTCGATTTCCCTTCTTGAAAACGGTGATGACCTGTTGCCATTTTCCAATCCTTTGGAACGCTACGCTCTTCTAGAGACCTACGGTACAGCGCTGTAAGAAGGGGGGCAAGTTCCTTCGCGTACTCTGTGTAAAATCCAACTGGTATCCCATCAGGTCCAGCGGTCTTTCCTCTTTTGAGCGGTTTTAATTGTTTCTCTATCCCTCTGTCGTCTATTTCGATATCTACCATTTTGTCATCTGTGCGACAATCTAGAGAAGGAACTACAGTGCAGTCTTCCTCTGTGAAACAGCTTTGGAAAAAGACATTTAGTATTTCGGCCTTTAGTCTGTCATCCTCTGTTTCAGAACCATTTTGGTCACAGAGTGTCTGGACATTTTGTTTTGAACCACCTTCCGCTTTGATATAAGACCAAAATTTCTTATGATTTTCTGCCAAGTCAGTACATAGAACTTTACTTTCGAATTCATTGAACGCCTCTCGCATAGCCCTCCTCACACTACATTTCGTTTCGCGTAATTTTTGTTTGTCTGCAAGGCTTTGGATATGTTTATGTTTGCTGTGAAGTTCCCTTTGTTTCCGCAGCAGTTTCCTAACTCGGTTGTTGTACCACGGTGGCTCTTTTCCATCTCTTACGATCTTGCTTGGCACATACTCATCTAACACATATTGTACGATGGTTTTGAACTTTGTCCACTGATCCTCAACACTATCTGTACTTGAGACAATACTTTTGTGTTGAGCCGACAGGTACTCTGAAATCTGCTTTTTGTAACTTTTGCTAAACAGAAAAATCTTCCTACCTTTTTTAATATTTCTATTTACGGCTGAAATCATCGATGCAGTAACCGCTTTATGATCGCCGGTTCCCTGTTCTGCGTTAACTGTTTCAAATAGTTCGGGTCTGTTTGTCACCAGAAAATCTATGGATACCTTAGGTGCCAATGCTTCAAGCTTACGTCGAAAGTGTTATACTAACATAGCCCCGCACGAAGGTTTCACTACAAGTCGCAATTCTGCGGGTTATCAACTTAGAAATCCATAAATACGTCACAATGCATTCAGTGAGTATCAAATCAGCAAACGCGTTGCAAAAATTCGACACCACATAATAAAAATTTTTGTATTTCAGATACGAGACTTACACTTATCTGACAGGAAAATTCGGACTGTAACATATTGAGCGCACGAAGTATCATTATCTTCACTCGTCAAAGCGCACCCAAGAAAAGGAGGGGGGCGGGTAGAGGAACATTGTGAAGCAGAACCACATCCAAGCGCAGATATAAGTAATCTCAGCCATGCATACATACAACACGCTCAATATGAAACAATAGAAAATAGATATAATGTAAGAAATATTTAATTTCACTGTAATAGAGAAAAGTGATTGTACTGACATTGTATGTTAGCGCAAGTAAGCAACGAGCTACATGAAATTAATAGTAGCTTCTCTAAAACAATTCTTTAATCAGTGGTAAAAAGTGAACAACACGAACGAACTTTGTATTTAAAAAACTATACGAAACACTCGTTATGTATTTGTTCACTTAAAAGAAAATCAACACTTTTTTATGTTGCTGAGACGTAGTCACACAACAATTTTTAAGTGAACACACCACCATTTGACTGCATTGTTGTTTGTTTAATGACGACCCAGGTTTCGGCCTTGTATGCCATTTCAAAGTGATGGAGTTTATGTCCTGCAATATATGTTAATGCCCTAAACTCAATCACTAGAAAATGGCATAAAAGGCCGAAACCTGGGTCGTAATTGAACAAACAAATCAAATGGCGGTGTGTTCATTTAAAAATCTATTAGCAGATTTCCCTACTTAAAACTGCCCAAGCAAATCCCTTAAACAGTATTTTTTAAGCCTCAACAGTGCAAGATGTCACTTCATTGATGTTCACACTGTGGCACTCCATACTCTGGCACATTAGGACATCGTTTGTGATTTTACGTATCGTTTAATGCGTATTCTTACATATTATAAAGATGGATGTATATATGTATATACACTGCTGGAAAAAAATAGTACACCTGGAAATACGACGTCGATTTTGATCCGATAACGGTATATGCCACCTGAGAGATAGTAGATGTACTGATAACTGTTTCAATGTCGTCCGCCAACAGATAGCATAGTGGCATAGCTACCAGATCGCTATCTGTGTCTACCCTTTAACATGGAATACCCTCAGCAAGAAGACTCAGTGTGGTGCAAACGTGTGAACCAAGCAGGTGACCAGACCACGGACACTCACTCGGATTCCTACAGCCAACTTAACCCTTTTGAAAGGAGTTAAATTGTGGCCTTCCAAATGATGGGATGGTCCTTTCGGAGAACTGTCACACAAGTTGGACGTGCTGCGTCAATTGTTCAACGATGTTGGCTTCAGTGGTCACCTGGACGGTCTCATACCCTTAGACGAGGTTCTGGACGTACACGCAGCACAGACGCCCGCCACGATAGTCGTATTGTAAGGGCAGCAGTGGCTGATCGAACAGCTACGACAGTACACATAGAGGGCTCGCGGGCTCAGACGTTTCAACACGAACTGTTGTGAACCGGTTGTTGGCAGTGGGGCTACGGACAACCACACCCCCAGCCTATCTTCCACTCACGTCACAGCTTCGACGTGCACGGTTCGACTGGTGCCGTCAGACAATCACTTGAAAGCTGGAATGGCGCCATGATCTTCAGCAACGAAAGCAGAGTGTGCCTGCACGCCAGTAATAACCGTTTGCGCGTACGACTTGGACGTAGTCAGCGCTGTTTCGTAGAGTGCATTCGTCCGAGACACAGTGGCCCCACTCCATCTCTCATGGTCTGGGGTGCGATAAGCTACAAACCTCGTGCACCACTGGAGTTTCTGCAGGGGCCGCTCGGTACTTGCAGAATGTTGTTAGACACGTTCTTTAGCCATTCTTGCATTAGCAAGGTGATGTATTATTCCAGCAGGTTAATGCCCGGCACCACACTGCCCGTGAAAACTCATAGAGATCTGCAAGACGTACAGCAAATTCCCTGAGCAGCAGGATCTCCGAACTTGTCTCCAATCGAGCACGTATGGGATATCATAGGGTGAGAAGTAACTCGTGCGACTAGTAAACCAACAATTCTTAGGGACTATGTCAACAGGTCCTGCGGGCATGACATAAGGAATCCCAAGAAGCGCCTGCATTTCCGCCGTTGGAGGCTACACCACGCACTAATATGGGTGTTGCAGCGTGGTCGATACCTGGTACCTCATAACTGCTTGTGCTATTAATCTATAAATCTAATCATTTTATGTGCTCCGCATGCACTGTTGGAACAATGAATCGTGAGTGAACTGTAAACCTATAAAAGAGTTAAAAAAATTGTTTTCGGCATTGTATTAATGTATGACGACGGGATGAAAAGTAATGCCTCCGAATTTTAATGTAAAAACATTAAACAGATGTAACATATTAACCATTGTCTGAAGTGACGAAATGCACATTCTAGGGTTGGATCCCCTCAGTTATAAGTCGAGGATTACACTGCCCGGGATACACTCAGGGTGTATCGACGGTTTGGAAGAGCCTCCAGCCGTTGCCATCTGTCTGTCTGTCGGTCAGTCGGTCTGTCTGCCTTCCGGCCGCTGTCGTCCTCTCGTCCGTCTGCTCGACGTCGCTGCTGCCCGCCGCCCAGTGCTCGCCGCCACCGCCGCCCGGTTGCCGCCGTCGCCGCCTCTGGGGTTCGCCGCCGCCCGGTGCTCGTCGCTGCCGCTGCCGCCGCCCAGTACTCTCCGGCCCCCGTTTCCCCCACTGTAACCTCGTGAAGTGCTTCCTCTGGGCTTAACCTGCCTCATCCACCTCCCCTACTCACAGTCTCCTCCCCTTCTATCTCCTCCTCATCCCTGTATCCCCACCTGCAGGTTGTTCCTTCCCCTACATCTTCTCCTGCTCGTGCCCCTCTTCCTGTCCCCCTCCCACAGCTGTCGCCCACCAAGATGACTTTACCCCCCTCCCCACCCGCCCCAATACAACTACTCCTGCTTCCCCTACCCGAGTAACCACCTGCCGCACCACAGTCACCACCACACAGCGCCCCACCCTCTTACTGCCTCACAAGAGAGGCCTGGCTCCCACCACCTCTCCATTCATCCAGTCCCTCATCCCTCCTCCCAGGCCACACCTGTCAAAAAACCTCTGAAGTGCCCAAGTGGCGACCTCACCTCCACCCCCTCCTCCAAAAAACCACTGCCTGCCCCACTTCCCTCTGATCCCGCCATGGATACCACCACTCTTCCCACCTCCCCAGCCCCCACTCCTCTACCTCAACAGTCACTTCCTCCCTGCCAACAAATACCTATTCATGCATTCCCTATCGCAGCACCAGGTGGACTCCTTCATCATTAATGAAATCTTCTGCCAACCTCACTACTTTGTCTGCACCTCTCCCTATCTCCTTCACTGCACCGGCAATCCCATTCCCCTCGCCCAAGATGGGGTCACTATTGGCCACCTCAGGCATCTCCCTGTCTGGCAACAACCCCTACACAATGACCAAACTAAACACCTTCTCATCAGCATCACTTTCCCTCCCTCACCATCTCCTGTGCCACTATCTATATTTGTCCCACACCTCCTCTCCCATATGACTTCATTTCCCCATGACCCTGCCACCCTTTGGCCGTGGCATCAGTTCCTTGCCACCCTCCATGGTGACCTTGTTCCTCTCCCACAACACACCTATCCTGAAAGTAACTGCACACCCGATGTTATTCTTCCTTCCCCCAACCTCCTTCGTAATATCACCATGGACGTCCTCAATCCCATTGGTAGTGACCACCTTCCCATCCTTCTCACCGTCTCCTCGGTCTGTGGCCGCCATGCAGCCCCCAGCCCAGCTGACCCTCCAAAGTCTGTCCACAATTACCGCTGTGTTGACTGGGATGATTACCAGGAATCCATTGCCTCCAGTCCGAAAGCCACCCCCCCCCCTCCCACCTTTCACTATCCTGTTGAATTCACCCAAGCCCCTTCCTTCCTTCAGAAGACCATCACTGATGCTGTGGATGCCCATGTTCCTTCCAAACTCATGCACCCTCACCGCCCTACACTTCCTCCAAAGGCTGTCCTTCTTCTTCTTCTTCCTTGAACACATCTGCAACCTATATATTGTTTGCCGACTCGTGACCCCATTCCTCTCCACCCCCAGCCCATTGCTGCACCATTACCGTTGTGCCCCGCCCTCTCTCCATTTCCACATCCCCCACCTCCTTTCTCAATGCAACTTTCAACACCTACCCCTCCCGGATGAGGAGCTCCGCCCTAACATCTACCCCTCCTACCAACTCTGACCCCACCTTCCTCCTGCCTCCTCCTCAGCGCTCCCTCTCCTCCCCATCTCTTCTTCTGAGCGGATTTCCCCCTCCAACACCCCCTCCCCCTCCCGTGCTCCCCTTCAATGTTTTTGCACTCCCTCCTGCCTTGTCTTCTCTCTTCATCCCCCACCCCACCTGTCTCCTGCCTCTTGGTGCACCCCCTGAACACCCTATCCTTTTCATCCTGTCCCTCCCCCTCTGCACCTTGCTCTCCCCTCCTTTTCAATCCTCCCAGGCCTTTCCCTTGGCAGGTCTCTCCTGCCAGTTTTTATTGTTTGTTGTGTGTGCTTCATCTCTTAAAGTGGTTTTAAGGTGTCTTTGTTCTGGAGTGTTTAACAGTGTGGCCAACTTTTGACCTGTGCATGTGACTTCAGTGTCTTTTTTGTTCTCTCTGAACCGCCAACTGTGTTCCTTAACTTAATGTAGACTTTTTTTAATTGTCCCCCCATGAAAGTCTCCATGTCAGTGAATATTTTACCTCCATTGTCTCCCCTTACTCTGTTTTTATGTCCCCCTTTTTATCGCCTTCATGTGTATAATTTTCTAGCTGCCATGTCACTCAGCTGAAGAGACCCATATGGGGCAGGGGAATGAAATCGCATTAAAGGTGAAAAAAATAGTGATGAAATGGGTTAAAGAGTATTGAAACTCAGATGGTAAACTTGCTGACTTTCATAGTACTTCGGAATAGTCAATATTGTAAACATATTATTTTTTATTTCAGTATAATGATAATAAATTTGTTGCTTTTAGTGTTTGAGTGTGAATACTATCGTGAAATAGAACTTTATTTGTGTCTTTAGAGATTTCAAACTACTACTGACCTTCATTAAAATCCTAAGCAAATTTAAAGGTGTTCACATTGACATTATAATTGACTAATTACTGTCCTACACTGTAGTATCATGTTTGGTTACAAGATGAAGTACCTTAAAAACAAACGTATGTTTACAGCACCTGCGACCTATCAGAACCTTGACTAACTCTGAAAATAAAAATAAAGCCGAACTGTTGAGACAAAATCCTTACTTTCCGATGTGCCTTCCGAGTATTGTAGATGACATAAAAATTTAAGAATAGTGATCACCGGAATGCCGTACATATATTGCAGTGTCTCCAGTGCCCGATATTTCAATGCTGGTTGTAATTTAATGCGGGCTGGCATGGCATCTCGCATACTTATATTAGAATTTTATACAGAACCAGACATATGACTCAAAAATATTTCAAAATTGATTTTATTCATTCGAAAATAATTTTCGAAGGAAACGTCGTCCTCGAAAGACAACTCGCTGATCAGCGTATTTGATGTTCCCAAATGATTCCAGCAATATACCCATCTCCATTTCCTACATCTTTGGGGACGTTTCTTCTTCGTCGACGTCATCATAAGTTCTTCAACTAAAAGCTGAGCAACTCTCGTTCGAATAATTTCACTTCTTCCTATCTTGAAAGTCGCGTAAGTAGAAGTTCCAACTCAGGGGTGTGGAAACGTTAACGTGCGTGTAGGGGTAGTGGTGAAGGAACTGACGTGTGAGAAATTCATCCCTGTGGAACCCCGGCTAAGACATAAGGGTTGCGTTATTGCCAACTACCAGAGTGGGACGGTCATCGCTCATTAGGGTCGCTGCAGCTCGCGACAGCTTCCCGCTTGGCCGGCGGAAAAGCGCTTCCTCTTTCCGCTACTTCCTCAAACGTAGTTTGGAATTCAGTGGCTTGTTCCGAGTCCGCACATGTCTCGCTTATTTCTCGATTCATATCTGAGAAAGGGACGTGCCCGGATTACAGTTCGAACTCGAGCTACGAGCAGGTTACCACGTAGCACCAAGAACGTGCGGCCCTGTGATGGTGCTTTAGTTGAGAGAGCTTACCACAAAAATCGCAAACTCAGGAAAAGCAGACTGTAAGATCTTGGTTCACTTGCGTTGTGCTTCTGACGTTACAGACTCTCGCTATATTCTGACAAGAACTTATCGAGTCTTTGCCCTGCTTTTTGTAATCATTCAATAGTATCTTATGTTCCTTACTTCGTCTTCACGTTTTGAAATGAAACTGAGTTTAAAGAACCAAGGTTGGATCAATTATGAACCCCCACTAGCACACGAATACCTTCTTTCAATTTCCGAAAGTCAACTACAATTTGGAGTTATGTGCTGTAATATGTGAGGTATGGTGTGCTTCAACTGCTGAGAAAATTTAAAATTGTGGGGAACTACGAAACAAGGTAACATCATGCTGTATAACAGAACCGAGTGAGGTGGAGCGATGGTAAGTTCAAAAATGGTTCAAATGGCTCTGAGCACTATGGGACTCAACTTCTGAGGTCATTAGTCCCCTAGAACGTAGAACTACTTAAATCTAGCAAACCTAAGGATATCACACACATCCATGCAAGAGGCAGGATTCGAACCTGCGACCGTAGCGGTCTCGCAGTTCCAGACTGTAGTGCCTAGAACCGCACGACCACTCCGGCCGGCGTTGGTAAGTCATAGACTCGTATTTGAGAAGGCCAATGTTCAGATCTCCTCCTGGCCATCCAGATTTAAGTTTTCCCTGATTTTCTTAAATCGCTTAAGGTAAATTCCGGGATGGTACGCTCTAACTGGCGCGGCCGATTGCCTTCACCACACTTTCGTAATCGGAGTTTGTGCTTCTTCTCGAATGACCTGGCTGTCGACGTGGCGTTAATCCTAATGTTTCTTCCTTTCATTTTCAGTTCGTAATGCAGATAATTCTATAAAACGCATAGTACGTATAGAAAATATCTTCTCGACAAACGACGTAAAATGAAATCTGTGTTAGTATTATTAAGCCATTAATAAAAAGGGATTTTGTGTGATCCAGTGTCCATATAAAAGAAAAATGAAATTAATTTTAAACATTGCTATGCGGCAAAATACATATACAGGGTGAACATTAATAAAACCGACAACTTGCAGGGACGGATTACTCACTGGAAGTGGAGGAAATAGGTCCTATGAACATATGTCCGGAAATGCATCGTTCCCGTGGTAGAGGCATCTGTTGTGTGTTGCAGGTTGTGTGATTGACGCAGCGTACTGTAAACACCAGAATGGTCTGGTATTAATGGCGTGAACAAGTCGAGATGGTGTTTGAGTACGGCGAATCAGATGGAAACGATCGAGAGGCACTGCGTCTATACCAAAATAAGTACCTTAACAGACATGAACCACATCACACAACATTTAAGCCCTTTCTGTGTGTTTTTGTGATAATAGGTCCTTTAAGACGAGGGAGACATACACCAAATTTGGATGACTAAATTCTACAGCATATTGATACGAAACCTAGTACATGCGTCCGGCAAGTGCCCAGCCAACACGGTGTAAACCTAAGTAGGATTATGTGTATCCTGCATGACACTGCATCACATGGAGGCCACTTTGAACATCTGCTGGGACGTAGATGCGATGCAGCTCTGTACTGTGTTCCGGGACGATTTGTTGTCGTTGGACGCACACCGTCAATTTCCGAACACATATTCATAGAATCTTTTTTCCTCCATTTCCAGTCAAACATCTGTCCCCGCAGTTTGTTGGTTTTATTAATGTTTGCCCTGTATTGACTCATGTAGTCGCTGAAGAGCGACAGTCCCATATAAAGTATTAGAGCCTTTAGTTTCCAAAGTATGAACCTTACACAGACTACATACACACCACTCTGTGCGACTGCACGTGAATTGAATAAAACAATTGACACATTTTTACTGAATATTTCGTTAAGAGATGTTCTATTACTTAAAAAGACAGAATTGTGGCTAGATGAAGATCTTCTGGCTGCGCAGCACAAATTAGGCTATTTCAAACGCGATATGTTTTGGCGACGAAATTGCCCAGGAAAGAACAATCCTGAGTGTTTGCTGCGATCAACTGTATGGGAAAAAAGTCTCAATAGTTTGTTCAATGTTTCGACGTCAGTTGCATTCGACGAGGTGAAATTTTGTGCTAGACGGGTGCTCGAACCTCAGTCCAAGTCTTTAGTATGCCCAATGCCTATTCACATGTTCATCTTTTGGATCTGAAGCTCCCATTCCGGCCAGAGCCATCTGAGGCTGTACTGCTCGGCAGAATTCGTACTGCCTCCGAGACGGATTGATTTAGATTACAATATAGCTCCTACAATCAGTTTTGCTTTGACACGTACATACAACACAGCGGATACTGCGGATACAGTAATATAATTGAACTTTGTCTCTTCCAACGTCCTTGTCTGTTGCATCAATCCTCGTGTTATTCTTTCTTTTATCACGAAGTAATATGAGTCTTCGTGGTCTAAAATTTTCATACGTTTATATGTTACACAACTACAGTGTGAACACGAATTCCAAGGACAAAAATATCGGAGGTTGTCCAGGAGCATTTTCTGTATATTCTGGTGCCAGGGACTCATGTTCGTCGATGGCTTTTTACAGAGTAAATGCATTCCGTTTGAATTGTTACCCCAATTTATCTTTTTATCTGTATTACAAAAATTGAGGTAAGAGATCAAATGAAATACGATTTATTTTTGTATCCGTATTACTGGCTTTGTACGGAAATGGAAAGCGGACGTAAAGCAGTTCAGGAAACAAGAGAGTAGCTGTGTGGTGCCACAGAAGAGTGCTGGAGATTAAGTGGGTAGGTCCAACAATTAATGAGTATTTACTAGATCGGACTGAGGAGAATAGGAATTTATTGCAACAACTCTGTTCCTTACAAACGCAACAGTAATGTCCTATTTATTCTTTGTACTCAAGCTGGCACTCTGCGCTCTACCCTGTTATCTTCCGGGATTCTTTTTCCAGGACAGTTAGTGGTACGTCACCAGTGTTACACACCATACTGGATAGGTTTACTGATGAAACTGTGGACAATATGCATCTCGTGTATGGTTTCGCTGAATACCACAGAAGAGCGTGAGAACGACGCCAGGTGCAGTTGTTCCCGCACCGATGGCAGCAATATCACAGCACTTTTATAGACGAGGGTTTTTGTTTACTCTACATTTTGTGTTGCACGGTTTGCTGATCGCATATTACAGGCTTGTTCAATGTTGTGAAGGTATTTTAACGTAACCGGGGCGACAAACCGAACAAATAATAATTACGTTATTACTTTGTAGCGAGACCTCCGGTGTCAATATTTTCAGAGCAACCCACTACGACCAAGTTGCCGATAGAGTTCAGATCCACTTTGTATTAGCAAAACTTTTTAAACATTGGAAATATGGTAGACGTGTTAGTTATTTTGTATGCAGAGAAGGAAATATCTGCTGCAACATAGTGTTGAAAGGTATTTCCGCGGCTAGGGCCTGAAAGTCGCACGTCAGCGACCGGCTGCCGAGTCACCCTCTGCCAACGGCGCCGTCGGATGCGCTTTCCAGCGGCATGTGATCAGCCCACCGCTCTCAAAGCTTCAAGCCGCTGCTTCTCATTCAAGTAGCTCCCCAATTAGCGTCACAAAGCAGAGTGCTCCCCAATACATTCCCCCCATAAAGCAAAAATCCCCGACAATCCTGGGCATCAGAACCCAATTTATATGCACATCAGCCTCAGGCGCTGAGACAAAAAGCATAATGTTAAAAATTTTGACTATTCAGAAACACAAATGTGTTATCGTATGTTTTGTTCCGATATTATTCCCTACATGGAATCTCGCTCACGTTGGTTTTATAGTTCTGCCCTTTCTTTCATCACATCGTTACGTTAACCATCTATGAGTTGATTAAGTAAGTGCTATGTGTTTTCATGTTCTAGCAGTTTGTATGTTGTTTTTCTATAAGAGAACTAGTCCAACATTTACCTAGAAGGGTGTGAGAAACAGCTTGAATAACATAACCAGAGTTGTTGCTTTATGTCGCTGACGATCATCAATCGTTCTGTCTCCCACTATTACCTCTCTCACCGGAATGCTGTGTGTAACACTGCACTACTAAATAGCAATAATAATACATTCCAAATTGATACAGGGTCGTCTTCCATGCTTTTAAATTTGTAAAGACACAGGTAATTAGGATTGTATCAGTAATAGCCGTTGAAGAGAGCTTTGACTTGTTACAGTAGCAATGACAGAGCGACATCAGGTCAGTTCAGTGCTACTGTGCAATAGACGGATAATTCAGACTCGGCAATATTCACTGAGGTCAACTCACACGAAGCTAATAATATTTAAGGTCTGTCGCTAATCAGCTACATGCTAAGATTCGTCACACTCGTCTTATGGAATTGTTAAGCAAGTACGTAACGATGTTTGATTGTAAAACTACAAGTACACGGATTACGAAGCGCTTAATGCCGCTAGTAGTGGAGCGTATTGTGTAGAGTTGTGGCACACGTCGCTGGCTGGTGTGATTTTGGTCGGCAATTCAGACCCGACCGCTAGCAGACCATCCAGCGATACTAACTACTACGCTAGACTGTTTGCCCCACAGATCGTGGTAGAATGCGCTTCACACTCCCTGACAGTTTTTGTTTTACTACAAAAACCGACACGGTATTTGCTTAATAATTCCATAATTCATGTTTGGGATACTGCAGCTCACACGTGATTGTCGCAGTTGAGGATTATAATCATTCATCAGGAAGAAAAAAGGGCAGACACAAAGTTCTAGTCGTCCGTATGAAGCCTTATAACAGTCCATAGGTGCAAACTGACAATCGGAGGTTCAAGGATTCTGAAGACCCATTAGACGACCGCGAAGCTTTTATCGGAGGGGTTATCTTCCAAAAGCTTCGACATTGCTGCCTCCGATGCTCGTCATAGTAAAGAGTATGTAATAGCACAATCAGAGCGCGAATATCCGTCCTACTGAGGACCCTGACAAGATCCAAGTTCATGGTGCTGTTATCGGCTTCAGTAGGAATTCTAAAACAGCGGGTCGCTGCTTCTCCAAGAGAGGGAGCAGTGCCGAGAGATGCGGCAAATGCAGTGTAGTATAGCGGTAAACGTTGATAGCTGGGCTCGCCAGTTCAAAGCCGACCACCAGAAATTGTATGTAATTCAGTACTCAACATTTCTGGAAATTCCTTGCAACATCATATGCTTATAACGTTTGGATGTTCTGGAAAATCCGATGTTTGTATAAATACCGATGTTCTGGAATATTCGATGTTCGTATAAGTTTTTGCACCCTCCGTCCAGGAAGTCAGTTCCACTCAGGTTCTATGTCACTATAAGAAAAGTGCATTCAGTTCTATGTGTTGTACTTCACTGACGTCCCTGCCACCTGATTTAGACTTTATAGTGGTTTCGATGTGAGGATAACACTCTGGAGCCTACATCAGCATCCAAGTTTTACGAAGCACGTGAAGTCCTTTATGCTGTGAGACGTAGATGTAGTTTGCAACTGCAACGAGTACAGGAAGGTGGTGTTATCTAGCCGATCACGAATGGCCAGTGGGATACACCGATTGCGCTCGCCGAAAAACCACATGGACCTCTGCGAATCTACAGTGATTTTAAAGCCACTGCTAGTGCAGAAGCGATTGTGGATACGTATCGGTTCATCAAAGTGGAGCACGTAATAGCGTAGTTGGCATGAGGTACAGTTTCGTCAACAGAGACCTAATCCCAATTACCTTCGCATGAACAACCGCAAAATGTTTTGAAGATAAGTAACGCGTCGGCTCATTTCAATATAAAAGGTTGCTAATTGCTGTCTCTAGCGCTTCAGCCATTTGTCCAATTTTATTCCGAACAGTTGACTAGTAGCATTCCAGGCACCGCCGATTATTTGACGATTTCGTAGTCACGGTGTGAGCCTCAAGCGATCTTTCACAAAATTTGGAACCGTTGTTACAAGTTCTGGAACAAACTAACTTCACGTACGACAAAGAAACGTGTGTTTTCTTCGCTAAGCAAACAGAGTATCTGGGGCACATCTTCACTGATGATGGTACAAGACACATCTAAATATATCCAGGCTATTCAAAAGTTGCTACCTTCATTAACGTGAGTCACTAAAGGCCGTTTTCGGTCAGTTAAACTACCATAGGAAATTTAAAACTTTTTCCATTTCATGGCGGGGTTGGTACAGCGACCAATAAGCATGATTTGAAGAAAGAAGCAGTCTTGGTTTCAGCGTTAAAATGTTTTTATTTTTCTCAAAGACGCATTTCACCTTTATTTAGGCATATTCTGATTTGTGTACGGGAGATATACTAATTTACATAACAGTGCCGTGACCCCATTTAATGAGATCGGATTAACCAGAAAATATAAAAGAACTTATTGATATTTCGTAGCGATGGATACATGGGATACCGTGCATAAAATACCCCAACAGGTAGATTCTCCTTGTCAACGCTTTAAAAACACTGTGCGGTGTTCTATAAAACAGAATGAAACAGGTGACCGAAACGTATTTTGTAATGTATGTTTCCTTGTTTTGTGCCTAAATTGACACCGCAGCCTAGAAAAAAGAGTAAAGATACATAGGGGAGCTCTGAGTACCAGTTTTGTGTGTCCCAACTAGTATTGTAGGCAACTACACTGTGCATACACGAATCTCCCTAAAACCACATTCTACGCCCCTCCCCCTCCCCGATACACGAGATTGTTCCATGCTAGCTACCTATCACTTCTCACTAACAGATGAAGGTACATATGTAGTATTGTGGGCAGTTGAGAATGTGAGTCTCACGGGAAGCGTGCAAGGGATAAGTCCCTGCAGTCGCGCTGTTCATCTGTGTCCTCGGTGGCTCAGATAGACAGAGCGTCTGTCATGTAAGCAGGAGATCCTGGGTTCGAGTCCCGGTCGGGGCACACATTTTCAGCTGTCCACATCGAGTTATATCAACAACACCTGTCGGCAGCTGAGGGTTTCAGTTAGTCATCATTTATTCCAGGGAAAAGCTGCACGGTCAACAACAGTAATCTGTTCTTTCGAGAACAGTTACTGTCTTCGTATATATATATATATATATATATATATATATATATATATATAGTTAAAGGCTACCCAGCCATTGACCTTCATCTGTGCGAATGCGCACAGGTTGCCCAAACTCTTACGGGAATCGCCAAAGCGTGCGCGAGTAATGAGTGAATGGGCAAATGTCTATAAGGTACATATGTAGAATTGTGGACAGTTGGGAATGTGAGTCTCACGGGAAGCGTGCAACAGATAAGTCCCTGCAGTCGCGCTATTCATCTGTGTCCTCGGTGGCTCAGACAGTCAGCCTTCGGCGGCGCAGCGGTTCGGACGGTGTTTACGTCCCTGCCGCACGTCTGCGCGAGAGGTGTTTACGTTACGTGTGTAGCGGTGTGTCGCGGTAATACATAGAACGAATCATGGCCTTGTCGTTCCGCAAATCGACACTGAAATTTAGTTTTGCTAACGAATATGCTCGACCGAAGGCTTACGAGATCGAACGTTATTTACGGGACGAGGTGAAAATCGAACCTGACGTTCTAGTAGGTATACACTTATCTATAGTCAGCAGCGTGGTTTATGTCAAGCTTATAAATGAAGCGGCATGTGACGAACTACTACTTCGACACCGACAAGGACTTCGTTTCTGTCATTCGGACGGGAATGTTGGAGCGGTAACAGTTGAACACGCCGGCATGGGACTCCGAACGATCCGCGTCTTTGAGCTTCCATTCGAAGTGCCAGAAGAATTGGTGACAGACGCCCTGCGTCCTTACGGAACGGTCCTATCCCACGTGGCTGAAAAATGGGCGAGTTTCAAGACGTATCCTGTCCTCAATGGCGTCAGACAAATACGGATTGAACTCCGAAAACACGTCCCGTCATACTTGTACATCGCCGGTTGTAGGGCGATTGTCATTTACGACGGACAACCAAGGACGTGCTCTGGATGTGGGAAGGAGGGACACATACGTTCTGAGTGTGCTCAACGAAGATTATTACAGCTGCCACGGGATGATCCACCCCTCACGCCGCATCCGACTGTGCTTCCCATGACTTACGTCGCCGCATTACGCGATGACGTGGGCCGCGAGACAGACGCGTCCCAGAACACACAGACAGCGGCGGATCGTGACGAGCCACAGATAGACGACGTTGCGCTGGACCGCCTGCAGCAGTCACAGGACGCCCTCTCTTCGGTTCCGCTTGCGGCCCCTTCCGATAAGGCACTTGGAGACGTCGATAATACGACGGCACACGATTCTGACGTCCCCCACGAACAACTGGAGACCATGCTGACCTCTGATTCCGAGGCCCGGCAACGTAAACAACGCTCACCAAAACGCCGGAAGAAGCGCCGCCTCACGGTGGAGAACGACCACTCTGATCTGGCAGATACTTCTGAGAAGTTTACGGGTACAGAACAGACGACCATGGATACAGAAGAACTGCCTAGCGTGGATGCAACGGTGGCCAGCGGGACGGCGGCACGACCTACCGCTGACGATGCTCCAGCCACAGCGAAGGAACTCGATAGACGGCAACAGGCTACTGAGGAGGCTACGGCGCCTGCACCGCACGACAACGATGGGACACTAGGGGACTGGTCGGAAGAGCCACCCCCGTGGGGGTCAGATGATGCCGGAGGAACTGCTCCCACGCACTCTCCCGGTGTTAGATCGGCAGAGTGCACGGAATAATGGCAGACCATATGAGGGGACGGCGGGGAACGTTAGTCCGACAGCAGCCTATGTACGGCAAAATTAGCGGCCGTACGGTACCCTATCTACGTAGACCGCCATGCAACAGGCTTATCGGATAGGGTCTGTTAACATCAATAGCATTGGGACGCCGGTAAAAATCAAGATGCTCAGTGACATGATAAAGGCTGCGGATTTAGACATCGCACTATTACAAGAAGTTCGGGTACTTCCCCCCTCGGACTTTTACGGTTACGACGTTTACTGTTCCCCGTGTGACGAGAGAGGCGTTGGCACAGCTATATTATTAAAGGAAGGGATACGTGCAGACGAAGTAGAGTATTTGCCTTCTGCCCGTGGTACGGCCGTGACCATAGGAGGAATACGTTTGATCAACATATACGCACCGTCAGGCTCGGATAAGAGAAGGGACAGAGCAGATTTTTACGCACATGAGGTTGCACCGTTGTTCCAGGGACGATACGATGGTTGCATACTCGGCGGAGATTTTAATTGTGTGCTTGACAGAAAGGACCAACAACCTAACTATACTACTAGCCCAGAACTTAGGGAGCTGGTCAACGGGATGGACTTAGTCGATACATGGGACCTGAAGTATCGCAACCAACCAGGATTTACATTTTTTACTAGCCACTCCGCGGGCCGTTTGGACCGAATATACGTTTCAAGGGCGTTAGCAGTGTCGACGGTGGACGCAGAAATATGGCCGACAGCGTTTACGGACCACGAGGCATATATTTGTACGGTTAACCTTGATAGACAGCAGGTATGGAGACGGAGGGGTAATTGGAAGATGAACGTCTCCCACCTGCGAGATGCAGAATGCCGACGCATGGTGGAGGACGCGTGGCATGGCTGTCTCCGTCGCCGAAATTCTTTCGGTTCTATCCTGCAGTGGTGGATCGAGTGCGCGAAGCCAGCTTTACGGCGGACGTTAATAGGTTACGGGAAGGAGGTTTCTCAATGGCAGCGCACATCCAGTGAGTTTTACTTTACGGCTCTCCGGGAACTGTTAGCTCAACCACCTACACCAGAACGCCAGACGGCCGTCCACCGCGTTAAGGCGAAGCTGGTACAACTTACGAAGCAGAGGATGGCAGGTACGATGATACGCGCGAGGTCGCAGGATTTCCTGCCCAACGAGGTTCCCTCGATGCATTACGTGATAAAGGAAAGACGAAGAAGACGCAGGAATTTAATACATGAGATCGATCTCGGCGATGGCCGTCGTTTTACAACACAAAGGGGCATAGCACAGGCGTTCACGGATCATTTTAGCAGATTCTATGCGAGCAACGGGGAGGGTCAGAGGGAGCTGGGGAACGTCCTGGAAGAGATCCCAGACGCGACGAGTGTGAACGGGGAAGCAGACGGGTTGTCTGAAATTACGTGTGAAGAGCTGGAGGAAGCGATTACACGAGGTGCTTGCAACAAGTCCCCAGGTCCAGATGGATTCCCTTTGGAATTTTACCGTGCCTTCGTGACCATTATGACACCGATGTGGCTATGTATGTATAATGAGCTTCTGCGGCAAGAAGTACCGGTTCATATTCAATTCACGGAAGGGCTCATGATACCGATACCGAAGCCCCGTGGTGGCAAACGGCCTTGTGATTATCGCCCCTTGACCCTCCTTAATAGTGACTACAAGATCTTCATGCGCATCCTGGGAAGTCGTATCAAAAAGTCGCTGGAGCATCGAATACATGCCGATCAGACTTGTCTTGGCGGCATCAGTAATATCCACACAGCCTTGGGAGACTATCGTGACGTCGTCGCCCTCGCGGCTGCATGCCGCCTCCGGGGGGCGATGGTTGCTGTAGATTTCGATCATGCTTTTGATCGCGTGGATCATGTGTACCTCGCGGCGGTGATGAACAGGATGGGTGTCTCGCCATTACTGACCAATGCTGTGATGCGGCTGTTGCACGGCGCCAGATCAGCGATGGTGGTCAACGGAGGGAGAACTGAGTATTTTCCGATCTTAAGATCAGTGAGACAGGGTTGCCCCTCGTCGATCCTCCTTTATGCGATCGCCTTAGAACCGTGCCTCGCAGGCCTTCGCCGCCGTCTTACCGGGATCTCACTACGGCATTTATCATTCAAATGCAGAGCATACGCGGATGATATTGTGTTCCTCGTGCGGAATGAGAGGGAGACTCAAACAGCACTGGATTGGCTACAGACGTATGGGATGGCAGCTGGAAGTGTGGTCAACTACCGAAAATCACAGTTCATGCATGTGGGGCGTGGACTAGAACCGGGAACGGAAGGGCCCTTACCTGCGGTGGAAACCCTCCGCTGTTTGGGTATCACCTTTCATAAAGAGACAGCGGGAACGGCTGCGGACAACTACCGAAGACTGTTACTCAAGAGTCCGCACGGCAGTACGACTAAACGCCCTACGGTCGATGGATATGCTGCAGCGAGTGTCACTCGTCAACATTCATCTCGCGCCCATGATGTGCCACCTGACACACCTTCTCCCCTTGACGCGTACGATGGCTATGAGGATTCAGGCGGCTTTTGGGTACTATGTGTGCCTGGGACAACTCTTTAAGGTACAGTACAACACGCTTACCCTCCCAGCGCGGGAGGGGGGCGTTGGTTTAGTGAACGTGCACGAGAAGGCGCGTGCCATGTTTATTAATACTATGCTAAAACGGTGGCGCAACAGGAACCACTCGCTTACGGGGACGATCATCGAAGAACTCGTACCAACATCGCATCTTCCTCCAGTCAGTGTCGGCCATATATCGCCCCCTTTAACGTATGTGCGCACGTTCATCGTGGAACACAGTTACGTTGGAGAGCGTTTACCGATGACCCGACAGTCGACATCGAAGGACGTGTACCATCTGCTTCTTCGACAGATCGCCCGGAATAGGGTGGAACGCAAACATCCAGCTGTTAATTGGCACGTGGTGTGGCGCACGATCCACCACCCCCACCTACCTACATCAGTCAGATCAACATGGTACATTGTCGTCAACCGAAAATACCCTACAAACGATAAAAAGTATGCAATACATTTGGTGGATTCGCCCTTGTGTCAGCAATGCGGCGTGCTGGATACGGACGACCATCGGCTGGTCTGCGGCGAGGCATTGGCTGTCTGGACTCTCGCAAGAAAGATAATAGCGTTCATGCGGCGCACTATCTATACATCGGTATCTTCTGACATAGTATTTTTTCCAGAGGAAACGTATTTTCCGCGTCATAAGACGAACGCGGTGGCGTGGATCACAGGTATGACGGTCCATTACATCTATAGAGACTCACGTACGAACTTACTGCACGTCCTGGATTACTGGCAATACTTGCAAGATGGACACACAACACTATTACGGCTACGAAAGTACAAGGATTGGTATGCCAATTTCCTAGTAACGGTTTTTGCGGACCCGCCATATACCTGGGGTGTGCCGGGTGCGCAACGATGAGCGGCGGTGCTGTCGTTGTGAAACCGACCAAGTTAAAGTGATCGACTAAGAATACTATGCGAGTATGCGACCTACGAAAAACTCACGCTTGAACAGTTATCAAATGGATGTATTTCAAATTTTGTTTTCATATCCAACATACTTTTCTTTAGGGTGCCGGAGGTGGCCCCACTTCGATTTCGTTGTTATTTCATGCTGCATGGTAGGACTGCAGCGAGGATCCTTCCAGAACAGTTATCATGTGGCAGGACGTACTATGTTTATTTTGTGAATAATAAAGGTTTCTGTTTCTCCTACCTTCCTTCATATTAAATACATAAATAAAACTCCTCACAAAAAAAAAAAAAAAAAAAAAAAAAAAAAAGATGGATAGAGCGTCTGCCATGTAAGCAGGAGATCCTGGGTTCGAGTCCCGGTCGGGGCCCACATTTTGAGCTGTCCACATCGAGTTATATCAACAACACCTGTCGGCAGCTGAGGGTTTCAGTTAGTCATCATTTATTCCAGGGAAAAGCTGCACGGTCAACAACAGTAATCTGTTCTTTCGAGAACAGTTACTGTCTTCGTATATATATATATATATATATATATATATATATATATATATATAGTTAAAGGCTACCCAGCCATTGACCTTCATCTGTGCGAATGCGCACAGGTTGCCCAAACTCTTACGGGAATCGCCAAAGCGTGCGCGAGTAATGAGTGAATGGGCAAATGTCTATAAGGTACATATGTAGAATTGTGGACAGTTGGGAATGTGAGTCTCACGGGAAGCGTGCAACAGATAAGTCCCTGCAGTCGCGCTATTCATCTGTGTCCTCGGTGGCTCAGATGGATAGAGCGTCTGCCATGTAAGCAGGAGATCCTGGGTTCGAGTCCCGGTCGGGGCCCACATTTTGAGCTGTCCACATCGAGGTATATCAACAACACCTGTCGGCAGCTGAGGGTTTCAGTTATCCATCATTTAGTCTTTAGGTTAGTTAGGTTTAAGTAGTTCTAAGTTCTAGCGGACTGATGACCTCAGAAGTTGAGTCCCATAGTGCTCAGAGCCATTTGACCCAAAGTTGAAACGCGTCATCGGGAAATAAAATTAATACTGGAACCAAGACTGCTTGTTTATTCATAGAGGAAATTTATTCCGCATGCTGCGGCTATCACAGAATCTTTACATCAGTTGTTACGCAAAAATCTGTGGTGGTACAGATCTGTCGAATGCCAACACGGATTTCACAGGCTGAATCTGTCGCTCACTGTAGCCATTTGCTCATTTAACTACGATCTAGAGAAGTTACTTATTGTCGCTGCTGATGCTTCTGGACGATGGGATCGGAACCTTTATTTTGCACAAAGCCAATGGTGTGCAACGACCAATGGTCTATGGATAAGAAGCTATTTCGTAACCTTGTGAACGCCGCATACTGCCGCAGAAGCCGTGAGATCACATTTTTTATGGCTGTTCTCTTCTTACACGATGACAAGGTGACAACTGGAGTTATCATCGCTACGGCCTTCCAACGAAAACTGCTGAGTTATCTATATCGGGGTCGCTGGGGCAATGTCCTCAAAAAACAGATAGGCCTTGAATATGATTTCGAGAGATAGATCAACAAAGATATTCAGCGCACCCTCGACAACTATACGCTCTGTCAACGTCACCCAGCAGCACCGTCTATGAAGTATTATGTGTGGCTAAACCCCACTCCGTCCGCAGCTCGTGGTCGTGCGGTAGCGTTCTCGCTTCTCGCGCCCGGGTTCCCGGGTTCGATTCCCGGCGGGGTCAGGGATTTTCTCTGCCTCGTGATGACTGGGTGTTGTGTGATGTCCTTAGGTTAGTTAGGTTTAAGTAGTTCTAAGTTCTAGGGGACTGATGACCATCAAACCCCACTCCATCTTGCACAAGGGTTTACATTGATTTTTCAGGACCATTTTTGCGGACAAACTGACTCCTTATAGTGGATCCTTATAGTAAGTTTCCGTATATCTCCACAATGCAGTACAATACCTAATCGAAAACGATTCAGGCGTTATCAAGATTTTTTTGCTACAATCCTTAATTATATGCGTTGTGTCTGTTCTTTCAGATATGTCCGAAAGACAGACATATTTTGATCCCAAAAGACGAATAACTGATCACTTCAGTGCAGATGCGCACCACAGTCGAACTCTTACAGCACTCGACAAAATACCTGAGTAATGAGGATAATGGGCAATGGGCACCCCAAATGTGGTGTGTGGATTAATTGAGAATTTGGGTCTGATAGGAGGAGTGATAGCGTAGTCAATGCAGTTGCAATGACCACTGTGTCCGGTTGGCGCAGTGGTCAGCGCATCTGCAAATACTGTCGTGGTTACTTGTACCACGCCTGCAGTACCTGTTCACGTAGTTCTGTTAGAGTTGCTAGTTAACGCGACGCACGAGTCACATCTCGTCCCATCTCGTCCCATCATATTGCACACATGCTCGATTGGAGGCAAGTCCGAAGATGGTGCTGGCCAAGGAAGTTTCTGCACGTCTTGTAGAGCATGTTGAACTTAAGGAGCAGTGTGTGAGCAGGCATTTTCTTGTTGGAACAACATATCACATTACTGTTGCAAGAACGGCAAAAGAGCAAGGTTAACAACGTTCTGCATATACTCTGTTCATCCCCTCCAGAGCCACTAAAAGTGAACGGGAGTTGTAGCTTATCACACCCCAGACCATAAGGCCTATGGGGGAGGGTGGGTGGGGGGTGGGGGTGGGGGGCAATGTGTGTTGGACTAATATACTCTGCGAGACAGCACTAACCATGTCTATATTACATGTGCAAACTATCGTCTCTTGCGTGCACACTGAATTTGCTCTCATTCGCTACGGTCGCAGGTTCGAATCCTGCCTCGGGCATGGATGTGTGTGATGTCCTTAGGTTAGTTAGGTTTAAGTAGTTCTAAGTTCTAGGGGACTGATGACCTGAGATGTTATGTCCCATAGTGCTCAGCGCCATTTGAACCATTTTTTTGCTCTCATCGCTGAAGACCGCGACGCGCCATTTCATCTTCCAAGCGTTCTTCTGACGGTATCAGTCGAGCTGTGCACGTCGATGCTGTGGCATGAATGGAAGACGGGCTAGAGGTGCACGTGTCCGTAGTCCCACTGTTAATAACCGGTTCGCAGTAGTTCATGTTGACACGTCTTGGATCACAAGCCCTCTTGTCTGTGCTGTGGTAGTTGTACGATCTGCCACAGCTGCCCTTACAATACTACGATCCTACGATGCTGCGTGGAAGTCCACAACCTGTTCTACGGGTGTGAGAATGTTCACGTAACCATTGATACCAGCATTGTTACGTAACTGACGCAACACGTTCAACTTGAGTGGCAGTTCTCCGAAAGGGCAATTTCGCTATTCGGAAGGTCTGGATTTGACCCCTCTGACACTCGCTCAGCTGGCTGTAGGAAGCACGAGTGCGTCTCTGTGGCATGGTTGACGGCCTGCTTCACACCTTTGCAACGCACGGAGCCTTCTGGCTCTCAGCATTCCTCATTAAGGAGTACACACAGATGGCGCTCTGGTAGTTATTCCACTACGCTGCCTGTTGGCGGACGACGACGAAACCATTAACAGTACATCTACTATCCTCCTGGTGCCATATGCCACCATCGAATCAAAATCGATGTTGTCTTTCCAGATGTAATAATGTTTTCCGGCAATGTATAATTAAGTTGAGAACCACCACGCTCAAACTTTTACGGGAAACGGCGAAATGCCGCGAGTAATAAGGATAATGGTAACACGTATAGTGTATGGATAAGTTGAGAATTCGGTGTGACGGGAGGAGTGCTACGGTAATCCGCGCAGCTGCGGTGGCCAGTGTGCCTGGATGGCACAGTGGTCAACGTATCTCTCTAGTAAGCAGACCTGAGTTCGAATACCGGTCTAGCGCAAATGTTCGACTATCCCTATTGATTTAAAAATCAGGGCTCACTAGCAGCTAATGCCACTCTCCATTTCTTCGTGTATTAATTCATAATGGTAATGGGATAAAAGTTCGTCTGTTCTTTCAGGCATACCTGAAAGAAAAGACACCACACATACAATTATAGCAGGTTCCACTCATTTTATTCAAATACCCAATCCGGTAATGTGTCTTCTACACTTGTATACTGTGGCTCCGTGAGTTCTACAAGCGTTGGGTCCGAAGCCCCTCTGCTGTTTGTCTACTGGCATCCAGGTAGACCATTAACTATATTCTATCTGCATACGCCTAAAATAAGCTACACTGACTTCGCATTAAGTGCTATATGACAACAGGTGAAGCGACGTTCTCAACAATACCGTCGGTACAGTTTGTCCTTCGCTGTTTGCACTCTTGCCTCTCAAATCGCGGAATTTACCGTTAAATTATCCCATTATGTTATTAAACACCGCCATTTTTGCAGAATATCCTATGACGTCATTAACTTTTACACAATGCACGTATTCCACCCCACAAAAATACACTATAAATCCACATTACCACGTTAAAGGTTTTATAAAGTGAACAGACACGTGATTGAACATGGTACTACCTGACTGGAGACCATTACGGAATGTATTGTTTGTTTGATACCTGTTTAGACTTTTTAGATATGTGCTTGATGACTTTTCAGCCACTCTGTTGTGGAATCTAATTACATCATTTCGATAATTACTGGTAATTACTCACCGCTATTGTCACTGTAATCAAATTATTTTCCGTGTATTACGACGTCGATACCTTCGCCTGTCCAAACCGGCACTGTCATGCTGTGACACTTCAATGTTGAGGTACCGTGACTCGTAATATGTACAGATATTTTGTTTGAGCTTTGCTTATTGAAAGCCCTAACATGGAATATATGGCTGAGATCTTGATATTAAGCGTATATCCCGGATGAGGTTGCATCATTATGGTTTCCGATTATGATCTACTAATTTTTTTATAACACAACGGCATCCACACCTACATATCTGTACATTGTAGTGAATAGCGCCACTTTAATAAGTGTTGTAGCATTTATTC
The DNA here is from genome assembly GCF_023898315.1 of Schistocerca nitens. Classification (NCBI taxonomy): domain Eukaryota; kingdom Metazoa; phylum Arthropoda; class Insecta; order Orthoptera; family Acrididae; genus Schistocerca; species Schistocerca nitens. Next base: position 940,007,905 of record NC_064616.1, on the reverse strand, counting down.
AGCCTTTATAGCAATAGAGGCTACTCATTCAAAGTCTTGCGTTAGGCATATTATGACGGCCCTTTGTGTCTGCAAGGCGTACAAGATCGAATATTCCTAGCGATTTTGTTTATACTACGATAAACATGTATAAACAGTCAATTTAGATTAGGCACTATTTCACTTTTGCTGCTAAATGTGAGACGTCTCACAATATGTTAGGGTCTTCAATTTTTTCTGAGATATCAACTCTGAAACTGTCTTTGGAAATGTTACATCTCTCTGTATTATCGTCTTTGGTCGTATGTTTACGAGCTATACATGTCTTATTTTTTGTTAAATAAAGAACCTTCCTCTTTTGTTCTTTTATTAATAAGACAGTTGCGTTATATGTGTGTTTTTGGTGGTGTAATTGGTTACAATTTTTTTTGTTTCCCCAAGCGATAGGTAGTGAAAATGCAACCGCACAGATCGAATACTCGCTTTACGTTTGTAACAATGTGGACAGCGCTGCTGACGTGCTTTTCAGAATATTGTGACTAACAATTTGAACAAAAATAGTCCGTAAAGCTTTCAGGGAGCCCTTTGCAAACTGCTGTTACTTACATGGGTTTTGGTAGATCTGAGTCATTTGTAATAATAGTAGTAACTGGCAGGGAATAGCTTTGTCTATAAAGTTTCTAGTGAATAAGACGATGCTTTATCTTTGTCCCTCCTGAAAATGTGCTTGGGAACTTTTTAAATACTGGAATACATACTCGGAGGATGTATTAACCTCAACTGTCAATGTAAGCAACGAACATTCTGTGCTATGGTTCAAATGGCTCTGAGCACTATGGGACTCAACTGCTGTGGTCATAAGTCCCCTAGAACTTAGAACTACGTAAACCTAACTAACCTAAGGACATCACACACATCCATGCCCGAGGCAGGATTCGAACCTGCGAGCGTAGCGATTCTGTGCTATCTCGGATGTATTTTATTTCAGGGCGTGCCTGCTTTGTTACATACAGTGCGTCTGTTTGCCCGCCTAGCTAAGACTTACTTTTGTGCTGTTATAAGTCCGGTCAGGGTAGTTTTCTGAGACTGAATTTTTAGGTTTAACGTATAAAATGTTAACTACTGATTTTTGCCACTGGGGCAAATACTTGAAAAATTTTCGCACTAATTTGTCAAATATCTGTATATATGAAAATTAACTCGTGCTTTCTTTTACAGTGCGGACGCTTTTTTTGCAATATTCTGACAGCGTTTTTCGTATATTAACCTCAGCAAGTAATGTAAAAATCATACGTTTTCGCACTGCTGCTGTATTTTGAAGACACTGCAAAATTTTTGTAGCGTCTTAGATGCATACAATAATTAATTTACCGTTCTGTTGGGTTTCTGAATTGGTATTGAAATCATTTATTAGTGAGGTACCGAGATCACACTATGATCGCTATGACTGACGTTCTCAGTGCAGCCATCTGCTGGTAACTGGAGGAACCGGGATTTGCTATTATTTTGCGATTTCTCAGTTTGTGGGATGGTATCTAAGAAAAAAACACATGTTTAAAAATATGAATTACTAATTTCGTTATTTGTATTTTCCAAGAAAATGTTGGTTTTTAATTGTTTATAGAGAAATATCAATATTACGGTGCAGTCATCTGCTAGTAACATGAGCAAGTTGGAGGTGAAAGTTGACTTGCCTTTATTTACTTTTCAGAGCATGTAGGAAAAGGTTTGTGGCAGAAAACTCATTTTCAGTGAATGATAATTTCTATTTCATTACTTATACTTTACAGACCAATGTTACTTCTTAATTCTTCATAGAGAAATATGCTATCTACTCGATCTAGTATTCCATGGCGAATGCCATATAGCTTCAAATGGAAGTTACCAATGTGCGGACTGGTGAGCCAGTCCTTCAACGAATTTTTGTACAGGGGAGATAATTATTGAACTAAATGATAAAACCGTGAATTAGTTACAAACTAAGGCGTGCACACGCTTTATTCAAATGTCAGTACAGATATTCGGATGTAGGTTATGACATATTCGATGTGTCTGACATCATTGGCGATGATGTGGGGCAAACGTAGAGCAAGATTTCGCGTGACCGGCTGAAGTGTGGGAACATCGATGCTGTCGATGAACTCCTGAACAGCTGTTCTCAGCTCAGTAATGGTTTTAGGGTTATTGCTGTAGACCTTATCTTTAATATAGATCCACAAAAAGGCGTCGCATGTGTTCATATCCTGAGAATATGGCAGCCAATCGACGCCCATGCCAATGGCCTCTGCGTACCCCAGAGCCATAATGCGGTCCCCAAAGTGCTCCTCCTGCTTCGCTGGGGTCCAGCTCCGTCTTGCATGAACCACATCTTGTCGAAACCACGGCCACTTTGGATAAAGGGGATGAAATCATCTTCCAAAATCTTCATGTAACGTTTGGTAGTCACTGTGCCATCAAGGAACATCGCACCGGTTATTCCGTGACTGGGCATTGCACACCACACAGCCACCGGTTGAGGATGAAAAGACTTCTCGATAGCGAATTTCGGATTCTCAGTGTCCCAAATGAGCCAATTTGGCTTATTGACGAACCAATCCAAATGAAAGTGGGCTTCATCGCTAAACCAAACCATAAATGGCTCTGAGCACTATGGGACTTAACTTCTAAGGTCATCAGTCCCCTAGAACTTAGAACTACTTAAACCTAACTAACCTAAGGACATCACACACATCCATGCCCGAGGCAGGATTCGAACCTGCGACCGTGGCGGTCACGCGGTTCCAGACTGAAGCGCCTAGAACCGCACGAAACCAAACCATACATGCATATACTAATTCCTATCATGCCCCGCTGCCAACCATGCAGTTTGAACGTCCTAACGCTAACCGTTCAGAATTTATGAATATTTTATTTCGTGTAGTTCAATAATTGTGACCCTGTAAGTCAGTAATGCGGTCATAGTTGAAGAGCATTGGCGCGAGGTGCATGTGAATATGGTAGCGCGGTAGAATGGGAGTGAGGGAGCACTGAAGTGCTGGAGCGCAAGAGCATAGGTTGGGGGCTGGGTTTTCTTCACGCAAAACTTGCAGAAGTGCAGCGAGGGGAGAGGGGGGGGGGGTGGAGGAAGTTTATGCCAACAAAATATGACATGCATGATAACTACAGTCGACTCTCACTTCCATGGATCCAGGTGAGCAAGGGTCTGGTCGAGAGAGTTGGGATTGGGGGTGGGTGGGACTTCATGCAAAATCTGCACAAACGCAGAGATGGTGGGCAGACTCTCGCGTCCTTGACCTTGGCACGTGGCTGAGTGTCATGGTTCCCGGAATGACCCTGGAAATAAGGAAGTATTGATGCTGATATCAGCGAAATATGACATGTGTAATTGTCTCATTTGAAGGGTATTTCGTATTCCCACTGCTTATTACTATAATTCGATCGAAAAAGACTCAAGTCAGTCGTGTTTCATGTCATCCGAGGCATAGCGAACGTGGCAGCGGACAAATTACAGCACATTATGAAGCGTAGAAAGATACATCACAGACGACTGGTGACGATCGAATGACCTTGACATATCATTGCGGTGGTCGTTTTATACCCTCGGCACGCTCCGGACTGGACGATAGAGAAAACGCCTTTAGGTAGAACTTGCAGCAGTGCTCATGCGGCATCTTTTGTGAATACAAAATCTCAGACATTGTTTTCCTGTGAGCAATATTTCACTCTTCGTGTTTTCTATATAGACATCCATTAGATAACTCTAGAATTATGATTTGTAAAAGTTTTATAATGAAACCAAAAGTAGATCGTGGACTCTGAGCGGTCTCTGTTCCATTGTCTGTACCTCTGTAAAGCTACATGATTGGCTTATAATTACGTACACCTCCATGATTACTTCTTATAAACTCTGTGCTGTAATTTCATCACTGTAGCGCTTATCTCTAAATGCTACTTAACCAATCGTGTTTTTACTAGTTTTAGAACAAAAGTTAGTTACTGGAAATTTGTGGTACGTTCTTATGGGGCCAAACTGCTAAGGTCATCGCTCCCCAGGCTTATACACGACTTAATCTAACTTAAACTAACTTACGCTAACGACACCACACAGACCCATGCCCGAGGGAGGACTCGAACCTCCGACGGGGTAAGTTAGTTGTTACTAACTCAAATTTTAAGAGAGGTAATTCACATAAGTCTTTAGGTCATGTTTTTGTATTAAATCGACCCTAAATCCCAAATTCGACCTCCGTATCATGAATATTTTGCTCTTACGAAATTTCGGAAAACGTTGATTTTTGTGGAAATTAATCAGCACATCGTGCTGAAATTAGAAATACGTAACATGGTTTTACATTATCTGGGAAAGTATTGTAACATTGTTTTAATATTTAATTTTCCTTCAGATCATTGCGCAGTTCCTTCTCTGAGTTCTTGCGCACGTGAGGTGCGGCCGGCTTGGACACGGGCCAAATGACGGGGAAGTCCATATCTCATTCATTGCTATGTAGTCGCAGCGATTGCTTCCGCATAAATTAGAACCTGTCGTGAGAAGTTGTGACACACGGATGAGGTTGAGCAATTGGTGGTACGCAAGATGTTCGCTCCTGATATCGTCGGATGAGCAGCTACCAGCCGGCGTTGCTTCCATTTGACATGGTGTGAACTAAATATTCAGACACGACCTATATAGAGGACTGTCTACAGATTTATTCCGCATTGTTACTGTGAAATTCTAAACAGTGAACTGTAATAATAATTTTGTTTTTCCCATGTCCTTTGTTGAAATTGTATCATGAATTTAAATTGATATTAGTTTATTTTCAGAATTCAGTGTTGAATATATTGCATGGAATAACAGTTTGTAAGTACTCATTTACACTTCTTAAACAACTAACACCAAAAATCCCATCAAAAGTATAATTAAAGCCACCTGGAGTCGAAAGGCGTTACACAGCTGGTCCGTGCTCCTCGAGTCCATTACGAGCAACACAGACCCTAGGCTTATTTCTGATTTGCATTCTCAAGGCCTCAAAGATGGCACTACGGCCGATGTATGTCAAACTGTCGAAGACAGCGCCATAATTACATCGCTGTTTATATTTTCTGAATAGATTTTACCGAGTTAAGCTGCGTCCTCTATGCTGGCAATACATGTCCGCCATACAAACACACGAAGATCAACGACTCCTTCACAAAGAAGCTAAAAAAAAAAACCTGTCTTGGAATAACTTCAATAAAAACAATCATCACTTAGAAGAAAGTCCAAAAAGTCTCGCTACGTTCACTGAAAAAATCAGCTTGATAACGGACGATTAGTGACAAAAACCTACGTGAGGTATCTGACAACGAGGGTTTACTAACGTAGAGAATCAAATGGTTCAAATGGCACTGAGCACTATGCGACTTAACTTCTGAGGTCATCACTCCCCTAGAACTTAGAACTAATTAAACCTAACTAACCTAAGGACATCACACACGTCCATGCCCGAGACAGGATTCGAACCCGCGACCGTAGCAGTCGCTCGGTTCCATACTGTAGCGCCTAGAACCGAACGGCCACTCTGGCCGGCCGTAGAGGATCGTCTTGTGATGACACACTCTCACAAACAATAACTATTTTTTGTTCTAATATACGCTCCTGGAAATTGAAATAAGAACACCGTGAATTCATTGTCCCAGGAAGGGGAAACTTTATTGACACATTCCTGGTGTCAGATACATCACATGATCACACTGACAGAACCACAGGCACATAGACACAGGCAACAGAGCATGCACAATGTCGGCACTAGTACAGTGTATATCCACCTTTCGCAGCAATGCAGGCTGCTATTCTCCCATGGAGACGATTGTAGAGATGCTGGATGTAGTCCTGTGGAACGGCTTGCCATGCCATTTCCACCTGGCGCCTCAGTTGGACCAGCGTTCGTGCTGGACGTGCAGACCGCGTGAGACGACGCTTCATCCAGTCCCAAACATGCTCAATGGGGGACAGATCCGGAGATCTTGCTGGCCAGGGTAGTTGACTTACACCTTCTAGAGCACGTTGGGTGGCACGGGATACATGCGGACGTGCATTGTCCTGTTGGAACAGCAAGTTCCCTTGCCGGTCTAGGAATGGTAGAACGATGGGTTCGATGACGGTTTGGATGTACCGTGCACTATTCAGTGTCCCCTCGACGATCACCAGTGGTGTACGGCCAGTGTAGGAGATCGCTCCCCACACCATGATGCCGGGTGTTGGCGCTGTGTGCCTCGGTCGTATGCAGTCCTGATTGTGGCGCTCACCTGCACGGCGCCAAACACGCATACGACCATCATTGGCACCAAGGCAGAAGCGACTCTCATCGCTGAAGACGACACGTCTCCATTCGTCCCTCCATTCACGCCTGTCGCGACACCACTGGAGGCGGGCTGCACGATGTTGGGGCGTGAGCGGAAGACGGCCTAACGGTGTGCGGGACCGTAGCCCAGCTTCATGGAGACGGTTGCGAATGGTCCTCGCCGATACCCCAGGAGCAACAGTGTCCCTAATTTGCTGGGAAGTGGCGGTGCGGTCCCCTACGGCACTGCGTAGGATCCTACGGTCTTGGCGTGCATCCGTGCGTCGCTGCGGTCCGGTCCCAGGTCGACGGGCACGTGCACCTTCCGCCGACCACTGGCGACAACATCGATGTACTGTGGAGACCTCACGCCCCACGTGTTGAGCAATTCGGCGGTACGTCCACCCGGCCTCCCGCATGCCCACTATACGCCCTCGCTCAAAGTCCGTCAACTGCACATACGGTTCACGTCCACGCTGTCGCGGCATGCTACCAGTGTTAAAGACTGCGATGGAGCTCCGTATGCCACGGCAAACTGGCTGACACTGACGGCGGCGGTGCACAAATGCTGCGCAGCTAGCGCCATTCGACGGCCAACACCGCGGTTCCTGGTGTGTCCGCTGTGCCGTGCGTGTGATCATTGCTTGTACAGCCCTCTCGCAGTGTCCGGAGCAAGTATGGTGGGTCTGACACATCGGTGTCAATGTGTTCTTTTTTCCATTTCCAGGAGTGTGGTAAGTCGTCGTCTCCAGCGTGTTGCTATGCAGTTATGTATGAGTCAGTGTGAACGAATATGACACCTAGTGGCGTACATAAGAAGCAGTAGCTGAGTACAGTCGGTGACAGAATTCGCGGGACCACTCGCCTCATCATTGTGGTGAACTGCACAGCATTACTGTCTGTTAACACAGCATAACATGCAAGAAGACGAACTGCCACCAACATACAGTCCACAGGCGTAAAGTCAAATAAACTACCCGATCAATGTGAGACTGTTAGATAATGTAGAATACTATACAGCTACTGATTTACCTGTCTCTTATTTTTATCTGCTGTGTTCACTAAACGAAAGAAAAACCGCTGTTTCGTATACACTGTACTAACACAAATGAATTAAGACTTATCGTGATAACGTTACGAAAAATGCCTTTTTTAATAAAACAAAATGTCACAAATGTTCAAGAATTAGTAGGATAATATGCACTTTCGGCTTCACAACAGTCTGTGTCTACGTTCAGTCGGCAGTCTGTGCGAAAGTAGCGTTGCAGTGTTACCAGGAGAATATGCAAAGGTAGTAGCAGTATGGGTAGATACATATCAAAATCCAGGTAACAAATAATATGAGATAATTCACAGTATTTAGGCTAAATAACAAGGAAATATTGAGTAAATTTTCAACGACGATTCTGAATCAAACCAGGAAGTAAATCGACAGTCACGTAGTTGCCAAACGTATTCTAAAATATTGCTAGTTCTCCATTAGACTAACGACAGGCAGAATACGTTTCGTCAGCCTGGCTACCAGCAGGAAAGCTCGCCCTTCGAATACGAGGAGTTGCTGGCTGCCACTGCATTGATAGAAAACAAAAACATGTAGTATAGGCCAATTAGCTTTATTCACATTTCTGTACCTGCGATTTGAGTCTAAAGCGCAGTTACGAGTGATCTGCAGTTGTAACTACAGCAACTCTAACATCATACATCAAGAGTAGGGAAGATTATTTTTGCTTGTCTCCTCTTCTGTAGCTGTCATAGGTACTTTTGGTTTTCTGCCTTAAGTGAATTGCAAACTAAAAAACTGGTTCACTATAAATGATTCGCTTTCTGAGCATCACCAGACACTATTAACGTTATACGTAGGTAATATCTGTTTCAATACTATATGCTTGAAAACAGTTTTCCTTATGAATGCTTGTAAAGGCACAACCACTAGTACATAATAAACCAGGTGAAAAGACAACATAGCACTGATTTTGTACGTTCATGTTCTGTAATCTAATTTTATATGGCGTGAATAACATATAGTTTAAAATTACGAAAGCAAACCGTGCAAGGAAGTGTTTAGCAATGACCAAAAAATAGGACTCAAAAGCCACGAAGATAATTAAACAGGTGAATAATTGCAGTGGAAGTTCGATTACAGCTTCTGATAACATGGAAGTAGATACAGTTATGAAGACAATGGGAAACAAGAAACAAAAAATGCTCACAGCAATGTGTCAAATGTGTCATTGTTAAGCAAAAGTGTCATTCATTCCATAAAAACCAGAGAGACGAAAAGGATCTTGTACTAGTAATGATTCTAACATAACTGGTGGTGATACTTTGTCAGTAATTAGCTTATGAATTAGCTTTACAATTTTCAGACAGCTTAAGACAGAGGGGAACCAAAGAAACAAAAAGGGTTTACCTCTACGTTAGTTGGGAGGGAATTTTTATGTAGTACTTTGCGGATGGAACATTTTGCTCAGAGTTTGTTTCTCGGTTGTTTCCCGTTAGCGACAGCTCCAGGGTATTAGAACATTCATATATGAATTATCAAGACGTAATTGTTAAAACAAATGTCTACTACAAATATTGTGGAATTTGTCACCTGGGCTGACTCAATGGAGAATGCTAATTGTCATTTCGCTTCATTTCAAAGGACTATTGGAAAGGGTTAGTAAAGCTTTCAAGAAAGTCACTATGCGCATCAACTTGTTTACTGAGACCGTTTCTCATCGTCTCTTGAGTAACTAAATAGTTGACAGTCATATAAATAGGGTAAAGCCAGAAGGAACAACAGACATGGAAACTAGAGACCTCATTCTCTATATCACCGTGGAATAACTTGAAAAAGTTAACCACTGGTGGATCAAAGAATTTAATCAAATGAAATTGATTAAATAAATTAAACATTTCGAGATAAAACCTAAATAATTGCTTCCGCAAGAATTTCCCTTCTTAAAACGCCTCAACACAGCTAACAAACGCCAAATATGTGCAACTGAAGAGCTTTTCAAGTCGTTTTACACATTATGCTTACTCCAGGTAACCCCAGTGGGGAGTGTCCGTCACCCGAAACTGTCGTCGCCCCATTCCCATTGTAAGGCAATTCCCAACTAGCATCCTACAGTTTCATCGAAAAACTCAACAACGATATACTAGTTTAGCGATCCACAAATCACAGAATATGAAACATGTCAGTTTCTACAGAACAAATACGGTTTAATCTTACTTTAACTAACCTAATTTCATCATAGTAATCCCGAGGCATGCAGGACGTAGTTATTAATTCGATAGTTTATTTTTTTCTCATCTGGGGCCCGTCGGGTTTGGGCGAGGTTTGTTTCTTGTATGGAAACACTGCAAGAGCTCTATGTTCCATGTGCAGCTGCAGAGTTGTATCATCACTTTGCTGAAACTGTATCTTACAAGTAGCAGCCACAATAGTTCGCTCTGTGAAACACACTTTGCTTCGTGAAAGAAGGGCGAAAATAAATGGACACTTATTTTGTCTTAGTTGCCAACACGCGATAGTTTCCGAGAAAATGACAGTTAACGTTTTGATGCTACCGCATCAGTTAGCAAACACGGTGTTATACCAAGCGAGTTGGTAGCGGTGTGGGTGACAGCAGAGGTTCGAAATTTTGTGCTCCGTGTTCAAATGAATATCACGTTGTTATTTTTCAGTTTTATAGTCACAGAAGTATGTGACATCAGTAGCATGAACACTTCTGTGACATCAATAAATAAGCTGAAATTATTTACGACATAAACAAGCATTTCACATATCATTAAAATTACACTATCATTAAAGATCTTATGTAATCTTACGTATGTAACAGTAGTTGAAAATAAAAAAAAAAACATGTTAACTGTAGTCACAGTCATAATCTTTAATGTGAATATCATTAAGAGTAGCTACCTCGTTATCGTTCTAAATACCTCACGATCTGTCGGCGAATTCGCGGCACACCAAGCATATCAAAGTATTTCTTCGAAAGCTGGATCCTGCCGTTGATTACGGATCCCGAAGTGCATTTAATTAATTTCATCACTTTCATTTGTGATTTCCGTTTGCTTTGAGTTGAGAATAGGGCACTGTCATATTGGGTGAATGTTATTTTTCACCTTTCAGTAAAAGAATATATCGTAGAGTTGACACAACGACACACACTTCGACAGAATTACTTTTAGTGCACACACCGATGCACCGATCTCACACACAAACTGGCCATATAACATATAAGCTTTGTCTATCCCACGATTCAGTAATATACATAAACGGCTCGAAGATATCCTCAATTGCAAGTATTTGGCTTTCGCTAGCTGTGTATGGGTAATTTCATTCCATTCATTTCATAGATCTCATTTCATACACATGCGTTGCCTTACCATTGCTTCTCCTTTCATGTTGTCAGAAGCTCGAATCGAACTACCACTGCGATGATTCACGTGCTTAATTATCTTCGTGGCTTTTGAGTCCTATTTTTTGGTCATTGCAAAAAAAAAATCCCTTACACGGTTGCTTTCGCAATCTGAAACCATATGTTATTTGTGGCTTGTAAAATTTGATTGTAAAACACGAACGTCCACAGTCAATGCTATGTTGTCTTCTCATTCGTGTTTTTATGTATTACAGCTGCACCAATGCAAGCATTCATAACGTAGCCCGTTTTCCAGTATATAGCACTAAAATGATTATAATGTATACCGAACGTTAATAGCATCTGATGACGCAAAAATAGCGAATCGCTTCCAGTGTATCTGTTTTCTAGTTTGCTGGTCAGTTAAGGCAGAAAACCAAAAATACGTGCGATAGATATAGAAGAGGAGAGAAGCTGAAATAATCTACTGTGCTCTTTATTTATGACGTTCAAGTTGCAGTCAGTGCATCCGCATATTGTTCGTAACTACTCTTTAGAACCAAATCATAAATACAGAAATGTGAACAAAGGCAATTTAAGTATACTGCGTACTTCTACTTCCAGTCAGTGCAGTTCGTCAGGGACCCCTCATCTTCGAAGGGCGACCTTTTCTGGTGCTAGTCACCTCAAGATTCACATCGGCTAAGCAAAAGTAGTCTGTCTGTCGCTAATCTATTGGAGAACTGGCAATAATGTAGAATATGTTTACCAACTATGTGGGAGTCGATTTACTACCTGATTTGATTCAGAATTATCCTGGAAAATTCACTCGATAGTTAATTATCATTTAGATTATATATTCTGAATTTTTCTCACTTTGGGGATGACACAAAGGCAGCAAATTTATGGTCTGGAGTTGAGGAAGCTCGTTCCAACAACTGCAGATTACTTCACCCTTTACTTTGCGAAATCACTGTCTTAGCCATCATCTAGGCCACAAGCTGTGCTGTTTGACGCAATTGCATACAAGTGTTGAAGTGTGCACCCTTCATACAGAAGAATGTGTTAGTTGTCGGTCCTAATCTCTCTGGAGAAAAGATTTTAACCAGTGAAAAAGTCACTAACAAGAAGATCGACAGACTTTAAGGATATTCTATGACTTCTTCTCCCTCATAATCTTTGATTATATTTTGATCGGGTACTCTGTAGAACAAAAGGTGCAAAACTTGTGCAGTTACTGGTGCCTGTTTTTTCTGCTTCTGTCAGCTGCATTGAGTTAATTGTGGCACTGAATCAATTGTTATTTGGATTGTGTTATGTATGTACCCCTATTGCTACCTTTGCAGTGTTTCGTGGTAACACTGCAACGCTACTTCAGTATGACTGCGGACTGAACGTAGATACAGACTATTTCGAATAGACGTAGACAAATGTAATGTATTGCGAATACATAGAAAGAAGGATCCTTTATTGTATGATTAGATGATAGCGGAACAAACACTGGTAGCAGTTACTTCTGTAAAATATCTTGGAGTATGCGTGCGAAACGATTTGAAATGGAATGATCACATAAAATTAATTGTTGGTAAGGCGGGTGCCAGGTTGAGATTCATTGGGAGAGTCCTTAGAAAATGTAGTCCATCAACAAAGGAGGTGGCTTACAAAACACACGTTCGACCTATACTTGAGTATTGCTCATCAGTGTGGGTTCCGTACCAGATCGGGTTGACGGAAGAGATAGAGAAGATCCAAAGAAGAGCGACGCGTTTCGTCACTGGGTTATTTCGAAACCGTGATAGCGTTACGGAGATGTTTAGCAAACTCAAGTGGCAGACTCTGCAAGAGAGGCGCTTTGCATTGCGGTGTAGCTTCCTGTCCAGGTTTCGAGAGGGTGCGTTTCTGGATGAGGTACGGAATATATTGCTTCCCCCTACTTATACTTCCCGAGGAGATCACGAATGTAAAATTAGAGAGATTCGAGCGCGTACGGAGCCTTTCAGACAGTCGTTCTTCCCGCGAACCATACGCGCTGGAACAGAAAAGGGAGGTAATGACCGTGGTACGTAAAGTGCCCTCCGCCACACACCGTTGAGTGGCTTGCGGAGTATAAATGTAGATGTAGATGTAGATGTAGAATTCGGAAGTACATATTGCCCTGCAAATTATAGAAAATTTGGGATACTTCGCTTTATTGAAAAGACTTCTTCGTAATGTTACCATGTTAAGTCACGATTGATCCATGTTAGTACAGTGGATACTGAATAGCGTTGCTTCTTTCGTTTATTAAACACAGCAGATAATTACCAGAGATAAATAAATCAGTAGCAATACAGTCTCCCACATTATCTCAAACTGACTTACAAAGCCGGCCGAAGTGGCCGAGCGGTTCTAGGCGCTACAGTCTGGAACTGCGCGACCGCTACGGTCGCAGGTTCGAATCTTGCCTCGGGCATGGATGTGTGTGATGTCCTTAGGTTAGTTAGGTTTAAGTAGTTCTAAGTTCTAGGGGACTGATGACCACAGCAGTTGAGTCCCATAGTGCTCAGAGCCATTTGAACCATTTGACTTACAAAGTTAAGATAATTTTTCCACTTCACGTCCATAGACAATAAGTTGGTAGCACTTCGTCTCCTTGCATATTATGCTGAGTTAACAGACAGTAAAGCCTTGGAGTTCAGCATAACGATGGGGGGAGAGTTCTCGCAATTTCTATCACCAACTGTACGTAGATGGCTGGGTGCTAATGACACTTGCAGGTGCTAAATATAGACGACTTATGGAGCTGCCAGCAAATACTCTAGGCTACGTCTATGATAATGATGTTTGTTTTGTGGGGAGCTCAACTGCTCGGTCATCAGCGCCTGTACAAAGTCCCAATTTTTACACGGTCTAATTTTCCACGCAATCCAATCGAGCCACTGTCACGAATGATGATGATGATGAAATGGTGAGGACAACACAAGTACCCAGTCCTCGGGCAGAGAAAATTCCCAACCTGGCCGGGAATGGAACCAGGGACCCCGTGATCCAGAGGGAGAAACACTAGCCACTAGACCACGAGCTGCGTACAGGCTACGTCTATGAAGAATGTTTGTTCAATAAGAAATTTACGACATATAAACAATAAACGCTTACATATCCGTGTACCAAACAAAACTATGGGACTATGACGAAAATAATTCAATATACGAGGTGTAATCAAAGTGTAACAGGATTTTCTGCTATTCTTAACGAATCATTATTTGTTAATCAACATCAGCTTTTTCCCTTCGAAGTAATCCAACACTTGTGCCATCGCTTTTTCCAACCTTGGAAGCATATCTGGAACTCACTTTCCGTTATGGTGTTCAGCTACTTCAGCGATTCTGTTTTTATTTCATCAGGGGTGGGAAAACGATGTTCTTTCATGGTACTATTCAGCCTTGGGAATATAAAAACGTCGCAGGTGTCATGTTCGGCGAATATGGTGGCTGAGACAACATAACGGTTCTATTTTTAGCCAAATAATCACGAACGAGCATTGACGGGTGAGAGGGAGCGTTACCGTGTTGCAATTTCTACGCCTGGTTTTGCCACAACTCTGGTGGTTTCTTCGGATTGCTTCACGCAAACGGCGCATAACTTAAAGGTAGTCTTCCTTATTCACCGTACGACCATGAGCAGGAACTCATGATGCACCACCTCACTGTAATCGAAGAAAACAATGAGAAGAACCTTCACATCTGATCGAACTTGTCGAAGATTTTTAGTCTTGGCTCTTCAGGCAATTTCCATTGAGACTATTGGGCCATGGTTTCGTCGTCATACTTGTATACCCATGTTTCGTCACATTTTACAACCCTCTTTAGAAGTTCTGGATCGCTGTCGACTTCATTCAACAGTTCCTAAGCGACGTCTACGCAACGTCATTAATTTGTCGAAATTCAGCAATATCGGAACAAACTTTGCTGCTACAGGTTTCATGCCCAAAACATCCAAAAAATTGATTGGCATGAGTCAGAGGATATACTGTGATCATTAGCAACCTCTGTGATGGTGATTCGGCGATTTAGTCGGTCGTTGTGGCCGAGCGGTTCTAGGCGTCTCAGTCCGGAACAGCGCGACCGCTACGGTCGCAGGTTCGAATCCTGCCTCGGGCATGCATGTGTGTGATATCCTTAGGTAAGTTAAGTTTAAGTAGTTTAAGTTATAGGGGACTGATGACCTCAGATGTTAAGTCCCATAGTGCTCAGAGCCATTTGAACCAAATGGTTCAAATGGCTCTGAGCACTATGGGACTCAACTGCTGTGGTCGTAAGTCCCCTAGAACTTAGAACTACTTAAACCTAACTAACCTAAGGACAGCACACAACACCCAGCCATCACGAGGCAGAGAAAATCCCTGACCCCGCCGGGAATCGAACCCGGGAACCCGGGCGTGGGAAGCGAGGACGCTACCGCACGACCACGAGATGCGGGCGCCATTTGAACCATTTGATTCGGCGGTTTCCCAGAACTATTTTTTTTTACTTCTTTAAAATCGTCGCCCAGGACGGTCGACGTTTTCAGCATCTTTTAGACCCAGTTTGTAACTATATTAGAGCAAATAAGCCCTCGGTCACAAATATTAAGTCAAAATTGACCAGGTTTCGACACTACTATGAGCGTCGTCTTCAGAATTAGACTAACTGTTCTAAAACATATTAGGTATATAATACATTAATAAAATTAAAATTTGTACTGACTGGAAAAAGATACATTACTTACAAGTCACATATTAAAAAAGCTCAAAGCCGGAAAGGCGACGTCATGAATAGTTTTAAGTAAGATGGCGAGCCGCTAAGGGCTGCTCGTACTTTAATGAACAAGAATTCCAACAAGACTACCCTGTTTCCAGAATGAGTTTTCCTTTTCGGAGCGGAGTATGCACTCATATTAAACTCCTTGGCAGATTAAAACTGTGAGGGGGACCGAGACTCGTACTAGGGATCTTTGCTTTCGTGGGGAGGTACTCGACCAACCGAGCTACCCAAGCAGAGCGAAAGCCTCATTCCGGAAGCATTCTCCAACGCTGTGGCTAAGCCATGGTGCAATATCCTTTCTTCCTGGAGCAGTAGTCCTGCAAGTTTCGCAGGAGAGCTTCTGTGAAATTTGGAAGGGAAAAGAACATACTGCCGAATGTATAGCTGTGACGGTGGGACGTGATTTGTACTTGCGTAGCTCAGTTGGTAGAGCACTCGCCCACGAAAGACAAAGGTCCCGAGTTCGAGTCTCGGTCTGGAACACAGTTTTAATCCACCAAGAAGTGTTCGTATCAGCGCACACTACTCTGCAGAGTGAAAATTTCATTCGGCATAAAAGATCTTGTCACGACCCTTAACTCGGTTTTGTCCTCAAAGGCCCCCTTCAATTCTGCCAGCATGCACTACAGTTCGTCAGAAGCTATGTCAGTTGTAGGGTCTTTCATATGTATGAAGAATAAGTCTATTCGCATTCGAAATTGAACGATGGTGGTTTCATAATTTTTTTTAAGAACGCAAACTTATTTAAGCCACTGGTGTTGCCGCAGTGGTAACACCGGTTCCCGTAAAATCACCAAAGTCAAACGCATTCGGGCTAGACTAGCACCTGGGTGGGTGACCATACAGTCTGCCGAGCGCTGTTGGCAAGCGGAGTGCACTCAGTCCTTGTGAGGCAAACTGAGGAGCTACTTGATTGAGAAGTAGCAGCTCCGGTCCAGTAAACTGACACACAGCCGGGAGAGCGGTGTTCTGGCCACATGTTCCTCCATATGTGCATCCAGCGACGCCTGTGGGCTGAGGATGACACGGCGGCCGGTCGGTACCGTTGGGCCTTCATGACCTGTTCGGGCGGAGTTTAGTTTTAAATCTTATTTATCGTAAGTAGAACTGTCAGTAAACTGCTTGGTGTCTGACAAGACGATTGTTTGGCTCTAGCGGCTTCCGGCTGTACCCTTCAGTCGTTTGCACTAGGCAGAGTGCTTGTACTGCTGTTTGGCCAGGCCTGCTTTACAACAGTTGGTGACGTAAGTCACTGGAGGAGGGAATCACGGCCACACCCAGTTTTAACTACAATCTTTATCTGGTGTGTAAGGGGTATTATAATTCTGTAAGATACTTGTAGTTTCTCTTCGTACACTACATTTTTCACATGTAGTGTAAGTAGGCTGTTTAGGTTTTTTTATTGGTAACGCCACCTCTGTATGAAAATCACTGGCTGTGCTGTGTGCAGCCTGTGGCTGTTTTGCATTGTTGTAATACTCGCCATTGTAGTGTTAGGCAGCTGGCTGTGAACAGCGCGTAGCGTTGCGCAGTTGGAGGTGAGCCGCCAGCAGTGGTGGATGTGGGGAGAGAGATGGCGGAGCTTTGTAATTTGTCATGAACTGCTACATTTATAAATGATGATATAAAGGTAAATACATTGTTTGTTCTCTATTAATATCTTTCATTTGCTAACTATCCCTATCAGTAGTTAGTGCCTTCCATAGTTTGAATCTTTCATTTAGCTGGCAGTAGTGGCGCTCGCTGTATTGCAGTAGCTTGAGCAGCGAAGATTTTTGTGAGGTAAGTGATTTGTGAAAGGTATAGTTTAATGTTAGTCAGGGCCATTCTTTTGTAGGGAATTTTGAAAGTCAGATTGCGTTGCGCTATAAATATTGTGTGTCAGGTTAAGCACAGTCGTGTAAAATTGTTAAAAGGGGACGTTTCATAGTAGTATGCCCAAGCGGGAACTATCGACAGTGATCTGTGACTTAAATGTACTGGTTTGTGATGTTTCCTAATCTTTGGGAAGCACTGGAAGAAGTGGTTGATGTTTTCTACGAGAATAAATGAGGTTGAAGAGAGAAGGACATTAAATGTTAAATTATGACTGAACTACGTTGATACTTGGTGCATTAACAGCTCCCTGACTGTGTACTTAAACTGTAAAGACTTTATATATCTTACATCAGCCTGTGGAAGTACAGAACAATGTCTATTTAACAAGGATTTATGTATGAAGTTAAGAATTAAAGTTGTAAGTTTTACTTGTTCTAGATACGCAGAAATAGGCCGTGCAGCGTGAAACAGAGTTGGAATCAGCAGGGGCAATGGTCTTCATGTTTGATTACTGTGAATACTTCACCAGGTAACGTACTACTACCAGTTGACTTCTTTTGAGAGTGATTTATGTTTCGAAGGAAGCGTTGTGTGTGGATGTACTTTTCTAGTGCTGACCATTGACTTCAAAATTAAACTGTAATCCGTTTTGTGTTTCCATTATTCTTCAGACTTGTTTAATTTGATGGCCGATGTGGTTGAAGCAAAATTTTTTTAGAATGATACCTGCAACAAACGTAAGATTTACTAATTTAAAGATGTTGACGGTTTTACACGCATTTATTATTTATAGCTACTAACTGACGTAACGAAAGAACTGTCCCTCTGGGATCGGCACAGGTGGGCTGTCTAAGAACTCCAGTCGGGCCCGCCGTGTGGTGTGACAGGTGTGGTGGCGTCCGGAGAGCAGCGTCGGCACCTCGCGACGAAATCGCAGAAGAGTACATTCACTGCATTCCACACAGATGAATGAGCAACGCCAGCACAGACACGCCTGTTAAACCTCCTCCGCGCCAACGCAATTTGTCGCAAATAATAGAAATAATGGTTCAAATGGCTCTGAGCACTATGGGACTTAACATCTGTGGTCATCAGTCCCCTAGAACTTAGAAATACTTAAACCTAACTAACCTAAGGACATCACACACATCCATGCCCGAGGCAGGATTCGAACCTGCGACCATAGCGGCCACGCGGTTCCAGACTGAAGCGCCTAGAACCGCACGGCCACAAGGCCGGCGCAAATAATAGAAAACAGTGTTAAAAATCAAGTAAGATGTAGGCCTGGAAATTCTTGCTACCAGCAAGGCGGATGTGAGCGGACGTAGCTTATGTGTAATGTTTACTCTGCTAAGAAGAGCGGACTATGCCCCATCACGAGGCTCGAGAGCCGTTAGAAGCCGCAAACCTTGGACACAGCGAACATAGCGCAGTACGGCCTGTTCGTCACGTAGGCATCACGTGCTGCCACGTGACACACACGCAATGCTCGAGAGTACTGGAAACTTCTAGATCAAGTGGTGCCGGTTACACCACCGCCTATAAAAAGGCTAGCCGCCACGGTGTTGGGGGAGTGATGGCAGCGATTGAGCAGCTGGTCAGTCGGTCGGGTATGGTTTAGCTGGAGTTATGATGCTGTGAGACTGTAGGGCAGTGCTGCGCAACCACGAGGGGACTTAGACTCATTTCCATGTAGACAACACTTCGTCTGGTGCGCCCGCCTCTGCTGTATTGGGCTCAAATGGCTCTGAGCACTTAGGACTTAACATCTATGGTCATCAGTCCCCTAGAACTTAGAACTACTTAAACCTAACTAACCTAAGGACATCACACACATCCATGCCCGAGGCAGGATTCGAACCTGCGACTGTAGCGGACACGCGGTTCCAGACTGAAACGCCTAGAACCGCACGGCCACACCGGCCGGCTGCTGTATTGGAACTTAGAGAGCTATGAGAAGTTACACTACTAAGAAGGCAGTTAGTAGACTTTGTATATAGAACTGTTTATAAAACGGATGTTCCAGGTGTGCTTCCAGTGTACGTATCCTCATGCAACGATTTATGATTGCATCCAGTGTACCTTGAGATCCCAGCCGAGTTCCATATTCTAACTGACCCTACAGCCCTCTTTTCAGTGGAGAAAGTACACAGAAGGCAGCCCACGACCACGAGACCTCCTGCCAAGTAAGTTCTTTGACGCGCATTCTTGCAGTCCTTCCACTCCCTCTCAGGACTCGTCAGTGGGACACGACAAATTGCTCGTCTACTTGCAGCCGTGCAGAGGAACGCTCGTTTCAGTTCACAGTCAACGACCACAGTCAACGAAAACTGTTGTGGACTGGCAAGACAGCCAATCCACAATGGACGGGAGACCGAAAGGCGCGCGCTTAAGCTCACGCAGGCTGGCGTGAGGTCTGGAACAGGACACGGAATGAATACTAGTAAAATAAGTACGTAGCTTCTGGAATACTTAATATTAATCCATAATTGGTGAACATCGGTCTGACGGTACATGCATCACAAGATTAATAGCAAATGGTAATGGTGCCTTGCTAGGTCGTAGCAAATGACGTAGCTGAAGGCTATGCTAACTATCGTCTCGGCAAATGAGAGCGTAATTTGTCAGTGAACCATTGCTACCAAAGTCGGCTGTACAACTGGGCGAGTGCTAGGACGTCTCTCTAGACCTGCCGTGTGGCGGCGCTCGGTCTGCAATCACTGACAGTGGCGACACGCGGGTCCGGCGTATACTAGCGGACCGCGGCCGATTTAAAGGCTACCACCAAGCAAGTGTGGTGTCTGGCGGTGACACCACATTCCTCCCCCGCAAATCGGCGTACGGTTGTGTTATAAGGCTTCCACCCGCCGTGGGGAGGACCCCATGTTGACGTATGCGACGAGGTGGGGAGCCTAAAAACAGGCGAGGCTGTGCCACCCGCACCCTGCCATTCGGTCCGAGGGGAGCTAGGAAACGCCTGAAAACCTAGTCCAGGGTGCAAGCCAACATGCGGTGTATGCGCCCGTAGAGAGACAGGAGGGGCCGAAGGGTCGACCTCCATCGGGTCGGGGCACCCAACGGGCGAAGACGCCACGTGGTCCGGAGCGGGCAAGAGTTCCATGTCTGAGGACAGCTGGTCACGGCGGCGCGTAACGCAGGGAGGCGCCCGGCGGTTGCAGCGTCGCCGGCGGGAGAACAGGCGGCGGCGCGTCGCCATGGGGCAAAATGGAAGGCATCGTCGGTAACACCTGGGGCTGAGGTGAGCCAGTAGATGGGTCCCCAGGGCGCTGACCGGACGGCACCGTCGCTGAAAGCAGACGGGGAGCGGCAGAACCCAGGCGACGACAGAGGCGCAGCTGATTGAGATGCCGACGCACCTCACCAGAGGCCCCCAAAACCAGATACAAAGCGCGGCCGAGGCAGCGAAGAATGCGCCCTGCGAGCCAACGCCGTGAACCTCGATAGTTGCGGTAGGATACAATGTCGCCTGGAGCAAAAGCAGGCGTCTGCCGCTGCACAGGAACCTGATGCGGCGGATGCAGCAAAGACATCATGGTTCGATGAGGACGACCGTGGAGCAACTCAGCTGGCGAGCGACCATCTCGGGGCTGAGAGCGATACGAGGACAAAAAGAGCAATAACGCGTCCTCCCGAGAATGCGACTCTTTTAACTTCAACATCTGTGACTTGAAAGTCCGGACCAATCGTTCAGCGGCACCGTTTGACTGAGGCGAAAACGGCGCGGATGACAGATGTTGAATACCATTGCCCTTGCAGAATGACTGAAATTCTGCGGACATGAATTGTGGGCCATTGTCGGAAACAATAGTCTGTGGAAGACCTTCAATGCAAAAGATAGCAGATAACGCTCGGATGGTGGCAGATGACGTCGTGGAAGACATCCGGACAACAAAAGGAAAATTACTGAATGAATCGACCACAACCAACCATCGAGCATTCCAGAATGGACCAGCAAAATCAATGTGTAAGCGTTGCCAAGGGGAAGTGGCTTTCGGCCATGCAAAGAATTTCCGCGGTGGTGCGGATTGTTGTTCGGCACACGCCATGCAAGAAGAGCACATATTCGTAATCGCAGCATCGAGTCCGAACCAAGTACAGTGCTGACGAGCAAGTTGTTTCGTTCTCACTATACCCCAATGTCCTTGGTGGAGAAGCCGTAAGACAGAGGACTGTAACGAACGTGGGACCACGACCCTGGACTGATCATTATCAGAACGCAACAGCAGAACACCACGTCGAACAAAAAGTCTCTCCTTGTGAGCAAAAAATCGGCGAACCAACGGATCCTCGATCCGTGACTTTGACAAGTGCCAGTGCGTGGCAACAAAACGCAGAACGGTAGCAAGGACAGGGTCAGCAGCTGTGGCTGTAGCTACACGACGAAAATCAATCGGAAACGATTCGAACACGTCATCGGTTTCCGCATCAATGAACATGCAAGCAAGTTCGGAAGGATCGAATGCTCTATCCTCAGCAACAGGCAAACGGGACAACGCATCGGCGTTTCCGTGCTTAGCAGTGGACCGATACAAGATCTCGTAGCGGTACTGCGAGAGGAAAATTGACCAGCGAATGAATTTCTGCGCTGTACGTGGAGGTACAGGCTTGGTCGGATGAAAAAAGCGATGTCAAAGGTTTGTGGTCTGTGATGATGGTGAAGTGACGACCATACAAGAAATTATGAAACTTAGTAACACCAAACACGAGAGCCAAAGCTTCTTTCTCGATATGTGAATAATTTCTTTGCGCAGACGAGAGCGATTTCGACGCAAAGGCAATAGGGCGATCATGCGATCTATCTTTGTGCGCAAGCACAGCACCGACCCCGAAATCCGATGCATCTACCATCAACAAAAGGGGTTTCTGGGGATCGAATGGCGTAAGGCAAGTAGTGGAAAGCAACGCCGATTTCAACTGGCGAAAGGCGCGTTCGCATTCCGTCGCCCAGATGAACGGAACACCTTTACGGCGTAAGCGATGAAGCGGAGCTGAAATGGAAGAGGCGTGGCGCACATAGCGATGATAATAGTTAATTTTTCCCAGCACACTCTGTAGCTGCTTCAAATTCTGCGGCGAAGGCAAGTCTTGTATGGCACGGAGGTACTCGGGACTGGGATGTATGCCATGGGCATTGAGGACATGTCCCAGATAGGGTAAGTCACGAGCAAAAAACACACATTTGTCCTTCCGCAATCGAAGACCATTTTGTCGCAAGACCTGAAATAATGTTCTGAGATTGGCTAAATGTTCTTCTTCCGTCTTTCCGGAGATCACAATATCGTCCAGATAGTTTGCTGCAGTAGGGACCGACGCACAAACAGTTTGTAAATATTGCTGAAACAATGCAGGGGCGGATGCACACCCGAATGGCAGTCTTTTGAATCGGTACAAACCAAGATGCGTGTTAACCACCAAAACGCGCTGGGATTCTTCGTCCACCGGTATTTGCAAGTACGCATCTGCGAGGTCCAACTTCGAAAACTATTTACCCGGGCACAGTTTGTCAAAAAGATCTTCCGGGCGTGGTAAAGGAAAGGTTGCAATCACTAGTTGTGGATTCACTGTAGCTTTGAAGTCCACGCAAAGTCTCAATTTTCCCGAAGGTTTTGGCAAAATTACTAAGGGTGAGGCCCAGAGAGAAGCCTGCACACGTTCAATTACACCTTGTGATTCCAAATCGTGTAACGTTCTTGCGACATCATCACGCAATGCGTGGGGAACATTGCGCGCTCTGAAAAATTTCGGTTGCGCGTTTACTTTCAGTTCCAAATGTGCTTCATAGTTCTTAGCGCAACCGAGGCCCGGTGCAAAAATGTCTGCAAATTCTGCACATAGACGAGAAACACTGTCTGAAGGCACAGTCTGGTTCACTGATAGGACCTGATTGACTATAGACAAGTTAAACAACTGAAATAAATCGAAACCAAACAAGTTCACAGCAGAAGAAGAACGTAAAATGACACAAGTTTTGTTTGTCCCTTGTATGTTGCAGGAAGGCTGCACTGTCCTAACACAGGGATATTCTGACCGGAATAGCTAGTTAACTTAACATTTGCGGCATGCAACGGAGGTGTGCCCAGCTGTTTGTATGTGTCTTGATTGATCAGTCTAACTGCAGCTCCGGTATCGAGCTGGAATGGTATCACGTTGCCATTAATGGCCAAGTCTACAAAAAGTTTATTGTCCTGCTGACGACAAGAGCGACTGTCTCGTGCAATGTGAACTGACACTGGTACAGAATCACTTGCGACTTGACGGGATTTCCGGCGATGTCGACGCACACTATTTGTGGGACGAACACAGTCACTGTTAGAGAGAGTGGCACTGGGCGGAGTGGAATGAACTACATGAATTTCCATGGGCGAAGGTTCACGAGCCTGAGTATTCTTGGTTCGATTCCAATTCCGGCGTGAAGCAAAGGGCCTAGAATGGTTGTGAGTGTCCGTTCTAAGCTTTTTCTGGCAAACACTTTGAACATGCCCTTTTTTATTACAGAAAAAGCAAATAGCTTGGCGTGATGGGCAATTCTCACGCGAATGTCTAGTAGCACACTGCGGGCATGATTTTAGCACTGCATTTGCTTGCTGGCACGGCACACGTGGCGGAGAGCATGGCGGCAGCTGCGCCAACGGGCGCGAGGACTGTTTACTGTTCCGGGCGCGAGGACTGTTTACTGTTCCGTGCAGCTCGCCCGGCGGGCCGGTTAATGTGACACATGGCTGGTGAAGTTTCAAATGATTCCTGAGCAAAGTCAAGTGTGTCCTGCCGATCCAATATGTCTATCACTTGTTGAAGGGAGGGATTGACTAGTTTCAAAATCTGTTCCCGTATACGAACATCAGAAACGTTCTGTGCAATTGCATCACGTACCATAGTATCTGAATAAGGGAGTCCACATTCACACTCAAAAGCACAATCCCTAGTAAGGTCTTGCAAAGTTGCAACCCACTCCCTATTAGTCTGACCTGCCGTACGTTTTGTACGAAAGAAGGTATACCTTTTCGCAACTACATTGACTGAGTCTTTGAAATATGCATCTAATGCAGACAAAATTTCTTCTTAGGACAGAGTTGCTACGTCGCGTCGGGGAAATAATTTCACTATCACACGGTACGTGGTCACTCTGACGCAAGAAAGGAGAAAAGGCTGCCGCTTATTACCTTGAATTCTGTAGGCGGCGAGATGGAATTCAAATTGGCGTGACCACTCCGTCCAGCTTTCCAGTGGAGCATAAAACGGACGAAAAGGTGGTGCAACACCGTGTTGTGGCTGCGGTAGCGGTGGAGCGGCGGCTGCTGCATCGTTTTGCATCGCATGTTGACCCTGGACGAGCTGTCCAAGGGCATCCAGTAAGGCCTGCGTCTGCTGATTCTGCAAGCGATAAAATTCATACAGTACATCTGGAGATTGTGGCGAAGCCATGACACAAGTAATTCAGGGCCAGAGCAAGACGAACGCAAAATCCTCGGCGCCAACTGTTGTGGACTGGCAAGACAGCCAATCCACAATGGACGGGAGACCGAAAGGCATGCGTTTAAGCTCACGCAGGCTGGCGTGAGGTCTGGAACAGGACACGGAATGAATACTAGTAAAATAAGTACGTAGCTGCTGGAATACTTAACTTTAATCCATAATTGGTGAACATCGGTCTGACGGTACATGCATCACAAGATTAATAGCAAATGATAATGGCGCCTTGCTAGGTCATAGCAAATGACGTAGCTGAAGGCTATGCTAACTATCGTCTCGGCAAATGAGAGCGTAATTTGTCAGCGAACCATTGCTAGCAAAGTCGGCTGTACAACTGGGCGAGTGCTAGGACGTCTCTCTAGACCTGCCATGTGGCGGCGCTCGGTCTGCAATCACTGACAGTGTCGACACGCGGGTCCGACGTATACTAGCGGACCGGGCCAATTTAAAGGCTACCACCAAGCAAGTGTGGTGTCTGGCGGTGACACCAAAAAAAACGATGACAGCAGTGTCTTAAATAGGAACCAGTGGATCAAATGTCTTAGGCATAGCATTACTGTGAACATTATGTCACTGACTCTTGAAAAGAGTAGTCTTGTAAATTTGTGTGTACCAAATGATACTGCAATAGCCAGAGACATTTGCAAATACTTATAACATATCTCTGGACGTGTACACAAAGTTAAGTAAATGTTCATATCTGTATTGTAATAAAGTGAACTAATATTTTAATGCTACAGTTATGCTCAGTCTCCTCCCAGAGCAAAGGAAGAACCCACCATTGTGCCAGTGAGTGTATTTTCGTATGGCACAACATCAGCTATTGAGCACTTGCAATCTGAGGCTAGGGAGGGGCCAGGTCAGCGGCAGACGGTGCTTGCTCGTGTTATGATGAGTGACTTTAGAAGATAACAATCTTATATTTTCGCCGGCCGCGGTGGTCTAGCGGTTCTGGCGCTGCAGTCCGGAACCGCGGGACTGCTACGGTCGCAGGTTCGAATCCTGCCTCGGGCATGGGTGTGTGTGATGTCCTTAGGTTAGTTAGGTTTAAGTAGTTCTAAGTTCTAGGGGACTTATGACCTAAGATGTTGAGTCCCATAGTGCTCAGAGCCATTTGAACCATCTTATATTTTCCTAGAGAAACACAAGCTGCAGAAAAATAAGAGCCAAGCGTCTGGCACAGCTATTAGTTTCAGAAGACATCTGATGCGAGGCTAGTTACCTCACGACTGGTTGGCTGAGTGTTCATATTCTGCGACCGGAGG
The DNA here is from genome assembly GCF_023898315.1 of Schistocerca nitens. Taxonomy (NCBI): domain Eukaryota; kingdom Metazoa; phylum Arthropoda; class Insecta; order Orthoptera; family Acrididae; genus Schistocerca; species Schistocerca nitens. Next base: position 939,981,899 of record NC_064616.1, on the reverse strand, counting down.
GAATGTCCAGTTTGGTGGGAAGGGATAGCAGTCTGTACAGTTCAGCTAAAAATATAAGAGTTCGCTGCGAGATGAGAGGTTTGCGTATCTTGTCCTCAACTGCAGTGTCCAAATCCAGCAACTTTCACACGCTGCGTCACGATCTGATATTTCAGTCACAGGAGTAACCCGTCCAAATCCAGCAACTTTCACACGCTGCGTCACATATGTGACGCAGCGTGTGAAAGTCGCTGGATTTGGACAGGTTACTCCTGTAACTGAAATATCAGATCTGAAGATGGCTCTGAATGAACCGAAACCGGTCATATGAATAAAAAAAAAATTGCAATCAAGACGGATTATAAGTAACATTATACAATCACTTATTGCTGCTATTCCATCAGACATTATGTCTGTTTTTGCAAAGAGAGGATCTGTGAAGCGCTGTTGTGGGAACAGATCTCAGTTGTATTGAGATTCTGTTAACTGGGTTTCACTTCTTTGTGGGTATTCAGTTTTGGATCTGGACAAGAAGAAAAGCATGACTTGAATTAGGCCTGATCGAGAATAAAATAGGTAGCATAATGCAACAAGGTAAAATGACGTGTAGATAACTGAACTCCTTGAAAATAGAATTCTACGATAAACAAGTGAATGTAGCTGACTGCCGCGGTTGCGTTAAGGGATAGGAAAAACGTACACTAATGCAGCGCTGGTATCTGGCATACCTGGGCAGAAAATTTATTTTTATTTATAGTAAACTTACTGATTATTAAAATTTTATGGAACAAATTAGACTTGAAGATACCCAAAGAAGAAATACAACCCTTAACTCTCTCAGAATATCCATACTTCCACGTACAGGCAGGTTATAATTAAATTTTCGCTACTTGAGCCAGTGTATACGGAAAGTTCCTTACCGTATGAGTACCAAACTTTGTACGAACGATGTTCAGACTGTTTACAGCAGGATTTCCGTTGTTAGTACAAATTTGAACCCACGTAATTTCTGACTGTCGGATTATCTGAAGCACAAAGTTTATCAACGTGACACTAACACAGGTTGGTTGTTGAACATGACACTAGCGAAGGAGGTATCCAACATCCTGCCAGAGATATTCGGGCAGCAGTTGTGCCGTTTCAGGGTGTCGTGGATCCAGGTAGTTGTTCGATTGAGCAACGTTTGTAACCTAGAACGTAAACAAGATACGCTATTAACAAATGTTACCCTCTCATCTGGAATGTAAAATGTTTTTCTTCCAGTGGTTTATTCATTATATCTCTTCCACGTGTCCTTACAAATATTTCCTCAATTATTCATTGTCCTACGATCACTTGTTTTCCATAGAGCCCTCTCAAGAAGCGAAAGTTTAATTATAAACAGCGTCTACATCATTATCAATCGTAACGCAAGTTTCAAAACTACTGCGACTACGAAGATCAAATACACACAAATGTCAGGATGTGAAAAACATACACCGATACCTTCAGCAGTATGTAAGAAGGGATCGTCTATCGACGAACAACAACTAAAAATTCAGTGACTCACCAGCTTGTAATTTCATTATGATAAAGGAAATAAAAGTGTGCAGAGGGGTCAAATTTATTCAATGCCTTAGAAATGACTTAGAAAATGTCATCAAATGTACAACTCGTCGCACCCCGCCCTTTTGACAGTGACAAATTGTGTAACATAGTGACATGATTTTACCATTGATACTACCGCTATGTCGACCAAACACTTAACTTGAATCGTCCCATGTTCTGTTTTCTGCAGTTGCGTGTTCGTGACTTGTTTTTTAAATTTGTGCAATTGCTTGCGGTTTAGTTTATGTATTAGTTGCCAATACGCCATTATTTGCTCTTTAATTAGTGTCCAACTGGACTACATATTTGTCTATTAATTTTTATCATGATAACGGTTGTACCAAAGTAATGACAGTTGGTTTATATGTACTACATTTTAAACAGTTTTATGTCTGATAATTTCCTTAAGTTCATCAACTTTGTCTTAAATTTCAAAACAGGTCTGAAATCTTATTGTAATGAATTGTGTTATGGGAATTAAGCACTGTATAAACAAAAGAGAAGAAAGTATCTCCTGTTTTTACATTTTAATCCGTACGTCAACACCAGTCTGATACGTAACTGTACTGACTGAAGACACGCTCCGTTAGTTTTTCTCTAACTACTGAAATTTTCAACGAGCGTTTGGGATTAACATACTTTTCATAAAGAGTATGAGAACGGTACAAAAATCTGATGAATAGGTGAAATTTCTTCGTTTTGCTGCCTGGAATGCGCACTGGACTGAATGGTCATTCATTGCACAGTACAATCAATGGCCATTGACTGAGTGTGGACAGCACGAGAACCGAGGCTGCTGTCCGCCCCTGCATCACTTATAACTCAAACAGAAGCAGCCTGATGGCGCGTGTACCACCACCAGTGGCCACTGTCGTCTAGTGAGTGCTTGTCCAAATACACATGAATATTTTGTTGCCGGCAAATTCGTTTTCGCGGCTGCGTTGCGCCCGAAAAGCCTTGCTGTGGATGATTCAGAGTTCGCACTCGGCATTTGCTACGAAAGTGATAGTTTCCTGTGATATGTGCATGATGCCGTATACGGTTTATAATCAGACTTGGGAAGTGATTGTATTAGGACATGACTGATGACAAGATGATGGAAGTGTGCGTTCGAACTGCGAGTAGTCATCGTCATGCAGCATGAGAGGTTATATTTTGGCGTAACGTATTACTAGTTTTCTTTTATGGACGCAAAAGTAGCGCTCAAGTGCGTGCTGTAATTCATAAGTAAGCAATTTTTCCGTAAATCCCATATCAGTCAGTTAACAATATGTAAGACATTTGTAAATGCTGGTAATTTAAATGAAGAAAGAGCATTGTAAATATAAATAGCCGCGGTGGGTCATATTTCGTGCTTCTGTGGTGTGACTTGCATAACATTACCTGCTGTAACTTTCATCGCATTGTACCAACACATAGTCAGAAGAGCTTTAATGCGACAGGTACTGAGCAGCTGAAGTACCGTCAAAACATGGCTGCCATTCGACCAGTTGTACTAACGTATTGGTAGTGCTTGGTCATCCCAACAGTACTTCGCTGCTAGAACGTGGGGGTTACAAAAATTATGTGAAATATGTTTTTCACACTACTGCATTTTCAGTTTATTTCATTGGATTCGAAGATACCGTGTGCTTCTATGACTGTATTACAAACATTCGGGGAAGATGGACAAGCGTAGATATATTAGTTTGATATAAATACTTCAGGTACAGAAATGTCTGAGTGGAAGGTTCTGTAACAATTGGTGTTGTGGGGTTACTTTCGAAGTGGAAAACGGGAATCTACAAATCGTTGTTTATGAGATGTAATAGACTGATTTACAATGTGCGTCGTGGCTACCATTATAGGGTTGGTAAACTCAAACAACATGCAGGCGTATACCATATGGGGTAATAGACCGGACACGTATGTAAGACTGCAGCCTGCTCTTACAAGTTGAAATATACAACCTGCCAACCATAGTGAAGTAGCATTATACCAGGCTGCGAAATTATCTGGCATTGTTTTCGTGTAGGAACAAGCAAAAGGGGAGACTAGTGAAGCAGACAGGACTACAGAATTCCAACCTGCAAGAAGCGGTACTTTCTCGCATGTATGAGGACCCTTCGTTCGGCAGTCTATCAATTACAGGGAAATGGTTGTCGCATCCTGTGCAGTGTGGAATGTAAAATAAGAACAGTCCTACCATTCACGGATAGACAAAAAGTCTTTAACTCATACCGATTCCGTACCCTGTTAATGTTGAGCCAATGGATGCTGCAACTCTGTAGAGTTGATGGACACTTTCCTGAGTATGCATTTTTCACAGATGAATCTTGTTTAACCAGAGACGGGATTATTAATAATCGTGACATACCTATCTTAAAGGATTGAGTTCCAGTGGTTTCTGTCTGAAACCACGACTTTAATAATTTCTTTAAGTACCGGTGCCTTTCGCAGAAAACCACCGACGCTATTGCAAGACAGTGATTAATAGTGGCACACTGAGGTACTTCTACGAAAGCATGTATTTTAGCTGTCACTTAAAGCCTTCAGAGCAACAGTCGGCGTGTGATTGCAGGAGATTCTGACTGGCATTTCTTTTATGGTGGCCGTATTGATGAGATCACTGGCAGTGAATGTAAGTATATCTGCGTTAGTATAACGTCAATTGAGTTTGTGCTACTGCTTTAATGAATATCATGGAAATAAGCCAAACCAGTGGGACCGTACATTCTGATACAAAGTTCAATCAATTTTAGGCCCATTTTTGCTGGTTATTTAGGACTGTAACTTGTATTGGGCATTATGAGTTCATGGATGTTTCGAGATGTAGAGTTTTGTCTAGGAAAAAAACGAATTTTCTTTCATGTATATAGCATGAAATTAAGGGTGATTTAAAACTGAATTTTTTCGTGTTTCGAAAGTGAAACCGCCTTCTTAAAATACTGATCGTTTAATGTTTGTCAGTTTCATATTGTAGTCGTTTCTTACTACAAGAATCGAGATTAATTTTTTGAAAAATTTCACATTTATATTCCAAAGCGTAAACACCTCCTTAAAACAATTCTTGCCGATTTCTTTTTGTATGCGTTGCTTCCTATGATTATAAAGGCAGTGTGAAAAATTTCAAAATTACATTTTCTTCGTAGTGCTAGAACTCAAACTTTTAAGAACCAGATTTTTTTTTTTTTTTTTTTTTTTTTTGAGTCATCGATCTTCTGACTGGTTTGATGCGGCCCACCAACGATTGCTCTGCTGCGCCTATCTCTCCATCTCAGAGTAACACATACAACCTACGTCCTTAATTATTCAATTACTGGTCACATGTCCTGTAGATAAACGGTATGTGTCCTTAATCCAGTGATTTCCATTGCCTTACGCATCCCCATTCCTTTGATAATTGCTGATTCGTCCCCCTTTGGGGGTAGTTTTCCACCCCAAGGATAAAAACCTCTGTCCGCGCCTTCTCCGTCTTTGACGAGGCCGCCGGCAGAATGAGGGTAGCTTCTTACGCCGGAAGTCTTTCGCTGCAAGAATCAGATTAACAGCGATTTTCAGTAAACTTTTCCTAAATTTAGGAGACGTAACAGAAATTTTAGTCATGATTATTTTACTGGAGCCTATGCGAAGATGTGCACGTATGCTTAGTCGGCAGGGTCTCGGACGCATCAAGACCTGCTGACACATTTAGAATCGCACTTGTCTTATTTCTCAAATCGTGGAGATGTGGATAGTACATGTATCAGGTCACTGTCAGAGAGATGCGGCTGTAGACTAGTGGATTGCCGGCAACAGTTAGGCAAGGGACTGTCTGTAATATGAAAGCGGATAGCTCGTGTTCAGAAAACACCATAATTTCCCGAAATATGCAAGTTCTCGTGTACTCTCAAGTACTAAAGCACATGAACGACACTCTCAGAACCGGTCGTAGAGAGGACAACCACTATTGTGGCACAGGTTTACCCCTTTGTTACGATCTGCAGGAAAATCTACTTGGCCACACCAACTTCTAAAAGGCTGTGTCCACGGCGTTAACTGATGACCTCAGTTTGGGAACTTATATAAACTCGTTGAAGGACTGGCTGAATTACTTGTAGAGCCAACAAAATGATGCAGTGGTCTAGGCGGCCCCTCCAGAAACCATTGTCCTCCATTTAAACCACTTGCCAGTTTTGGAGAAACCATCATGTCGGCAACACGAGAAGCGAGAGAAAATGGCTCTGAGCACTACGGGACTTAACATCTGTGGTCATCAGTCCCCTAGAACTTAGAACTACTTAAACCTAAGTAACATAAGGACGTCACACACATCCATGCCCGAGGCCGTAGCAGTCTCGCGGTTCCGGACTGAGCGCCTAGAACCGCTAGACCACCGCGGCCGGCAGAAGCGAGAGAAAATTGCCAGTAAGCACATGGACTGGAGAAATAATAATATTTCTATAAGAGCGGTTATAATAAGCTGAGAAACTTACTATTCCTACCTTATAATAATGGAATGCACACACTGATTTCCAAAGTAGAAATACACTGGAACGTCACCGTACCAAATATTAGTCACTCCCATTAATTAACACACTAGTCACTTTGGAATGCCGTAGATGATGATGAAACAGTTAGTCCGTGTCAGTATTTAATAAAAACATCCCTGCAACTAAGACCGAGCGATTCATCAACGTATATTACTGGTTGCTGTACCATCCCTGCAATGCGTTGGAAAACGGTTTCGCTGTAGGTCATTTATAACTTGTATCACTGGCTTATGTGAACATTTACTCTTGACATGCCATTCGACGTAAGTGGTGTGTATATGCCAGTCGGTTATATGGAATCAGCGCAGCAAGATGGGGTGAAATGAAGACGAGACAGAATGGCAGAAAGGAGCAGTCGTGTTGGGCAAACCATGAAAGAAGCCGCTCGATGTGTTGGTGTACCAACAAGAACTTTCCAATGGGCTACCAGGGAAAAGGGTACGCCTGGCAGCCATGTAATATCGATCGTAACAGCTTCCTACGAGACAGACACATTTTACGAATTTCATGCCCTGTCAATGACAGTCAGATTCAAGACCGACAAGAGTTGCTGTTGTTAGTGAATGCAGGTACATCTCAACCAGTTGGCGAGTGAACATTGCGATGGAAACCAGCTACGTGCACTCGACATTTCATATGATATCGTGTACCTCAAAAAAGAAAATTGTTGGCAGTGGTGTATAAAACTGCACATCTCCATTTGGCCAAACAACGCAGAAACCGGACAGAAATTGTCTAGCGACATATAGCATGGTCCGAAAAGCCGCGAATGTGCCTTTCTTCGAACGACGCAAGTCGTCGGATGCTCCGACGGGACAATGAAGTGTTTAAACCAGAAAATTTGGAGGGTTTGACTGATATATTACGAGTGTTTTGCTTAACATGACGTGGGCCAGCACTATGTACCGGACAGTCATCATGTTGGTATCACAGGTCCCTCCCAGTCCTTGGTTTGACGGACACTCACACCATATCGCACCGCGAATGATTTCCTAAACCACCTCATATCCACCCAATATCAAATCTATGGAATTATTCGGAACAGTGCATTAAATGTAGCAGTTTGGTAATTCTATGGAACGTATATCTCGCGAAGAGACCATGAGGATGAAATCAGAGAGGTTAGAGCCCACACAAAGGCATACCGACAATCTTTCTTTCCACGAACAATACGAGACTGGAATAGAAGGGAGAACCGACAGAGGTACTCAAAGTACCCTCCGCCACACACCGTCAGGTGGCTTGCGGAGTATGGATGTAGATGTAGATGTAGAGTGTCGTCAGCGGGACATGCAATACCTAAAGAAACTTCTAGAGTCTCGTCCTTGCCGAACTGAGGAGCACAGCAACACCTCCTGGGGCTCAGAAATGTATTGTTGGTGTTCGTATTTTCTGCTTATGAAAAGGGAAGACATTCTTCTACACCTTGAAAATTTCTTCAGCCTGATAACTCCGTTGTCGCTGTGCAGCAATCTACTCTAACTACTTTCTTAGTGCTAATCATCGTAAGCAACCTCCAGTGGGAGACCATGGGTCATGCTTTCTACACAGACAGTAGTAGAGAAAAAATGCCAGCATCAGCACGCTTCAGGAGTGTGGACGGTATTTTATCTATTTTGAATCGGCTTTTACACTAAAAGTATTTCGAAGAAAAGTGTCTAATATTAATCCACTTTATTCCTTTAATTTAACCAAGCTACATCAATAACTATATCAATTAAAATCATTAATTTCAACTGAATATAAAACAAATAAAAATTTCACACATGAAAAAATTTAATTTTTTATTTTTAAACTTTAAAATGTAATGAAATTTATATTTTTAATTTCTATGACATTCACATTTTAAAATATTTATGTTCTGCATTAAAAGTAAATCAGTTAAATGTTCCTTGATTCCAAAGCCATACTCCTAACCACCATAATCTCTTTTTAAGCTCGAATGTTCAATAGAATTTGAGAAACATTTTTATCATAGTTCTCAATATATAATGTAAATGTGATAATTAACAATTTTGTGGATTTATCAGATAACACTTTTGTCATTCGTTTAAAACGTATTTTACATTAAAATTTCTTGACTCTTCCAAAACTTTAAAAAACCTATTTGTATAGAATTAACTTTTTTATTTCTGAACTATTCTAGAATAGATTTTTTACATTTATTTGAATAAGTGTTTTTAGTTGCATGATTTTATAAAAATAATTTAAACCCTCAATTTCTTCCAAATTTACACATTTCTTTTGAATTTACATATTATTCATCATTTTTAAATGATAATAGCGTATTCGAATGTTAATCATTTGGAATTTGTGTTAATGTTCTTTGTAATAATAGTTAGATACATTTTTCCATATACACAAAGAATTGATTTTTATCACATATCATTTAAGATATTCATTTGAATAAGGCCTAAATGTCGTTCTCTGTTCAGCTTTTGTATACTTTTGTGAAGTAAAATTACTGATTTTTCAACATAATAACTTTTACAAAAATTAGATTTGATAACTTCCGTTAACGTAGAAAAAATTTATTAAAAAATGAAAAATAGCATCCATAAATATAAAAATTTTTTTCAGAAAAATTTTTTGTCGGAAAATCACGCTATGGAGTATGAACGCACGAGGATTCTGGTACAGACGTCGAGATACAGGGACAGCGTTGTTAGAGAGGCCATCGAAATTCGCACCAATGACGACGTCATAAACCGTGACTGTGGCTATAATCTTAGCAAGGCTTGGGAACCAGCGATTGGGTTAATCAAGAGTAAATCGAGCAAATGTATAGTTGTGACGACCACGGCGGACAGAGCCATCACACCGACGTCATCTCAAACGCCGTCGTAATCTGTTCCACCGCGCGACCGAGGCGCGGGGCGCGGACGGCAGAGTGAGCGCGCCGCGGGCGGGGGGTATTTACATCGGCCGCCGCCGCGACCGAACCCAGTACTCCCTGAGCAGCCATAGTGAACGGATCTCCGTGCCGGCACGTTCACAGGAGCTCAGTCCGTCAGTTCACCTGATGATGGCGACATGTATGATCGCCGAAATATTGTGCCCGTTGGACATTGTAGACCGGCAGTACACCCGTGGATATTTTGATAATCTTTTTCATTTTTGATTGTAATGTTATTTTTTTGTACCCAACCATTATCAGAATTATCAGAACCAAGCCACCTAAAAAAGTTATCATTTTTCCCTTTTATAACTTTTTCTTGTTTTTTATAATTTTTTTTCATAAAGATTTCGTTTTGCTTCTTCTCCATCTAAAACTTTTTACTTGTATGTGACTGGATTGGAATGAAAAATTTTTTCAACTTCGAAAATTTCTGTTGATGAATTAGCTGTGTAAGTTCTTCCAAAATTATTTTTAATTTATGTATTATTACTTTATTGCCTAATTTATATTTAGGTTTGTTATTGTTAAAATTTGCTAAGTAAACATTTCTAAATAATTTTTTTCATTTTCTTTAGTTACATCATTTGGCCTCATTTGTTCGTTGAATATTTTGTATTATTATATTCATCAATAAAATTACAAACCAAATCGATCCATTTATTATTTCCTTGTAAGTTAAATATTTTCCACATTTTTTTCCTTTAATGCTCTTTTAAATCATTCAACAACAGATGCTTTTAATTCTGTTAAATTTGAATAATGATTCATTTTATATTTTCTTGTATGTTCTTGAAAATCTTTATTTTAAAATTCTTTTCCATAATTTATCTGTAAATTACTTGTATTTCTTTCTAAATATTTTATCGGATACATTAGCCACATTTTTACCAGTTTTATCCTTTTAACTACAAAATTTTTTAACAAATTTACTTTTTCTAATTTTATGTACTGAACAAAGACCTTGAATTCTTTGTTTCTCATTTTTGTAGTAATTCTATTTGTATGATGTTTATTAGTAAATTTTTTAAGTTTTACACTTCAAACTTAACTGTGTGAAACATGATTATTATTATGTATTTGTATAATTGGAGAAATTATTTATTAACACTTTGTCATCCACACGTCTAGTTCAAATTTATTCGCTTAGCGCTGCCAGCGCTAAATCGGTTACTTGGCTTGTCGTCAGCCATTCTTGAAATTAACGGGCGATTATAAATTTTTAAGTTTTACTAATCTCATGGTTAGTTCTTATTAGTTTTCAACCATGTTCCCCTACTTTCATGACCGAGCGAGGTGGCGCAGTGGTTAGCACACTGGACTCGCATTCGGAAGGACGACGGTTCAATCCCGCGTCCGGCCATCCTGATTTAGGTTTTCCGTGATTTCCCTAAATCGCTCCAGGCAAATGCCGGGATGGTTCCTTTGAAAGGGCACGGCCGACTTCCTTCCCCATCCTTCCCTAACCCTATGAGACCGATAACCTCGCTGTTTGGTCTCTTCCCCCAAACAACCAACCAACCCTACTTTCATGAATTTACGAAGATATACATACGTCAATAAATACAAAATTTGTTTGTTTCATATATTCTTTTATTTGCATTGTCTTTGGTACTCAGTTTTTTTCTTCCATGTGATACGCAGCAAATCAGTCTCCAAGATGTAACACAATTCTACAACACTTGCACATTGAGTCTGTTATTCTACTTTTGTTTGTTTCTGGAAATACGTGGCAGTTTCGTCGTTTTTGTTTATTCGTTTCAGAAATAATTATTAGTTGGTCTTGCTTTATGTGACCGGAAAGTCTGTCAACTGGATCATGATGAGACATACGCGATGTAGTGGCAACCTCTAAGTTTTCCTAAGATGCAGGTACATGGCCTTCTTTTACATGAATCAGACACTTTCAACAAAAAATCGTGAAATCGGAGACTTGTATTCTGTATTGAAGTATTGACATGTATGGAATGCATTAAATAATGCGCAATTAAAAAGGTACATGCCAACCTTTTTTGACCATTTCATAGTTTCTCTGTCTATAAGGTAGTAACTCAAATATTTGTCTGCCCGGTCCACTCCTTTCATGTATTGTTGTAGTCAAATACACTTTCAGGTTTTTTGACTGTGTAATTGATTATTACACACTTCCTTTGAGTGTCAGTCATAGTGTCATTATGTATTCTAGAAATCATTCGTATTGTCTTAGTTTTCGAAGCTCTTCATACCTGGGCAAGTACTTCACGTTTCCATTGATGACAAGCTTCAAACACACTGACTTTTTCACTCTTTAATTTTTCAGGAAGTCCTCTATTTTGCCATATCGTTCCACAAAAATGAATTTTCTTTTCAAATAACTTCTCTGCAAGTTCTACACTGCCTACACCTTGCCAGCTGCTAGATGAAACTGCGCTGCAGCGTCACACATCCATCCATAGGGCGCCGAAGTATACAATTTTGCATTTCCTGTCGATACGTCTGTGAATATAATTTTGTGACTCCTTCGTGGTGCACCTCTTTTCTTCTTTACCTTAAGGTGTGTGATGCACTCACCGACCTACTAACGGGCTCAATAGAGTAACAAAGTGTTTTGCTAAATGATAAGTCAGAGCACCAATGTTACAGTCGGCCTACGAGGAACCCCTTCCTTAGGGACCGTCGGAACGCCATATACCCTAGGGGAAACAGAACACTAAGAATTAAGGCTCTTGGTAGTTTCCTGGGACAAGGAATTTTTCTACAGGAGGCTTCTTTCTGTCAACCCTTGTTCTGGTGTCAGCGCCGATCAAGTGATTTGCTGAATCAGATTGTAAACACTGCATCTTTCGAGCGTAATCCTACTTATCCAGAACAGCTGTTGTATGGCCCTTTTCCGCAGGTGAAATAAAAATATCCGGATCAACCATAAGTGGAAAGCACAATTCTCAACTGCTGTTACGTTACATTTGGGTGGACGTGCCCTAGTCAACACAGGACATGCCTGCCTCCTAGCTTCCTCTGCAGTTCCAGTAGGTAGTTTAAAAACATCCTGTTGCGGGCTTTCAAAATAACTACGCACCCTCAGTCTCAAAGTTGAAATGTTAAAAATTTAAGATGGTTTCGTTGTCCAGGAGCTGGGATACGTAGTTGCTGCATTACAAGCCAAATACTGCTGAGTCTGTAGTATACGATAAGAATACACACACCAATCGAATGGTCCAAGGTTTCCATCACTCGGCAAATCGAATTATGAATGTAACATATAAATTTATAAATGAAAGACTGCAATTAAATAAAATCTGCAGGTACTATCTTAACGACTTTAAATGATGAGTACGTTAGTAGATGTACTTTTGAGAATGCGGTACATTTCTGCAAAACACTTACTGGCGTCGATGGTCCAGCAATTAAATAAAATATAAGTAGAATAACAGGTAAGCAGTAGATTCCTACTGCAGGTAATTAGTTCTGAACAACAACAAAGCTCGCGAGATATTCACTTCTAATCGTACACTACGTCTTCACTGTAGAAGCCGCGGAAATTTCACAGGTGCACAAGCCAACACTACGAAATATTTCTATCTCTCGCGACCACGCGCAAACCGCTCCACACTCCAAGTCTCTCTCGCGACCGTGCGTCCACCGCGCCGTAGCATTAAGCACTTCCGTGTCCTGTCCCCTCTCCCAGCACTCTTCCATCCAGTCTCCCCATTCACGAGCGCTGTGATTGGCTAGAGCGCTCGCGCCATGCCTTCAATCCGACGTACACTCACAAACATACTGAAACACATACGAAATACTGGAGTTACATTTAAAAAACTGAAATTAAATAGATACTCCTATGGCTGGACCATAAACACGCTCTAACAAAATGGTTCAAATGGCTCTGAGCACTATGGGACTCAACTGCTGAGGTCATTAGTCCCCTAGAACTTAGAACTAGTTAAACCTAACTAACCTAAGGACATCACAAACTGCCGGCCGAAGTGGCCGCGCGGTTCTTGCGCTGCAGTCTGGAACCGCGAGACCACTACGGTCGCAGGTTCGAATCCTGCCTCGGGCATGGATGTGTGTGATGTCCTTAGGTTAGTTAGGTTTAACTAGTTCTAAGTTCTAGGGGACTAATGACCTCAGCAGTTGAGTCCCATAGTGCTCAGAGCCATTTTTGACATCACAAACATCCATGCCCGAGGCAGGATTCGAACCTGCGACCGTAGCGGTCTTGCGGTTCCAGACTGCAGCGCCTTTAACCGCACGGCCACTTCGGCCGGCACGCTCTAACACACTTTATTACATACATAAACAATTAAATAAACATATAACAAAAGAAAAGAAGCAAAAAGTAGGCCAGGAGCCCAATGTCTCTGTGCTTTCTAAAACACAGTAAATAATTGACCAGTTTGTTCATGAATAGCATATATCTTATATTAACAAAGACATAGATCAATCAATATATTTATAAGCACGCTGCTACCGTTTTCTCGTGTAACTATGGAGTACTTATGGCCTGTTGCGATCGATAGTAAAATGGTTCAAATGGCTCTGAGTACTATGGGACTTAACTGCTGCGGTCATCAGTGCCCTAGAACTTAGAACTACTTAAACTTAACTAACCTAAGGACACCACACACATCCATGCCCGAGTCAGGATTCGAACCTGTGACGGTAATGGTCGCGCCGTTCCAGACTGTAGCGCCTAGAACCGCTCGGCCACAGCGGCCGGCCAAATTTAAAAAGAGAATTGCATTGTAGGAGGGTCAAATTCCGACAAATAGAATCTAGTTAAGGGAAACGCCAAGTCTGAACAATTCATTTTGGCCTCGTACAACGATAGTTTCTTAAACGTTCTGAGGGCACTGCAATCTTATATCTGTTTTCCAGACCGTTTTAATTGAAAGCACCCTGCATTGCAATTTGAATGCGACACGTTTACAGTTTCCCCCTCTTCCCCCTCCACACACAAACACAAACACAAACACACACACACAAACACACAAGCCGGCCGCGGACGCCGACCTGTTCTAGGCGCTTCAGTCCGGAACCGCACGACTGCTACGGTCGCGGGTTCGAATCCTGCCTCGGGCATGGATGTGTGTGATGTCCTTAGGTTAGTTAAGTATCAGTAGTTCTAAGTTCTAGGGGATTGATAACCTCAGATGATACGTCCCATAGTGCTCAGAGCCATTTGAAACATTTGAACACACACACACACACAAACAAACAAACAAACAAACAAACACACACACACACAGAGCATGCTTTGTTGGTTTGAGGAAATGTACAGCCAGGCATTCATGCCAGGGCTTGGCTCGCGAGCGGTTTCATGCCTGCCACTGATTTAACCCTTTCTCTGGAACGGATAAGGTTGCATGGTCAAAAGCTTTCTCCATTAGACGTATCACAGAACATCGAGATACAGTATTCGAAGCAGAGAGCATTACCAACTGGATTGGCCGTATTATTCAGAAATATGACGTGAAATGTGTTTTCCGATCACCATCTAAGATTAGGGTTCTTTTAGGTGCTGTAATGGATGATCTTTGTTTGAGTAAGGCTAGTGTCTACCGTTTTCCTAGCAGCTGTGGCGTGTCATATACTGATCAACTATCAGGACTGTGGACGACCGGTGAACTGAGTATAAGCGTAACAGACTCTTACAACAGCTGAGCAAATCTGCTACTGCCGAATATTTTCTTGGCCTCGGTCATCCTATGGAATATAGAGATTCTGTCAAGCACTGCTGAGATAGTGTTATTAAGCAAACAGTTGAAATTAAATTAAGAAGTAACCTTGCGAAGACAGATGATTTTTTTTTAAATGCTGCTTGGGATTCTGCTCCCTCACTTGTCAAGAAACAGAGGGTTGGAGTTGATGCTAACTCACCCTTTGGATATTAATTTTTACTATTCATAAAGTCTGACGCTGTACAAAGCTATATTTTATGCAAAAGAGGGCCAAAATTGGTATTTGGTATTTTCTGTACTGTGAGACCGTAGGGAACGTATTTGTTGTGTATGATGATGACGTATTTCCTTACTTTGTAACGTGATATAAAATAAAACAATGCTATTCTAATTAGGTTCTTTAGTTGTTAGGTACGGTTCTTTGTACAGACATCAAGAAAGTTTTGCATCACCTCGGTTCCGAGAGTTCCGGAACCTGTACAGAAAATTGGAACAGAGATCAACATAAACATAATTTTCACCCTTTTTACTGATCATGAAAATCACATATTGCATGTTGTGCCACCATACAGTGAGGCCTTCAGAGGTGGTGGCCCAGAATGCTATACACACCGGTACCTCTAATATCCAGTAGCACGTCCTCTTGCATTGATACATGCCTGTATTCGTAGTGGCATACTATCCACAAGTTCATCAAGGCACTGTTGATTTATATTGTCCCACTCCTCAACGGCAATTCGTGGTAGATCCTTCAGAGTGGTTGGTGGGTCCCGTCGTCCACAATCAGCCCTTTTCAATCTATCCCAGGCACTTTCGATAGGGTTCATGTCTGGAGAACATGCTGCCTAATCTAACCCACGATGTCATTATCCTGAAGGAAGTCATTCACAAAATGTGCACGACGTGGGCGCGAATTGTCACCATGAAGACGAATACCTCGCCAATATTCTTTCGATATGGTAGCACAATCGGTCGGAGCATGGCATTCACGAATCGTACAGCCGTTAAGGCGCCTTCCATGACCACCAGCGGTGTACATCGGCCCCACATAATGCCACCCCGAAACAGCAGGGAACCACCACAGGGAACCTCCACCTTGTTGCACTCGCTTGACGGTGTGTCTAAGGTGTTCAGCCTGACCGGACAGCCTCCAAACACGTCTCCGATGATTGTCTGATTGAAGGCATATGCAACACTCATCCGTGAAGAGAAAGTAATGCCAATCCTGAGTGGTCTATTCGGTATGTTGTTGGGCCCATCTGTACCGCGCAGCATGGTGTTGTGGGCAAAGATGGATCTCGCCATAGACGTCGGGAGTGATGTTGCACATCATGCAGCCTATTGTGCACAGTTTGAGTCTTAACACGACGACCTGTGGCTGCACGAAAAGCATTATTGAACATGGTGGCGTTGCTGTCATGGTTCCTCCGAGCAATAATTCGAAGATAGCGGACATCCACTGCAGTAGTAGCCCTTGGCTGACCTGTGCGAGGCATGTCACTGACAGTTCCTGTCTCTCTGTAACTCCCTCATGGCCGAACAACATCGTTTTGGTTTACTCCGAGACGCCTGGATACTTCTCTTGTTGAGAGCCCTTCCTGGCACAAAGTAACAAAGCGAACGCCATCGAACAGCGGTATTGACCGTCTAGGTATGGCTCAACTAAAGACAACACGAGCCGTGTACCGCCTACCTGGTGGAATGACTGGAACTGATCAGCTGTCGGACCCCCTCCGTCTAATATGTGTTGCTCATGCATGGCAATTTACATCTTTGGGCGGGTTTAGTGACATCTCTGAACAGTCAAAGAACTGTGTCTGTGATACAATATCCAGAGTCATCGTCGTCTATCTTCAGGAGTTCTGGGAACCGGAGTGATGCAAATTATTTTTATGTGTGTATTTTCCAGACGTTGCCTCCCAATCTTCAGCAGGGAGGTGAATATGGTGTAAGATATTTCCAAACAGTAAGGGTTTTATTCGTGCGACAAATAAATTGGAGAGGCATTAAAAATGATTGAAATATGTTCACATGGGAATCATGGATGTTTTAAGAATTTTGTTCAAACTTAATTTGCTGTGAAACATCAGAACCCCATTTCTAGATAAGATCCAATGCGTTTATGTCATCATTTGGAATATCATTTAAAACCGCTTTAAAATATAATATTAATCCCTCACGTATGTGACTAAGCAGGGCTAGAAGTTGAATCTTCGCTCATGTGGCAGTGACTTGTGTTCAGTCACACGGTAGCACTGCTCTTTAGCCTATTGAAGTGTACTACAACAAGGATAGACCTTCTTAACAGCTATACGGATTCTTTCGTATTGTTTCCTTCTCAACGAGGCTTTCACAAAAATTAACATGGTTTGTATATGTGAAAGTCAGTTTTTTGCTTGGAAATCTCTACGACTCCGATCTAATGCTTGTCTGTATTTAGTTTATCGTGTAGAAGATGTAGTATTCTCTTAAACTACTTTGAAACCCTCTACACTTCCAGATTCTCGGATCCTCATTTCAGCGGCATACGTTAATTCTGTGGGTCAAAAATTGTTTCTAAGAAGCTGTGTCTTACGTACTATACGCGTTCGCTTAACTCTAAGAACTACTTTGATGGCCCACCAACTCGAGTTTTGCAACGTGGAATTTTAATGGAACTTTGTAGCCTGTTATGGTTACTTTTAAGAAGGTGCATGTAAGTTTTTGTGCAAGCCATCGTTTCTTTAATTGTGACTTTAAATAAGACAGTTTATGTGATTCTTGAGTTTCTCCCGGCGTATTTGATAATCAAAATATCCACGGGTGTACTGCCGGTCTACAGTGTCCAAGCAGGGACACTGTAGACCGGCAGTACACCCGTGGATATTTTGATTAAGACAGTTTATGTTTAAAGCCTTTCTTTTCTTCACAAAGTCCAATCTTTTTAGAAAGTCGTTTACAGAACATTTCTTCATATGGTTATAGAGGCATTTTCCTAAAATAAATTTGACATTCTAAAGGCCCACGACAAAAACAACATACTTGTAGAATTCATGTCAGAGATTACGTTTTTTATAGCTGGCAACTCAGTAATCTAAGACAAATACACTCCTGGAAATGGAAAAAAGAACACATTGACACCGGTGTGTCAGACCCACCATACTTGCTCCGGACACTGCGAGAGGGCTGTACAAGCAATGATCACACGCAGGGCACAGCGGACACACCAGGAACCGCGGTGTTGGCCGTCGAATGGCGCTAGCTGCGCAGCATTTGTACCGCCGAATTGCTCAACACGTGGGGCGTGAGGTCTCCACAGTACATCGATGTTGTCGCCAGTGGTCGGCGGAAGGTGCACGTACCCGTCGACCTGGGACCGGACCGCAGCGACGCACGGATGCACGCCAAGACCGTAGGATCCTACGCAGTGCCGTAGGGGACCGCACCGCCACTTCCCAGCAAATTAGGGACACTGTTGCTCCTGGGGTATCGGCGAGGACCATTCGCAACCGTCTCCATGAAGCTGGGCTACGGTGCCGCACACCGTTAGGCCGTCTTCCGCTCACGCCCCAACATCGTGCAGCCCGCCTCCAGTGGTGTCGCGACAGGCGTGAATGGAGGGACGAATGGAGACGTGTCGTCTTCAGCGATGAGAGTCGCTTCTGCCTTGGTGCCAATGATGGTCGTATGCGTGTTTGGCGCCGTGCAGGTGAGCGCCACAATCAGGACTGCATACGACCGAGGCACACAGGGCCAACACCCGGCATCATGGTGTGGGGAGCGATCTCCTACACTGGCCGTACACCACTGGTGATCGTCGAGGGGACACTGAATAGTGCACGGTACATCCAAACTGTCATCAAATGGTTCAAATGGCTCTGAGCACTATGGGACTTAACATCTTTGGTCATGAGTCCCCTAGAACTTAGAACTACTTAAACCTAACTAACCTAAGGACAGCACACAACACCCAGCCATCACGAGGCAGAGAAAATCCCTGACCCCGCCGGGAATCGAACCCGGGAACCCGGGCGTGGGAAGCGAGAACGCTACCGCACAAAACTGTCATCGAACCCATCGTTCTACCATTCCTAGACCGGCAAGGGAACTTTCTGTTCCAACAGGACAATGCACGTCCGCATGTATCCCGTGCCACCCAACGTGCTCTAGAAGGTGTAAGTCAACTACCCTGGCCAGCAAGATCTCCGGATCTGTCCCCCATTGAGCATGTTTGGGACTGGATGAAGCGTCGTCTCACGCGGTCTGCACGTCCAGCACGAACGCTGGTCCAACTGAGGCGCCAGGTGGAAATGGCATGGCAAGCCGTTCCACAGGACTACATCCAGCATCTCTACGATCGTCTCCATGGGAGAATAGCAGCCTGCATTGCTGCGAAAGGTGGATATACACTGTACTAGTGCCGACATTGTGCATGCTCTGTTGCCCGTGTCTATGTGCCTGTGGTTCTGTCAGTGTGATCATGTGATGTATCTGACCCCAGGAATGTGTCAATAAAGTTTCCCCTTCCTGGGACAATGAATTCACGGTGTTCTTATTTCAATTTCCAGGAGTGTATGTAAAATCAAACTGGCAGCTATAAGCTCTTTTGCTTAGGAAAAATAAGGGTAAGAAATAAGAGTGAACTAGAGCTGCAAGGAAATTAAAGGGACAGTGAAATGAAAACTATGTAGATGGCAAAAAGTAAGAAAATGTTCAATATTTCAAAGGTAATCGTTATTATTGTTAATAAATTTATTCCACTGTTAGACACTACAGTCAGTGCCATCATAAAAAAATATTTACAATTGTCTTCGGAACCATGACTGCACCCAGGCGTTCACCTCTTCGTCCGAAGCGAATAGACGGTTACTAATGCCTTTCTTCAGGGCTCCAAACACGTGGAAATTGTGTGCTGAGAGGTCGAAATTGTATGGAGGACGCATAAGGTCTTCCCAAGGAACTTCTGCAGTCTTGGCAACATGTTGGCGGGAAGATCCTGCAACAGAATGGTGCTGTCCGTCAGCGTTACTTTTCCTCTGGAATTTGTGGCGCTCTGCAGTGTTTGCGTAGAGTCTCCGTACCGCTGTGCATTAATTGTGGCGTTGTGTTCCAGAACGTCAATGAGCAGCGGGCCCTTGCTGTCAAAGAATAAGGTCGACATGACTTTCCCGGAGCTGACATGCCTTTCTGTCGACTACGCCACAGAAGTTTCGCTGGGAAGACCTTAAATATCCTTCAAGCTATCCCGATCTGTCTCCATGCGTTCCACATTTTTGGAGCCCTGAAGAAAGACGTCGATTTGCTTCGGACGAAGAGGTGCAGGCCTGAATACAATCATGGTTCCGTTGGCAACCGCAGACATTTAACTGTGTAGATACTGACCATCACTTCTCTAAGTGGTCTTAACAGCTATGGCGATTACAATTGAAGTAATACAGAGTTTACTTACATTTTTCTTTCTTCCTTGACTTTTTTTAAAATTTTCAGTGGAAGGATGATTTTTCTGTCACATTACATTAACAAATATGCAGGGAAACACCCTGAACTACAACAAAAAACATTACTATTAAAAGTAGTAAATAATATGAGTGGAGGTAATTGTAACTAACGGTGCCTACCCTGATCTTCGGAATCCATGCCGTTTTTCACTGGATTTCAATCAAAAACACGCTGTAACATGTTCAGAAACGAAGAGTGATTAGAGACCAGTAGAGAAGCTTCAGGTGCACTGCAAGAGAGACGTAAATACAGAGTACCTCTACCTCGTATCAGTGCACAATAAGCAACTGACACACTGCCTCAGCATTGCCCCTTATATCCGGCTATCCCAGGAAATTATTCATTGTGAGATTTACTCGTATTTAGAAAGTCTACTTTTGGCCAGCTTTTAGGGAAAAATACCCCTATTGGCGATCGTCGTCTCTGGTTGTGGGTGTGCGCTAGTGTTTACAGTGTGTGTGTGTGTTTGTTATCTTTCTATAACTGTTCGCAAACGAAAGTTCTAAATTTCCTTGCACAGCACTTACTTGCAGCAATTTGGCCTTGAAGATGATAGGGTGTGCACCTGTACAGATATCGGCGGTTGTCGACTACGTCTCTCGGCAGAATTCCCTTAAGTTATTTGAACATTGTACATCCCGGGAGGAACCCAGGTCTCACAAAGTTTGATAATATTTTATTAGAGAAAGCATCTTTTCTTGTGTGTAAAATGTTTTAATATTGCACCGAGCCTTATAAAAGGAATAGTTTGATTGAACGCACAGCAAATGCTCCCATGGGAATCGAGACCCTGACAAAGTCATGCTTCTTATTAACTCCACACGGTCCTCACTTACTTAATGGCGTAGATGAACAGCCTCACTGCCTGTCAGCTTCTCTCCTTGACGGTCTCGTCTTATTCAATGCTTCTTCTACTGCGTTCTCCTACGTAAGAGACAGTCAAATGAAAACAAGACAGAAGAAAAAATGTAAATAAACTCCTTAGTACTTCAAATGTAATCGTCATAACTGTTAAGAAGACTTTGAGAAGCGATCGTCAGTATCTACGTAGTAAAATGTCTGCGGTTGCCAACAGAACCTTGATTGTATTCAGGACTGAACCTCTTCGTCCGATGCGAATCGACGACCCTGAATATCTTTCTTCTGGACTCAAAAAATGTGGAACGAATGGAGTCAGATCGGGACAGTATGGAGGATGTTTAAGGTCTTCCCAGCGGAACTTCTGTGGCGTAGTCGAAACAACAGGCACAACAGCTCCGGCAAAGTCATGATGACCTTATTCTTTGACAGCAAGGGCCCGCTGCTCATTGACGTTCAGGAACACCACGCCACAATGAACGCACAGCGGTACGGGGACTCTTCGCAGACACTGAAGCGCACCATCAAATCCAAACGCCCCCCCCCCCCCTTACCCCTCACACACACGTTTCGGCTACGCTGCACAAGTTTTGTTGGGCAGACCTTATGCGTCCTCCATACAGTTTCGACCTCTCAGCATGCAATTTGCACGTTTTTGGTGCCCTGTAGAAAGGCATTCGTGACCGTCGATTCACTTTGGACAAAGAGGTGAACGCCTGGGTTCAACCATGGTTCGGTAGAAATTTGCAAATATTTTACTATGATGGCATTTACCGTAGTGTCTAACAGTGGAATAAATACATTAACAATTATTGTGGTTACATCTGAAATATTAAACAGTTTACTTACTTTTTTCCATCTGTCTGGCTTTTATTTCACTGTCAATTATTTTTCCTTGCAGCTCGAGTCCACTTTTATGTCTTACCCTTATTTCCCCTCAATAAAAGAATTATAGCGCCCAGCTGCTGTGAGTGACATTATAATTGAAAAATGTTCAAATGTGTGTGAAGTCCTAAGGGACCAAGATCTCCGGCTAAGCGCGTGTCTGCTAAGTCCGTAGGACAATGGATTTCTTAAGTTCAGCCTAACTGAAAATTTAACCACCTTTATTTCAGGTTTAGCTCTAAAATATCTAATGTTATCTAAATTGCAACGCAGTGTAATTTGAGTGTGAAGTTCAGAATATATTCCGGTAGTTGCTTTGTCACTACTTTGTGAGTAAAGTGGAACCACATGTTGATCAATAACTCTAACTAGCATCATCAATCTTCAATGCGAATGGGCGTGAGATTATAACGTCTCGTCTTGACAATATTATTCAATATAGCAACTTTTCTTTATGTTCAACCCACGTGGGGTGTACTTTGTGAGACCAGTACCACGTGCTTATACAATTGTTTGACCCATCAGGTTAATAGTAAGACGATAGTAACCAGTTCAAGGTTTTCCTTTAGTAAATTGCGTTTCGATGTAATTTATTTTAATTATCAAAATTATTGTGGAGTTTCACTCTTTGTGTAAACCAAGTTGACCACGTGAAGCATCAACGTAGCCCTCAGCTATTCTTTTCTGGAAGATTTCACAGAGAGTTAGTATGAATTTAGTATACCAGTGTGTGGAAATTACATGACGGTCAGGATTGCGCTACGAACGTAACTTCTTTGGGTGAAAATTGAATCGGTTGGTTGTGGTTAATTTCCTCTTGCATATGTTTCAACGTTCTTTGTGTGTTATTTTATGAATGCGGTGTTGTATGTAGTCTCCCAATCTCGGCTCCCTATTTGATGTGTTCCGTAAGACTACAAACTCACATGTTCACAGTCCTAAATAAGGCACCAGCTTAGTTATGACTCACGTTTAATATGCTGAAATTTCAATGATCAATGTTAAAATAAATTTCCAAATATAAACTGATTCAATTCTTTTTATTTAAATTCTCTTTTATATATATATATCACCGGTTGTCGTATGACTATTAAAAGATTATAATTAATGTTAGTCTGGTTGGGAATTCGGTAAGCTAGACTGGATGCCCGGTGAAACAGTTGCTCAGTAATGCAAGGTTAACTTCCCCAGACAGCTCACAGCTTTAACCTGCTTTTATTGTCTATCAGCACCGCTTACACCACAAATTAAAGTAACAACGTTACAAGACACATAAAAATGGATACATACTATATACCCAAGCCAGTTATTCTGTTTCTGAATAAGTTTTGTGGGACGAGCAGTGGAGACGTACAGCCACAAGGCGGTGGGCAGCGACAGTGGGAATGCCAATACATGGTGAACCGTGACCTTTCTAAAGTGCATGAGCGTTGCATGTAATTAACACAACAGTGATGGTCAACCCAATTTTCATAGATGATACCTAATGAGCGGCTTATGGTGAACTGGAGAATTACGTAAAATATAACTGAGCGAAGTAAGTATCAAATTGTTCTTCATTTGCTTCTAAATCTACATTTTCGTGATTATTCTCCAATTCACACATAAGGGTTTGGCAGAAGGTGCATAGGATCACTTTCAGACTATTTCTCTACCATTCCACTCTGAAATACCACGTGAAGAAAATGAAAACCTAAATATTTCCCTAAGAACTCCGATTTCTCCATTTACACTATGGTCGTTTCACCATATGAGGGTGGTAGTTAGCATAACATTCTGGTATTCCTAGGAGAAAATTCGTGAATGAAATTTCGTTCTAATGATTGCCATCTCAGTTCCTTTATAGTATCCGTAACATCTCCTTCCATGTTTCGTAATAACAGAGAATGGCTGCCCTTCTTTGGACTTCTTTGATGTGCTTTGTCGACCCCGTTCAGAAATGGTCCAGAAGAGGGCGGACAGGTGTAGTGTGGGCTGTCTCTTTTGTGGGTTTGTTAGACGCTCTAAGTATTCGGCTAATAAAACTTACTCTTCGATTCACCCTCACCACTATATTTTGTTTGTGATTGTCTCAGTTTACGCTGTCCTTTACTGTAATCGCTAGGTACTTAGTTATATCTATAACCTATAAATTTGTGATTTAGCCGTGTAAACGGGGATGCGTGAAAATTTTAATTTAACAAAGATCCAATAATGTTTATTAGATACCACGCTTCGAAATTAGCTAACAAAACTAAGAAACAAGATCTCTTAACATGTCGAGCAGCACGAGGCTGTACAGCTGAGGGGGGGGGGGGGGGGGATAATACCAAGATTAAGTAGAACCGCCTAATTTAGAAAACAATTTTTTTATATCCGAGTATTGACACTTTGCTTTGGGAAATGAAATGTTGTCTGAGACGTATTTGTTCAGTAATAATACCTTTGACGAGCTTGTGCACGTTGCTGCGATACATCTTGTATTTCTCATGCTCGTGAGAGAAAGACGAGGAAAAAACCATGTGTCGGCAAAAAATCTACTACCGACAAGTAACACAGAAATTGCGCTGAATCTCGACACACAACAACGTTACCTCATTTCCAAATAAGGGACTGCGCAATGTGGGAAAGTTTGGAAGGAGACATAAATTTCATCTTTCGGAATTGTCTAGAGAAATACTCCACTACTGGCCATTAAAAATGCTACACCACGAAGATGACGTGCTACAGACGCGAAATTTAACGGACAGGATGACAATGCTGTGATATGCAAATGATTAGCTTTTCAGAGCATTCACACATGGTTGGTGCCGGTGGAAACACCTACAACGTGCTGACACGAGGAAAGTTTCCAACCGATTTCTCATACACAAACAGCAGTTGACCGGCGTGCCTGGTGAAATGTTGTTGTGATGCCTCGTGTAAGGAGGAGAAATGAGTACCATCACGTTTCCGACTTTGATAAAGGTCGGATTGTAGCTTATCGCCATTGCGGTTTATCGTATCGCGACATTGCTGCTCGCTTTGGCCGAGATCCAATGACTGTTAGCAGACTATGGAATCGGTGGGTTCAATAGGGTAATACGCAACGCCGTGCTGGATCCCAACGGCCTCGTATCACTAGCAGTCGAGATATAATGTAAATGCTGTGTGGCTAGGGCCTCCCGTCGGGTACACCGTTCGCCTGGTGCAAGTCTTTTCGAGTTTACGCCACTTCGGCGACTTGCGTGTCGATGGGGATGAAATGATGACGAAAGACACACAACACCCAGTCATCACGAGGCAGAGAAAATCCCTGGCCCCGCCGGGAATCGAACCCGGTACCTCGTGCGCAGGAAGCGAGAACGCTACCGCAAGACCACGAACTGCGGAGATGACAGGCATCTTATCCGCATGGCTGAAAGGATCGTGCAGCCACGTCTCGATCCCTGAGTCAATAGATGGGGACGTTTGCAAGACAACAACCATGTGCACGAACAGTTCGATGACGTTTGCAGCAGTATGGACTATGAGCTCGGAGACCATGGCTGCGGTTACCCTTGACGAGGAACGCCTGCGATGGTGTACTCAACGCGAACCTGGGTGCACGAATGGCAAAACCTCATGTTTTCGTATGAATCCAGGTTCAGTTTACAGCATCATGATGGTCGCATCCGTATTTGGCGACATCGTGGTGAAGGCACATTGGAAGCGTGTATTCGTCATCGCCATACTGGCGTATCACCCGGCGTGATGGTATGGGATGACATTGGTTACACGTCTCGGTCACCTCATGTTCGCATTGACGGCACTTTGAACAGTGGACGTTACATTTCAGATGTGTTACGACCCGTGGCTCTACCCTTAATTCCATTCCTGCGAAATCCTACATTTCAGCAGGATAATGCACTACCTCATGTTGCAGGTCTTGTACGGGCCTTTCTGGATACAGAAAATGTTCGACTGCTGCCCTGGCCAGCACATTCTCCAGATCTTTCACCAACTGAAAACGTCTGGTCAATGGTGGCCGAGCAACTGGCTCGTCACAATACGCCAGTCACTACTCTTGATGAACTGTGGTATCGTGTTGAAGCTACATGGGCAGCTGTATCTGTACACGCCATCCAAGCACTGTTTGACTCAATGCCCAGGCGTATGAAGGCTGTTATTACGGCCAGCGATGGTTGTTCTGGGTACTGATTTCTCAGGATCTATGCACCCAAATTGCGTGAAAATGTAATAACATCTCAGTTCTAATATAATATATTTGTCCAAAGAATACCCGTTTATCATCTGCATCTCTTCTTGGTGTAGCAATTTTAATAGGCAGTAGTGTATGTAAGTTTGTATGCCGCCATTCGCATTTCATGTCATACAAAAATATAGCGGCATTGACCTGAAAATTAGACATCCATTACTGCTTTGTATTGTTGTAGAACAAGAAGAGATTGTAACATCGGTTCCTCGATGATTCTTTTGCTTTATAAAACTGCTCGCGTATAACGTGGATGGAACAAATTTTAGTGCAAGCATAGAAATCACAGAGAATAAGATATTTATGTTACAATTCCAGATAGTATTGAAGGCGAAGAGTACAAATTAAACTTTAGCGTCTCATGGCTGTGTATTCGTAGATACTAAACACTGAGGTGACAAAGGTCGAGGGATAGCGATATGCTCATATACAGACGGCGGAAGTATCGCGTATACAAGGTATAAAAGGGCAGTGCGTTGGCGGAGCTGTCTTTTGTACTCCGGTGATTCCTGTGAAAAGGTTTTCGGCGTCACTATGGTATCACGACTGGAATTAACAGACTTATAACGCGAAAGAACCAGAGGTTGTCGAGAGTTTCAGGGAGAGCATAAGGGAACAATTGACAGGAATGGGGGAAAGAAATACAGCAGAAGAAGAATGGGTAGCTCTGAGGGATGAAGTAGTGAAGGCAGCAGAGGATCAAATAGGTAAAAAGACGAGGGCTAATAGAAATCCTTGGGTAACAGAAGAAATATTGAATTTAATTGATAAAAGGAGAAAATATAAAAATGCAGTAAATGAAGCAGGCAAAAAGGAATACAAACGTCTCAAAAATGAGATCGACAGAAAGTGCAAAATGGCTAAGCAGGGATGGCTAGAGGACAAATGTAAGGATGTAGAGGCTTGTCTCACTAGGGGTAAGATAGATACTGCCTACAGGAAAATTAAAGAGACCTTTGGAGAGAAGAGAACCACTTGTATGAATATCAAGAGCTCAGATGACAACCCAGTTCTAAGCAAAGAAGGGAAGGCAGAAAGGTGGAAGGAGTATATAGAGGGTTTATACAAGGGCGATGTCCTTGAGGACAATATTATGGAAATGGAAGAGGATGTAGATGAAGATGAAATGGGAGATAAGATACTGCGTGAAGAGTTTGACAGAGCACTGAAAGACCTGAGTCGAAACAAGGCCCCGGGAGTAGACAACATTCCATTAGAACTACTGATGGCCTTGGGAGAACCAGTCATGACAAAACTCTACCATCTGGTGAGCAAGATGTATGAGACAGGCGAAATACCCACAGACTTCAAGAAGAATATAATAATTCCAATCCCAAAGAAAGCAGGTGTTGACAGATGTGAAAATTACCGAACTATCAGTTTAATAAGTCACAGCTGCAAAATACTAACGCGAATTCTTTACAGACGAATGGAGAAACTGGTAGAAGCGGACCTCGGGGAAGATCAGTTTGGATTCCGTAGAAATGTTGGAACACGTGAGGCAATACTAACCTTACGACTTATCTTAGAAGAAAGATTAAGAAAAGGCAAACCTACGTTTCTAGCATTTGTAGACTTAGAGAAAGCTTTTGACAACGTTAACTGGAATACTCTCTTTCAAATTCTGAAGGTGGCAGGGGTAAAATACAGGGAGCGAAAGGCTATTTACAATTTGTACAGAAACCAGATGGTAGTTATAAGAGTCGAGGGGCATGAAAGGGAAGCAGTGGTTGGGAAAGGAGTGAGACAGGGTTGTAGCCTCTCCCCGATGTTATTCAATCTGTATATTGAGCAAGCAGTAAAGGAAACAAAAGAAAAATTCGGAGTAGGTATTAAAATTCATGGAGAAGAAGTAAAGACTTTGAGGTTCGCCGATGACATTGTAATTCTGTCAGAGACAGCAAAGGACTTGGAAGAGCAGTTGAACGGAATGGACAGTGTCTTGAAAGGAGGATATAAGATGAACATCAACAAAAGCAAAACGAGGATAATGGAATGTAGTCGAATTAAGTCGGGTGATGCTGAGGGAATTAGATTAGGAAATGAGACACTTAAAGTAGTAAAGGAGTTTTGCTATTTAGGGAGTAAAATAACTGATGATGGTCGAAGTAGAGAGGATATAAAATGTAGACTGGCAATGGCAAGGAAATCGTTTCTGAAGAAGAGAAATTTTTTAACATCGAGTATAGATTTAAGTGTCAGGAAGTCGTTTCTGAAAGTATTTGTATGGAGTGTAGCCATGTATGGAAGTGAAACATGGACGATAACCAGTTTGGACAAGAAGAGAATAGAAGCTTTTGAAATGTGGTGCTACAGAAGAATGCTGAAGATAAGGTGGGTAGATCACGTAACTAATGAGGAGGTATTGAATAGGATTGGGGAGAAGAGAAGTTTGTGGCACAACTTGACTAGAAGAAGGGATCGGTTGGTAGGACATGTTTTGAGGCATCAAGGGATCACAAATTTAGCATTGGAGGGCAGCGTGGAGGGTAAAAATCGTAGAGGGAGACCAAGAGATGAATACACTAAGCAGATTCAGAAGGATGTAGGCTGCAGTAGGTACTGGGAGATGAAGAAGCTTGCACAGGATAGAGTAGCATGGAGAGCTGCATCAAACCAGTCTCAGGACTGAAGACCACAACAACAACAACGCGAAATGGTAGCTGCAGCTACACGCATGAGACCTTCCATAAGAGAAATTGTTAGGGAATCAATATTCCAAGATCCAAAGTGTCATGAGTCTGTCAAGAATACCAAATTTCAAGCATTACCTCGCACCACGGACAACGCACTGGCCGAGAGCAGCGGCGTTTATGTAGACCTGCCAGTTCTAAGAGACAAGCCACTGTACTAGAAATAACTGGAGATAGCAATGTGGGATGTACGATGGACGTGTCTGTTACGACAGTGAGGAGAAATTTGGCGTTAATCGGCTATAGCAGCAGACGACCGACGGGAGTGCCTTTGCTAACACTGCGACATCGCCTGCAGCGCCTCTCCTGGGCTCGTGAACACATCAGCTGGACCCTAGACGAATGGAAAACTGTGGCCTGAACAGATAAGTCCCGATTTCAGACGGAAAGAGCTAATAGTGGGGCTCCACTGTAGCATGGACCCCTCAAAGCCATAGAACCAAGTTGACAAAAAGGCACTTTGCACACTGGTAGTGGCTTCATAATGGTGTGTTTGCATGGAATGGACTGGTTCCTCTGGTCCAAATGAACCACCCACTCACTGGAAATGGTTATGATCAACTACTTGGAGACTGTCTGCAGCCATTCGAGGACTTAATGCACCCAAAAACCCATGGAATTTTTATGGATGACAATTCGGCATGTCGCCGGGCCACAGCTGATCGCGTTTGGTTTGAAGAGCGTCCTGGACAGTTCGAGAAAATAATTTGGCCACCCAGATCGCCGCATATGAATCCCATCGAATATTTATAGCACATAACCGAGAGGTCAGTTCGCGCACAAAATCCTGCACCGGCAACACTTTCGCAATTTTGGACGGCTATAGAGGCAGCATGGCTGCTTTGGACTTACAATGACATATTGATTCAGTGTTATATCGGCCTTTGAAAGGGCACGGCCGATTCCTTCCCCAGCCTTCCATAAACCGATGGGACCACTGACTTCGTTGTCTGGCCCCCTCCCCCAAATCAACCAACCAACCAAGCGACACGACACTAAGAGTTATCCAATGACTTTTGTCTCTTCAGTGAGTAGTAAAGCGGTAGGACAAGGATGTACAAGAGAAATACTGTGGCGGCATACGATTCCTGCCTTGATTGCTACGTCACACTCACAATCGTAGTAGCGAAAGATGCAGTAGGAGCAAGTCACAAAATATCATCAGTGACAAGAGTAGACTTTTACTCTAAACCAGTGCGGCCGGCCGCGGTGGTCTAGCGGTTCTAGGCGCTCAGTCCGGAGCCGCGCGACTGCTACGGTCGCAGTTTCGAATCCTGCCTCGGACATGGATGTGTGTGATGTCCTTAGGTTAGTTAGGTTTAAGTAGTTCTAAGTTCTAGGGGACTTATGACCTCAGCAGTTGAGTCCCATAGTGCTCAGAGCCATTTGAACCATTTTTTTCTAAACCAGTGCCGGTCGTGTGCCGACCATGAAAGCGACCACCGTTGGGTGTGATAGGTAGAGTCGTGCTGCCCCAGCTCTCGCTTCATACCGCGCGAGGTGGTGGTGCGGTCAAGTGCATTTGGAATTCACAGGACTGAATTCCCGTTCGGGCACTCCATGGTTTTCTTAAATCGTTTAAGCTAAACGTCTGGATGGATCGCTTGAAAATGACACGGTCGATTTTATTGCCAACCGTGTCCCACCTGAATTAGTGCTCCATCCATAATGACTTTGGTGTCCAGGGACGTTAAATTGCCGCCTTCCATCTTTCGCTTCCAGGCCCCATACTATGGGTATCAGCGACAGCCTTAGGTAACTCAAAACATTTGCTGAGTGACTACTGAGCAGTGCATGTAAATCAAGTACAGGAGCCATCTAGTTCTGTTGCAGTCTCTGGATGGTCAAGAAGATGTACTATTCCAATATAACAATGCCCGTGCACATACTTCTCGCGTTATGCGGCACGATCTGATTAGCATTATCACCCAGCCAATTCACGATTGAGAATGTGTAGAACATGGTGAACGACGTCTGATTCGGACTGCCTTATCATTGACAACCATTCACCAATAGTCACACAAATGGAAATATCGTGCAATTTATCTCCAGGAGTGATTATCGATACGTGCTCATGCATAATTGCAGTACTGCCGACTAATAAATGTAATGAAATTGCTGTTGAATAGAAAAGAGGAATGGATTATTATTTAACGTCCCATCGACAACATGGTCATTAGAGACGGAGTTAAAAGTTCGGATTAGGAATGGATGGGGAAGGAAACTGGTCGTGCCCTTTCAGGGGAACCATACCAGCATTTGCCTTAAGCTATTTTAGGGAAATCACGGAATACCTAAATGAGGATAGCCGGACGCGGATTATAACCGTCGTACTCCCGATTGCGAGTCCAGTGTGTCAACCACTGCGCTGTCTTGGTCGGTCGGTGTTGCTGAAAGACAGAATGTGTTTGCAGGTGCAAGATCCTGTCGAATAAGCAACCTGTACCTTAAAGAAATCTGTGTTTGACCATTGCTTCATGGTGTTCCTCTTTACGTAGTGCTGAATTGCAAAGTGGAAGAGAACTTGCGTCATTTTTATTATGTTTCAGCAGAAAGAAATTAATTTGCTGAAGCACTATGCATAACGAACTTCTGCCAAGTTCACAATGCCTCCGGCTGAGTTACTGTGTGGCGTGCACTGTCAGTTTCAATAAGATGAGGGAAAAAGTTAAACGTATCTAAATTAATTACCTCAGTTACAAAAAGCAAAGTTTTAATTAAGTCGTGGTAATAAGGACAGAGGTTGTTTCCGATATATTAACTGTAACACAGGAATATCTAGTGATTCATAAAATTTCATTATGCCATATTCAGAAAACGTAAATAAAAATCTATTGCTATTTAATGAGAGGGGGACTTACATTTAGATAAAAAGTACGTAAACGACGTCAGTGAAAGAGAAAATGCTGTACTGCGTAAGCTTTTACCATCCCAATGAAGTATTAAGTATGCTTCAAATCACAATCCAGTAACAGTAAAAAATCAGTTTTGAAGCAGAGGAAGAATTCCATAAGATCGTAAATATGAGAGGATGTTGCATGAAACGATGTTTGGGTAGAAAACAAAGTTAAGCAAAGTAAAAAGTAAAGTAAAACTACAAAGTTAAGCATTATACGCCCTGTTTTTCCCGCTGTCTTGTAGAGCAACACCTTAGATAGCACAACAGCGTTTTCGTAAACCCAGTATTTAATATGGGAGCACATAATAAATTTAAACATACTAGGCCGTGCTGAAAGCCAATGTCTCCGAATTTTTTATGTGTAAACTCTTAAAGCTTTTTAAGTAAAACAAACTTAATTCGCATCCTACATCTTCATTCTTCATGTCTAAATTTTTCGCCGTGCTCTGCCGCTACAAGGCTTAGAACTGTATCGTGTAACATGGTGATGTGAAGTGTAACTGTGTCGGTGAGTGAGAAACAGCTTCCTGTTATCGAGTTTGGAATTCGAAGAGATCGTTCACACGCGGAGCACCCTCTCCTTTCGCAATACAATACCATACCACTCACGAATGCTGTGACGTCTGCTGCAATTCTACTCCTTGATTTCACTGCCCCGACGTGGTCACATCTGATTTTCATCTGTTTCCAGAACATAAAGAAGACCTTCTAGGGCTTCATTTTGATCGTGATGAAGCGGTGCAAGCAGGGGTTGTGGTTGCGTCAACGAAGTCAAACATTCCACAGTCATGGTACGAACAAACTGGTCTCTCGGTGGGAGCAAATGTGTTCTGGCTATATGAGTGGTGTCTGTTCTTCCGTACAGGCAATATCAATGTGCTTGCCGGCCGTTGTGGCCGAGCGGTTCTAGGCGCTTCAGTCTGGAACCGTGCGACCGCTACGGTCGCAGGTTCGAATCCTGCCTCGGGCACGGATGTGTGTGATGTCCTTAGGTTAGTTAGGTTTAAGTAGTTGTAAGTTCTAGGGGACTGATGAACTCAGATGTTAAGTCCCATAGTGCTCAGAGCCATCAATGTGTTTATTTTTCTTAAGAAAAGCTGAAACTTTATTAATAATGATGATGCAATGTTACATATCCACTTAATTTACAATCTCCTTTTGTACCATGTCTTTTCATCCAGAAGGATAATTATTCTTCTTTCCTCCTATTCCAGGTCATAATCATCAGAGGAGCTTCTGGTTGATTGGTAGAGTCCCCATAATCTTTGTTGGCGAAATCAGAAACGTGAAATGTCTTCAAATGTGTTTGTGTACAAGACATTTCACATTTTTGAGTTCGCCAACAAAGCTTATGTGGACTCTATAGACATAGTGCTCCTCTGAGGAATAGGAGGAAAGTTGGTCCAGCAGAATCAGTGTCCATCTGGATGAAGGAGCGTGGTACAACAGAAGATTTTAAATTAATTGGAGATGTAACACTGTGTTTTTATTATTATTATTATTATTATTATTAAGGTTTTAGTATTAAGAAAACACAAGCACACTGAGCCTCTTTTATCCAATTTCCCATTTGCCAAACACTACTAAACTACCTTGTACTAGCCCTTTTCCCTCTGTTTGCTCGTCACATCACGCGAAATCCCGTATGAAGTCGGGCGATGAGTGCTGCGCACTGAATGACCATATTAGCCTTCACGCCGCATATACATCGATGAGCCAAAACATTATGACCACCTGCTTCATAGCTCGTTTGACTGTCTTTGGAATGAAATACATCATTGATTATGCAAATCAGGGATCCGATAGGTCTTTGGTAGGTTTGTGGAGGTATGTGACATCAGATGTCTACGCAGTGGTCATGTTATTCGCGTAAACAACGGGTCGCTAATTTGCGTACTCGGGGATTCCGCCCGATAGCCACCCAGATGGGTTCCATAGGATCTATATCAGACGCATATGCAAGCCGAGATATCAACATAAGTTTACTATAATACTCTTCAAACCACAGTAGCACGGTTCTGGCTCCGAGACACGAACAGTTATACTGATGGAAGATGACATCGCCGTGAGGGAGACATCAAGCATGAAGGGTGATTCGCAGCTGTCAGCGTGTCTTCGATTACTACCAAAAGTCCCATGCAAGCGCAGAGAATGTCTGTCTCCCATTGCATAATACAGCTCTCTCTAGCCTGCATCCGAGGCCCGATGCACGTTTCGAGCCGCCGTTCATCTCCATGACGGTGTTTGTGGGGACGACCATAGACCTAGCGTAGCAAAATTGAGATTCAACAGCAAAGCCGAAACGTTTCCATTGGCCGACGGTCGAATCCTGGTGACCACGTAGGGGTGGTCTGCTGCGGAGCCACACGTTCAACAATGTACTATGAACGATGTGACCCGAAACACTTATGCGTGCACCAGCATCGTGCTCTTACGACAGAGATTCCACAGATGACAATCTATCCCACTTTACAGAGCAGAGAAGCCTTCGAAGCCCACGTTTGTCAAGAGTTGTTGATTTCCAACCACAGGCTACGCGTAATAATAACCTGCCCGTTCTCAGAGTCGTTTATCTTAATGGTTTTTCCCATTTGCTGCCCATATTTTCGCTAGGGTGATACTCCGTACGTGTCTGCTCCGCTTACGTACTTATATTACAGCGTCAAGTGCCCGGAACGCCACCAGGCGGCATTCAACATCGCGGTGGGCAGTGGCAGTGGTCGTAATGTTTTGGCTTATCAATGTACACTCCTGGAAATTGAAATAAGAACACCGTGAATTCATTGTCCCAGGAAGGGGAAACTTTATTGACACATTCCTGGGGTCAGATACATCACATGATCACACTGACAGAACCACAGGCACATAGACACAGGCAACAGAGCATGCACAATGTCGGCACTAGTACAGTGTATATCCACCTTTCGCAGCAATGCAGGCTGCTATTCTCCCATGGAGACGATCGTAGAGATGCTGGATGTAGTCATGTGGAACGGCTTGCCATGCCATTTCCACCTGGCGCCTCAGTTGGACCAGCGTTCGTGCTGGACGTGCAGACCGCGTGAGACGACGCTTCATCCAGTCCCAAACATGCTCAATGGGGGACAGATCCGGAGATCTTGCTGGCCAGGGTAGTTGACTTACACCTTCTAGAGCACGTTGGGTGGCACGGGATACATGCGGACGTGCATTGTCCTGTTGGAACAGCAAGTTCCCTTGCCGGTCTAGGAATGGTAGAACGATGGGTTCGATGACGGTTTGGATGTACCGTGCACTATTCAGTGTCCCCTCGACGATCACCAGTGGTGTACGGCCAGTGTAGGAGATCGCTCCCCACACCATGATGCCGGGTGTTGGCCCTGTGTGCCTCGGTCGTATGCAGTCCTGATTGTGGCGCTCACCTGCACGGCGCCAAACACGCATACGACCATCATTGGCACCAAGGCAGAAGCGACTCTCATCGCTGAAGACGACACGTCTCCATTCGTCCCTCCATTCACGCCTGTCGCGACACCACTGGAGGCGGGCTGCACGATGTTGGGGCGTGAGCGGAAGACGGCCTAACGGTGTGCGGGACCGTAGCCCAGCTTCATGGAGACGGTTGCGAATGGTCCTCGCCGATACCCCAGGAGCAACAGTGTCCCTAATTTGCTGGGAAGTGGCGGTGTGGTCCCCTACGGCACTGCGTAGGATCCTACGGTCTTGGCGTGCATCCGCGCGTCGCTGCGGTCCGGTCCCAGGTCGACGGGCACGTGCACCTTCCGCCGACCACTGGCGACAACATCGATGTACTGTGGAGACCTCACGCCCCACGTGTTGAGCAATTCGGCGGTACGTCCACCCGGCCTCCCGCATGCCCACTATACGCCCTCGCTCAAAGTCCGTCAACTGCACATACGGTTCACGTCCACGCTGTCGCGGCATGCTACCAGTGTTAAAGACTGCGATGGAGCTCCGTATGCCACGGCAAACTGGCTGACACTGACGGCGGCGGTGCACAAATGCTGCGCAGCTAGCGCCATTCGACGGCCAACACCGCGGTTCCTGGTGTGTCCGCTGTGCCGTGCGTGTGATCATTGCTTGTACAGCCCTCTCGCAGTGTCCGGAGCAAGTATGGTGGGTCTGACACACCGGTGTCAATGTGTTCTTTTTTCCATTTCCAGGAGTGTATATCTGTATGAAAAGAAGAGACACCCCTCATATGCGCCGTCAAGGCTAATATGATCATTCAGAACAGAGTAAGCTATGCGCTAAACCGTGCGAGGCTTCGCATGATGCGACGAGAAAAAAGAGGAGAAAGGGCTAGGGGACGCTTCTTTGGTAGTATCCTAGTGCAGGGTTAGCTCAGGTGACTGGCAATATAGGGGAGTTATGTAGGAATTTTACGAAGGAGGCTCAGGTAGTGATAGTGGGTGGAGCAGGGAACAGTCTTGATAGGGATGGGGAATATGATGTAGGTGCTGACCTGGTAAGGACAGCTACTCAAACTGGTGGCACTGATGTGCATTTAGTGCAACTGTTTCGGTGTCATGATCGGCCTCATCTTAATGCGGCTGTTAGGCGCGTTAACATGGAACTGGAGAGAGCGCTGGTGGCAGAGGGCATGGGTCACATTTCAGTGGAGCCAGTTGGGTCTATCAGTAGGACGGGTTCCACTAGGCATGGCCTGCACCTTAACAGGTATGGGAAAGGGAGGCTGGCAAATCTTATAGGTGACAGTGTAGTGGGTGGTGGTGGGATCGCTAATGGAAAAATTTCTGTAGTAGTTGGTGTTAGAGGTGTACCTTTGTTAGACTGAAGTCAGGTGATAGGTATACCAGCTTAAAGGAAGTCCCTGTAACTAAGGGCTCACCTACAGAGGACATAATGTTTCCAAGTAGAGAGGGAATTAACATATTTCGTCAAAATGTAAGAGGTATTAGAGATACAGTTAGTGAACTGCTTATAGATGTTGACTCTGAAATTATAGGTATATAGGAGCACCACTTAAATAATTTGACAATTCAGAGGCTTCCTTTATCAGGGTTCATATTAGCTGTCTATTTTTCAATTACTTGCAAGATGGGGGAGTGGCTATGTACGTAAGAAACAGTATTCCATTTGAGTCCATTGATGTATCACGGCACCGCACTGAACAGATATCTGAATGCTGTGCAGGGGCAGTTCAATTTAGTGGATCTAAACTTCTAATTGTTGTTTTTATAAGTCCCCTAACTCTGACTACGGAGCATTTCTGCTCAAGCTAAAGAGGGTTCTTGGTTCACTTTATAGGAAGTACCAGAAATTACTTACATGTGGTGACTTTAATATAAATTTTGTATATGATGGTGCAATAAAAAGGATGATGGTAGATCTTCTAAATTCATATGATCTCATGCAGACGGTGGTTTTTTCCAACTAGGGTTCAGGGGACCAGTAGCACAGCCATATATAATATTTTATTCATTCCTCATTACTAGATAGGCATTCTGTTAGTAAATAGGTGAATGGCCTTTCAGACCACGATGCACAAATTTTAATACTAAAAGTCTTTTGAACTCAAACAAATGTCACATATAATTACAAAATATGTAGGGAAGTTAATCCAACAGCAATAGAGAGTTTTTTAAATCTTCTCAAGGAACAAGAGGGGCGGAATGTTTGTAGTGCCGATAACACACATGATAAATATAATGCTTTCCTAAACACATTTCTCATGCTGTTTGAGAGTGGATTCCCATTAGAACGTTCTAAACTGAGTGCTAGCAGTAATAGGCAGCCCGGGTGGCTGACTAGTGGGATAAGGATATCATGTAGAACAAAGCGAGAATTATATCAAAATGTTAGAGGTAGTCACAATCAAGCTACAGTAGCCTAATACCAACGGTACTGTAAGGTGCTTAAAAATGTTATTAGGAAGGCAAAGAGTATGCGGTATGCAAATAGAATAGCTAATTCACACGATAAAATTACAAACATATGGTCAGTTGTGAAGGAAGTATCTGGTCACGTCGACGATATAAATTCAGTTCACAGTAAAAATATTTCTGTTACTAATAAATCAAATATATTTACAGTATTTAGCAATCATTTTCTCAGCATTACTGGTGAATTAAATAAAAATTTATTCTCTACAGGGAATCATATAACTTGCTTGGCAAATGCCTTTCCGAGATTGATGTCTGAACTACTCCTCTGTGATATAGATAACGAGGAGATTGAGTCAATAATTAAATCAATTAAGACTAAGGACTCTCATGGATATGATGGAGTGCCCATCAGAATATTAAAGTACTGTGCTGCACGTGTTAGCCCTGTATTTAGCCATATTTGTAATTTTTCCTTTAGGTATGGTCAGTTTCCTGAATGATTAAAGTACTCAGTAGTAAAGCTGCTTTATGAAAAGGGAGAAAGGAATAATGCAGACAATTTTAGATCTATTTCTATGCCATCAGTGTTTGCTAAAGTTATTGAGAAGGCTGTGTATGTAAGGATAATTGATCATTTTATATCACACAATTTGCTATCAAATGTACAGTTCGGCTTTATAAGTTGTTTAACAACTGAAAATACTATTTTGCCTTTTCTCTGTGAGGTACTACTAGATCGATTAAACAAAAGGTTTCAAACTCTAGGCATATTTTTTGATTTAACTAACGCGTTTGACTGTGTTGATAACAAAATATTGCTCCTGAAGTTGGACCATTATGGAATGTGGGGAGTAGCTCACAATTGGTTTACCTCTTACTTTAACAACAGTAAAAGGTCATTGTTCACGGTGATGAGAATGACTGTGATGTGGGGTCTGAGTGGAGTACGGTCAAACGGGGGATGCCCCAAGGATCAGTGTTGGGGACATTCCTGTTCCTTACTTATGCGTATTATATGCCCTCCAGTATTAACGGAAATTCTAAAATATTTCTGTTTGCTGATGACACTAGCTTGGTAGTAAAGGATGTTGCGTGCAACATTGGCTGTGTTTCTAATAGTGCAGTTCATGACATAAGTTTATGGCTTGTAGAAAATAAACTAATGCTAAATCACAGTAATACTCAGTTTTTACAGTTTCTAACACAGAAGTCAACAAAACCTGACGTTTTAATTGCACAGAATGGGCATATGATTAGTGAAACTGAACAGTTCAAATTTCTAGGTGCTCAGATCGATGGTAAACTGTTGTGGAAAGCCCACGTTCAGGATCTTGTTCAAAGACTTAATGCTGCCATTTTTGCTATTCGAACGGTATCCGAAGTGAGTGATCGTTCGAGACGAAAATTAATCTATTTTGCTTATTTTCATTAGCTTATGTCGTATGGTATTATATTTTGGGGTAACTCTTCCCATTCTAAAAGAATAGGTATTTTGACATTGGCCACTCAATATATATATATATATATATATATATATATATATATATATATATATATATATATATATATTACTTACTGTCATTTCTTGTTAACAATATTTGCTTATTCCCAAGAATAATATGTAGTGAGAAAGCCACCCGAGACTTGCTCTCCATGTAAGCGTTTTGGGAACACAGCTAGACAGTTGGAGAGTCCAGGTGGCTCATGAATAACCTGAAGAAATAGGGCGCTGATACAAGTTGCTGCGGAGTGTTCGGTCTACGGTCGTCATGGATTATTGTTTCGTTTCACTTTTGATTTATTGTCTCTGAGTCGTAAAAATGAGTGCCAGTGAGG
This sequence comes from Schistocerca nitens, assembly GCF_023898315.1. Taxonomy (NCBI): domain Eukaryota; kingdom Metazoa; phylum Arthropoda; class Insecta; order Orthoptera; family Acrididae; genus Schistocerca; species Schistocerca nitens. Next base: position 939,942,555 of record NC_064616.1, on the reverse strand, counting down.
CAATGGATAAACATTGCGTCGTCACAGATGAGGCTATAGAATGATTAGTGAATCAGGTAGCTCAAATAAGGCCAGGTAGAGTGGTTGCGGACAATAAACTGGCAGAAAATATGGGGTGATAGAAATGTTGAATCAGAGACTCTAGGAGTGGTTCCAGCTGTTCCTAACCTTGTTTCGCCCTTTTCTGATACCTCATCTGAGGATAGTTAGCGTTTATAGAGGATCTTAAACCATCCACTAACACAGGAAGTTGGTCAAATAAACAATTCTTGCAGATTGCAAGGTTGTGTTTAAATGGAGATGCAAAGTTGTTCGAACGGTGCACGAAAGCGTAACGCAATGCAGATGCATTTGGTCAACTGATACAGTGGTTGGAGCAGACATATAGGATACAAATTAGTTCACAGCTTTTTCGTGAGAGATTGGGTGTGGTATCCAGAAAGCATCATGAGCTAGTGGCAGACAGAAATAGGACGTTAAATGTTCATATTTATGTATTGTCACAGAGTGAGGAGGTAAACGAAGTGGTACTACAGGAATCCGAGCAACAGACACTTATGGCTGTTCTGCGAGGTTTATCACCAAAAATGTCGAGGATGGTGTGCACAGTGGAGCCTAAAGGTCCTCGTGATGGGGTTAGAGTACCACCGGAATACGAGGAAATCGAAAGGTGGACAGGTGTAAGGGACCAAAGAAGTGTGTTTGCATCAAATGTGAAGTGTTTTAATTGTGGCCATGTGCAGCGTATGAAGAGCCAAAGCTACCACCCACGAAGGAGTAATGGGTATTGCATGGGCTACCAACTGTTTAATGGGAGTAGTAGGGGTAATGTTAGAGGTCGCCTGGGAGGGGGGGGGGGGGTAGGGAGGCGTAGAAACTGTCCACTAACTTAAGAGAGAACTTTAGAGGCCGGATATAGGAGAGCCGCGTAAAAATTAATTCAGTAAAAACGAATACAGGGGCAAAATATGATATAATAGATGTAAAAAAACTGTGGAGAGTAAATAGTTTTGTTGGTTGCAGGTCCGCATGTGTCAGTGGCCTCAAGGGAGTTAGCACGTAGGATGCAATGGAACCCACGACTTTACAAGTTCGTGGAGTTGGGTTAATTATATACGACCAATGGGCTCAGTAACGATGAATTTTTCGTTTGAGACAACTGAGTCTAGGCAATGTGTGGGAGTTGTGTCTCATGTAAGCGAGAGCTACGACATGATCTCAGGGTTATACTTTCTGCATCAAAATCATTTCATAACTGACGTTATATTGCATACATTGGAGCTTTTTGGGAAGATGTTCCGGCTAGAGGAACCTGTTGTCAACGTTGATCTTTCGCGAAGAGCGTCTAGTATATGAAACAATCTAATTAAATAGCGAGCAATGACACTGAGGCTTCATTCGCATGATTGTGTGTCGAGTGGCACCGGAAAATCGCTAGGGTGAATGTGGAGCCTGACTCACCAGTTAATATGTTATGTATATTGGAACCGCTGGAACATAGTGTGTTGTTTAGCGATACGTAGTATTTTGTTCATACAAGAGATGGACGGAGGCAAGGTAGCACCCATAAACTAAGATACTTGTGGTGCCGAGGAGGTTAAGTTATTGAAAGGAACATTGTTGGCCACATTTGACATTCTGGATGATGAACATTGCCGCACAGAAGGTGTAAGCTGTAGGAGGGCACAGGAAACTGCTGGGATTGCATTTCGTGAAAAATTGAAGCATTTGGAGGGAATAGAGAGAATGCAGAAGTAACTGAAAGAGACGTACATTACCAGTCAAAAGTTTTCGACCACATGTCACAACGATGGATTTGTGTTTCAAATAGGGATTCGTTTTGAATATTCGCTCATATCCCCGTTTAGACAATCAAACAGGTATAAACATGTGAAGAACAGCGGCCTCTATTGTGTGTCTGATTGGTGATTCGCATGGAGGGGCTCTGATGAGTATCCACAACAACACTGACGTGCCTTACCTAATATGGTTCAATTGAAATACACGCCTCATTACTTCGGCTGTCTGGGTAGCAAATGTTCACATTAGTTTTCGTACGTTGTGTGCATCTATCAGTGTGTTTGTAGCCTGACCACGATGATACCATATTACCTCGTAATGGGACGGAATCAAGAGGTTGGAAATAAAAACAAGTACTGTAACTGGAGCCTTGCATCAGGTAGGTTATTCAAGGAGGACAATAGTAACAATAGTCGGTGTATACCAATCTACGTTGGTGTATACATTCCAGCAGTACAAGCGGTCTGGAAGACACTGAATGAGATCATAAAGGGAAGAGTAGCTCACATGTGTACAGAGTAAACATCAGAGGACTCGTGCTGCACCTGAAATTCACGAGGAAGTAGTTACTATGCGAGCAGCTCCACTCGCTGTCTCAACAGTGCAACGCTATCTTTTCGAACAAGGTTTAAAGGGGTGTATAGAGGTCTACAGACCTTTATTACGCAAACAAAATAAGGTGAAAAGATTTCAATGGGCTCAGCAACATAAAAACTGACGCGTGCGGCAATGGTCCAAGGTTTTATTCATGGATGAATCTAAGTTAGAAGTGACTGGAAGCCATCAATGAATCTTTGTATGTCGACTTCGTGGAGAACGTATAAAGGGTCACTATGTGACGCTATCGCGTAAGCATGGTGGAGAGTTAGTCATTGTGTGGGGCTGTTTTGCTGTGATAAACTCGGTGATCTAGTGTGAATAAATGGAACGTTAAAGAAGGAAGGATATCACTGGATACTGATTAACAACGCTGTTCCATCTGGTAAGAGACTTACTGGTCGTGGATTTGTTCTGCAGCAGGACAATGACTCCAAAAATGCTTCTTAACTATGCACGGCATATGTCAATAGAAAAGATGAATGTGCGAAGCTGAAAAATACAATTTGGCCAAGTCATCCACCTAACTTGTTGAATTGTTACGGTATCAACATGACAAGGAGTTCTGAAAACTGAGATCATCTAATGTTGAAGATGTCGGATGTGTTGGACTCCAATGCTGAGAAAACGCTGCAACATGTAATCTTCAGAATGCCAAGAGTTTGTGGCTCCGTTCTGAAGGCAAGGGACAGTGAGTCGAATCCCGCACACAGCTGTCTCTATGCTCCACCACGAAGAAGACTAATGCGGATCCGAGGGCCCGCGAGGGTTACACGTTACCAAGGTATGTGGGACCCCGCGGACGACGCGACCATATCTTGCAAGAGGCTGCCAGCTTGCCACAGGCCTTCTGTCAGCAGCACAGACCGCCTGCCGAGCATCCATGCCGAAAACTGCCGCACTTACGTCATCACCGGATAGCAGTAACAGAGTGAGGTGTCTTTGTCTCGGTGAGCTGTGGCAAGTCTTATAACGAAATTAATGGAGGGCATTATTACTGTCAGCAGTGATTCCACGGGGCCTACCAGCTTGTCACAAGTACTCACCTCACACCCCTGACTGCAACTGCACTCATCAGACGGTATCCCAGTCTTCGTCACCACTGGGGACTCTTCATTATGCTCAGAGTGGTTAGGGCAACCCTACAGCCAGCCACATATCCATACAGAAATTCTCGAATAATTCTGATATATTTTGTGAGCGATAAGGTGGTGCATGACGCTGCTGAATGTAAAAGTCGCATTCTTGATACCGCAGGTGAGCAACCAGATGCAAATAATCCGACAATAGGTTCCTACACTCCTGGAAATTGAAATAAGAACACCGTGAATTCATTGTCCCAGGAAGGGGAAACTTTATTTACACATTCCTGGGGTCAGATACATCACATGATCACACTGACAGAACCACAGGCACATAGACACAGGCAACAGAGCATGCACAATGTCGGCACTAGTACAGTGTATATCCACCTTTCGCAGCAATGCAGGCTGCTATTCTCCCATGGAGACGATCGTAGAGATGCTGGATGTAGTCCTGTGGAACGGCTTGCCATGCCATTTCCACCTGGCGCCTCAGTTGGACCAGCGTTCGTGCTGGACGTGCAGACCGCGTGAGAAGACGCTTCATCCAGTCCCAAACATGCTCAATGGGGGACAGATCCGGAGATCTTGCTGGCCAGGGTAGTTGACTTACACCTTCTAGAGCACGTTGGGTGGCACGGGATACATGCGGACGTGCATTGTCCTGTTGGAACAGCAAGTTCCCTTGCCGGTCTAGGAATGGTAGAACGATGGGTTCGATGACGGTTTGGATGTACCGTGCACTATTCAGTGTCCCCTCGACGATCACCAGTGGTGTACGGCCAGTGTAGGAGATCGCTCCCCACACCATGATGCCGGGTGTTGGCCCTGTGTGCCTCGGTCGTATGCAGTCCTGATTGTGGCGCTCACCTGCACGGCGCCAAACACGCATACGACCATCATTGGCACCAAGGGAGAAGCGACTCTCATCGCTGAAGACGACACGTCTCCATTCGTCCCTCCATTCACGCCTATCGCGACACCACTGGAGGCGGGCTGCACGATGTTGGGGCGTGAGCGGAAGACGGCCTAACGGTGTGCGGGACCGTAGCCCAGCTTCATGGAGACGGTTGCGAATGGTCCTCGCCGATACCCCAGGAGCAACAGTGTCCCTAATTTGCTGGGAAGTGGCGGTGCGGTCCCCTACGGCACTGCGTAGGATCCTACGGTCTTGGCGTGCATCCGTGCGTCGCTGCGGTCCGGTCCCAGGTCGACGGGCACGTGCACCTTCCGCCGACTACTGGCGACAACATCGATGTACTGTGGAGACCTCACGCCCCACGTGTTGAGCAATTCGGCGGTACGTCCACCCGGCCTCCCGCATGCCCACTATACGCCCTCGCTCAAAGTCCGTCAACTGCACATACGGTTCACGTCCACGCTGTCGCGGCATGCTACCAGTGTTAAAGACTGCGATGGAGCTCCGTATGCCACGGCAAACTGGCTGACACTGACGGCGGCGGTGCACAAATGCTGCGCAGCTAGCGCCATTCGACGGCTAACACCGCGGTTCCTGGTGTGTCCGCTGTGCCGTGCGTGTGATCATTGCTTGTACAGCCCTCTCGCAGTGTCCGGAGCAAGTATGGTGGGTCTGACACACCGGTGTCAATGTGTTCTTTTTTCCATTTCCAGGAGTGTATATCGTTTGTCAGTAATAAATCGCAGCAGAATTCTCATTTCATCTCACGATATAGACATCTGACATACGAGATCAAATCCAACATCTACCTGTATGGTTCACTGTTGATATCGCCATACATCGCTTTTCACAAACTGTCATAGTTGTGTACGAGACGAATACTTTCAATGCTCGAGAGACCAATGACATCGTTGCCCTAAGCCAGGGAACGAGGGACAAGCTGATCCACCCTCTATTGTTGGCAGATCTCCTCTCCCTACACCTTCTCTTCCATTTAAATCCTACTTCACCCTTCTAGGGCACTTGGGTGAGGTGTAAATGACAGGAAATTTAAAAATAGGGGAAGGGGTAATGTCATATAGCCGGGAGAGCTGGGGCAGTCTGCATAATTGCCAGATTCTCAGTGTATATTTCGGTCTACTTTATCACCTAATAATGTCAATGGCTATAGTTTATAACCCAATAGGGTAATGAGTATCAAGACATGGGTGCCTCTATATTTGCATCAACTTTATCTCAATCGCTATAACTTATCACCTAATATGGCCACTTTATCTTAATTAGTTTGCCTACGATTCCCCCGACTCTAAGAAATTATTTGCTCCAATTTCTGCGGCGCTGATGTAGCCTGCACTCAACATTCACCCGCTCACCTGAACATGCTAGTCATCACGCTACAGCCATCACCAGCACAGTATTAATCATAAAATGCAAAATAGTTATTTCTACTGACATATTGTAAAGATGAAGCAGAAACTTAAAAAAAAAATAAAAAGCATAGCCTCTGTACGGAACTTGTGCTTGCATTTGTAATACTAAATATGTACTTTATTCACGCTAAAGCACCCAGCACACCATTTAATGATATGTTATACCTTTCTAGTTTTATCAGTCTTCAGACTACCATGTGGGGTCATTCGATATTCCAAACCTCTATTTATTCCTGTTCTTGACAGGAAATCTGCAGTTGTACGTATTGAAAATTTTTGTTATCGTCAGAAACGTTCGTTACCTCATGTCTCTTTTGTTGGCTATATCAATAAGTGAATAACATGAAAATAATATTTATTTTTACTGAATAGGGTCTCTATTGACTTGGTAGTCAGCGGTATACAAAGATTTCTGTTTCAGGATATGATTTCTCTTCATTCAGTTGGTAATAATCTCAGTGCTAAAGCTGTGTTTACGTAGTGATAAGTTCCAGCCAGATGTTATGTGTCATTTTGTCTATTGTTTGCAATTACCTCCCAAATATGCAACACATTTATAGAAGTCTGAATAGGAAGCGTGTTTGTACACTGAATCAGATGCTGTGTTCCCCAACGTTTCTTTGTGACTTGTCGATTTTGACCGAAAAATGTACAGCTCTGTTACTTTACCTTTTGTGGCAACGGTAGGCGCTTGGCACGAACAACCAAATTTTTTTAGAATGACGAATGACAGCACCTTCCTGTGGTGGACATTACAAAAAGTAGGAAATTTCAAAACAAAAATAATATCACCTTTGAAATTTTCTTGAATAATTTATGAAAAGTGTTAAATACAAAACCCCATAGGGAAAAGAAAAAATTTAATAAATGAATAGACAGCTCTGCGACGAAACTCTATTCTCTGCCCTCAAAGAACTATCAGACAACACCAGTCTAAACACACCCACCACAAACGCCCCCCCCCTCACACACACACACACACACACACACACACACACACACACACACGATCTTTCACATCGAATTAGTTAATGTTAGGTCTAGCCATAATATTCTCAGTCGTAAAATTTAAGTAAATACACTCCTGGAAATTGAAATAAGAACACCGTGAATTCATTGTCCCAGGAAGGGGAAACTTTATTGACACATTCCTGGGGTCAGATACATCACATGATCACACTGACAGAACCACAGGCACATAGACACAGGCAACAGAGCATGTACAATGTCGGCACTAGTACAGTGTATATCCACCTTTCGCAGCAATGCAGGCTGCTATTCTCCCATGGAGACGATCGTAGAGATGCTGGATGTAGTCCTGTGGAACGGCTTGCCATGCCATTTCCACCTGGCGCCTCAGTTGGACCAGCGTTCGTGCTGGACGTGCAGACCGCGTGAGACGACGCTTCATCCAGTCCCAAACATGCTCAATGGGGGACAGATCCGGAGATCTTGCTGGCCAGGGTAGTTGACTTACACCTTCTAGAGCACGTTGGGTGGCACGGGATACATGCGGACGTGCATTGTCCTGTTGGAACAGCAAGTTCCATTGCCGGTCTAGGAATGGTAGAACGATGGGTTCGATGACGGTTTGGATGTACCGTGCACTATTCAGTGTCCCCTCGACGATCACCAGTGGTGTACGGCCAGTGTAGGAGATCGCTCCCCACACCATGATGCCGGGTGTTGGCCCTGTGTGCCTCGGTCGTATGCAGTCCTGATTGTGGCGCTCACCTGCACGGCGCCAAACACGCATACGACCATCATTGGCACCAAGGCAGAAGCGACTCTCATCGCTGAAGACGACACGTCTCCATTCGTCCCTCCATTCACGCCTGTCGCGTCACCGCTGGAGGCGGGCTGCACGATGTTGGGGCGTGAGCGGAAGACGGCCTAACGGTGTGCGGGACCGTAGCCCAGCTTCATGGAGACGGTTGCGAATGGTCCTCGCCGATACCCCAGGAGCAACAGTGCCCCTAATTTGCTGGGAAGTGGCGGTGCGGTCCCCTACGGCACTGCGTAGGATCCTACGGTCTTGGCGTGCATCCGTGCGTCGCTGCGGTCCGGTCCCAGGTCGACGGGCACGTGCACCTTCCGCCGACCACTGGCGACAACATCGATGTACTGTGGAGACCTCACGCCCCACGTGTTGAGCAATTCGGCGGTACGTCCACCCGGCCTCCCGCATGCCCACTATACGCCCTCGCTCAAAGTCCGTCAACTGCACATACGGTTCACGTCCACGCTGTCGCGGCATGCTACCAGTGTTAAAGACTGCGATGGAGCTCCGTATGCCACGGCAAACTGGCTGACACTGACGGCGGCGGTGCACAAATGCTGCGCAGCTAGCGCCATTCGACGGCCAACACCGCGGTTCCTGGTGTGTCCGCTGTGCCGTGCGTGTGATCATTGCTTGTACAGCCCTCTCGCAGTGTCCGGAGCAAGTATGGTGGGTCTGACACATCGGTGTCAATGTGTTCTTTTTTCCATTTCCAGGAGTGTACATTAAGTACTATATGATTTCAGATGACAAACTGTGAAAGAAAACAAGGGCAATAAAAAATATTAAAAATTAGGACCACCGCAGTATGTGGTATATATACAAAACTTTGTTCCTCAAATTTGTGAGTACTGTCTTAAAAACTTAAATTTTTATATGTACAACTACAAAAGAGCATTTCTCCTGTTTAATGGAAAAAAGCAATAGCCCTGTGTTGAGGCTGAAACATCAGCCAAACATGTCTGGCAAACAAGAGAAGAGATAGATTTGTGTTTTGCTCAAGGCGGACCCCCTCCAACTACAAATATAATAAGAATAATCATAATTTGGTTTTTAAGGCTTTCCCGACCTAATACTTTTATACAGCATTCTCGGGCTTAGCGTCGAATTTTGTTACTGTATCTGAACAAAATTTATCCTTAAAAATGTCCAGATTTGCTACCTGGTGTAGCAGTTGATTTCAAAATGTCAGAAACGGCACGCACGAGTAAACAGTGGATTCGCGTCACTGAAAAATCTACAAAAACACTCAGAGTCACCTACGTCCACGCGGGCGTCGTCTGCATCCCACTCATGTATACCATATTAAAAATATTAGTAATACCTTAAAGTAACAATAACACAACTTTCTAGAGTTCCCTACGTTCTTTCTCAGGATTCGGGCTATCTCCATACCAAAATTCATCAAAATCGTTTCATCTGTTTAGTCGTGAAAACATAACAGACAGAGTCACTTTCGCATTTATAGTCTTGGTACGGATAAGTTTCTCCACTTTGCCTTTAGAGCACTCCATGGTAAAACAAACATTATGAATATAGAAGGGAAATATCACAAACCCAAACAAGAGGGCACGTTTGAGGTCATACTCACAGGTCTGGACTGCGATTACAGACTGTATTGCGTACGCTCACGTTAAGGGGATATGTTGTATTCTGTTTCCATAGTGCATGGCACAAGTTGCGGCACATGTTGTGTGATGCAGTCGCTTGTGACTTTTTGTACCCGGCACATGCACCGCAACATGTTGCAGACTGTATCCATTCAACAAATTGCGGGCACGTGTGCCAGCACATGATGCACGACATGATGGAGACTGATATACAGTAATGGAAACGTATCTTGATAAATATTTCAGTACGTTTATTGCTTAGAGCATTAATAGTAATTATTGTTCTGTCTGACTTCCTCTAGTTTATTATTTGGCGTATATCTGTTAGCTTATGAGTGCTGCTTGTTTTAGTGAAATAAACATGTGAGAAGGGTACCACGACTGATGTGATCTAAAGAACCTGATGCATCTTCCATGATACAGAATGATAATGACAGTGAAGAAATAAATAGTGACTGTGAAAAAGGAATAATCAGAAAATAAGAATTTGTTAGAGGTATAAGAAGAAATATCACATGAAATATATGTATAATATACCAGATGATAAATATTACATACGTAAAAATGAAATGTCTTGGTGTAGAAATCAACCTAAAGCTACGCGTCGAGCAGTTTACGATGTTACTGAAGTGCTTCCAGGACTTACAACAGTATCTAGTGGAGATGAATCAGTAAGTGATGCTTTCAAGCTGTTCTTTGACGAAAGTACTTGAAAAATTCTTGTAAAATGTACCACTAAAGATTATGAGGAATGAAACGCAAGACACCCAGGAAAGCAGAAATAACGGTAGCCAACAGATGGGCTGAATGTACTTAATTTTAGGTGTTCTGAGAACTATGGGTGTTCTTAAAGCTAAACGGAATTCTATATAATTTTTGTGAACCACAGAGCCTATGCGGAAAACAGAGGTTTTCCTTGGTTCAGTGTCTCGAACTCGACTTTAGCAGTTATCTAGGTGCATCAGATTTGGTGACATCACTACAAGACACGAACACAGAAAGAATGATAAATTCCGTACTATCAGAAATGTCCACACACTGTTTGTCAAACACTGCAAGTCTAATTACAATCCGCATTCTTATCTTAGAGTAGATGAACAGAGTGTTTCTTTCTGAGGGCGTTGTCTGTTTTTTGTTTATATGAAGTCCAAACCTGTAAAGTGCGTGGTGAAAGTGTGGGCTCTGGCTGATGCCGACCCAAATTATACACTCAACGTAGAAGTGTATACTGGAAAAAATCAGGGACAACAATAGCGATGGATCTAACTAGCTTTTTTACAGGAGGTTATGGCATTAGCACTGATAATTAGCTTACTGCTCTTCCACTTGCAGTTCCACTTTACAAGATAAATTTGACTCACTGTGTAACAGTAAAGAAGTACAAGCAAGAAACACCGAACTTTTTGTTGCCTGACCCAATAAAGCAAGTAATATCATCTGTCTTTACGAGGCGGCGGGTTAAATAGCTGTCGCCGTTTTCCAAGAGCCTGAAACCTATTTTTGCTGACAGCTAGAATGCGATGGAGATCATACTGACCATGATTTCGAGTCTGCAAGTCCACATCACTCTTCATAGTCATTGTAAGAAAATGTTCCTACTTGCTATCTGCTCAACGGGATCAGGAACTATGACTATAAAGAAAAGTCCTGAGTTGGACCCTATATACAGTTAAAGTTCACACCGACAAACATAATAATATTCCTCATAATAATAACGTCCCTATCAAAAAGAGGACTATTACCAATTCAAAGGCGATCTCTACTTACTGCTATCGCCCTGACTTTTAATCACTAAAAGTGGAAAATAATCTCTCCATTTGCCACGCAGTTTGGTCAACATTACGGGAGCTCTCAAACAGTTACTTCCGTGAAACCGAAATGATCCAGAACGCTGTTCAGTCTTCGCGAGAGTTCAGTTCCTACTTGTACTGAAAACGTGCTTGGTAGCTATCTAGCTGTGATGTGATCTGAGGCACAGCGCACACAAACATTTGCTGACACGGACAGATTGATATATCGTTGAGAAGCGTCTATTCTCACTGAATCACTGGCTGTATTTATATATGGGCGCAGCCAAGCGCCGAACGAAACACCTGCTATCAATCGCTCTACGCACAGGTAGCAGCATCTAAATAGCTCCTTTCTTGAACACGTAATAATTAATATCTCTGTCGTTTAATAATTTGCAATCTTATTAATTTTTATATGGCTAGAGAAAAGTTGGCTTTAGTTAGTGAAAAAGTTTTACCTCAACTGCATTTAAACTTTGCCTCCTCGAATTTTTAGAACTGAACTGACAGTAGAACATGACCTCTGAACTGCGTCTTTAAGATTCGTTGTAATGATTGTTGTTAATAATAGAGTCTGGAAACTTGAGACAACTGTATTATTTCATCATTGTATTCGAGTGCCGTTATTAGAACTTTCTATAAAAAATGCAAATAATGATGTTTTCGTTCCGAATTTCGATTTTAGTGCATAACACGAAAACTAAAAGAGGTAGTTTAATGGAGTCACACAGTTGATGTTTATATATCTGACTGAGTCTACATATGAATATTCATCTTTCTGAGTCTAATATTTAGAGCCTTCAAATTTTCGTACAAACACCGATTTTGACCAAAATATTGCCCTGATCAAGTTGAAACTTGTAACTTTTGATTGTGACATGCATCTGTACATTCTGTACATTTTTTGCTTTCTACCTTCATTATTTAGCTCCACTCCTTTTTTTATTTAAATAATATCTTTACAGAAACATATTCATTAAATCATTCTGAGACTTACACTGAAGCAGACACTGACAAAATTTGAAAAAGTTATTTTAATTATTAATTTCATTCTTCGGTTATGGCGCAATACTTTATATACTACTCACAAGCGCATTATAATGACGTGGCGCTAGTAGTGTTGAACCGGAATAAGTTCTGACACACTCGCTTGTCTCTGTATCTCTTACAATTATACAGCGCTTGTTTCACCACATCACCCTCTTCTCCTTGAATATATATTCTATTTTCCATCTATAATTAAAATAAGTAGTTGAGAAATTATCAGAAAGATTATTCAAATTTTTTATTTGGAAAACTATTATTAACTTTTTCAATTGTAGGCAATGCGTCACTTCCTAAAACTGTGACCTATTACTTCATTATAAAGCTTGAATCACGAACTCTGCAATTAGTTTTTAACCATAGCTATTATGCTCAGAAAGTCAACATACGGTTTTAAAATAGTTACATTCTGGTCGAGTTTCCAATTTATTTTATAATATTAGATGTTGCTTGAGTAGGAAAATCGAGTAACCTTTGTATGTTCTGTCTTCATATGACTCAATTATCATACATATTAGTATGCTAAGGAAGTCATTTCTTTGACAGTAGTTACTTGCTTTGTTACACATATAATTAAAAAGCTGTTTTGTTATAATATACCAATACTCTACAATCTTCATTTCTTAACACAATCATTTAACTGCATTGTTGTCTGTATATGTTAATATTTATCTGTTAATTGGCCATCTGCCTTAAGCTAAATTACGTGTTTCTCACCCTTTCTACGAGACGTGACGGAATCACCAAACATTCGACCATTTTACCATATATGCATATATGTGAGCCTACTGACTTCATGAATCCTATTTCTTCCTATTTCCCTTTATCTATATATTTCGACACTTCGTTCTCCCTTTTATCTTCGTCAGCCTGCTGATCTCATTATTTACATATATTTTTGGTGTGATCCTCACATTACTTCCACACATCTGCTTTAATTAATACCAAAACGCTTTGACTTTCCTCAAATGGCACCATTGTATTACCCTCTTACCTACAGACAATCTGACTTCCAGCTGATAATTGTTAGTTTATACAGAGTTCACTGTTTCAGATTTTAGGAATTTCCAGCTTCAATTACTTCTCTTAACACGAAGTATCTGCATTTTACTGTTAATCTTTTTTTGTGGATCTCATTTACTACTTATTTACTTTAGCCATTATTTTTCTATCATTAGTCCTCAGAAGTTACCCACTGTTATTTTAACATTTAGAATTTTTTACTATAGCTAATTCTCATATTCTCTTATAAGTCATCATTTAGGTATAGTCATTTCCAGGAATCATTCTTATTTCTTAGGAAGATTTTATGAACTAATAGCATATTTACAACATGAGGCGTATATTCGTTACTACAGATATGACAGAAGAGGGGAATGAAAGATGAAAAGGAAATAAAGTTTCATCCAGCTGGGACCTCACAGCCCACCATACTGTGTATCCACCAAAGAGTGGCAGACTCCCTACTGAATCTGATTACTATTAGTTTTGAAAGGTTTCGGGTGTACAATGGTTTGCAGACCTAGTTCTTTCTTACTTTTTGTGTTTTACAAACAGTAAGCGTTAGAATGAGGCTTACCTGTTATCCTGAATTGTCCTTGTTAAACATGCATAAACTTTTTTGTTTCCTTTGAAACACTTAGATTTTTCCTTAGTTTTGACTAACACTAGCTCACCAATGTTAAAACTAGTTGGGAAAGATTTTGCGTCAATCCGTCTTTTTCTGTCGAAAGCTCTTTTATCAGGAATGTGATTTACTGACTGTTCCTTAGCCTCTGTTTATTTGAGGATATAATTTTTTTCTGCATTAGCATGTTGCACATTATTATCGAATTCAGTATCTTCTTGCAAGTATCCTCATTACTTCAATAGGCAGTTCTCATGCTTCTTTGTCACTGCTCACATAGTTTCCCACTAAAGGCTTTGTGATTATTAGAGAATCTGGTAAAGTTAATAGTAAGTGGCTCTGATTAAAGTCCATCTTCCGTTGATATATCGTTAACAGATCTGTGACAGTTAACATCTCAACAGTTAAACCGAGCATGATTGAATAAGGATGATCTGTAACTATGTTACCTGTGCTAATTGGTATTAAAGCTTCGTGCTGTGCTTACTTTCACAACAGGTCGTTCATTCTTATTAGGAACAGACGCAAAGAATGTTTACTCCTAAGATATTAGTTTTCATAATAAGTTGAGTTATTCCAGTTTTAAGAGGTTCCTCACAATAGTCTTCTAATAAAGGTTTTTCAATCTGTTTCTAACTAAAGTAATTTTGTTCAATTGCAAGTATGTTTACTCTTAGATTCACTGGGTTACAAATTTCTACATTTGCAGCTGCCTTTTCCATCTGTCCAATTTTAAATCAAATCACTTGACGACGTCCTCTACGTTCATTTGCTGCACATCAGCTAAACTACTCTCTATTTCTGAGCAACTAAGTCAATGCACAACATTGTAGCCGATAGCACTGTCGTCTCCTTTTACAGTCTGCGGCAAGTCAACACAGCTCATAGGTTTCAGGACATCAATGTTCTTGCTTTTCCTTACATCTAACAACTCCTCCGCTTCAAAACCTTGAAAAATTGATTTTGCTTTCCCTACCAAATCTTTATCCTTCAGTTTGAGATTACTGTCGAAGCGGGAAGCCTTTACTTCATCTTCGTCCTTACCTGATTCAAACCCGTTAATCTGTTCCTCCCTATTATCTGTCGCTTTTTTTCCCTTCTTTACCAATTTCTCTAATGTGCGCAAAATGCTGTCAGCTATATAACGAGTGGTTTAGCACATCACTGTTACTGTCTGTTCCTGTTCCATCATCGCTGTCATCGGTTTGCGTGTGCTGACTGTATGGTCTGTGTTTTTGTTACTGGCTGTGTTAGTGATTTCGCCTGGTGCGAGCCCGTTTCATCTTAGACGAGACTTAGTTTCACAATCGCAGCCTATTGTGTTCGTTCTATTCAGAACCACATCGGGTGGCATTCGGTCCTCCATCTTGTCTCAACGGCACATTATTTACATTGCTGCCTTCGTCATAATAAATGTTGCGAAAGCGCGGTGGCTGTCTACCTAATCTTGCACTACCACGGCCTTGACCATGATATTTAAAACTTCTGAATCTCCATGCTTCTAACATTCACGTTCCCACTGTCATTATTTCGGTTGTTTACATCATTTTTAGAAGACCTGTTATTATGTTGCAACTGCTCCTCAGCAGCAGCTACTCTTTTTACGCGCTCCAGATACTCAATGAATGTGTCCACTTTATCTCTAGGTGCGGAAATGATTCTTTTCTGCCAATACTAAGGCACCTTTCCTTTTAGTACCATGATAACCATTTACGGCTTCATTTTTCCATTAGGTGTGACAGCCGTAAAACCCACTGTACAGAAAACTCTTATTCACGGCCTGGAGTAAATGTCTACCACTCCAAAATTCTCTCAAAACAGTGTGACCAGTACCCGTTAAGAAATTACACACATTCATTAGGTCATTCTTAGACTTCACAATGTTATCCTTAATATATTGAAGTATACGCTGACTATGTTTGAAAAAGTTATTTAAATTTTTAATTTCATTCTTAGATTATGGCTCAATACTTCATATTCTACGTACAGGGATATTATCATGACGTGGCGCTAGTAGTACTGAACTGGGGTAAGTCCCGGCACCCTCACTCGCCTCTGTACCTCTCACAATCATACAGTGCTTGTTTCGCCACAGCTCCGTTTTTCAAAATGAGTTTATGTTGGTGCCGTATGTCCCGAAGAAAGATCGTGCTGTAATTTTTCTTACCAACAAGCATCATGCCGGCCGGTGTGTCCGAGCGGTTCTAGGCGCCTCAGTCTGGAACTGAGTGACCGCTACAGTCGCAGGTTCGAATCCTGCATCGGGCATGGATGTGTGTTATGTCCTTAGGTTGGTTAGGTTTAAGTAGCTCTAAGTTCTAGGGGACTGATGACCTCAGATGTTAAGTCCTATAGTGCTCAGAGCCATTTGAACCATTTGAACAAGCATCATGAAACGAATGTAGATGATGATACTGAAATATACAAATCAGACATAATTTTTGCATTATAACACTACCAAAGGGATGTCGATACAACGGACAAGGCAGTCAATGAATATTCTGTGAAACGAGCTACAAGAAGACGGTCTTATGTCTGATTCTTGAACATTGTCGACGTAGGGTGTTTGAACGCTTGTACATTACAGTAGACAAAAGTCAGCATTTTCCATTAAGTTCTGCGCATGGAAGGAGAAATTTTCTGCTGCATTGTGGGAAGAAATTAGTCATATCGGGAATCATAAAAGAAGGTTGTATACCTGGAAGAATCCTGGAGATACTAAAAGGTATCAGATAGATTATATAATGGTAAGACAGAGATTTAGGAACCAGGTTTTAAATTGTAAGACATTTCCAGGGGCAGATGTGGATTCTGACCGCAATCTATTGGTTATGAACTGCAGATTGAAACTGAAGAAACTGCAAAAAGGTGGGAATTTAAGGAGATGGGACCTGGATAAACTGAAAGAACCAGAGGTTGTAGAGAGTTTCAGGGAGAGCATAAGGGAACAATTGACAGGAATGGGGGAAAGAAATACAGTAGAAGAAGAATGGGTAGCTCTGAGGGATGAAGTAGTGAAGGCAGCAGACGATCAAGTAGGTAAAAAGACGAGGGCTAATAGAAATCCCTGGGTAACAGAAGAAATATTGAATTTAATTGATGAAAGGAGAAAATATAAAAATGCAGTAAATGAAGCAGGCAAAAAGGAATACAAACGTCTCAAAAATGAGATCGACAGGAAGTGCAAAATGGCTAAGCAGGGATGGCTAGAGGACAAATGTAAGGATGTAGAGGCTTGTCTCACTAGGGGTAAGATAGATACTGCCTACAGGAAAATTAAAGAGACCTTTGGAGAGAAGAGAACCACTTGTATGAATATCAAGAGCTCAGATGGCAACCCAGTTCTAAGCAAAGAAGGGAAGGCAGAAAGGTGGAAGGAATATATAGAGGGTTTATACAAGGGCGATGTACTTGAGGACAATATTATGGAAATGGAAGAGGATGTAGATGAAGATGAAATGGGAGATAAGATACTGCGTGAAGAGTTTGACAGAGCACTGAAAGACCTGAGTCGAAACAAGGCCCCGGGAGTAGACAACATTCCATTAGAACTACTGATGGCCTTGGGAGAGCCAGTCATGACAAAACTCTACCATCTGGTGAGCAAGATGTATGAGACAGGCGAAATACCCACAGACTTCAAGAATAATATAATAATTCCAATCCCAAAGAAAGCAGGTGTTGACAGATGTGAAAATTACCGAACTATCAGATTAATAAGTCACAGCTGCAAAATACTAACGCGAATTCTTTACAGACGAATGGAAAAACTGGTAGAAGCGGACCTCGGGGAAGATCAGTTTGGATTCCGTAGAAATGTTGGAACACGTGAGGCAATACTAACCTTACGACTTATCTTAGAAGAATGATTAAGAAAAGGCAAACCTACGTTTCTAGCATTTGTAGACTTAGAGAAAGCTTTTGACAATGTTAACTGGAATACTCTCTTTCAAATTCTGAAGGTGGCAGGGGTAAAATACAGGGAGCGAAAGGCTATTTACAATTTGTACAGAAACCAGATGGCAGTTATAAGAGTCGAGGGGCATGAAAGGGAAGCAGTGGTTGGGAAAGGAGTGAGACAGGGTTGTAGCCTCTCCCAGATGTTATTCAATCTGTATATTGAGCAAGCAGTAAAGGAAACAAAAGAAAAATTCGGAGTAGGTATTAAAATTCATGGAGAAGAAGTAAAAACTTTGAGGTTCGCCGATGACATTGTAATTATGTCAGAGACAGCAAAGGACTTGGAAGAGCAGTTGAACGGAATGGACAGTGTCTTGAAAGGAGGATATAAGATGAACATCAACAAAAGCAAAACGAGGCTAATGGAATGTAGTCAAATTAAATCTGGGGATGCTGAGGGAATTAGATTAGGAAATGAGACACTTAAGGTAGTAAAGGAATTTTGCTATTTATGGAGCAAAATAACTGATGATGGTCGAAGTAGAGAGGATATAAAATGTAGACTGGCAATGGCAAGGAAATCGTTTCTGAAGAAGAGAAATTTGTTAACATCGAGTATAGATTTAAGTGTCAGGAAGTCGTTTCTGAAAGTCTTTGTATGGAGTGTAGCCATGTATGGAAGTGAAACATGGGCGATAACCAGTTTGGACAAGAAGAGAATAGAAGCTTTTGAAATGTGGTGCTACAGAATAATGCTGAAGATAAGGTGGGTAGATCACGTAACTAATGAGGAGGTATTGAATAGGATTGGGGAGAAGAGAAGTTTGTGGCACAACTTGACTAGAAGAAGGGATCGGTTGGTAGGACATGCTTTGAGGCATCAAGGGATCACAAATTTAGCATTGGAGGGCAGCGTGGAGGGTAAAACTCGTAGAGGGAGACCAAGAGATGAATACACTAAGCAGATTCAGAAGGATGTAGGTTGCAGTAGGTACTGGGAGATGAAGAAGCTTCCACAGGATAGAGTAGCATGGAGAGCTGCATCAAACCAGTCTCAGGACTGAAGACCACAACAACAACAAGTCAAAAAATTACTTGAATGACCCATAGGACTTAACGTAGATGATAATAGCTACAAGGTGTGGAAAATAAAAGTAACCGAACTAGTGGATACGATTGGACGTGAATATATGCATATACCCACACCCCATGACAAACACACCACGTGTCCGGCCACCACGTGATCCGTATCAGTTCAGCCCGTAGTGTGGGCTTTTTGACTGTGAGTGGTGCAGTGAGAAGGGAACGATGGTACTAACAAGATAGTAGTGGATATTCGTTACGTGGAAACGGTGTGGACAGTTGTTCGCTGAGAAGTTTAATGGTGTCAAAGTGCCAGCAAAAAGTGGCAATCAGGATTCTTAAATTTAAGTCCATGAGTGTGTCTGCACACAACATCAGTGCACTCCTCTTCATTGATCAGTTTTATGTATACGACATTGTTATAGAAAAGTGGAGCCCAGTGATGTCTTGAGGTGCAATATGAAGTTCTTCTCGGATGAAACGTTCAATTTCGTGTGCTCGAGGTCTTGCGTAGTCCGCTTGAAATCTGATCTTAATTGTGGACTTGGCTTTCGAGTGTGCCATGGCACTACCGGAAGACCTACGCGTTGCACTCGCCGCAGCGAAAGGTAAACAGTAAACACTCGCGCGCCGTACGCTAACAGGCGGGACACCGGTACGACGGCCTTACCCCACCGTTTCTAACAGCGGACTGACGCTCTCGGCTAACATGGAGGGTATTTGTAACCCAGCTTCAAAACAATATCACATTCTCTCGACCACTCATAGAACTAACGTCTTCTCCATACATCTGTTCCAGCTGCTGGACATATGGGGAAAGGTGGGATTACAGGTTCCGAATTGCAGCCTCCTTGTAAATATTATGCACTCATGAAGACTACTCACTGCCTGTGACAAACGTAATCGAGTCTATGGGGTCAAACATTTGAAACGATGTCAGCATATCTTAAGCTATTTCCGGATCATCCCAGTATATTCAGTGGTAATTACCCATAAACCATAACACTGTTTCCAATGTCTTGGCACACTTCACTCCTCTTATTGATTTCAGTGACACAATGTTTGTGGAGACCACTGTATAAACATGGCCAAGATTTGTGAATGCAATGAAGGCAGTATCCTAAAATAAAAACTATTCACTTTCATCATAGAAGCCTTGTGTATCTATAATAATGTTTGCACTTTGAGATGTCATCGTGAGATGCATTAGATGTCATGCAACACCCACTCACTCGTATAACTTGTTGCACAGTTCGCATGAGGAGTGAATAAGTAATCAAATGGGTTGTAGCGCACAGTGTTCACTTACCACTGTGTGTTAAATGAGGCACACTATCAAGTCCAAATGCCCAGGAATTTTGATGGATGCCACCATTCTATTGCAGGATAATACCCGCTAACATGTCGAAAATGCTTCGACTACGCTGCAGAAGTATTGCTGAGAAGCCCTTACATACAGTCCTTATCATATCTCATTGGATTCCTGTATTTTTGGAGCCCTGAAGAAAGACAGTTGTGATGATGAATTGCTTCGGTCAAAGAAGTACACAGCTGGGTACAGTCATGATTTCGAAGGTAAACGCAATCGTTTTCTCATGAAGGCATTCATCACCTTGTCTCACTGTGGGATAAATGTGACAGGAGCTATGCTGGTTAGTTATCAGATAATGAAGAGTTTACCTACTTCTTTCCATCTGTCTCATTTTCATTTGACTGATCCTTGTTGTCTATTGTTCACCTTAGTGACATTAGGAATGCTACTGCGTATTTCCAGCCCCGTCAATTGAATACTACATTATCCACGGCTAAATTCAATTAGTGGATTCTATTTAATGTGTAGAACTGATGATTGTTCATTTAAAGTCGGAGTATACGATATAACATCTAAACCTCAAATGTTACCGTGATGTGCATGGTGCTTGATGTTTTGCTGTCGCCAGGAGAAACATGTGGTGGAACAGGCCTGACGGATAGTTATCAAAGTTTTAGTAGCGTCGAAAACTGTAGATCATAAGGCTGTTGGTAAAATAATGTTTCAATTCCTCTTGTGGGTATAACTGCCTAAATGAATCAAAGTAGTAGATGTTATCCTACCTTTTTTTAACATACGCATTGCCATGAGATCCAGATCCCCCTGCAACATCTAAAATTATGATCCTGCATTCTTTTTTAGATTTACACATTGTCTTAAGCATTCGCCGGCCGCTGTGCTCGAGCGCTTCTCGGCGCTTCAGTCTGGAACCGCGCTGCTGCTACGGTCGCAGGTTCAAATCCTGCCTCGGGCATGGATGTGTGTGATGTCCTTAGGTTAGTTAGGTTTAAGTAGTTCTAAGTCTAGGAGACTGATGACCTCAGATGTTAAGTCCCATAGTCCTTAGAGCCATTTGAATCATTTTTCTTAGGCATTGTGTTCTGCATAAACACTTCAAGAAATCTTGGAATGTGGAATTTTTTGACTAATTTAAGAAAATCTGTATTTTTGACTAATTTAAGCAGATCTGTATTTGTATCTGTTAGTATAGCTAGGAGATTCGTTGTAATGAACAGTCCAAGTCTTATACTGTGTGGTTTTACATAACGTCCTTTCCTGACAGCGGCAGATTACGCCATAACATTGTGTCTTTTCGCTTTGTCAAGCTGTTCTTTAGCGATGTCTTCATTTTTCACTGTTTGAGCAATGACTGATGCTGCTACAGCTAATGATCGAACGTCCGCAGCTCGTGGTCGTGCAGTAGCGTTCTCGCTTACCACGCCCGGGTTCCCGGGTTCGATTCCCGGCGGGGTCAGGAATTTTCTCTGCCTCGTGATGACAGAGTGTTGTGTGCTGTCCTTAGGTTAGTTGGGTTTAAGTAGTTCTAAGTTCTAGGAGACTGGTGACCATAGATGTTAAGTCCCATAGTGCTCAGAGCCATTTCAACCATTTTAATGATCCAACAAGCCCGCCCCCCCCCCCCCCCCCCAGGACAAGAATTAAGAGTTCCATGATTCCGCCCAATATATGAAGTAGTGGTAGATCTGAGCACCAGTCCCCCTCTTCTTCTTCTTCTTCTTAGTCCTTTCTGCTTCAGGACACTTTTAGCTGCTGACAACAATGACTGGATACAATTTGTTTAAAATCTTTGTTTTTTCTTCTTAAGTGTGAGACAAGGTGCTGTCATCACGTGTTAGAAAGTCATCCCAACACCAAATTTAGGTTCCATGTGCAATGATTTATCAACTGAAAATGCTGCAACACATTGTTCTATACCTATGTCCAGTCCTGCCCTTAGTTGCTTGGTTTTACCCGCTACAAATCGAGCTGTAGTGTGGTGTTCTGCTAAATCCTTATTTATTTTCGTCATATTCAGTGCCATGCAGTTTGAAAGCCTCCTCCAACATATTATTTCTCTTACCGCCATGTGCTAATCACTTTTCCAAAAATACATCCACAAATCTATTCCATACTGATCCATTATTGTCTTGAAATATCTGTTATAAATCATTATAAAACCATGACCTTTTTTACGGCTTAAATGACATTTATTTGTCCCCATCTCCAACAACTATTCAGCGACTCATGTAACTGCATTCTCAGTCTTTGTTTTCACAGGTAAGTCTCAGGCATTTTTGAGTGTGTATAAATGACTATTAAAACATAGCTGAAATCTTTATTTGGTAATGAAATTGTATTGTGTTTAGAAGGTCTGCCTGCCATAAATCATCCAAACCTTCTATTATAAAGTGCCTGTGTGAGAATGCTTTGTGTGCAGGTTTGTGAAGTTCTAATACTACTATCTCCAAAATCGTTATTCTTCTTCGATGCCTGAAATGATAGATATGACTGAGTTCATTTGAGCTGTATTCCTGGCAGCCATGATGAGATGTAACTCTTCTGTTACTTCATGTGGATCATCATGGGACAATTAAATAACTGGATACTTTCTACAGGACGTTTTTGATAATCAGTTTCATTACAAATTTTATGACCTTCAATATACTTTCTTCGTCGATCAATGCAACGCTCCATACGAAAATTCCGCTGTTCAAAGCAGTGGTGAAGCCCACTACACTCAGAATTTTGAGAACTTCCTTCGCTTTTAATTTCACACTGTCAAATATTGTCCCCTTAAGTGCTGATTAGAACTTAGGAAATTAAAAATAAATCGGAAAGGTGAGGTAGGGCGAATATAGTAGGTGGTACTAACACAGCGATGTTGTAGTTTGTAAAGAACGCCTTTAAAAACAAGGTAGAATGGACTGGTCCATTGTCTTGATGGAGCATTCAGGAATTGTTGTTTCCCAGATCGGATCTTCACCTCCTCAGTCATTCATGAACAGCAGTGAGAATTCCATGCAACAATATTGTATGGTTGGGTGACGTCCAAGCACCAAATGAACGCAGACAATTCTACGTTTATATTAGAAAAGAGAATGTCTTCACGAATTTGAATGCTGATTTGCTCATTTTCACTTATTTTGCTCTGGTCAGGTTGAGATTTTCATTGTGCTGTTTGGAGCTTTGCTTCAGGACTCTAAGTAAAAAACCATGATCTGTCACAAGTAACCACTTTCTCTAAAAATTATGACTCATTAAAAGTGTTTTTTAAAATGTCACCACAAACGTTCATTCTCTATTCCCTTTTCTTCTGGAGTGAGAAGTTTTGAAATCATTTTTGTGGAAAGTTGCTGAATATTGAATGATTCACCAAATATGACTTACAGTTTCCCTGTTAATTCTCGAGACTTCATCAAGAGCTCGAACGCTCAGACGACGATTCTGACGGATAACTTTACTAATTTTTTCGATTTTATCGCCTGTTTTTATGTTGAGATTCGTCTTCGGTCATTTCATATCCCTTCCTATACCTTTTGAACCACTCAAAAACTTGGACTCACAATAAACACTTTCTTTAAAGTGACATGTACTTCTGCAGCAGCACAACCCAGTTTCAGAAGAAACTTGAAGTTAAATCGTAGCTCCGTCTGAACACTCTGCCTATTTCGCCGAGACCCTAGTGCACGGACATCAACAGTGAGACTGAGCAACGTATACTCATGTCCATAGACCTCAGGATTACGAAGCACCAAATGACATGATCGTTTTCAAAAGTACTACAACGAGCTCGCTGCTTACCGATTGCAGAACTAGTCTCTTCTTTTTAATTTCCGTCGCACGTATATTTTGCAGAGATGAATTGTTCATTTTTTGTGATAAATGAGGATACCTTTCCTGGGGCTATGTCTACGAGATAACTGGAAGTTAATAATATTTCTGTATTTCCTACAGCTTGAGCCTTTTATCCGTCAATCTGTGTGTTGTCTCCCCTACAAACATTTGTCATCTGTAGTATTTCACTATACGTTAGTGCCTCTTTTGGAAAATACTTGTCAGGGTTTGAAATTTTTATCAGTGTTAGATCCACTAAACCAAGTGATCTTCAAATTTTCGATTGCATGCTTGGTTAAACTTACTGGGTGCTCCTCAGGATCAAAGCTTGCTCCCCGCTGTTTCTGCACTTTCCATCTATCACACTGTCCATATAATAATTAATGAAATCAGTAACAGACTATTCTTCTTCTCCTTCCTCTTCCTTTTTTTGTCTTCTTCTTCTACTCCTCTTCTGTCTTCATCCATGTTATCAGGTGTATGTGACAGTCAGTTATGACTTTCATTTACAGGTTCGAAAGTTTCTGAGAAAGAATGATCTCGTTCTATATCTACTAATTTGAGCAACCCTAATTGCTGCTGAATAGCTTTCTGCATCTCGGTAACTTAGCATTTTGTCAACATGCTGTTACGTACTAAACGGGCTGTAAGACAGTGTACAACTTACATACTTTCAGACTAGCTTTATATCTTGCTACATTAATAACCTCCCCATCATCCATGCATTGCTTCCCGCGTAGTGTTTCCATCATTGGACCAAGCAGAGGGAAGGTGTGAAATCTGGGCCCCAGGGTATATGAGGAAGAACAGTCTAATTAAGTTTCGTGAGCTCCTCTCAGGTGCGCAGACATGTGTGAAGCCTTGTGTTGTCATGCAGAAGTTGAAGTTTCCATGCATTTGTGTGTGTGTGTGTGTGTGTGTGTGTGTGTGTGTGTGTGTGTGTGTGTGTGTGTGTGTGTGACCAACACCCTGAAGTCATTACTTCAATTTCCTGAGGACAGTCTTCTTTTAGGCGGGCACACACTTTGAGCACCCCATCTAGTGGACGAGTATGTCAGCACTACGTCCAGTGGAGCAGCGAAGTGTTCTGGAGATTACCTCGAATGAGACTGTCCGCACGTTCCAACCCAACAGGATCGCAGTTCTGTCCGGCCAGCTAGCACGCGGGAGATGGGCAGGATAGCGTGACCTTATTGCGATGATAACAGGCGTCTCGCCGAATGACTCGTCATGCTTTTGTTCACTGTTAGGTCTCCATACATGTTCGGCAGGAGCTTATGAATATCTGCGTTACTATGGTTTTCGCCAAAAGAAACTCAACGACACCTCTTTGCTTAAAACGCGAATCCATTACATAGGCCACTTACAAGGCTAACAATAGCGCCGTCACCATTCGGAACTTGAAACTATGGGAGCTGAAGAAGTAATATTCCATGACGTCCCACAGTAAGACTCATACACTTTTATTAAGGAATGAATAATGACAATAAGATCAAATTTTGACAGAGGCTACTTGACAGGGGGTTCAGTATATGCACCAGAAGATGGAAATGAAGAAGAAGAAGAAAAAGAACTTTATTACATTTTGTAAATGAAATAGGTGAGCAAAATAAAAATGACAATGATATTACTTGGAGATTTTAAAGCAAGAGCAGGGAACCAACCTATCACTAATGTAATTAGTACCCAATTGGAAATTATTTTAAATAAAAATGGCAAGAAATAAGACAACCGATAGTTCTTAATAACTTGAAAATTGTAACATTTATCTCAAAAAAAGGAAAGATATCCACAAGTATACAGGGTGAATTTGTTGTCAAAGGTCGTTAATTAATTATGCAATAGCTGACAAGAAAACAATGACGCTGTTAACCGATGCAAAAATATGTCGAGGAAGCGGCCACCTATTTTGACTATTATTTAGTACTTTCTAAAATGAATGTTTCAACAAGGTGGAGAAGGAATGTAACACTCACAGAAGTAATGAACCAACGTTCAAAGTAGACTTTTTACAAGAGGAAAGTGTACCATATTCGAAATGAGATAAAATGACCATCTGCTAATGAAACCCACCACTGAAGATGTTAATTAAGAATGGGAAAATGTAAGTAGTGGTGTTCAGAAGGCAGATTTTGAGGCACTGGGAACAAGATTTTAAAAATGTAATAGAAGGATTAGGAGTATGGAATGGCGAATTATAAAAAGTAATAAGAGAGAAAAAGGAAGCTTATTTAAAATATCAAAGAAAGTCAACCACCATAATTAGGAGCCCGCATCTCGTGGTCGTGCGGTAGCGTTCTCGCTTCCCACGCCCGGGTTCCCGGGTTCGATTCCCGGCGGGGTCAGGGATTTTCTCTGCCTCGTGATGGCTGGGTGTTGTGTGCTGTCCTTAGGTTAGTTAGGTTTAAGTAGTTCTAAGTTCTAGCGGACTTATGACCACAGCAGTTGAGTCCCATAGTGCTCAGAGCCATAATTAGGAGCAGCATTGCACAGCGTCTCCGCGTGTATTGGCGTAGCACCTCAGCGTCGTACGAAACGGAGGATCCTGCCTGAAACCCAAGCATAGGTGGTTAGATCAAATGAAACTATTCCAGAGACCTTTGCGGGCCCCAAACATCTGTTATGTATGTATGCAGACTGAAGCGACGAATGGCTCAAATGGCTCAAATGCCTCTGAGCACTATGGGACTTAACTTCGGAGGTCATCAGTCACCTAGAACTTATAACTAATTAAACCTAACTAACGTAAGGACATCACACACATCCATGCCCGAGGCAGGATTCGAACCTGCGACCGTAGCGGTCACGCCGTTCCAGATTGTAGCACCTAGAACCGCTCGGTCACCCAGGCCGGCTGAAGCGACGAATGAAAATTTTCGTTCGTCGCTTGTGTCTGCATATATAAATCACAAAAAGAAGGAATAACTGATTATATGATTTAAGGGTCAGATCACTCTACTCGCTCAGTTTGGACAGGAATTCTTTCTTGTGTTAGGAAAGAAACCACCCAGGCACTCGCCTTCATATATAAAAGATAGCCACAGGAAACCTAAATTTGAATGACGAGATGGAACTTCGCTCCTCACGAAAACCAGTTCACTGTATTAAATATAGCCCGCATCTCGTGGTCGTGCGGTAGCGTTCTCGCTTCCCACGCCCGGGTTCCCGGGTTCGATTCCCGGCGGGGTCAGGGATTTTCTCTGCCTCGTGATGGCTGGGTGTTGTGTGCTGTCCTTAGGTTAGTTAGGTTTAAGTAGTTCTAAGTTCTAGGGGACTTATGACCACAGCAGTTGAGTCCCATAGTGCTCAGAGCCATTTGAACTGTATTAAATACTATTTCACATCTCTCGTTTCTTTTACACATTCAACAATGCAGATGAACTGAACAGTCCATTTTCTCAAACGATGCTGTGATACAAGTTTATCATCATAACAGTCTTCACTGCGCTCCGTGTCTACAGAGGGTCGCTACTTATTCCATGGTGACTCCCGTTTCCCTACAACACGAACAATCGGAATCAAGTAATGGACCTCTGTTTCCCTACAGCGCATGGTATGTGAATGGCCTGTTACAACACGTGGTAAGACAGTCAGTGTGTCAGCACAGAAGTGTAGCCTGTTGTAGATATATTTTGATAATAACAATACAATAATTATCAAATGTTTCTCTCAGGTGTGTTTCATTTCAGCTGCGTAAGAGGTTCACAGGGCTTTTTCAAAATAAATATTTATGGTTTGAGTTCACGTTACTTGCAGTGGCAACGTTGGATCTTTACTGGGCTTTCCTGGGCATCTACCTAACGTTGGTCTTCATTTGCGTACACTATGTGGCGCCGACCGGAGTGGCCGTGCGGTTCTAGGCGCTACAGTCTGGAACCGAGCGGCCGCTACGGTCGCAAGTTCGAGTCCTGCCTCGGGCATGGATGTGTGTGATGTCCTTAGGTTAGTTAGGTTTAATTAGTTCTACTTTCTAGGGGACTGATGACCTCAGAAGTTAAGTCGCATAGTGCTCAGAGCCATTTGAACCATTTGAACTATGTGGCTGGTGACAGCAGCCTGCCTAGGCTGTGTCAAGCTACGACACGGAAGTGGTGGTATGCAGCTCAAGCGCTCGTGTGATATTAGCGCTTCTTGTAAACAAAATTTATTTAATTGCAGCAGCTGATGCCCTACCAGCATAGTAACCATCTAGGTTCACAGTGTCTTAGGATTCGACGGAGTCTTGGAATATCTCGAACTGTTTCGGCTGTTTTGCAAGGCGAGCAATAGTTCTGATACTAATGTTTATTACGATATGTTATTGACCTCTCAGTCGAGTGAAAGTAGTGCCATACTCAGGGAATGAGCGTAGAGAAACAGATGAAGAAAATCTGCTTTACCGTTCTAGACAAGCCTCTAAACTTGACGGTTTGCCATTGCCTTCCTCCGACCTGCAATGATCTGTCAAGACTGTATCACTGCGATTAGTGATTGTGAAATGTAGTATTAGGTTTGTGCTGTAATGGATGAGCCCGGCCGAGATGGCCGAGCGGTTCTAGGCGCTACAGTCTGGAACCGCGCGACCGCTACGGTCGCAGGTTCGAATCCTGCCTGGGGCATGGATGTGTGTGATGTCCTTAGGTTAGTTAGGTTTAAGTAGTTCTAAGTTCTAGGGGACTGATGACCTCAGATGTTAAGTCCCATAGTGTGTGATGCACTGGGTTTTTTGGTCCAACTGAACCGATCATTGACTGTAAACGGTTATATTCGGCTACTTGGAGGTCATTTACAACCATTCGTGGACTTCATGCTCCCCAACAACGTTTGAATTTTTACGGATGTCAATCAGTCATACCACCGGGCCACAATTGATCGCATTTGGTTTTAAGAACTTTCTGAACAGTTCGAGCTAATGATTTGGCCATGCCGATCGACCTACATGTATCCAATCGAACATTTATGGGACACGATCTAGAGATCAGTTCGTGCACAGAATCCTGCCCCGGCAACACTTCCGCAATTGTGGACGGCTTTAGAGGCAGTATTGCTCGATATTTCTGCAGAGGGCTTCCAACGGCTCGTCGAGTCCATGTCACATTGAGTTGCCGCGCAAAAGGAGGTCCGATACAATATTATGAGGTGCCCCACGACATTTGTCACCTCAGAGTAGAACACTGGCTACACAGTTTTCGCTATGTGTCTACGGCCGGACGACTTGTCTGACGTAGCGGTAATAATTATATGCAAAACCTTCCTCGTGAGTCAGTCTACCTGTTAGTGAAGATCGTATAAAATTCGTAGAGTTGTTGCAGAGACTGGCCTCCACGTACAAACAGAGAAACGCTGCTGGAGATTTTAATTTATACTATGTGTAGGTAAAGGAATATAACAAAGAGCCGGAGAGGCCACGACAGTCAGAGGAGAGAAGAAACCAGAAGGTCGCTGAAAGGACTCACTCGTGTCAGCTCTCCAGTATCCGCCCTGTCACACCCCTTCAGAAGGGGGACGCACAGCAGACGGTTGTAGCCTGTCGCAGTTTACGGACGCACTAAAGACATAGCTAGTAGCCCGCATCTCGTGGTCGTGCGGTAGCGTTCTCGCTTCCCACGCCCGGGTTCCCGGGTTCGATTCCCGGCGGGGTCAGGGATTTTCTCTGCCTCGTGATGGCTGGGTGTTGTGTGCTGTCCTTAGGTTAGTTAGGTTTAAGTAGTTCTAAGTTCTAGGGGACTGATGACCATAGATGTTGAGTCCCATAGTGCTCAGAGCCATTTGAACCATTTGAACATAGCTAGTAATTTTGGCCTCGATTTGCGAAATGGTCACGCTCTCCGTAATGTGCTGATGTCCTTGAAAGGACCTGCTAGGTCGATGTGCACGAGGTACCATGGCTGATTGGGAGAAGGCACTCGAGAGGAATATATATCGGATTCGACCAATTTCGTCCTTGTCGGCGTCAATGCTCCGGCTGTAGAAATTACATCTTTCCTGTCCCTCTTGCTTTTTGAACTCGTGATCAGAAGCTATCAATAGAGGCGACAGAATATCAGCGTTGTTTAGCGGTGGACCGCAAGTAGATTTTATATTGGTAACTATTCTTAGACAGCGGCCATGGTAGCAACCGTTGAGTCTACTCATCCTGTAGGTTCAGTCAATGGCTAAAAAGCGAAATTACAGACTTGTGGTCCGTGAGCACCTGGAATGTTGTTTCCTACAAGAAGACGTGGAGTTATTCATACCCTAAATAGTAGCTACTATACTGTTTTCTACTGTAGTTGGCTGTATTGTAACTGTACGGCTGTTTGAAATGCGTATGCAACAGGTTGTCCGTGCCATTAAGGACTTCTCCCAATTCCGAAGTTGGTTGAGGCAGTATGTTGGTTGCACAGAATTCGGTACAAATTTGCCATAGCCATCTTCCTTACCTAAGAGCGAGTACTGCTTCTTCAACTTTTCGAGGTGAAATATTCTCTGAACATCTTTATTCACTACGAGGCCAATGTAGATTGGAAAAACTACTCTAGTTAGTTCCCATAGGTAAAAAAATGTTACTGATTTCTGCAGTTATTGCACGCAGTGTTGCTTGTCTGATAGCACTGAGAACTCTACGCAAATGCCGCTGCTCTCGGTCGTTAAGTGAGGGCCGTCGGCCACTGCTTTGTCTGCGGTGAGAGGTGATGCCTTAAATCTGGTATTCTCGGCACACTCATAAAATTGTGGATCTCGGAATATTGATTTCTCTAACAATTTCAAAAATGTGATCTCCCATGCTTGTAGCTTCAACTACCATTACGCGTTCAGAATGTGTTAATTCCCATCGTGCGGCGATAATCACATTGTAAACATTTTCGTATGAATCACCTGAGCATAATGTCAGCCCCGCCAACGCACTGTCTTTATGCCTGATGTACGAGGTACTAATGCCACATCTAAATATGCGTATCGCTGTCCCATGAGCTTGTCACTTCATTGCATATTTCTGAATATTTAGTACTGTGTCTAGAGTATACTTCTAGTCGATCAGATCTTTAGCAGCCTAAGCAACAGTTCGTTTTCCGCGATGATTATGCAGTAATAAGCTGATGTAGATGGCACTCTTTCTGTACAAAGAATGGCCTCTTCCTTGTAAGGCAGTGCCCTGGCAGAGGAACAACGCATCCGGCACCCTTGGCATGGATTAACGTAACATGCTGACTGTGTTTCCTCGGCTTGCCCTGCCACGTTACATTAAGGAATCTAATTACTAAATAAGTGCCTGAAATTTTCCGCTTTGCCCACTAACTTTTACAATCGTATTCAATTATTATCTATTTGGGCAATATGTCACTACTTCAAATTAGATATCAATAATCGTGGAAGATTAAGGGAAACTTAAAAATTTAAACAGAGGCCATGTTTATTGCAGGTGGAATCTCTGTCAGAATCTCAACTGATATTTCGGGATTAATCTGTAGAACAAAATTTTGTTAATCCAATGTTTATGAAATGTGGTAGCCATGACGGTCTTGGATGATTGCTGTCGGCTCATCAACACACACTCATGAATACAATTAAATCTTTTGCATACTGCAAAAATCCAAAACAATCAATTCAGTTGTAATAAAGTAGTTAGACGGCGTATCTGCAGTAGTGGCATTAGGTCATTCATTATCATATTCATATAACTGAAAGACAGAATACATTTATTTCTAGTGACATCTGTCAATAAATCAACAAGACGTATGGTTTTCGTTATGTCTTACGTAACACAGAGCTAGACACTCTGACCTTCGCATTTCTTCGTGATATACTGCGGTGCTCTTGAGCTACCAAGATCGATTGCGACGTCGTTGTCCGTATTTTGATGTAGTCGGATATCATTTGTTATCGTGCGTCACAAAAACTTGGCGAACAGCAGAGGTAGCAGGGGAAAAGCTTCTCGTGTTAGAGACTTTCAGTTTTAAGTGTCTCATCTGTTTAGTGAAGAGATTATCCTCGCAGACGTACTGCTGTTATTATGCGTAGTGCTGATAACACATTCATTACGTCTAGTAGACGCTGAGAAAGAAAACCGTTCAGAGTAAAACATTAATACTTTTCATATTGGTCATCTGCTCGTAGATATTCATTTTATGCAGCTTGTTAAGGGTTTTACTTTTCCCAAGTAATTAGGTACTTTGGTGCTAAATTAAATCGACCTAACATATTGTCATGAGCTAACGTCTGACCTGGAGCAACATTATTGCAGGTGTAACCTCATCTAAGATCTGAAAAGGCTGCAGAAGGAGGTGGTTTGGTACCTTGTTCTAATAAATGTCCCAGCATAAATTTTCAAGGAATTGTGGGGACTGTAATCGTGATGGTTAGGCAGAAATTTCAGCCTGTACTGTACTCGTAGTGGAGAGGAACTACGTGCACATCTCAGTCCAGTAAACCCTGATTTATATTTTCCGTGGCTTCTAACTCGCTTTTTTTTTAGTTGCTTCCACAAAACTACAGCCTAATTCTGCCACCCATTATTTTCTAAGTAAGTCAGAGCTTCGTCTGCAGTAATCCTAACATCGGCGAGGCTTTGAAGTCGAGTCAGTATTTTTAGTTCTTGGATAAAATACCAGCTATCTATCACTGTAATTTTCTCTTTGGAAGTAAGAATCAGTTGCAAAGAATCTAAGACAAAGTATATAAATATTTCTTGGAGTCCAATGAACCTTGTTGTTGGTCAGAGAAATGTAATTCTTTTTATAAAAAAAATTGATGTATACAGTATTTTGATTTCTTCCCCCACCTCGACCCTCTTCCTCTGCAGTATCTACAGGGTGGTTACAAACAGTTTAAAAGGCTTGTAAGGGTGTTGCAGTAGAGGATGTGCTGACAAATGGTTATTAAGACAAAAATTGGGGAAGTTGCGTCGCTTCGAAGTTAACCAATCTGGCTGCTGCGCTCGCAGATTCAAGCGACTCGACGAGACTGTGTAGCCAAACGTGATTTTCGTTTGGTTTTCTATAACAGAAGAAGACAACATTACAGAAATTTGACATGCTATGGTAATAAGGATCAAACCCTAGCTAAAGGCTGACCAGTCTCGTGCGTTATCATCTACGCTATGAAAACAATTGACACTAAACGTGTCTGGCAAGCCGCTTCAGTTTGCTCGCTCAACGACATCAATAGCTAACTTCAATGCTAATTAACTCGGAAACCGCGCAACGAATCGAATTTTTTCTTAACAGTTATTTCTCAGCACAACCTACCCCACATCACCCTCACAAGGTTCTCAGACCGTTTCTAACCATCTTACACAAAGAAACGTTTCATTGTTGAGGCATCATTCCAACGTGATCTTGCTGACTTGTTTTTAATAAACATGAAACCTAGGACAGACAAATAACTGCATCGCACAGTATGCAGAGTTTTTTCGAGGAGAACTGTTATCACAAAAGGAATTAATGACCATCAACAAGCTGATTTGGCTGAACTGATTGCATATTCCAAATGCAATTCGCGTTATAAATATCTATTATCAGTAACTGATGTAGACTTGCAGTATGTATGAGTCCAGTATGTACGTGTTTACTCTAAATAGTAAAACTGGCACTGAGGCTGCAGACCGGTTTAGAAAAATATATGGAAAGAGTAATTGGATACCGAAACGCAAACAAACAGACATAGGTCAAGAAGTTTACAATATTCATTTCAAGAAGCTGACGGAAAAATATAAAAGAAATCACTACTCACCGTTTTCATACTTTAAAACTTCAGTTGTATAGCGATTAGATAGCACTCTGAGAGGAAAAATGTGTAAACATTCCACTGCTCAGTGTTCTTTCAAATGGGTCCATTCAGTGCAAGATCTAGTCAGTCACTATAGGCACAATAAACATAGAACAGTTAATATAATCCTGATGACTTGAAAGATGACAGCGTTTTGTCTGCTACATATGACAGGAACAAGAAATATCGATACACGAAAAGCTAAGTTCAAAGATGTGGTTTTTGTTAGAAGTAGTAAACGTAGGTCGATTTTCGAAAAAGGCTTCTCCCAAACTGGCCTATTCAGAATCCGAGCAGTTCAGTATACGAACGCAAGAACGTATCTGCTAGAAGATTACGTGTTGCGACCTGTAGGAGGAGGTTTCTAGAGCACAAAACTGTAATAAACGAAATACCCATCCATACGAAGTAAATGAAACAAAGCTTTCGTAAAATGTATACGTTTAGATAAAACATGCAATTCCTAGATTACCATGTAACAGAGTGTATGCGAGACAAACATGTTTATAAATGTAACACATCTTTTAGCGCTAGCATTCGTGCTGAAACTCGTGGCGTGTATGTATCATATTACTGTCCAGACAGTGTAGAGGACAATGCCTAACATGACGAAGTAAATTACACTGTGGGCACAACACTGCAGCTGAGGCAAGAGAGAATTTCTGACAATAGTAGTATGCGCGAATCGGATGTCGCTGACACGTTCCAAGGCGGCTGCCGCTGGCCCGGCTTGAAAAGCGTTCCTCTCAGAGGCAAAGCGCAGCCAAGCGATAATGTTCATCTCGTGCGTCCGGTGCGACGTCACATTTCAAATGCGACACGTTAGCTGTCAGTCCGCTCACCCGACTATGCACAGATTATATGTTACACTGCACAAACTGATAGTTGTATCGTTAGCATGGCTGAGAGCAGTGTGTGCTGAATAGCACCAAATTACAAAATTAAGTGGAAGAATCTTACGTAACTTTTTCACTCAAGGAAGCTACTGAACTAAAGTGTAACCAAAAGAAAAATACTGCACTGTGTGATTGGTTTGCGATAGGGAGAAAGGGGTTTAAAATTTTTCGGCCAACGCAACCCCGACCTTATTATTTAAATTTACATCCCACTTGCTTCACCTTGATGACGTCATACACTCAAGGTTATAGAAAACGTCATGTGTGCATGTGTTGAACATGTACACTACCGGCAATTAAAATTGCTACACCACGAAGATGACGTGCTACAGACGCGAAATTTAACCGACAGGAAGAAGATGCTGTGATATGCAAACGATTAGCTTTTCAGAGCATTCACACAAGGTTGGCGCCGGTAGCGACACCTACGACGTGCTGACATGAGGAAAGTTTCCAACCGATTTCTCATACACAAACAGCAGTTGACCGGCGTTGCCTGGTGAAACGTTGTTGTGATGCCTCATGTAAGGAGGAGAAATGCGTACCATCACGTTTCCGACTTTGATAAAGGTAGCCCATCGCGACTGCTGTTTATCCTATCGTGACATTGCTGCTCGCGTTGGTCAAAATCCAATGTATGTTAGCAGAATATGGAATCAGTGGGTTCAGGAGGGTAATACGGCACACCGTCCTGGATCCCAACGGCCTCATATCACTAGCAGTCGAGATGACAGGCATCTTATCCGCGTGGCTGTAACGGATAGTGCAGCCACGTCTCGATCCCTGAGTCAACAGATGGGGACGTTTGCAAGACAACAACCATCTGCACTGAAAGGGTACAGTACCGCCCGACATTGAAAATAGGTGCTACATACTTCATTATTTTTGTCAGAACAACACTTCTTTTTTTTGTAAAATAACTCAATTTCAATTACTACAGCGAAGCCAGATACCAGTGTGGGAAAGAATGACAATTTATTTATTTAATTGATCACATGTGCACTCCCACAAAGTAAATCCCTACATCCAGTTTGGTGAGATCTGTGAAATGAATGAATGTATGGTCGTCTGCTAACCGCAGATAGTGAATGTGAATATATGATCATCTTTGAGACGATCCTTTGGCCACCTTTGGTGGGACCAAAGAGATGAAATTTACCTGAGCTTTGAGCGCCTGAAATGTGGCTGACCAATACGGTAGCAAGGTGCTCCCCCACTTCAGCAAAGGTGCGAGACGACCTGGAGAACGGCCATGTTTCAGCACTCTCCCGGTGGATCTTGTGCTGTTAAGACCTTTTTTAGTTGTGCTCCGTAATGACAAAAGAGTGGAGACATGGTATGCATGTGGAATATTTAAGAGTAGTTTGAAATAATAATTTCTCTATTTCGGGAACTTTTGCGGGGAGAATTAAATGTCAGGCAGGTAATATTAAGGGGATTGTAGTAATCTTCGGAAGTGACCAACGGTCACAATGAAACCACGTGTAGCAATAAGTTGAAATACTTCCGTGTGCTTAAGTTAAGCTGAATTACTAGCGTGTGTACAATAAGTTGAAATATTTAAGAAATAGCGTGTGTACCATAAGTTGAAATATTTAAGAAATGGCGTGTGCAGGACTTGAAATTAGAGACGAGTACTTCCACGTGGTGAGTACTGTGTGAGTCTCAAACTGTGTATGAGACAAAAGATAAAGAGAAGTACTCGTCCATGGTATCAGTTGAGGACTCGCGTGTGTGATGAATATGTTCTTAATGTTACTTTGCGTGATATGATTCCGTGTGACGCTAAATTCAAACTCTGAGAGAGAAGCAAGGTGAGTCGGC
The DNA here is from genome assembly GCF_023898315.1 of Schistocerca nitens. Taxonomy (NCBI): domain Eukaryota; kingdom Metazoa; phylum Arthropoda; class Insecta; order Orthoptera; family Acrididae; genus Schistocerca; species Schistocerca nitens. The sequence continues at coordinate 939,906,301 of NC_064616.1, read as the reverse complement.
CGTCTATCCAGCAACGCCACTTGGCTTGCATTGCACAGGAAGACGTGCATATATCTCCAGAGTTCATAGTAGGAAAGTAGAATTACGAAGTGGGGCAGTGTCGTGTGAAACTGGGATAAATATTAATTGAAGTGGGAAAGCTGAAAGTGATAATGTTGTGACTATTCTCTGTGTAGTATTTCATATTGTAGTGTGGTGTATGTCATGTAATTTGGGTATGTGTGGTTTGCATGGGAGAGTAGCAAGCTAGTTGCAAAAGATTAGTGGGTTATGCTTGTTCCTTCTGTACTGCTCGGTCTGGAGGATAGTTTCGTGATGATGATTGTGAGAGTCGAAGTGTGAGAAATAATAAAAGATCCACCATCCTATCCAGAAAGTGCACTGTAGCGTTAAATAATTACGAGACCATAATATAGAGATTCACCAATGTAAAGCCATGCCCACTGGGCGGAATTTCTCATGTGTTATTGTTGTAGGTTATAGAATTTGTGTGTTTAGGTTAGAGAATTTATCGGAATAAATAAGATAGTGAAAAGAAAAAGATTGGTGGACTTTTCTTTCGAATTGTATGTTGTCATAATGTCCCGAATTTATAATGTGTGCGCCATTCATATTCAGTGCGGTGGCCACGTGTTGACAAAAGCCGTTAAATAAAAGACAAAAAGAAAATGTGGTATTGCCAGTGCGTAGTGTACAGTCAGAGTTCTGTAAATTACTGATAGTCAGATGCGTGTTTCCGTTGCGTATTAATCATATAGGAGGATAACTTGTAACTTAAGTGTGAGTACTTGAGTTCATGTTACTCGATAAATAAGAATGAATCCACTCGCTTGGCAGACCACTCATCTTGCAGGCCTGACTGCTTGATGCCACAGTATGAGCAAGGCATGTGGGTGCCTCTCAGCACGAACAGTTCGACGACGTTTGCAGCAGCATGGACTATCAGCTCGGAGACCATGGCTGCGGTTACCCTTGACGAGGAGCGCCTGCGATGGTGTTCTCAACGACGAACCTCGGTGCACGAATGGCAAAACGTCATGTTTTCTGATGAATCCAGGTTCTGTTTACAGCATCATGATGGTCGCATCCGTGTTTGGCGACATCGCGGTGAACGCACATTGGAAGCGTGTATTCGTCATCGCCATACTGGCGTATCACCCGGCGTGATGGTATGGGCTGCCATTGGTTACACGTCTCGGTCACCTCTTGTGCGCATTGACGGCACTTTGAACAGTGGGCGTTACATTTCAGATGTGTTACGACCCGTGGCTCTACCCTTCATTCGATCCCTGTGAAACCCTACATTTCAGCAAGATAATGCACGACCGCATGTTGCAGGTCCGGTACGGGCCTTTCTGGATACTGTAAATGTTCGACTGCTGCCCTGGCCAGCACATTCTCCAGATCTCTCACCAACAGAAAACGTCTGGTCAATGGTGGCTGAGCAACTGGTTCGTCACAATACGCCAGTCACTACTCTTGATGAACTGTGGTATCGTGTTGAAGCTGCATGGGCAACTGTACCTGTACACGCCACCCAAGTTCTGTTTGACTCGATGACCAGGCGTATGAAGGCCGTTATTACGGCCAGAGGTGGTTGTTCTGGGTACTGATTTCTCAGGATCTATGCATCCAAATTGCGTGAAAATGTAATCACATGACAGTTCTAGTATAATATATTTTTCCAATGAATACCCGTTTATCATCTGCATTGCTTCTTGGTGTAGCAATTTTAATGGCCAGTAGTGTATATATTTATGATCACGTAATGACCTTGAAGGTCAAATTAAGATCAAACTGGCCTGGAAAGTAGGTAACCAAACAACTTACGGAAAACAATTTACCGTTTAGGTAAGCAACTATACAGGAATGATGTTCTGACTGTGCGCTGCAGGATTTGCGTTATTAGTAATGCTATTGTCATAACTTGTCATTTGGTGCAAGTAATGATAGGGCTGTAACACCTATTTTCGACCTATTTTGTATCTGTATCGATATTTCTACGTCAATTTGTAGTGTTAATTATGTAGAATGTTGTATCTGTCATGAAAATTCTCTGACTATGTTTAAGTATTTCAGGTATGTGAACTTTTTGAACGATGTTGTCTAAACTGTGCTTGTGGATTTAAATAACTACTGCAATGATTGTTATATAATGTACTGTAAATGACTTCGTCCATAGTTAGGTAACGTAGGGTTGAATGTAAAAGATATGGGGAAACCCCGCAGCTACCGAAGAAGCCCGGCGGAGTGGGAAAGGCGTCGTTGGCGCGCAAGTAGCAACTAGTTCCTTGTGACGAATAATGAGTCTGGGCTGAGCAGTACTGTGGTTAACATCTCGCTAACAGTAGCGGATCATTGTTGCTCATATTCTTGGAGTTTTGAGGCCAGCCGGCCAATGTGGCCGAGCGGTTCTAGGCGCTACGGTCTGGAACCGCGCGACCGCTACGGTCGCAGGTTCGAATCCTGCCTCGAGCATGGATGTGTGTGATGTCCTTAGGTTAGTTAGGTTTAAGTAGTTCTAAGTTCTAGGGGACTGATGACCTCAGAAGTTAAGTTCCATAGTGCTCAGAGCCATTTGAACCATTCTGAGGCCAGAGTAACTTAAGAGATGTGTGCATAGGCCTTGGACGCTGCACTAGGTGATACTATTATCATGGCATGGATTTTGGCCCTGTAGAAACATAATTCCGTCGCCAAGAAGATCAGTAATGAGGTGAGGCCAACAGTACTGCAATGTCTGCATTGCCGTCATGTTAACAACCACTGCAAATTACGCCACTATTGCCACCAGCTTTTCACTAAATTGTTTATATTTGGCTCAAATGGCTCTGAGCACTATGTGACTCAACTGCTGAGGTCATTAGTCCCCTAGAACTTAGAACTAGTTAAACCTAAGTAACCTAAGGACATCACAAACATCCATGCCCGAGGCAGGATTCGAACCTGCGACCGTAGCGGTCTTGCGACTCCAGACTGCAGCGCCTTTAACCGCACGGCCACTTCGGCCGGCTTGTTTATATTTGGCACTCTGTAAATGGACCTGGTGTATGTGAAATTTTGTTGATTTTAATCATGATCGTGGTGTTGTTAAAAACACTATCTTACACCCGTGAATATGCCAAATCACGAACCTGAACAAGAATGCTATGCTAGTGAATTTAATTCAGAGTGTCCTAATTTATTATGGAAAGACTTATTCGGCAGCTGTAAAAATAGTTGTGATTGCTTTCTCATATGTGGAGCTATAGTGTTTAAAGCTTTGTTTTATTGTCTGAGAAATACTCCACTTCCATTGCATTTTTAAATCAATCTTCAGTCATTTTCTTAAATAATTTGCCTTACTTGAGAAGCTGCCTGCAAATAGTAAAGTTGTCAGTTAGAAGTAAAATAATATGGAGCTGAAGTGAAAAAGATTATGAATTGTTGTGTTTATGCAGAATTACAAAGTTCTATCACTGTTCATTTCGTGAGAAAGTGTTTGAACTTGAAGTTAATGTTGTGTTGGCATTTTCACAGACAACTATATTTTGAGTAGGTTGAAAGACTGCTTATCAAAGCACATTTGTTATTTAAAGAGTTATAGTTTGTTGTGCTTTACTGTCCGCAGCTCGTGGTCGTGCGGTAGCGTTCTCGCTTCCCACGCCCGGGTTCCCGGGTTCGATTCCCGGCGGGGTCAGGGATTTTCCCTGCCTCGTGAGGACTGGGTGTTGCGTGATGTCCTTAGGTTAGTCAGGTTTAAGTAGTTCTAAGTTCTAGGGGACTGATGACCATAGATGTTAAGTCCCATAGTGCTGAGAGCCATTTGAACCATTTTTTTGTGCTTTACTTAATAATTATAGATGAGAATACTTACCATTTTTCATACGTACTTGTGTAGTTTTGTTAATGAGCATGGTTCTTCAAACCAAGAAAGTTTAAAGGTGTTAATATGCTAGGCTAATCACTTAACCTTCATGCGCTCGCGCTAGAAATAGTCACGCGAGGGCTCGCGCGGGCGGTCGGCCGACCGCCCGAGAGTTTTCATCAATCTCTTGAGGTTTTCCGTTTTTAAAGGTCATATTTCCATAAAATATCGACATAGGATATCTCACACAATATTGCAAACACATTTGTAATCAAAATTATTTATTTAACAATAAAATATACAATGGAATACAAAAAGGAAGCCAAATACCCAAATGAAATATAAGAACATTTTTTTAATTGTAATGTTTTGGAACTATATAATGTAATACTTAAGACTAGAATTATTCACTGTCTTAACTCGTCACAAGAAAAGCTAATTTTGCTTTGAAAAAAGAATTTTTGATTGAAAACGTCACAAACATTTCCGTCAGATGAAAAATGCTGATCAGTCTGTATCCATTTTATTTTCGTTTTGAGGCTGAAAACAATTATTGCACGTAACTGTCGTGGTTGAATGTCGTAGACAGACGTTTCTTCTACATTCACCGCATTCTCGCTTTGTTTTTACATTCTTTTTTTGAGACACACAAATAACATATTCCTCTCCTTGTAGCGGTTGATACAGCTGTATAAACTACGTCACTCTCTGTAATTTTCCAAAAATACTAACAAATCTTTTGGTAAATGCTTCAATTTAGCTCTTTCTTTCAGGTTTTCGCTCATCAGTTTCAAAGATAACGCATGTAAGAATTGTCTTCTCGTTTTTTCTTTCATATTACCTGTGTTGAATTGAAAAATGCGTAACGAATTCATTCCTGCCACGTCAAGTAAGCGGAAAAATGTACATGCAGGCCACCTTTGTGTTCTTCTTGATGTTGAAATTCTGGAGCACATGAGGTCTACAGTATCAACTCCACCTTTGGTGTCCGCAGCTCGTGGTCGTGCGGTAGCGCTCTCGTTTCCCACGCCCGGGTTCCCGGGTTCGATTCCCGGCGGGGTCAGGGATGTTCTCTGCCTCGTGATGACTGGGTATTGTGTGATGTCCTTAGGTTAGTTAGGTTTAAGTAGTTCTAAGTTCTAGGGGACTGATGACCACAGCAGTTGAGTCCCATAGTGCTCAGAGCCATTTGAATCATTTGAACCCTTTTTTATGTTTATTTTCATGTCAAGTGGCTTGGGGAGAAATGAGCTGGGAATGTTTACATCCTGTTTCTGGAGGTAATCTCGATGGAAGCTGCGTTGTGAGACGGCTCTCTAGTCTGGGACTTCAGTTCCCATTTCACTTCCACACTGCTATAAAACAAACTCCTGTTCATGCGATTTTGTTCCTTTTAGTTCCACTTTTGTTTTCTATCAATAAATCAGTGGCTATTAGGTTCAAGTATAATAGTTCTTCAGTACATTCTTTCCATAATTTTATCTTGCAGCTAAGATTCCGACAGCGCATATGCTACTCTGGGGTATTATTCTGGACAGCGTTTGGTTCACTTGGCTGTGTTGTGAAAAACAAATTGGAAAAGTGACTGGCAAAGTAACGCCATGTGGGTATGTAGCTAGGTGCTGTGAAGTTGGTTTCAGACACAGCATGGATGGTCGGCGGATGTCTCACAGGTAGGTGGAAGTAATTGTCTTGTTTGTGCTTTACTGCACTGGTTGTTCAGCCCATTTCTTAGACGCAAGAACGGACAATGAAGAGGGGTGGAGCTGGGACTCTAACTTTAGTTTTCAGTTTCATAGACCAGACGAGTAGGCGCCAGTCAGTGCTGTTTTTGTATCTGGTTCACAATGGAAGAATCCAAGCAGTCGAACTCTCAGAATCTTACAGCATCGTCTCTGGATTCATGAGATCAGATAAGCAACACAGAATAACATGGTTGGTACATGGATGAAATCCTGTGGGAAAGGAAGTCTGGCGCCAGCTTTTCCTGTATGGCTGTTTCCTCTTGGACAGGCGGGTATTACAAATCATTCTGAATGGGAGCTGCTTCTAGTCTCTGCCTTGCGATTGGTCTGGGGTGAGGTGAGGAGGCACCGTTCCAAGGCTAGGTTGAGAGTGGCCGTCTTGAAGCCGTATCCTTTGGGAGAGAGGTTTTAGTAGAGACTGGACTCAGTGTGCGAACCTCGGTAGCTACTCAGTGCACGTTTTTAGACCAGGATGGACTCTGTGCTCGGCTGTCGATTGATTTGGTGTGGAGACTTTCGCTGGACGAAGGAGGCAGACTGCGGGAGCACGAAATTTGCACCCGCTACCGGCGCGTGTGGCGAAGGCGAGAGCTGCAGCTGCACCCAACGCCTGCATCTGCAACCAGCGAATCAGCCGCGGTAAGAGTTGCGTGTTACTAAACTGTGAGTGCACTTCGGAAGGAGCACAGATGGATATCATTTTAGATAACGTCGGGGAAAATTAACTGTACTGTGGGTAAAATGGAGAACCGAACCCAGTCAAGTGTTGTTAGTCTTCTTCCATTCTTTTCTTTGTCGGTCAGAGCTACGTGGTCAATCATATAATGAATTAGACTTGCGAAATCGTGTGCCTTGGCGTTTGAAGCTACCAAACAATTTTACTTCCTGAATTCAGCCACTGTCTTTTCTCCGCTACGAACCAATGTCAATTTGCAGCCGCTTCTCTCAGTTATATAGTATATATAATTCCCTGCGTTACAGGATAGAGGGTGGCAGTGACTCCAACATTGGTAGCAGCTAGAAATATGAATATAGAAAATAATACAGAATATATAATCCCCCTGCAAAATAAACCTGTCTACAGCTATAAAGTCATATCTATGAATTAATGAAATTGACATTTTTTACTCTTTTTCTTAAGATTAGACGTGTAAATAATTTGTGGGCGAATAAACCAATTAACTAACTAACTGACCAACCTCCTTTGAAAATGTTTCTACAATTTTAATTGTAGGGCACAGAGTGCACGACGACGGGGGGGAGGGGAATTGGTTGTTGCATCCTGCTTCTGACAATGTACAGGAGTTCGAGCATTCAGGACTTGCAAGTGGGCGTCCATGGCTGACGTTAAATGATAGAACTGGAAATTAGACAAAATAAAGAGAATGTGTTTCAATGTATGGGGTACAAGGTGCGCGCCTGGTGTCGGAAGTTACCGAGTGTAGGACAGTCTAGGAGGTCGAACAACTAAATAAGTTGGGTTACGGGAGGGAAGGCGTTTCATATTAAGTTGTGTTGGTGGAAGGGCATGGGGCGCAGCGTCGGAGGCTCTGTCTCCCAAGAAAGACGTCTGTTCTGCTCGAGGTGCGTATCACAAGAGAGAGAAGCAACTACGAGGACTATTCGGAAAGTTAGGAACGATCGGTCGTGGAATGGAACCCACTGTGAAAATCGCGACGATGCTTTTCACAGACGTTTTCGGCAGTGTCTCTAGATGGCCTGTCGATCGCATCAAGACGCTGTTTTCAGTTGTGAGCGCAGTGTGAGCGAGTAAAGGTGCCTAGAACAATGTCTCCCGCCAAGTAGGAGGGCCCACTGAGAGGCTACGCCTCAATGAATGCAGCCCATCTAACACAACTGCCACGCACTTCCTTCTTCATGTCAATTCTCAGCCGCAGACTGCAGGGACAGTGAAGACGCTCCTGCAGCCTTTTCGATGGGAAGTGTTCGATCACCCACAACACAGCCCTAATTGGCTGGTCCTGAGTATCATCTCTGTTCACATGAAACGCTGGATACGAAGACAACACTTGCGCACAGGCTACGCGCTATAGGCCAGGATAGTGAATTATCAGAAAGCACAGGCTGCTGCCTTCTATGACGATGGTGTTGGAAATTGGTATAAAGCTCCGACAAATGTCTATGTATGAGCGGTGACTATGTAAAGAAGTACGTGGAAGGTGTAGCTACATGTGTAAAGAAAACAGTTTTGATTTTCCCTGTGGTTTCGATTTCGCGAACGATCGTTCCTTACTTTCCGAACAGCCCTCGTGTCTTCCGGTCTACAAAACCCTCCAGCGACCACACAAGTGACCTGTATCCCACACACGCTATTGGCTAAAGCCGATGGCTTGAATTCGCTACCAATTTCAGCGGAGAGCTGAGGGCGTCTCATCTTAGCAGCTTTAACGGGGCATAACAGACTCGGTTCTGAAAGGCGGGCAACTTTTGTCACGTAAACACATCGTAAGTTACTCTGCGAGAACACTTGTGAAGATTTGACTGGGGCCTTTGGAATATCTTTTTTTAAACCAATCTCCTAAGTATCCCTCGACTGGCTACCACCCTGTACATTTCTTCCAACTTGCAGAGGGGTGGTGACTCACATTGTTTACAAAGGGCGTCATACACTCTCCGGAAAGACTGTTTGTAGGGGGCTTAATGCCATGGCAAGACGCTGTTGCAATATTTTATTTAGTGGAAGAGGGAGGGGACACGTTTATATCGTATTTCAATAGTGAAATATGAAACGATCAAATTTTGTGCAAGGATGTAATCATAATACCAGGTAATGTAAAAAATTGAATACAGTAAAATAATGAAAGCAATTTTGTTGAATCACAATTTCTTTTAATGGTTTAGTGTTACAGTGCTAAACAAGGAGTAGATATTGGCCAAACTTAATCAGCACTGGTCTTTTAAAGGTTTACATGCGCCCCCAGAAATATGCAGCTGTTTGTGTTTTCGGGCAAATATTAATCTCGTTGCAAGCAACATAGTGGAATTAATACCAAAATATAAATTTTATCCTCCACATAGGAAAATACTTAAATATTTGAAAATCAATGAGTTTGGGTGATCAGCATAATATATCATCTCATTTGACACCTGATTTGGTATGAACTGGATTAAGTATATTGAAAGAGAGTTACAGTAGATGTAAAATCTTACTACATCATCCGTGTATTAGATATGGTTAATGGTGCATAAAGTTCTACAGGCTACAACATATTAAGAAAATTTCAGTGAAATGTAGAATTACGTTGCTAAGTCCAAGAGATGGTGTACCATAAAACCGATAAAAACCTTATCTACAATAACCCATGACAAAATACTGAAGTACAAAATCCTTTCTTATACAGCACATCCCTATTCAGAATAACTGAAAAATTTCTAATTGCTGGATACAAGCAGGTGATTTATTCTCCACCATAATAGTGATGAATTGAAGAAAATCTCATGAATATAAGTAGATTTTCCACCTGAAGGGGTAGTTCTGGTTTTAAGATTAACAAGAGAGTGCAAAGACAAATCCCAAGCTAAACACTATTCAAAATGGTAAGTTTAGCCGCTTAAAGCAGTTGAATCAAAGTAAATTTCAATTCATAAAAGCAATCATTGAAATGTTTACCCTCTATATTGGTTCCATGACTCTGAGTCACTTTGAAAGACGATATAACGACAACCTACTGGAGTCAGGGATAAAATTAGTACATAGTAAAGTTATACAACAAAACATATGAATTTCTAATATTAAAATTCTACCTAGTCACTTTAAAATGTTTTATGTCACCTCATAACAATCTTTCAAAACATTCCATATTGAAATACGTAGAAATACACAACGAGAGAGATGCAGTGAAATGTAACACCAATATCAGAATGATGCGATCATTTCAACTGGAAAAATGGTAGCATAAACTAGCCAGAGCTACTGATAAACTGCCACTGCCTCGACTTATATACATCATTGTGAATGACCAATACAGTCCAGTAATAGTGAAAATCTCAGAAAAGGAAAAACACTGAAAACCATTTTCAATTACCTCACTGGGTGATAGTCTCTCATTCACATCACTTAGTAAAAATTATACAAATAGTTTTACATATAAATTAATTAGACATAATTGAGGCAAATGAAAATACGAGTTGTGGACAGAAAGGTTATTGTTCTGTAAAGTTTCGGGCGTACAGCCATATAAATTCAACTTCTTCTTCTAATATTTGGGCTGAATACCGTCCAGCCATCTTCAGAATGAGCCGAAATGACTAACGCTCCAGAATTTGCTCCGTCCTTTAAACCCCGAGGTTTATGAAGTGGTCCTGTCCTCGGGTTTAAAAGGATGGAGTAAATGCTGGAGCGTTAGTGATTTCGGTTCACTCCGAAGATGGCTGGACGGTATTCAGCAGAAATATTAGAAGAAGCTGAATTTATACGGTTTCACGCCCGAAACTTTCTAGAACAGTCTTTACGCCGCGAAAACATGAAGATACACAGAATGGTTATTGGTTTGCACAACAAATAATAATGGACTGATGAGTGGTTAGCTTCTAAGTTTTTCATAAGTTATTGCTCAAGATTCGACATAATATTGTCCGATGGCAAAATGAGGATCTGGTATGACTTTAAATATTTGTGGAGAATGTACCTAGTGTAAGAACTTCCCAGGCATAACAAAGCTACGGCTTAAACTTATTAATTGTAGAAAATACAAACTCCTCTAAATGCTTTTCGAATTCCGAGAACCACAAAATAAAATCATCAACATGTGTCACCTCATTAGATCACAGTAAAGTAAAAGTACTTAAGGGACCAGATCCGTGGCAAATCGTTAATATCCATTATATTACAGAAGAGCACTAAGCACTATATCACCAAAAGCGTGGTAACAATGTAAGTCCCTTTCGGAAGAAACACATGAAAAATTAATAATTCCCATTATCTAAGGTTCAAATGGCTCTGAGCACTATGGGACTCAACTGCTGAGGTTATTAGTCCCCTAGAACTTAGAACTAGTTAAACCTAACTAACCTAAGGACATCACACACATCCATGCCCGAGGCAGGATTCGAACCTGCGACCGTAGCGGTCTCGCGGCTCCAGACTGCAGCGCCAGAACCGCGCGGCCACTACGGCCGGCCCCATTATCTAAGGAAGTAAAATGTGAAAATAAATGAAGAGTTTAAGATTTCATTACAATGCATTTATGTGTGCGCAAGGTCAGGATAACACACAGACTTAATATTGTTCCCAATAGTGTATCTCCAACACAATGTTATACAACCCAGTTAGAATGATTATTAATAAACTGTTCTCTGTGACTACAATTAAAACTAGAAAGACTGAAGGACAAGACCAGAAACACCACTGGTTGACTTAACAGAAAATAGGGATCGGCTAAAATCTTATTTTTTTTCTCTATTACAACAAAGTTCAAGAAAAAATATGCATCTTGCCAGCTGCTCTCATCGGTTTACAAGTTTCGAATTATCAGTGGACTGTCAGTGGCATAATGTAGAATCATAGGCATGGAGAAATACACAGGTAAAACTGTACAAAAGGTAAAGAAAATATAAACCTCCATAACAACACGACAACTAAAAATATCCTCTTCCAGTTCACAAAACTTCACACAATGGAAAGGAATGAATGCAGTGAATTTATAATCAGTTCATAAATTACAAAATGGTTCAAGGCTAGAATGCGGATCGACATGACGGAAGCGCACGGACGTAAACAAACTTCAGACTGACAGACGATTCGCATCCACGTGGGTAGCAAGGCAGGGAAGGCGATGGGCGTACGTGACGTCAATGAACATGATGGCGGCCTCGATGAGTAGGGGGAAGGAGTGGTAACACTCTACAAGGCACAGGTGCGATAGCTGGCAAAGGGCGGAGAACGCGGTATGCCTATGAACAGAGGAAAGCGGAGAAAAGAGGAACGGCTCGCTATTACTGAAGGTGTGGGGCGTGAGTTTGGGAAGGAGAGTGGGGGAGTGGGGAAGTGGTGGCCTAGCGTAGCGGCTCGTAGAGGGGAAAGAGGAAGTGCGCGGCGAGTGCTCCTTCTTAAAGGACAGCTGGGAACGTGTTCAGCAGTATGACGTTAAGTACGCGTAAAAACAGAAAACAACACTGCTGTCTGACAGCAAGTTAAACACCAATAACAGTCAACACAAATTGGCACCAAATTTATACATGAGAAGATCGTAAGTTTTGTAAGACGAAAACGATCCGAAGCGAACCTTCGTAAACACGAAGGTTCGCTTCAGCTAGTTAGTATATTACTTGTATTAATTCTGAAGCGGAAATAAAATGACAGAGGGCATCTCTCTGTTAAATTTTAGGAAACACAACATTCAGAAAACGCTGACCCTCGGTTTTAGATCCGCATATAAACCACCATAGAGTCGCCTCAAAACGAAGAAAATTGCAATACATACGGACCGAGGGGCGATTCGGAGCACTGTAGTTAAGGTTGCAGACAAAAATTATGCTTGTTAAGACATGAGCGGGGAAAGTGAGCTCACTATTTTACTATGCACAGATCACAAAAAATTTATAAAGAAAACTGAACGAAATGGTCAGCTCAGTGGACATAAGAATTAAAAACGTCCAATTATTTTTAACGCTTATGAGTGGCGCTTGAAGGAAAAAAATGAGGTACATTACTTTATGTGCAACCCTTGTGTAATTGATAACGCAATGAAACACTAGACAAAGGAGACTTGTAATAAGCAGCATTGTAGAAAAGCTTCAGCAAGGTAAAGGTAATGCATTCTTTCGACAGACAAAACAAAATTCTTGTTGATAAAAGTTATCTACAAGTGAAACACAGTACATCGAACTTCTACAACAAAGGTGAGTAATGCAAATTTCCTAATAAGATCAAATGACAAAGACCTATACAGTAGATGACAGAAGGTACATTTAAACACTTCAAATAATCATAAATTTATTTATTTATTTACACGTCAAGTTCCGTAAGACCAAATTAAGGAGCAAATCTCCGAGGTCATGGAACGTGTCAGTACATGAAAATACAACATAAAAGTAATAACAAGTAATAATAAATGTTTATGAACCCGAAAAAAGTCACTCCATAAGTATAAGTAAACGCAGTAAACAATACAAGAAGAATCAGCTTAATTTTTCAAGGGACTCCTCGACAGAATAGAAGGAGTGACCCATGAGTTTCGATTTGAAAGCGCGTGGATTACTGCTAAGATTTCTGAATTCGAGTGATAGCTTATTGAAAATGGATGCAGCAGTATACTGCACGCCTTTTTGCACAAGAGTTAAGGAAGTCCGATCCAAATGCAGGTTCGATTTCTGCCGAGTATTAACCGAGTGAAAGCTGGTTATTCTTGGGAATAAGCTAATATTATTAATAAAAAATGACAGTAAGGCGCAGATTTCACGACTGTGCCTGGCCTTGCAACAAAAATGAGTCAAGCTACGTAGTGCTCCAGTGATTTCGTAAACTTTGCAGATGCAGTTTGGAGGCACAGGAAACTACAGAACGCTTAAGGCACTCTCACGTCTATGGGGCAAGGAGTAGGAGCCTACTTTCATCAGAGGGCATAGAAGTGATGCTTATAGGAAACATGAAAGAAAATACAAAGGATCATGACACGAAACCGAAATAGAAGAAAAGTCACAAGCGTCTGGGAGAGGCTCTGGTTCTCAAGCACATTTTGCATACTGCAAATCTCTGGAGATTAACTGAGAACAGCTAAACACGAAATACTTAAAAGACAATAGAATTTAAAACAAGGATAAGAATTATACTGCAGTATGCAGGTCCAATGGAAGTATGTGTCTTGATTACACAGGCGTTAACTGTCCAACCACAAACATCTGCATAGCTTATCTAGGAACAATTACACATTCAAGATACCACCCAACAAGAAAACTCACAAAAATTTGAAGTTCAAATCGTACTTTCTGATAAAGATACCTGCAAACAACAGGCAGACTTCATAAGGTGCGAAATTTAACTTTAGGCTATTATCTACTGATCTGACTGTCCCTATTTCTTTCTCCACGTTCTTCTCTGAACAAATGGCTACTGTACCTCAGTACACAGCAACACGTACAGTACACTCGTCGCATTGTGACGCACAGAATGCGGCGGCGGCGAGGGGTGTCGGTATCCGGGCAGCAGCGGCATAGCCTGCGCAGAGGCGGCTGGCTGTGTGGCAGCGAAGGTAAGAGACGGAGATGGCAGCAGGGTGCTGCTCGGTGGCGAAAGTGGTGTGGCGCCTGTGGGCCGCGCAGCTCGTCAACAGAAACAGCAGGCCCGCGACGTCGACATCTCGGTGAATGGTTCCCACCAGGGCTACCGCGCAATTTTGTCGCGAGGCAGCGCCGTGGTTGGAATAGAAATGACTTCAACGGCGCGGCACAGCCGACTTTGCGTCGCGATTTGTAGCCGTCGAACCTGAACCGTTGGCGCGTGCAGCGCTGCAGGTCCGCGCCGCCAATCACAGAACGCGCTGAGCGTGACGTCAGATGCAGAACACCGGCCACACGAACTTCTGTCGAAGCGCTGGCGCGGACGCGGCGGCACCTATCAAATACTTATCATCCGACTGCAAGGAAAATATCTGGCGAAAAAAATTTGATACTTCCGCATCTTAGAGCCTGATACCTTCGCCCGATAAAGGATTGATTTTCTTTTCGTTTTTCGTCGTGGATACTTGCTGTATCTCTTTTAAGTAAAGCACTAGACGAAATGTTACTGAGTGTGCTCAAGTAAAATCGCACTGCGTAGACTTCGCGTACAGTTCATATTAGTTAATACATTATTGCATGTGAAATTTAACCAATACACCAAAAACTGTTTTTAAAAGTTGAGTGCAGAACGATAGCTATCACAGTTCTCTAGATATTAAATGAAATATGAGCGGACGGGTCACGTGCGGGGTGTGTGTAGTGAGACCAGTACTCTGCCCTGATCGTCGAAAATCATGTGGTTGTAACAGCCACGAACTTCGTAAACGGTTCAAGATATCGAAATGTGGTTTTCTGCATATGATAGCTCGTAAAGAGTCATGTATTTTGTCGCACGACAAATACACTCAACCATTTTATCTATCAAGATATGAGGAAGTAGTTATATCTTTCTTTTACAATGGATCGATGTATTTTTTTAAACGGCATTTAATAGCAAGTGAAATGAGATTTGCAGTAAAATGGAACACATTTATCTCCCAGCCTCTGGCAGCAGCTGGAACCATCCGTCCGGAACAGTTTGTATTCGCTTCCCAACTGTCGGCCGAACTCCGAGTCCTTCGGATCACGGCACGTGCCAGCAAGGCCTTTAACTCCACCATATCGACGCCAGCGGTTTTCCTGGACCTGTAAAACGCGTATGAGAAGATCTCGCAAGACAATATTGTGTACAAAACGCTGACACAGACGACCATCCCCGACATTTATGTGAGTATCGTGGATAATTTCCTCCACGATCGGACTTTCTTGGTTACTCAGCAAGGACGACGCTGCAGTTTACGTCACATATCCATGGGTACCCCTCACGGCTCTGTGTTGTCTCCCATCCTCTTTAACATTAATGTTAACGATATGCCAGTCCTCCCACATTGCCACCTGGCGCAATACGCCGATGATACGGCGCTTTATACCATCGGCCGCAACACAGACCAGCTCACTGCTCGCTTCCAGAGACAGGTGAACACGACAGTGACCTGGTGCCGTTCCAACAAGATTGCCTTCAGTGCCGCCAAAACTACGGCAGTCTACTGCACAAAACGGCGCCCCATCCTCCGCCACAACATCACTATAGCATGTGTCCAAGTCCCATGTTCCGCTAATACCAAATATCTAGGTGCCCAGATGGATAAAAAACTACCCCTCCATCAGCATGCAGGAAATGTAACCCAAAAAGGACTTGTTTGGACTCTGCTACTCACTCCAAATGCCATCTAGTGGCAGCTTCAAACTGTCCAGGTCAGACTGTCCAGTATAGTCTGCTCCCTGTCGGAAGAATTTGCAACCTATGTGCGGAAGTGGACCTCCCAGGTCCCCTGTGCGCGCAGGTAGGATTAGCCGTTGTAACGACCGAGCAGGTAGCTGCGAGACCCCGTAGCGGACGGGCGTGTATGTCTTCCAGCTAAGCCAGGAGCCGCAGTTGGCGCGCTGCCTGTGCAAGTTGTAAAGTTTAATGTAATAAACACTTTATACCAGACAACTTGTTCCGTCTAGTTATTGTGAGTGGAAACAAGGGGAGGACAGTAAGTCCTCTCGCACTATACATTCACACTCCAATGTGCCACTGCGGGAGGAAGAACCCGCGCGCACATTTTTTGGTCCTCCGGGCCGGATTAGTGACCACGCGGAATTTACGTTCGCGCGGATTTGTTTTCCGGTATTTGTGAACTTGTAAAAAACCACGTGTGAGCTGCGCACGTTATCGGTTTCGTTGTTGACTGCTATCGAGTCCCAAGGCCTGTTCGGGACTTCGACAATAACAGCCTTAACAACGGCGAACGGGGACATATTTGTGAACATTTAATGTGTCTCTAATTCAAACGCGAGAGGCACAGAAACGTGTCGGTGCCAGCATCATCGATGACGTCACCTCCTGCTCCCGCCGAAACTTCGCGCCGCCAGAGACTGCAGCGCCTACCACGCCAGCTGCCAGTGCCCGTGACGCCGCTGCTGTTCCAGTCCGTACTGCCTCGTACTGGCTCTGCAGCCTGGCAAGTGCAACTGTTGGCTTCCTGCTATCATCTTCCTGGTCCTAAAATGGAGCCCTCAGAGAAAACAAAATTAGTCAAGCAGAGAGGTGTAGCAAAGGCCGCTCTCGCGCGCTTAGCGAGCTTTGTGCAGTCTGCAGACAGTGCCAGCATCGAAATGTTGGAATCAAAACTAAGTCGATTGACTCGGATTCAGACTGATTTTGAGTCGTCTCAAACACGGCTGGAAATTGAAGACGAATCAGCAGATCATAGTAAAGACAGGGCATAATTCGAGGATTCGTGGGACTTCGTTGAATCCACTATCAAGGGTTCAATGAAGAAGCACACCCAGCTTCTGCAGCCTTTGGGCTCGAATCCATCAGGTAGTGTCAGTTCTTTGAAACTACCCGCTATTAACTTGCCAAATTTTGAAGGTGACTACCTTAAGTGGTCATCATACAGGGACACGTTTTTGAGTCTCATCATGAATAACAATTCAATTGATGACGTTCAAAAACTTCACTACCTTAATTCGTCTTTGCGAGGTGAAGCTAAAGACCTTTTGAAACATATACCTGTCACAGCAGGAAATCTAGCGATAGCCTGGGGTCTTATTACGCAGAGGTATAATAACCCAAAAATAATTGCAGCCAGACATGCTAAGGCTTTGTTGGCCTTGCCTACAGTCGGCCATGGCGCAGCGAGCGATTATAGGCAACTAATTAATCACGTATGCAGCCATTTGGAGGCCTTAGAAGCTCTCAAACCTGATGTTCCACTTCATGAAGTTATTCTTTCGGAAGTGATTCTGTCCAGTATGCGACCCACAGATCGTCATGAGTGGGAGGTAAAGATGTCTGGGTCGACATTCACCACATTAAATCAACTAATAGATTTTTTGGAAACAAAATGTCAGGCCCTTGAGTTGATCAGGTACAGGGACAACACCTCAAGGGATTCGCAAGGAAATGTCAATAATTCAAATCAAACAAGACATGTGAGGAGGGCTCATCTCGCTAATTCTGATGCTGAGGAATCATGTAATTTTTGTAGTGAACCTCATACTATCAATAAATGCAAAGGGTTTCAGGCACTAAATGTCGATGAGCGGCGGGCATATGTGACAAAAAATAAGCTTTGCTTTTGTGCATCTGCTCTGGTCATTTCTCGACTAAATGCAGGATTTCTCCTTGTAAGACCTGTAAAGGAAGGCACAACATACTGCTCCACAAGCCTGCTGAACCAAGGAATGGGCAGAATAGTAAACCAGGAGGTCATTCCTTGGCCCATCAATCTACAAACGGGAAAGCAAACATCCATTGTAATGTTTTGTTGGCAACAGCTGTTGTCCACATTAAAGACAGCATGGGTAGACAGCAGGTTTGCAGAGTTCTGCTAGATAGTGCGAGTCAGCTATCCTTTATATCTAAGGGCATGGCAGAGAAATTAAAACTGAAACGAAGTAAACATTCGTTTCCTGTGAAGGGTATAAACAATGCCTTTGCAGCCTCAGTGTCTTACACTTGTGATGTTGAACTGTCGTCTAGGATCAACGACTTTCGTGTCAGAACCACTTGTGCTGTCGTAGATCATGTCACCAGTGACCTACCAGCGAGCAAGATAGACACAAGGTCCTGGAGTGTCCCATGTAATCTTCCGCTCGCTGATCCAGAATTCAACAAGCCTGCCACAGTAGATTTATTTCTTGGTGCTGAGGTTTTCTTTGACGTTGTTTGTAAGGAAAGGCTGGTGAAACCAAGTCATCCTTCACTGGTCGAAACAAGGTTTGGCTGGATTTTGTCTGGTAGGATGCCTTCAGCAGCATGCAACATGCCTCGTTCTACAGTGACCTCGTGCTTTGTTGGAGATGACAATTTAGATGCCAAACTGCAAAGGTTTTGGGAGTTAGAGGAACTGTCTACGAAAACGATGAATAGGCAGGATAAAATATGTGAGGCTCACTTTCAGCGCCACACCGCACGAGATGAAGAAGGGAGATTTGTGGTTCGACTACCAGTGAAACCTGACTGTCAATCATTAGGCGAATCACGACAACAAGCATCTCGGAGACTGGCGCATCTTGAGAGGAGGTTTTAAAGGCAACCGAATCTGCAGAAGGAATATGCTGCATTCATGCATGAATATGTCGAATTGGGGCACATGGAGATCTCTAATCCTCAAGGTATTATTGGTCCAAGGTGTTACCTTCCACATCATGCTGTCTTCAAAGAATGCAGCTCCACTACTAAGTTGAGGGTAGTATTTGATGGCTCTGCTGCCACTTCTAATGGAGTATCTCTTAATGATATCTTGATGGTTGGTCCCACTGTCCAGCCAGATTTATTTTCCATTATTATAAAATTTCGCTCTTTTAATGTGGCTCTGTCAGCTGACATAGCAAAAATGTATCGCCAGGTGTCTCTCCATCCTGATGATAGTAACTTACAGAGAATTCTGTGGCGGGAATCACCGACTGAACCTATGCAAGAATATAGACTGTGTACACTCACTTATGGAACCGCTCCTGCTGCCTGTCTTGCTACCAGATGTCTTCAACAGTTGGCTTTGGAAAATCAAAACAGGTTTCCAATGGCATCACAAGCCTTGATGTATAGCTTTTATGTGGATGACTTCTTAGGTGGCTCAGCCATGGAAGATGAAGCTCAGGAACTTCAAATCCAGCTGACTCAACTACTTGCTTCAGGGGGTTTTCCACTGAGAAAATGGTGTTCCAATAGTCACAAGGTCATGGAAAAAATTCCTGTGCAGGACAGAGAAACGTCTTTACCTTGTCGTCTTACTGTTGAACAAGCCATAAAACGTTAGGGACATTATGGCACCCTGGCTCTGACACTTTCCAGTGCCATGTACAGCTGAAGAGTCTTCGGCTCTCAAAGGTTACCAAACGCAGTGTCCTGTCTACAATAGCATCAATCTATGACCCACTGGGGCTTTTAGGTCCATTAGTCATAAGATGTAAATTGTTCTTGCAGCGCTTGTGGCAACTAAGCCTTGATTGGGATGAAATTCTTCCATCCAACCTCACTGATGAATGGAATGCTGTTTGTGTGCAACTGCCTTCCCTAAATGGTATTTTCATTAACAGGAAGATCATTCCTTACCCCAGCATGTTAAATTAGAAATTCATGGGTTTTGTGACGCTTCACAGTTGGCATATGGTGCGTGTGTATACGTCAGATGTGTTCTTCCCAATAACTGCGTGTTGGTCTCATTGGCTGCAGCCAAGTCTCGGGTTGCCCCTGTAAAACAACAGTCTCTTCCACGACTGGAATTATGTGGTGCGCTGCTTCTTGCCCGACTCATTCACAAGGTGTCCAATGCCTTAGGCATCATAGATAGTGGCGACATTCATTTGTGGACAGACTCCACAATAGTTCCTTGTTGGCTGCAGCGTAGTCATTGTCACTGGAAAACCTTCGTTGCTAACAGAGTCTCTGAAATCCAGGAACTGAGTTCAGTTGCTAACTGGAGACATGTCAAATCAGAGGATAATCCTGCTGACCACTTATCACGTGGTACTAATCCAGCTGCCTTGAGTTCACTTGCTCAGTGGTGGTCTGGCCCGTCATGGCTATCCACTTGCGACCTCGACTGCAACACTTGCACTCCACTTAGTGTAGAAGATGTGCCTGAGAGAAGGTGTACACAAGTATCCTTGGTGTCGGTCATTAATCTTGATGATGAACTGCTGTGTAAATATTCATCATTCAAAGAAACTTACAGAGTTTTGGCCTATGCACTGAGGTTTGCTAATAACACTAGGCTTCAGAAATCAGACAGGATAACTGGGCCACTCACTCGACAGGAATGGCACAACGCTATCAAAAGGGCATTTGGCACAGCTCAACACAGTGAATATGGTAATGAGATCGCTTTGTTGAAGGCCAGTTCCCCTATTCCACATAATAGCAAATTAAGGGATTTGCACCCGTTTGTTAATGCCGAAGGTATTTTAAAAGTGGGAGGGAGATTAATGAATGCTAGTGTACCATATGATGAGCGCCATCCTATTATCGTACCGCCTATGCATCATTTGACAAAAACTCTCATAATACGTGAACATGAAAATCTGTTGCATGCTGGGTCACAAATTTTGTTGGCAATGTTGCGTAGGAGGTTTTGGATCCCCAATGGGCGTAACACAGTCAATGGAGTTATCAGAAAATGTTTAAAATACTTTAGGCTTAAGTCCAAGACAGCAGTTCAACTCATGGATCAGCTGCCTGCAGCTAGAGTAAACCAGTCTCATGCATTCCAGCACTGTGGAGTAGATTATGCAGGCCCCATTGCTGTAAAGCATGGTGGAAGACGAAGTAAGGTTACCATCAAGGCTTATATTGCTTTATTCATTTGCATGGCAACCAAGGCCATCCACTTAGAATTAGTTAGTGACTTGGTACCAAGTTCATTTTTGGCCGCCCTCAGGAGATTCATTGCAAGAAGAGGGAAACCTTCTCACATGTACAGTGACAATGGCACCACATTTGTAGGTGCAGACAATGAGCTTAAACGTTTTCTCTCTAATGTTGCTCCTGTTGAAGGTGTGGTGAATTTTTCGACCTCAGAGGGAATCAGTTGGAGGTTCACCCCACCTTGTGCCCCTCACTTTGGTGGTCTCTGGGAGGCAGGAATCAAATGCATGAAGTCGCATCTCAAACGTGTCATCGGCAATGCAGTGCTGACATTTGAAGAACTGACTACTGTGTTAATTCAGATAGAAGCATGCTTGAATTCAAGGCCGTTGTGTCTTCTCTCTGATGACCTAGATTCTCCTGCTGCTCTCACTCCTGGTTATTTCCTAATCGGACAGCCCCTTTGTGATCATCCTGAACCCTCTGTCCTTGAGGTTCCCGCCAACAGGTTGCACAGATGGCAACTTGTACAGCAGTTGCATCAGTCCTTTTGGAAGAGGTGGTCCACAGAATACATACATGATCTGCAGCAATGCAAGAAATGGACATCGGAAGCAGCCTGGCAACCCCAAATCGCCGATCATGTGCTGGTCAAGGAGGATAATTTGCCTCCGTTGGTGTGGAGGCTGGGTGCCATTGACCAGCTGTTTTCCGGTCCAGATAAGTGTGTGCGTGTGGTAATGGTAAAAACTGCTAATGGGCATATTAAGAGGCCTATAGCAAAATTGTGTTCCCTACCTAAGCAGTGAATCAGTTAAGTGTTCCCTCAGATCTGTGTAGTGGTATATGATACAGAGCCACTGCCAAATTGCCATTTACTGGAATATAATTCATAAAATCAGCTTGGGAGGCTGTGGATGTTTCTTGTGGACTAACTGCTGTGAGTATTGATTTCATGATTTTATGCAGTATAATATTAATACTTTATTGTTTTGTGTCCTGCATGTTAGTACCCATCGTGTTTCACATGCAGCATGACAGTGATGTTTGGTGATGTGGGCATCCCAAATGTTAGTATATTCATGTTTTATGTGCATTGATATTGTGTCTAGTTATATTTTTATTGTTTACTTGTTTTGGTGTTGTTGTTTGTTAAAATTTTGGTATTTGTAAAATGAGAAAACTCATTTTAGAGTGGGAGTATGTTTGGACTCTGCTACTCACTCCAACTGCCATCTAGTGGCAGCTTCAAACTGGCCAGGTCAGACTGTCCAGTATAGTCTGCTCCCTGTCGGAAGAATTTGCAACCTATGTGCGGAAGTGGACCTCCCAGGTCCTTTGTGCGCGCAGGTAGGATTAGCCGTTGTAACGGCCGAGAAGGTAGCTGCGAGACCCCATAGCGGACGGGCGTGTATGTCTTCCAGCTAAGCCAGGAGCCGCAGTTGGCGCGCTGCCTGTGCAAGTTGTAAAGTTTAATGTAATAAACACTTTATACCAGACAACTTGTTCCGTCTAGTTATTGTGAGTGGAAACAAGGGGAGGACAGTAAGTCCTCTCGCACTATACAGTCACACTCCAATGTGCCACCATGGGAGGAAGAACCCGCACGCACATTTTTTGGTCCTCCAGGCCGGATTAGTGACCACGCGGAATTTACGTTCGCACTGATCAAAGCGTTGTACCCAATGTTAACAAGCAGCGAACTGAACCTCGACACCAAGCTCCGGCTGCACCGGATGGTTGTCCACCATTACTTCACCTACGGCTCCACTGTGTGGGCTACGATTAGTGTCCCCTGATGCAGACCCTCCAGCGCCTGCAGAATAAGGTGCTTCGGTGGAGCCTGCATGCCCCTCTCTCACGAGGGTACTTACCCTCCATGAGGAAACGGACATGGCCACTCTCAAGACGTCCATGCAAGAGAAGGCAAGGCATCTCTATGCCAAAGTAGAAGACCTACGCGACACAGTCGCTGGTTTACAAAACATTGACGCCACGACACCCCGGCACTGGCACCAACACCCAGTTCCTCTCACCATCCTTGAGAACTCCCATCCTGACCACGGTTAACGTTAGCCTTCCTACAGCCACTGATGCAGCGCTAGTATTGACTTGACCATTCGATGGGTGTCGACCATCGTAAACCACCGATGTTGATACCTAATGTTGTTCATCGCTATGCCTGTACCTGAGCTTCCACTGTCGGAGGGTGGTATGGGACTTCAAGTTCCACCGCCACACCCTCAAAGTGCACTCCGGTGATGTCTTTGGAATGGCATCACTGTCAAATGGAACAGCTTAACCATCCACCGTGAGCAATCGGTGAAGCTGTACTTGAACCTCGTGGTATGTCAGACGATGTAATTGCTAAATACCGACAGGTATTGACTACTTCATTTGTAAATAACAAACGCCTTTTTCTTGCTGCAATGTGTTTTATTTCTTCCAGACGCGTTTCGTCTTCTACTTTAAGAAATCTTCAGTTGAATCTAGAATTATACAGATTTGTGTTGATAACCGATATTTGTAGATTATAAAAAAGTTCACATCATATTTTTTTCTTAAATAAGTGATTACTCACAGTTAATCGAGTGTTTGGCTGGCCTCTACGTTCTCTCTCATCTAGTCATATGCTGGAGGTCGCACTACAACTTCACTTACGAGACATAAGCACATTTTCACGTTAAAAACTGTGGACCAACATCATTCCTCTGTCACTATCTGTAGATCTTTTATCGAAAACCGCGATTCAAAGTCGTAACTACTGTGTGTTAACTTTGTCTTTCCTATTTGGTATGTTTGCATACATGTTGCCAATCTAAAGAAGTATCTCTCTCTCTCTCTCTCTGTGTGTGTGTCTGTGTGTGTGTGTGTGTGTGTGTGTGTGTGTGTGTGGTTAGTCAGGGCGAGTTATAGAATGTTGAATGTAATAACTGCCAGAGTGGTTGAATGTTTCATGTAAGAGTAAAGTCACTGTTCACATTAATATATAGAATAACACTGCAGAAAATGATTATTGTTATAACAAACCGCACAACCCATTTCTCCTCACTCTTACATGAACCCCTCCATGAAACATTTGCACCAAAACTCAAATTAGCTGAACACCAAAACTTTCAACCACTCTCTGACAACTATTACACTCACATTGAACTTTCTACAACTCGCATTGACTAAACAAACACACACACACATACAGTCATAATTGTATAGAGAACAGAGCTGAACAGATGTTACTTTTCAGCATATACTTCGTTAGGTTGGCAACATGTCCATAAACAAACAGAACTGAAAGAGACATAAATTGAACAGACAGTAGTTACTACTTTAAATCACAGTTTTCGGTAAAATATCTCCAGCTAGTGACAGAAAGTAATAGTGCTCCACAGCAGTTAACGCAAAGAACATAACAATTGCGAAGAAAAAGTTCGTAACTTGAAAATACGCTTATGCCTCGTAAGTGAAATTATATTGTGATCTCCATCATGTGACCAGATGAGAGGAAACGCAGATGCTAGCCAAACATTCGGTTAACTGTACGTAATCACTTATTCATGTAAAAAATAAGATGTAAACTGTTTTATAATCTACAAATACAACATATCAAACAAAACTGTATCATTCTAGATTCCACTTAACATGCCTTAAAGTAAAAGGCGTAACGCGTGTGGAACAAGTAAAATACATTGCAGCAAGAAAAAGACGTTTATTATTTATAAAATTAATATTTCTGTGCTTGCTGCGGATGATGGCCACACAAACAAACTTGATATTAATTATTTCATTTTGCCTTAGGATATTTTGTTTATTTGCAACGTTTAGAATACTTCATATTACATTTAATAAAACCAGTTTGCCTATTATTCTTTCCAGCATCGCTAAAATAGTCTTTACAGGCAGGATATATAACCTCTCTTAAATTAGTTTCTTTTACCGAAAGATTGTACACCGCTGATTCCATCTTTGTGCTAAACATTTTGGCATAAAGTACCAAGTAGAATATTTTGTGAATCGTCTTCAGTATCCATAAGCTCTGGAGTACAATATATTAGAAGAACATTCTCACGGAGCCCAGTCTTGCAAGTAGTTATGAAGGACCAGTCATAATAATTAGCTTCCCAGTTATCACTTAAACTGTTTTGATAGAATGGCCGATTCGACATTTGGTTGCCAAAATGCGTTATTTATTTTTTTGATTAACCTGCTTCCCCATCCCAAACTGTAATTAAAAATAGTTTTTTCATACGACATTAATGCATCCTTTAACGGGCTTGAGGATGGTCACACGATATTTGAAGTTAGTTTTCCCTTGTTGTCAATTAAATTCAATATATCATGTGTTATGTAAGGATTTCTACTGTTCCTTTATCCCATTTACACCCTCCGCTGCCTTCGGTATTTCTACTATTAAAGGTACCTCTTCCTCTGTGTCAGTCAGTCTTTGTCTAATGATCCCTTTAAGATTACCGTCAAACTCTTGGTATTAACTTGTTCAGGTTCTATCTCCTTAATTTACTACCGTTTGCTATCTCTTTAGCTGTAAACTGCAGTTTATAACCAATAAGTTATCGTCAGTCTCCATCGCCACCTGGAAATGTCCTAACATTTAAAATCTGGTTTCGGAAACACTATTCCACATATGCATCCTTATTTTATGGTTCTTAAGCAACGCGATGGCGCAGAATTCTACCAGGTGACTTCCCCTTTCATTGCTTCCTCTGAGACCATGTTCTCCTATTTATTCTTGCTTTGCATGCTACCGGATTCCAGTCTCTCATCACATTTTAAATTTTTGCCTCTCTTAACTGTCTGTATAATTTATTTTATCTTATCGTACTTCAGTCTGGTCACTATCTGTGGTGTTGTATGGCATGTTAACTTGAACCACTGTGGTGGGTGGGTGACGGATTTGCGTCTATCTAGGTTATGATGATGCTAATTGCAGTTTAAATATGGTGTTGAGTTTAGGGATACTTCTTCATTGATTTTTTCAGTACATAGCAGTCAAATGTGGTTAAGATACATGATCTTAGTTCAGCAAATACTGAGGATCAACTGTCAGACATTTTCAGTTATACATAGATGTCTACCGCATGAAAGGTGATATATCATTACAGTAAACCTCATTTAGCTGCTGCTAATTGCAGTACTAGATGCTGTTGTGAGATTCACGGCAAGTTTTTGTTCTGGGGCGATCGGTTTCTAAATATTGTTGACTATACAATGAGACAGGGACAATTATGAACAGTAATTCATCAAATCAGAAATAAGAAGACATTAATAATGAATATGTGAAAGAATATATCATCAAGAAAATTAAAAGCTGGAATGCCTTCACCCAACTTCCTGTTTCTTTCGTGTAGGTTCACAGTACAGTTAATCAAATGCACCGCGCTTTTCAGTGGGTCCCGCACCATACCTCAGTGGCGGTCCGTCATTGGCAACCACTAGCGTCTGCTGCTTCCAGCGCGTGCCGGCGCATCACGGCAGAAAACGCTACCAACTGGCGTGACCGCGCGCCCCTCTCTAATGGAAATCGGCCAGGAAGTGTGGCTATGCACTCAGTAGAGGGCGGCAACATTTGACGATACAGGTGTGAGGTGTGAGGTGTGCAGCACGCAGCTGGCTTCTCTGGGCGGCGACAGCGGCAGGAAAGCTGCGCCAACAGTCAATAGCGCCTCCATACGCTTTGTGCACGGACGCACTGCGCGTTTACTTCATGTCACCGCGCGCGGCTCAGGCTGCGGTCACCGGTGAATTCTGCCGACGATAGACATCGTCCAAAGACGGACGATCTTTTCAAACCAGTGGCACCACAACGTGCTCGTTCACAATGTAGCAGATCTCACAGCCGCCGGCCGGAGTGGCCGTGCGGTTCTAGGCGCTACAGTCTGGAGCCGAGCGACCGCTACGGTCGCAGGTTCGAATCCTGCCTCGAGCATGGATGTGTGTGATGTCCTTAGGTTAGTTAGGTTCAATTAGTTCTTAGTTCTAGGCGACTGATGACCTCAGATGTTAAGTCGCATAGTGCTCAGATCCATTTTGATCTCACCGCCGGATTTCCGACGACAATGGCTGAAATTCAAACTAGTTTGTTTTTCCGGTCATAATGGCCTACACGACACAAAAATGGACTGTAAGAAAGAAGCCAAAGGAGTAATTTGTGGTATCATGAGGAAGAAAAATATCGTAAGAGGGATATAGTTCGGGATCTATGGACTGAAATCGCAAATTTATTGGAAACCACAAGTGGGCAAAATCATTACCGGAAATTTTAGGTGTAGATTACAACCTCGAAAAATAATTTGTTCAAGTGACAAGGATGGTGTGTCTGTTACTGTAGTGTACCTTTTTGAGTCGCAGTAGGTGGACCTTAGTTGTCTACAAATATTGTTATTGCTTACCGGCGTTTTTATGCGAGTAGGCTCCATATTCTATTGCATGAAGTGGTTTGCAGATGAGGTGAACGCATGTGTTTCCACTTTACAGTTCTTTAGGTGTTCAGAGTATCTTACTCCAGACGTGTTGTCTGTCATTCATACGTGTGCTGTGCTATCAGTTCTGGAGTATTATTCCAGTATCTGGAGTCAGTACCAAGAAGGTACTGGCAAGAGAGAAACGAAGATTGTGTCTGCATAACTTGAAATAAATTCAGCAAAACAGATTTCGGATGCTTGAAGAGGTATGATTTGAGCTCTGTTAAAAATTCCGGTACTCACACGAAAGATGAAATTCTGGCTCATGTCGTGATGACTGGGCGTTGTGTGATGTCCTTAGGTCAGTTAGGTTTAAGTCGTTCTAAGTTCTAGGGGACTGATGGCCATAGATGTTAAATCCCATAGTGCTCAGAGCCATTTGAACCATTTTTTCTGGCTCATGTAAAACCAGAAGTGAAACTTTGATGTTGGACATCTGGCTATTACATCCCTCCAGAGATTAGGCCTTTACTGCCTTCTGAAAAATACAGTTTCAAAGTTTTTGTGATATTTATTGTGCGCTGTTTACAAAGCCCTAAACACTAGTTTTAAAGCTTCCCAAGTACCGCAAACTTTTTTATTTATTCTATACCGACTTTTGGAGCTAATCTTCCTGCAAGTGCCCCAAAAGACACCGTAATGTAGTTGATTTTCTTTATTTAGTGCTACACTGAATCTAAAAGAATACTGCCAGCAGAATTCTTGTTACGTCCTTTTTCAAATCCACTGGGCAAGTGTTCAAAGAACACTGAAGTTTCCAGTACTTAAATCTGATTATACCTACTGCTAGTATTGCATTAATAGTCAACGTTTTTGGAATGAAGTCAGCTGCTGTGAAACCACAGATCTACCTTTCATTAATTAAATTATTCTTGCTTACTGACACACAAATTTTATCCATTCATCATTTAACAGAAACACCTATGAGAACGAAGCCTTTCGCGACGGCACTGACCTGCAAAACATTCTTATTTTGTTGCCGTGTCAGTTCGGGATAAAATGTAGAGCTATCGACCATAGCGTCCACCCTCACCGTCAGCAGCAACTGACTGTCTTCACTGCTGCTGTGGTAGCCTTATACAGTCCGTGGACGGCTTCTGATTGATCGGCTTGTGGTTGGTCGGCGATTACGTACTGCTGTCGCAGACGGTGTCAATGTCTGCGCTGGTGGCGCCACCGCTTCCGTGAGAACGTAAACACGCAAGGAATGTCTGCTGCTTCTCTGCATCGAGCGCTCGTTTCCATGCACCGCTCAGATAATATCCGCTATCACAGTTAATGTTCTTCTCGCTCATTCTTAATAACAGAATATCAGTATGTGGAGGCATAGGACAAAATTTTTTTTCATCATATTTGTTAGTGAGGATATGCTCCTCAATTGCCCAGTTCTCTTGTCCGCTATTTTTAATATGCCGTTGGTGTTGTGCACAGCGGTCGGAAACGGTACGAATGGTCTGATCTATATAACTACTTCCACACTCACAGGAGATGATATAAATTCCAGGGACTCTGAGGCCGAGACTGTCATTAACAGTGCATACCATCTCCTTAATTTTCTTAGGAGGACTAAGAATAGGACTTATACCCCGTCTACCCTGGACTCTTCCTATTTTAGTGGATATAGCTCCACAAAAAGGAAGAACCGCAACCGGTGGTTCATCCTGCGAGTGTGCAGCATTTTGACGTTTCCTTTTCTTGGAGAACGCTGCCTTCGTATCACGTGCACCGTAGCCATTCTTTCAGAATGGTTAACCTCGGGCTTCAAGTGGTCCTCGTCAGAAACAGGTTTTGCTCTATATACCAACGTGTTCCGACAGGACGGAAACTCTGTGCATTAAGAGATAAATCGGTATGCATCGGCTTGCGGTACACAAAGTGGCCGAGCCATCGTCCATCTGTTGTACTGAAACGTCTGAAGCAGCACGCACTGCCGTCAACCTGTCGGACAAGAACCGGGACAAAGGAGCCATCTCGGCCCTTAGTAAAGGTTTGAATTTTGCTCCTACACCACGTACTACACCCATCGTGGATCTTATCAGTGGAGTAGAACAGGCGGTGCGGCATCTTGCACAGGACGACGCCGACGAAGTGAGACTTATTACTAGTCGCTTTTTGGCCTCACCTAAGCCTCCCAAATCTAATAGTAGTAGAGAAGAGAGAGTGGGGCTCCGTTTAATTCGGGGAGATGAAGATCTTGTCGTATTACCAGCTGACAAAGGAAATGCAACCGTTGTTCTTAATACTACCGAATATCATAGCAAAACGACATCGCTATTGGAGGACTGTACGTAAGAATGTCTTAGACGGAACCCAGCTTTGACGTACAGCAGAAAAACTACGGAGCTGCTGAAGAATTCCGGTCTATCAAATGATGTTACGAAAAATCTCAGAGTCCGAGCTCCTAGACGTCCCAGGTTGTAGGGACTATCGAAGATCCACAAGGATAATGTTCCCTTTGAGACCTATTGTCAGTGCAATTGGTTCTCCTACCAACAACCTGGCCAAATACCTATCAAAGTTGAAGACTCGTATAGTCGGCCGTTGTGAACATCTCATCAAAAACTCCCCGATGTTCACTGAAAAAATCAAACAGATTATAGTTGGCCCAAATGACAATTTAGTGAACCTGGATGTGATATCGCTGTTCGGAAATGTTCCTGTGGAGGACACTTTGACGTTTTGGCGGATCGTTTTCCTCCTGAAACTGTAAATTGGTTCCGGCACGTGATGACGAAACCCTAGTTCTTGTATGGCAGTAAATTTTATGAAATGACGGACGGTATGGCGATGGGCTTTCGGTAGACTCTATCACTGGCTAACTTTCTTATAGAGCATTTTGAAGAAAGTTCATTAAATTCGGCTCCCCTCCGTCCATCCTTATTTTATCGTTATGCTGACGATACATTTATGGTCTGGCCACACGGCGCAGAAGCTCTCGAACAATTCATGGAACACAAGAACAGCATACATCCGAACATCCGCTTCACTGCCGAGATGGAGAAGGAAGGGAAGTTGCCATTCTTAGACGTTTTAGTACAACGACAGACGGACGGGCGTCTCGGCCACTCTGTGTACCACAAGCCGACGCATGCCGATTTATATCTTAATGCACAGAGTTTCCATCAACCTGTTCAGAACGGAGCCATTTTGAACACGTTAGTACACAGTGCAAAATCTGTTTCTGACGAGGACCACTTCAAGTCCGAAATTAACCATCTGAAGTACGTGTTCTGGAAAAATGGCTGTGGTGCACGCAATATAAAGGCAGCATTCTCCAAGAAAAGGAAACGTCAAAATGCTGCACACTTGCAGGATCAACCACCGATCGTGGTTCTTCCTTTTTGTGGCGCTATATCCAGTAAAATAGGAAGAGTCCTGGGTAGAGGGGGTATAAGACCGATTTTTCGTCCTCCTGAGAAAATTAAGGAGGTGGTGCGCCATGTTAAGGACAGTCTCGGCCTCGGGGTCCGTGGAATTTATAATATCCCCTGTGCGTGTGGAAGCAATTATATAGGTCAGACCATTCGTACCGTTTCCGACAGCTGTGCAGAATACCAAACTAGAGAAATCGGCAATTGCGGACCGCAGCCTCACTAACAAACATAAAATACTGTTTGATGAAACAAAAATTTTGTCCCATGCCTCCAAATACTGTGATTCTATTATTTATTAAGGAGGCTGTTGAAATAAGATCTGGAAATTAGTGGTGAGTTCCTATGGGACCAAACTGCTGAGGTCATCGATCCCTAGGCTTACACACTACTTCATCTAACTTACACTATCTTACGATAAGGAAAACACATATATCCTTGCCAGAGGGAGGACTCGAACCTCCGACGGGGCGACTCGCGCTAACCATGGCAAGGTGCCCCTGACCGCACCGCTACCCCACGCGACAACCCCGTGCTGCTTTGAAGTAAGAATGGGTGAGAAGAATTTTAACCGCGATAGCGGATATTATCTGAGCGGTGCATGGAAGCGAGCGCTCGATGCAGAGAAGCAGCAGAGACATTCATTGCAGTGTTTACGTTACCACGGAAGTGGTGGCTCCATCAGTGCAGACATTGACACCGTCTGCGACAGCAATACGTAATCGCCGACCAGTCAGAAGCAGACCAATCAGAATCCGTCTACGGGCTATATAAGGCTATCACAGCAGTAGTGTAAACAGTCAGTTGCTCCTGACGATGACGGTTGAGGCTATCGTCGAAATCTCGACATTTTATCCCGAATTGCCACGGCTAGAAACATCTACTTGTAAATTAACCATTATGTTCTTATAACCTCACTGCCGAAACCCTTATACACCGAAGTCGCCGATGTATCATAATAAACCATCCTCTGTAGAGCGTATTTTGGGGAGATCCTTAGTGCGGTGTATCATTGAAAATACATATTTTCGTAATACATGGGTATTTCGTAAAACTCGTCTGGTAGTTCCTATACCTGAAGAGTGTACAGTACTCGACGCGTTCTTTTCAAGACAGATATAGCTCATTCGGCATCTTTTTAATAGCAAATTCCGCGTCGCAGACCTCGCCTCCAAGCACAAGGCCGCCGTCGTATCCATCCCACCCTTGGAGGTTAAAATCTAATTGTGGTGTCACAGCCAGACACCACACGTGCTAGGTGGTAGCTTAAATCGGCCGCGGTCCTGTAGTACATGTCGGACCCGCGTGTCGCCACTGTGTGATCGCAAACCTAGCGCCACCACAAGGCAGGTCTCGAGAGACTGACTCGAACTCAGCCAGTTGTACGGACGACAGACGTACGAAACCTTTCTCTCTCATTAGCCGAGAGACAGAATAGCCTTCAGCTAAGTTAATGGCTACGAACTAGCAAGGCGCCATTAGCCTTACAGTGATTGTAATTAAAGTCTCCTTTGTGCGATGTACCACAATGATTGATTAAAGATAAGTATTCTACCAGCTACGTACTTTTCTTCATAGCATTAATTACGTATCCTGTTCCAGTACTTCACGCCCGTCTGCGTTAGTCTAGCGTGCCTTTTAAGCCACCTCTATCTACAAGGTGTTGGCCCAGCTGCCGACACATCACTAATCTACTTCATACACAGAACAGATTATAACCTAACTCAACCTGCTCGACCCCACCAAAATCTGACGAATGAGATCGCACGGACCGTGAGCAAGCTGTCGTCCGATGTTATCGGGTGACTTCTGACGACTGTGTCTGCCAACGGTTGCGAGTGCCATCGCCGCAGCCTGAGCATTAGCGAATGGCGATTGGGGAAGGTGAACTGGCTGCGATCGTCAAATGGAGCCGGCGCGCAAGGAGCACGCTTGTGCGCTGTGAAGCGCGGCTCGGTGTACGCAGCGCCCACCTGTTTTGCGGCGCGCTGCGGCAGGCAGCGAGGCGGCGTAGTGGACTTTGCCTGGACGCCAGGGAGAGCGAACCTGGCGTCTGGCGCGGCATCGTAGCCGACGCGCTGCCGCACACAGGCTCGGCTAGCAGCAGAAGAACAGCGGCGAATACTGACCGACCACACAACATCAAAAATGAACCAAAAATAATGGCCGCCATATGGACCGAACGATGGGAACGAATCGCGATTCTGACGCCAGTGTACAGGAAGGGGAGATGGGAGGAGGTTGTTTGATCCTGCTTCTGAGAATGATGTACAGGAAGTCGAGCAGTCAGGACTTGTGAGTGGTCATCCAGAGTGTAACGTTACTACCGACCACATTAAACGATAATCGATGCTAACGTTATATACCTTTGGTAGCAATATTTGAGAAAGTTGCCAGCTAGATAACCCAATCGAAACAGAACAATCAGACTGGGATTCGTTTCCGAAACACTGCAGCAAAGAATAACCAACAGCAAACGGTGGGTCAGAAACTGACGTCCTTCCAGCACAAAAGCAAGTTTTAACATTACATATTAAAACAGGTCGCCAGCCGAATTAGGCATTCTTGTGTCAAGCAAAATGATAAAGCAGAAGGCAGATCTAATTTTAACGTAACTTTCCTTGACACTCACTCACACACACACACACACACACACACACACACACACACAAAGCTCTTTCCTTATAACTGTTCATACTACAACACAGTTATCTAACCTTGCAGATAAATATGCTACTAACAAATTTTAAGTCTAAAAGATTTTTGTGCTGCAACACATTTTAAATATAGTTACCAACTTTTTAGGAAAGCTGATCCAGTTGCTGTAGAGACTTTTGTAAATCTTATCAAGGAACAAGAGTGGCAAGATGTTTATAGTGCTGATACAGTAGACGATAAATATAATGCTTTCCTCAAGACTTTTCTCGTGCTCTTTGAAAGTTGCTTTCCGTTAGAACGTTCAAAACAGGGTACTAGCACAAACAGGCAGCCTGGGTGGCTGACTGAATATCTTGTAGAACAAAGTGGCAATTATATCAAAACGTTAGAAACAGTCACAATCTAAATGCAGTAGCCCATTACAAACAGTATTGTAAGGTGCTTAAAAAAGTTATTAGGAAGGCAAAAAGTATGTGGTATGCAGATAGAATAGCTAAGTCTCAGGATAAAATTAAAACCATATGGTCAGTCGTAAAGGAAGTGGCTGGTCTCCAGAGACAGGTCGAGGATATAGAATCAGTGCGTAGTGGGAATGTCCGTGTTACTGATAAGTCGCATATATGTACAGTATTTAATAATCACTTTCTGAATATAGCAGGTGAACTAAATAGAAACCTAGTCCCAACAGGGAATCATATAGCGCTCGTAGAAAAAAGTGTTCCGAGACTGTTACCTGAAATGCTCCTCCATGATACTGACAAGAGGGAGATTGAGTTACTAATTAAATCACTAAAGACCAAGAATTCTCATGGATATGACGGGGTATCTAGCAGAATACTGAAGTATTGTTCCACGTATGTTAGCCCAGTACTTAGCCATATCTGTAACTTTTCCTTTAGGAGTGGTCGGTTTCCTGACAGATTAAAGTACTCGGTAGTGAAGCCACTTTATAAAAAGGGAGACAGGGATAATGTTGACAATTATAGACCTATTTCTATGCCATCGGTGTTTGCTAAAGTTATCGAGTGGGTTGTATATACAAGGTTACTGCAGCATTTAAATTCACATAATTTGCTGTCAAATGTGCAGTTTGGTTCTAGAAATGGCTTAACAACTGAAAATGCTATAGTTTTTTTTTCTCTGTGAGGTTTTGGACGGATTGAATAAAAGGTTGCGAACGTTAGGTGTTTTCTTTGATTTAACGAAGGCTTTTGACTGTGTTGACCACAAAATATTACTGCAGAAGTTGGAACATTATGGAGTAAGGGGAGTAGCTTACAATTGGTTCGCCTCTTACTTTAAGAACAGAAAGCAGAAGGTAATTCTCCGCAATATTGAGAGTGGTAGTGATGTTCAGTCCCAATGGGGCACTGTTAAATGGGGCGTTCCCCAAGGGTCGGTGCTGGGGCCACTGCTGTTTCTTATTTATATAAATGATATGCCTTCTAGTATTACAGGTGATTCAAAAATATTTCTGTTTGCTGATGACACCAGCTTGGTAGTGAAGGATCTTGTGTGTTATATTGAAACATTATCAAATAATGCAGTTCATGAAATAAGTTCGTGGCTTGTGGAAAATAATTTGATGCTAAATCACAGTAAGACTCAGTTTTTACAGTTTCTAACTCACAATTCAACAAGAACTGATATTTTAATCAGACAGAATGGGCATGTTATAAGCGAGACGGAACAGTTCAAGTTCCTAGGCGTACGGATAGATAGTAAGCTGTTGTGGAAAGCCCATGTTCAGGATCTTGTTCAGAAACTAAATGCCGCTTTATTTACCATTAGAACAGTATCTGAAATAAGTGACATTTCAACACGAAAAGTAGTCTACTTCGCATATTTTCATACGCTTATGTCATATGGTATTATTTTTTGGGGTAATTCTTCTGATTCAAAAAGGGTATTTTTGGCTCAAAAACGGGCTGTTCGAGCTATGTGTGGTGTAAGTTCGAAAACCTCTTGTCGACCCCTATTCAATAGTCTGGGAATTTTGACATTGCCCTCACAGTATATATTTTCTTTAATGTCGTTTGTTGTTAGCAATATTAACTTATTCCCAAGAGTTAGCAGCTCAGTTAATACTAGGCAGAAATCAAATCTGCATGTGGAATGCAGTTCCTTGACTCATGTGCAGAAAGGAGTGCAGTATTCTGCTGCATCCATTTTCAATACGCTACCACAGGAACTCAAAAATCTTAGCAGTAGCCCAAACGCTTTTAAGTCTAAACTGAAGAGTTTCCTCATGGCTCACTCCTTCTATTCTGTCGAGGAGCTCCTGGAAGAGCTAAAAAATTAAGCAAATTCCAGTGTTACATTCTTGATTTTCTTTATTTAAACTAACGACGTGTCGCCTGAATGTGTTTCTTATATTTCATTTTATCTGTTTCTACAATCTACAACTGAATATGTTTCTTATATTTCATTTTATCTGTTTCTACAATCGTGTTATAATTTCATGTATTGACTCGTTCCATGACCATGGGGACTTCTCCTTAATGTGGTCCCACGGAACAATAAATAAATAAATAAACTAACAAAAGGCCAATGACACAGTAAACATTAACACATGCCTCTCAAGTACTTTAAATGAACTAGATGCAGCAGTTTATAAAATCACTTATCGACTCACATGAAACTAGTAGCAATACTGAACAGGAAAAAGCTTTATATGATTCTGAATTTAAATCAGGGGGTCTGCTAATGATCATAATCTATAACTTCATCGCCTAATATAGGGTATCTATGCCTGTGCATTAACCAACTTGCATTAGAATAGATAACACAGTAGCCGGCCGCGGCATAGGCGCTTCAGTCCGGAACCGCGCGACTGCTACGGTCGCAGGTTCGAATCCTGCCTCGGGCTTGGATGTGTGTGAGGTCCTAAGGTTAGTTACGTTTAAGAAGTTATAATTTCTATGGGGACTGATGACCTCCGATGTTAAGTCCCATAGTGCTCAGAGCCATTTGAACCATTTGATAACACAGTAAACAGTTCATTCTGAAACTCAGTTTGGAGCAACTAAACAGAATGAAAATCTAACTACACTGGCTCTGAAGGAGCCTTTGCATTGCCTGAGTAACTAACTGGCCTACTACATGAGGACCCTTAAACTTTCACCGTTAGAAGAACCATGCTCATTAACAAGACGACACCAGTATGTATGGAAATTAGCGTTTGGCGTCATTGGCCGGGAGGACCCTTGCGGGGCAGGTCTGGCCGCCTTGGTGCAGGTCTTATTACATTCGACGCCACATTGGGTGATCCGTGCGCCGGATGGGGATGAAATGATGATGAAGACAGCACAAAACCCAGTCCCTGAGCGGAAAAAACTCCGACCCAGTCGGGAATCGAACCCGGGCACGTAGGACGGCAATCCGTCACGCAGATCACTCAGCTATCGGCGTGGACACCAGTATGTATGAGAAATGGTAAGTATGCTTATCATTAATTATAAGTTAAGGAAAGTACAACAAACTATATCTCTTTAAATAACAAACGTGCTTTCATAAGCAGTCTTTCGATCTGCTCAAAATTATAGCTGACTATGCAAATGACAACATAAAATTAAATCCATGTTTAACCACTTTCTAGTAATAAATGAGAGCATTCGGTATTAAATTCACTAGCATAGGTTTCCTGTCCCGGTTTGTGATCTGGGATAATCACGGGTGTAAGAGTTTTTAGTAACACCACGATTATTATCAAAATCAACTAAATTTCACAAATACCTGGTCCATTTACATAGAGCCAAATATAAATAATTTAGTGGAACGCTGGTAACACTGGTGGCGTAATTTGCAGTGGCTATTAACCTGGTGGCGATGCAATCATAGCAATACTGTTGGTCTCGCCCTGTTACATACACTCCTGGAAATTGAAATAAGAACACCGTGAATTCATTGTCCCAGGAAGGGGAAACTTTATTGACACATTCCTGGGGTCAGATACATCACATGATCACACTGACAGAACCACAGGCACATAGACAAAGGCAACAGAGCATGCACAATGTCGGCACTAGTACAGTGTATATCCACCTTTCGCAGCAATGCAGGCTGCTATTCTCCCATGGAGACGATCGTAGAGATGCTGGATGTAGTCCTGTGGAACGGCTTGCCATGCCATTTCCACCTGGCGCCTCAGGTGGACCAGCGTTCGTGCTGAACGTGCAGACCGCGTGAGACGACGCTTCATCCAGTCCCAAACATGCTCAATGGGGGACAGATCCGGAGATCTTGCTGGCCAGGGTAGTTGACTTACACCTTCTAGAGCACGTTGGGTGGCACGGGATACATGCGGACGTGCATTGTCCTGTTGGAACAGCAAGTTCCCTTGCCGGTCTAGGAATGGTAGAACGATGGGTTCGATGACGGTTTGGATGTACCGTGCACTATTCAGTGTCCCCTCGACGATCACCAGTGGTGTACGGCCAGTGTAGGAGATCGCTCCCCACACCATGATGCCGGGTGTTGGCCCTGTGTGCCTCGGTCGTATGCAGTCCTGATTGTGGCGCTCACCTGCACGGCGCCAAACACGCATACGACCATCATTGGCACCAAGGCAGAAGCGACTCTCATCGCTGAAGACGACTGTCGCGACACCACTGGAGGCGGGCTGCACGATGTTGGGGCGTGAGCGGAAGACGGCCTAACGGTGTCCGGGACCGTAGCCCAGCTTCATGGAGACGGTTGCGAATGGTCCTCGCCGATACCCCAGGAGCAACAGTGTCCCTAATTTGCTGGGAAGTGGCGGTGCGGTCCCCTACGGCACTGCGTAGGATCCTACGGTCTTGGCGTGCATCCGTGCGTCGCTGCGGTCCGGTCCCAGGTCGACGGGCACGTGCACCTTCCGCCGACCACTGGCGACAACATCGATGTACTGTGGAGACCTCACGCCCCACGTGTTGAGCAATTCGGCGGTACGTCCACCCGGCCTCCCGCATGCCCACTATACGCCCTCGCTCAAAGTCCGTCAACTGCACATACGGTTCACGTCCACGCTGTCGCGGCATGCTACCAGTGTTAAAGACTGCGATGGAGCTCCGTATGCCACGGCAAACTGGCTGACACTGACGGCGGCGGTGCACAAATGCTGCGCAGCTAGCGCCATTCGACGGCCAGCACCGCGGTTCCTGGTGTGTCCGCTGTG
This sequence comes from Schistocerca nitens, assembly GCF_023898315.1. NCBI lineage: Eukaryota > Metazoa > Arthropoda > Insecta > Orthoptera > Acrididae > Schistocerca > Schistocerca nitens. The sequence goes on along the minus strand of NC_064616.1, from coordinate 939,867,973 downwards.
CCGTGCGTGTGATCATTGCTTGTACAGCCCTTTCGCAGTGTCTGGAGCAAGTATGGTGGGTCTGACACACCGGTGTCAATGTGTTCTTTTTTCCATTTCCAGGAGTGTATTTGTAGGGCCAAAAACCGTGCCATGATAATGCACCATCCGAGGCCCATAAATACTGCTCTTATGGCCTCAAAACTGCAGGAATATGAGCCACAATGATCCGCTTCTGTTAGCGAGGTGTTAACCACAGCACTGCTCAGCGCAGACTCATTACCCGTCAGAAGGACGAGTTGCCACTTGCGCTCCAACCATACGTTTTCCGCGCCGCCGAGTTACTTCCGTTGCTGCGGGGCTTCCCCACATGTTTTATATTCAACACTATGTTCCCTAACTATGGACCAAGTTATTTACAGTACATTATATAACAATCATTTCAGTAGTTATTTAAATCAACAAGCACATTTTAAACAACTTCGTTCAAAAGTTTCATATAACTGGAACATGTACACATAACCAAAGAATTTACATGACAGGTACAACATTTTATATATAACACTGGAAGATGTCACAGAATTATCGATACAGATACAAAATAGATCGAAAATAGGTGGAACAATGGTTGACGTTAGAACAGGTTCAAAAATGGTTCAAATGGCTCTGAGCACTATGGCACATAACATCTGAGGTCATCAGTCCCCTAGAACTTAGAACTACTTAAACCTAACTAACCTAAGGACATCACACAACACCCAGTTATCACGAGGCAGAGAAAATCCCTGACCCCGCCGGGAATCGAACCCGGGAACCCGGGTGCGGGGAGCGAGAACGCTACCGCACGACCACGAGCTGCGGACTGCCGTTTTGATAATAAGGATAATCCATCACCTTTCACGCAGTGAGCGTTAACAACTGTTTGCAAGGTGTACGTGACAATGCCAGTCGTTTTTAGATATTCATAAATACGATTTATAACCTATCAAATGATACCTAATTCCGGTTTTAAATCACAGCAAAGTATGTAGATGAGTGGTTGTAAGGTGCGAAATTACAAGCACCTTACAAAGCTTGGAGAGCACAGTCCGTAGAACAATTTCCCACAAAGGTGTATGACCTCTGATTTGAGTCCCAGGCCAGCACGTACTTTTAATGTGTCAGTAACTTTCAACACACAACAGCATTTTTCGCAAGCAACTTGAGTTCTCCATTTTCACAGAAGAATGATAACAGACATTTACATTTACTATTGTTAACTTTCTGCAGTTTGTCCACCTAAATTAGTTCATAGGTCTCGTGTGAACTATGCAGTCAATGGAGACTTTTATTAATGCTTTTCGATTACATTAATCAAATGTATCCCTTATTTGAAACCTTCCTCACTTTTCATACACAATTATTTTTAGTTTTATAGTACCAGTAAATTCATCGTTACTTCTTATACAGGGCAGCAGTCAGTCAAGGAGTATTTAGGGAAATGGTTATAAAAGTTTCAAAGGCCCCAGTCAAGTCTTTACAAGTATTCTCCCAAAGCAGCTTCCACTGTTGGTATGTGATACAAGTAGCCTGCCTTTCAGAACCGAGGCAGTTCTGTCCAGTTCAAGCTGCTGACAAGAGACGCCCTCAAGAGCACAGAACACTTGCTTCTCTCCCTTGTACTCCAGACCTCGAGCAGAACAGAAGTATTTCTTGGGAGGTAGAGCCTCGTAATATATTCTCTTTATTTGACCTTATTTCCTGTTCTATCGCCGGCCGCTGTGGCCGCGCGGTTCTAGGAGCTTCAGTCTGGAACAGTGTGACCGCTACGGTCGCAGTTTCGAATCCTGCATTAGGCATGTATGTTAAGTCCCATAGTGCTCGGAGCCATTTGAACCAAAACGGCGTAATGAATGATCGCCTATATTAGCAGAGGCTGGAACGCCAGTGAAAATGAAACAGCAGGCGTAAGTCAGGCCCTCGGTGGAAAAGCCCGCGCAGGTGTGTTTGTCTACTTAACACAGGAAGTATCCCAAGACGGACGGTCGGGGCGTCTGAGCGCTGAAGCACAATACAGGAGAGGCCAGCCGGTATTGTAGCGGGCCGGAAGGATAACCGGATAATACTTCGGAAATCTTGGACGCCACAGAGAGGAACGAGGAAGCGTTAGATCGGAAATCATGCGGGCTGAGTTATTTCGGAGGAGTTTTACTCTGAGAAGCGTACCATTGTATGAATTCCTAGTTAACAGGTATAGGTATTTCATCGAAAACTTTCCGCACTGGACGACAAAAGTCTAAAATATGGATCATCAGCATTTGGAAGAATCTGTAGAGAGGGTGAATAGTCTGTGGTTCCGAGAATATGATTCCCCTTCTGCAATTACGAGGGAGGAGAGCCGAGCTATGCTGGGAAGCTAGCGGTTGAGTGAAAGAAGTTCCGTTTTGAGCGCCCGTGTTTCACAGTCGCTTAGTATCAGCTTTTGTTGGTACAGACAGACTTGCTGTCTTTTCTCTCAGGAGATTTTATAGTTAGAATGGTTAGGCATTGTACTGTTGCGAACATATACAATTCTGGACTTCGCCTCCGGGTAGGGGACGTCGTTGAGTACGCAGCGATCAGTGATTGAGAGCACCCCTTCTGCCTATACTCACGTTGAGACGTTATCTGAACTCCGCCCATGTGGCTGGGAGATCGCGTTTCCCGTCTGTAGAAGACAGAGAGGAGAAGAGAGTATTAGATTATACTAGTCAGAGGACCGTCTTCTGCCATCCTAGTGTTTGAATGACATGTTCTTATATCTTGTGCCTGGAGTTCTTCCGTCGTCGCAGACGTGTACGAGGACCATCACTCCGACGCACCGGACGCAGTACATACAGTGATATTGCTAATTGCTTCGGATTATCAGGGCTATACTGTATAGCTAAACAGCTTGATCACGTAACTTTATTTTCCACTGAGGTTGCACACCACTGTAGATCATCTTTGAAAGTGGTGTCTTCTAGTGTTTGGTACGTAGATGACGTCAGTGATCTCGCGTTATTTATATTAGATTGCATAGCCATAAAAAGGGGCAGATTTGGGCAATCGATCACTAATATTAGTTAGAAAATTCACTTGTGTCCATTGGACATTAATATATAAACATTTGTAATACCGGTATATAAGGAGTTTTAATCTACAATATATGTACAAGCAGAAACAGCATTTATCATTTTGTAGTTATTAGTTCCCTGAATCATTCATTTATGTTTATGTTACAATTTGTATGTTACAGAGCAAGCAGGAGGAGATAATATCACCACTAAGAGACCCTATGTTCTGCTTCAGGGGGTAGTTACACAGGGGCAAATCTTCATTTTCGCGAACAGCCGACTAACTTCACTTTTTCCGAAATGCTCGTTCCCAGTCGCCGGACCATTGCAGTCTGCTCTCTGTCGAAGTCTTTTATGCCAATAGATTTCTCCATGTGCGGATCGTCACGTCTCTAGAATGATTATCATATATATTCTTTGTCGGGTATGTTTGGGGTCCCATGGCCTCCAGGGATCCTTTTTAACAGCCACAGGAACGATAAGGCTAACTCTGAAAATATTGGTCTAAAATTATTTAACCCCATGGAACTCTGCATAGGTGCCAGAGACCTGCATTCTTTTTGGCTGTGTGTTCCAGCTGTCTGACAGACCCACGGACCTCGTCCGTCTTACCCCTACACAGCCTATGCATAGATACGTTAGCTCGCTGAAAAGTAAAAGACAATGTAATATTTTAGCGAGCAGGGTGGGGGGGGGGGGGTGGGGGGGCGCAGCACATCAATTTGAACTTGCCACTGTGTTTCTCGAATCACTCCATCACACTCCTGGCCTTATAACGTGGTGCATTATCTTGCTGAAAAATACCACTGTCGTCGGAAAAGATGATCGTCATGAAGAGGTGTGCGTGGCCTGCAACCAGCGCGCGGTACTCCTTGGCCGTCATGGTGCCTTGCAGCCTCCTCTGGAACCATGGACGCCCTCGTGAATGTTCCCCAGAGTGTAATGAAGCCGCCGCCACCTGGTCTCTATCCCACACTAGATGTGTCAAGGAGCCCTTTAAGACGACAGATTCGCGCCGTCCCATCGTCATGACGATGAAGGTATCGGGATACATCACACCATGCAACGCCCTGCCACTACGCCACTGTCCAGTGCCGACGGACACGTGACCATTTCACTCGTATTTTTCGATGTCGTAGTGTGCACATTGGCACATGGGGGTCGTCGGCTGTGGAGATCTATCGTTAGGCTAAAATGGCTCTAAGCACTATGGGACGAAACATCTGAGGTCATCAGTCCCCTACAACATAGAACTACTTAAACCTAACTAACCTAAGGACACCACACACATCCATGCCCGAGGCAGGATTCGAGCCTGCGACCGTAGCGGTAGCGCGGTTCCAGACTGAAGCGCCTAGAACCGGTCGGCCACTCCGGCCGGCGCGTATCGTTAGGAGTGTTAGGTGCAATGTGCGTTCACACACACTTGTACTTTGCTCAACATTAAAGCCTCATGTTAGTTCTGCCACAGTTCGCCACCTGTCCTATTTTACCAGTCTGCCCAACTTACGACGTCCAGCATTTGTAATGAGGCGTGGCCACCCAACACCACGACGTCTGGAACTGTTTTTATCTTGGTTTCACCACGTACTGAAGACACTCGCCACAGCACTCCTCGAACACCCGATAAATCCTCCATTTTCCGAAATGCTCGTTCCGAGCCTCTGGGCCATCACAATCTGCCCTCGGTCAAATTGAGATAGATCGCGCGCCTTCCCCATTCTACACACGGACAGCACGACCATTGATACCATATGTAGCGTGTGTGTGTGTCAGATTAGCAGTCTTCCCTCGACGGGTGACGCTGCCGCCGCTGCCGCCGCCGCCGAAACGGGTTTATGTCGATGGTAGGTCGGTGGTCAGAAATTTTAAAATACAAAGTTAAACAAAAAGCATGATCAAAATTAATCAATGTATAGTAACGAAATGTCTGGAAAACTTGTTTAGGTAACATATTTAAGTGATTATCATTGCAAGATCACAGGTTAATGTAAGTACGAGCTAAGCCTTTGCAAATGTGAAATGCTGGCACATTAATAAGTGGCGTAACCGCCACAATGTTGAATGCAAGGATGCAAATGTGCTTGGATTTTGTCGTGCAAGTGATGGATATCAGTTTGTGGTATGGAATTCCGTGTCTGTTGCACTTGGTTAATCAATATAGGGACGGTTAATGCTGATTGTGGAGGACACTAGAGTGTCGATCGATGATGCCCCATATATGGTGATCGAGCAGGCCAACGTAACATGTTAACACTCTGTAGAGCATGTTGGTTTACAATAGCGCCAAGCACGAGAGTTATCCCGTTGGAAAACACCTCCTGGAACGCTGTTCACCAATGGCATAACTACTGGTCTAATCACGAGACTGACGAACGAATTTTTAGTCAGGTTGTGTGGTGCTCCTGCTATCATAGGAAATCACACTGGGGACCATAACTCCAGGTGTAGGTCCACTGTGTCTAGCGCTCAGGCACGTTGGTAGCAGGCCCTCAACGTGTGTCCGTCTAGCCAGCACACGGTCATCACTGGCACCGAAAGAGAACCAGCTGTCATCAGAAAACACAACAGACCTCCACGCTGCCCTCCGATCAGCTCTCGGCTGACACCAATGAAATCGGAAGTGGCGGTGGTTTGGGGCCAGAGGTGTGCACGTTATAGGGAGACTGGATCGGAATTGCTCATGAAGTAACCCATTTGTAACAGTTCGTTGTGTCACTTTGGTGCCAACTGCAGCTCAGATTACTGCTGAACACGCAGTATGATGCGCCAGGGGCATACGCCGAACACGATGGTCTCCTCTCTTGGTAATGTCACGTGGCCGTCAGGAGCTCAGTCTTCTTGTGGCCGTACATTGCCGTGATCACCGGTGCCAGCAGTCAGGTACAGTAGCTGCAACACTGCCAAGCCTTTTTCTAATATCGTAAAAGGAACATCCAGCTTCTCGTAGCCCTATTACACGACCTCGTTCAAACTGAGTGAGGTGTTGATATTGGCATCTTTGTCGCCTTAAAGGCGTTGTTGACTAACATGAACTCATCACTCACATTCTCAAATGTCACCCTCACGACAAATACAGTGAGTAATTAAAGCATACTTGATATGCATCCTCATAACGGCGCTGCTAACTCCACTCTTATGCGAATGATGCTAAATTCGAATACTCTTCTTCTTTCAGATGTATAAACAGGCCTACGAACTTTAGTTTATGTTGAACATTTCCTTTCTGGTGTTACAATTTTTTTCCGTCAGTGTATAAAGAGACTGGCATACTTAGCCTATGCAGACGACATCTGTTTACTCTCTAGATCGGAAGAGGAGTTGGAGCAAATGACCAAAGCACTAAAGGAGGCTGCCAGCAAATTTTGGCTAAACATAAACGAAGTTAAGACAGAGTACCTCGTTATGACGCGTGGTCATTGTCAGACTGCTGATCATCTACAATCACTGCAGGTTGGGGACCATTCCTACAAGAGAGTGCAAGAATTCAAATACCTAGGGGCACTTTTCACTGAGAACTCGTCATGTGAAGCAGAGATCAATGCCAGAATACAAGCAGGAAACCGATCTTACCACAGCCTAGCACAACTGCTTCGGTCCAAATCTCTCTCCAGACAGTTCAAGATTCGACTGTACAAAACCCTGATCCAGCCTGTTGTTTTATATGGCTGTGAGACATGGAGTATCCGGAAACAGGACTTCCATACGCTACTTGTCTTTGAGAGAAAAGTGCTTCGGAAGATCTTCGGTCCGGTTCTGGATGCAGATACAGGGGAATGGATGATCAGATACAACAAAGAGCTTGAGGAACTATACCAGCAGCCCAACATAGCAGGAGCTGTCAAAGCCAAACGAATGCAGTGGGCTGGCCATGTGGCCCGGATGGAGGATCACAGATGGCCTCGGAAGCTCCTGGATTTCACACCTACAGGAAAGAGACAGCCAGGGAGACCCAAGAAGCGTTGGAGGGATGGACTCCATGAAGATTTAAAACAAATGTCAATAGATGTGGACGAATGGCGGATAGCAGCAATGGACAGAATACAGTGGAGGAGGAAACTTGTAGATGCGTGCGGTCCACTGGGCCTGATCACGTAGTAGTAGTAGTAGTAGTAGTAGTAGTAGTGTATAAAGTACATAAAGTACATGAGTAGATTACAATTTTTTCAAAATTTGTGTGTTATGTTGCATGGGGGCTCAATTAAATGTAATGAAAATGATTTTGATTTCTTGCTTTAGCAGCTGTCTGTCCGATTACGAAGTCTCGTAACGGTTGGCCCTGACTAGTATTATTACGCTATCTGACTGCATAGAACAATAACAAAGAATGAAATGGAAATTTTCATTAACACAATTAATTAATTAAGTCCCCAGCAACTATAAAACCTACGAAACCAAAGCACAAGTGTAACTGTTCTGTGTGTGGAAGTATGACTCAACGTACGCATCTGGCACGGTTCTTCTTCAACAACACAAGAAATTTTAAATATCATTTATACTGAATTAATTAAAGAAAATAGAAATACCATAATTACTCAAGAAAACCAGAATTGCACTCTAATCCAAGAACACAAGCCAGATGCTTTGTTGACTGAACCTGTAATGACGCATTATTTAAAACATGGAAATAATGAAAAATAAATCAAGTTTCGTACCTTCATATATTGACCAAAATCACTCTCATAATTACAATGTATCTCCACACCGACTCGCTATTACCACATCTCAACAAGAACTTTTCAGTATCACATCTCAGCAAGCACTCCCTACTAGCACATCTCAACACGAACTGACTGCTACCAGTCCTCGACAAGCACTGACCTCTAGCACATCTCAATAATGACTGCCCGTGGAGGCGGCGGAACAATGCTCTCTAGCGATCTCTGGCGCTGTGGCTCAGTGTAGCCACCTTTCATATGCCCTTCCTCCACGGCTAGAATTTGATGGTATTTTTGCCAGCATTGGTGGTGAAAATACCACCAAATTCGTCAAAAAAATACAGACAAAAATAAAAGATAATATTAATACGTAAATATCATATAACTAGATAAAATTTTGGCTTTGCACTGACCTTTCAATAACCTAATATATAAAATACAGTAAGCAATACAAATTCTTTCATACATGTGACTTTACATAACAGTTTACACAAGTATTATGTGGTTAAACAGTTCAATCAATAGCGTCAGCAATGACGAATATGTGCAGGTAACAGTCTCATAACTATCCACAAACAGTAATACACAAAAAATCAGTTTATACAAATATTCACATAAACGCTTTCCATAGCTCAAGAATAAGCAGTTGATAGTTCCAGCAGTAGCACCCAGCAATGGTCAACAGGTGCAAAAACCAATAAGTAACATTTTTTCAATAGAAGCAGTCCATCAGTGGCACCCGCAATGTTGATCAGGTGCACACAGCAACAGGTGACTTCATTTCAGTAGAAGCAATCCATCAGTGGCACCCAGCAATGTTGAGTAGGTGCAGACACCAACAAGTAACACCATTTCAGTAGAAGCAGTCCATTAGTGGCACCAGCAATGTTGATCAGGTGCACACAGCAACAGGTGACTTCATTTCAGTAGAAGCAATCCATCAGTGGCACCCAGCAATGTTGAGTAGGTGCAGACACCAACAAGTAACACCATTTCAGTAGAAGCAGTCCATTAGTGGCACCAGCAATGTTGATCAGGTGCACACAGCAACAGGTGACTTCATTTCAGTAGAAGCAATCCATCAGTGGCACCCAGCAATGTTGAGTAGGTGCAGACACCAACAAGTAACACCATTTCAGTAGAAGCAGTCCATTAGTGGCACCAGCAATGTTGATCAGGTGCACACAGCAACAGGTGACTTCATTTCAGTAGAAGCAATCCATCAGTGGCACCCAGCAATGTTGATCAGGTGCACACAGCAACAGGTGACTTCATTTCAGTAGAAGCAATCCATCAGTGGCACCCAGCAATGTTGAGCAGGTGCAGACATCAACAGGTGACATCTTTTCAGTAGAAGCAGTCCATCAGTGGCACCAGCAATGTTGATCAGGTGCACACAGCAACAGGTGACTCCATTTCAGTAGAAGCAGTCCATCAGTGGCACCAGCAATGTTGATCAGGTGCACACAGCAACAGGTGACTCCATTTCAGTAGAAGCAATCCATCAGTGGCACCCAGCAATGTTGATCAGGTGCACACAGCAACAGGTGACTTCATTTCAGTAGAAGCAATCCATCAGTGGCACCCAGCAATGTTGAGTAGGTGCAGACACCAACAAGTAACACCATTTCAGTAGAAGCAATCCATCAGTGGCACCCAGCAATGTTGAGTAGGTACACACAGCAACAAGTCACATTTCTCAGCAGAAGCAGTTCCATAAAATACACTGTCACTGATTACACTGTTCATCCGAGTTTATAAGCAGAAATTAAACATGTCCTAGTGGCACCAATATTGTAGAAAAGGTACAAGTAACAGTCCATAATTTTTTTACAATCACTGATCACACAGTTCATCAGCAGAAATTAAACATATCCTTGTAGCACCAATCATGTAGAAAAGGTGCAAGTAACAGTCCATACTATTCACCATAACTACTGAGACAGTTCAGTCATGAACAATAGTTTGAATGCACATACAATTTCTTTAACAAAATATAATCAATGCTCTTACACTAAACATACAAATCATAATAAACACACAAATGATATCAGATAATTGTCCTATTAACTATTACAATACACAAATCCAGTAAACCTATAACATTTATGGGTGTCAGTGCAAGCCACAACAAACAAGTGAAATAATATTTAGGAGATAGGTTGGGATCGCTTCTCTGGGATTATAAAAGGAAAACACACAAAACACACTCACTCATCTTTCATCCACATTAGTGCTACTGTGTAATTGAATAGTGTTAACTGTGTAAATGCAATTCTGTCAAAATTTTATGTTCATCATGTGTATCAAGTAGTAGTGGCAGCAATGTATAACAGTCAATAATAGTTAGTCAACGTCATAGTCATCATGTCAAGACCAATGTTTGCCAAGCCAGATCAAAATGTACGGTTGCTGAACAACTGTCAGTGAGCCAAACAAATGCTTCTTCTCTCAAAAAAAAAGTATGTACTGCTTATTGATTTAACAAAGTGTGTGTAGACAATCTTCCTTCTACTTAAGTGTTCGAGTCTGCCATCTTCATCCTCCTTGTTCCATATAAACCAACAAAAAATAAATATACTCCTCATTTACTTTACCTCTTATCCACCAAAACTCCCATAAACCTCAGCATCACATAATCTCAATACTTCACTAATACCTCTTCAATACGTCGATCATCAATATCATTTACCTTACCTCTTGTCCACGAAAACTCCAATAATCATCTACTTCACATACTCTCAATACCTCAATAATACGTTGATACATATAAACCTCAGCACCAATATCATTTCACTTCCATAACAACTCTTTCCTCTAGTCAGTCTCCTCGAACAAGTACAGATAAAAACCTAATGCAAACCTCATCATCCCATACAATCCGAAGACACAGTGTCCACACACAACCTCTGTGTAATCCATCTGACACAAATTTTCTACTCATTATAAATTATAAGATACATTTTGGTTCCTTGTCCATCATTAAATAAAAGAAATGCATACATGACCTCTAACAGACTTAGTTCGAATAACTCTCAGTAATTAAGTACGATTACGGAGTGTGAATGATCATAATATTTCACAGTGTGTACACCACTTCAAGAATCATAGCAGAAGCAAACATGTGGAGTATTTTTTGTGTCAAGTGTCACCTCCTATTTCAATTGCTCACGAAGAAGGCAGTGTAATAACTGTCAATGGTCTAAACCTAGTTTTGGTATGTCATGTCATTAGCTTCCTTCCTATTAGCATAAATTTATACAGCTTCCATAAAACCTCCAGCTCATGTGACTTCTATGACTTTCTTGTACTAATGTCGTTCGTCGAATTACTGCAGTTCATTTTCTTATCTTAAAATATAAGGCACTAAGCGTAAGCAAAACATGCAATAGCGAGTAAATATACCAGTAGAGAACAGAATGTCAACAAGTGGATGCAGCACAATTCCTACAACGAGGCTCTGCCAAGCGAACAATCTATAATTAATACCACAGTGTAACCTAAACTCTATGTTCGTACACTGTACATCAGCATTGCTATATACTAAATTGAAGAGTAGTTATGACAACAAAACAGAAATGTGTAAATATGCAATCCATACGCACAGCAGCAAACATGCCTTACACAATAAACAGGTCATTAGCATCACATCGACATAAGCAAATAAATGTTCATATGTAATCTTAATAAGTACCCATGAAGGCGCAAGCAGATAAATCACAAAGTATAACTTACATATCTAACCACAGTCAGCACAATTAATCAGGTGACAATTATAATTTAAATAAATAAGCACAGCAGGCACATAATAAAAAATATGACATCAGTGAAAAAGCATAGCAGCCAAGCGATGCATAATATACACAAGTAATAACACTGTTCATTAATCAATAATTGTCAAAATCAGTAAATGTACACAAGCACGTCGCTTCACAAGTAAATTCATAGAACATAAAATTTAGCACAAAGTATGAGTCACGTAATCGCGAGCAGCAAATTACGTCTAAAGTACGTACCTAAGTGGAATTATGTTACCTGAAAAATAAACTCAATTAACCGTTACCTTTTTTTTGTCTATTACTTTCTTCTTCGAAATGACATTCTTCCTGAAAATTTTCTCCAAAGCAAGTCGTCTTAACGTCGGACACGCACAGAATTTACCTGAAGGTCTTAAATACTTTATACAACCGTATCCTGAAAAATACTGAACGTTAATAACATAATTTATGAGGTCACCATAGCTTTATACTGAATTTAATCCGAGAAATTAGACTGTGTATTTGTTTACGTCTGTCAGTGCATTCGCACTGAGCGCTCGATCAGCTGTAGGCGCGTGACGTAGGAATTCATTGTTTGCGGTCAACGACTGCCTTGTGCGGCGCGCCGACTTGACTGTTGCTTTGAGTATGTGCCGCCGACAAAGACAGCGCGGTATCCTTGTACTCTCTCTATGTTTACGTATAGCTATTAGTTTCTCACAAGTATGTCATTCCACAAAAATTTTAACGTTTGATATATGATGTATTCCTTTAGAGCGTCGAGATTTAACAGTTTCTACTTCAACAGTGTTATCATGAATAATTTTGCGAACTCTATATGGACCGTTATAAAGCAGAAAAAATTTGCGACACAAGCCTTTTCCTTTATGAGACAAACGATGAGACTTAATTAACACCTTCTGACCAACTGACAAGATTTTTAAACGACCAGGACGCTTAGCTGATTTCTCTCTTCTAGCAGCTGCAGATGCAATATTTTGCAGAGCCAGGTTCACAACTTCAGAATGCCGCAGTTTCCGTGAAGGCGGAAAAGGAACGATTTCAGAAATGCGATTTGTTGGTACTTTATTTTTTAATATCAATAGAGGCGGAAAAGAAGTTGAGTCATTAGGAAGTTCATTCAGAATGTTTTGAAAAATATGAAGATACTGATCCCAAGTTCTGTGATTCTGATGACAATAAAGACGGCACAATTTATTGATTTCCTTCATCCATCTCTCTGAAGCATTAGACTGAGGGTGAAAAAGTGAAATGAAGATTGGTTTAATTTTCCGACGCCGTAGAGTACGAAGCCAAATTTTAGAGCGAAACTGTGATCCATTATCTGATATAACCTTATCAACATGACCAACTTCTTTAAGAAAATGTTTGATGAAAGCATTAGATACTGAACGAGCTGTTGCCTTGCGTAAAGGTGTAAAACACACATATTTTGATGTCAATTCCACTGCTACGAAAATGTACGCAAAACCATTAGTAGAACGAACCACTGGACCGAACAAATCGACTGCAGCCATGTCCTTTAATTTCGCTGGAATGATAGGAAACAACGGTGCTCTGTGAGAAACTGTTGGCGGCTTAGCCTGCTGACATAATTTGCATTTGGCAAGAACAGATCGAATACGTTTTTCCATATTATTGAAGTAGCAATTTTCCCGTAATTTATGAAAGCATTTTCTGGGACCAAAGTGCGCATAACTGAAATGTGTGTACCAAATCAATTTATTGACCCACTCATCAGGAATACAAACTAACCAAACAGAGTTTTCGACCGATTTTCGTTTAAAAAGAATATCATTGCGAACTAAATAATGCTGTCTAATCGCTACGCTTTCCTTTCTCCTCCACTTCTCCTTAATGTCCTTCCAGATTGGATCCTTGTTTTGCTCCTTAGCGATGTCCTGGAGCGAAGACGAAATAAAGTTCTCAAACGCAACACCCTGAATATACATCAAACAATAATGGTTTTCTTTGCAGTCCTCTTCAGCTCTTTGTTTCAAACCCATAGGTGCACGTGATAAAGCATCAGCAACAATATTTGAAGATCCCTGTATGTAAACAATGCTAAAATCAAATTCCTGTAGATACAACGCCCATCGTGACAATCTGCCGTGAGTTAATTTTGTTGACATAAGAAATTCCAGAGCTCGATGATCGGTGTAAACCTTAGTATGTCTGCCAAACAAAAATGTGCGAAATTTTGTGAAAGCCCATACAACAGCCAAAGCTTCAAGTTCCGTAATCGAATAATTCTTTTCGGATTTAGAGAGAACACGACTTCCAAATGCAATAGTCTTCTGTACTACAACGCCGTTTTCTTCTATCTCTTGAAATAAATGTGCACCTAGGCCTTTGTATGATGAGTCCGTCGCCAAACAAAAATCTTTAAATAAATCCGGATGTGAAAGAAGTGGAGCAGCAACTAAAGCATCACGAAGTTGTTCAAATTCTGACTGAGCTTCCTCATCCCAACACCAATTAGAATTTTTTCCAGCTAGTTCACATAAACGAGGTGTGGCCAAATTGTCCAATCTAACAAAGCGTCTAAGAAAATTACAGACACCCAGGAAACTACGAACATCACGTTTTGTGGTAGGAACAGCATAATTACGAATAGCGTCTAGTTTCTCTGGATCGGGAAGAATACCTTCTGTAGAAATAATGTGACCGAGAAATTTCACCTGAGAACGACCAAATTCTGATTTTTCCAAGTTCACTGTCATGCCAACTCGTGCAAAAATACGTAATAATGAATCCAAAAATTTTGTTATGCACATTCCAGGAACGTTTAGCAATAAGAATATCGTTAACATATGAAGTAATATTGTCACGAAGATAAACAGGTAAAATTTCGTTTCAATTACGAATGAATGCTGCAGAAAATATAGTAAGTCCAAACGGTAATTTCCAAAGTCACTTTTGGGTAAAATCGTCATATCCGGTTAATCTTTACCTACTGTCTAGATAGATGGATAGTAGAAGAGTTGTTTTTATAGATGCAAAGAATAGTGAAAGAGTAGGCAGCGGTGCAGAAAACTAAAAGGGAAATAGCACCACTACAGCTCGGGGCCCTGTGAGCGCTACGGCACATATTCACTTAGTGTAGTGAATCCCCTGAGGGCCTTAATAGCTGCACATAATTTCCAGTTTGTGACACTGTGGCAAATCTGGCGGAAGTGCGCACGTAAATCGATCCAACCATGAACATGGACGTATGTCATTCCTAGAATTGCAAAAGATCTTAAATTTCCGAACAGTCAAGAAGTGTTTACAGTCAAAGCTTCCGCCTCGTGGCGACAAAGACCTACCGCGTCTGTCCCAGTTTGAATGTCGATTATTGTCAAGTTCGCGCGCCTGGCGTTCTCTTGTTGTGTCCCGTAAATGAAATAAATTACTTTCTTCAAACCCCTCTGCTATCTGTGATTCTAAATTTCTTTCGCTGTCTTTTCCTACAATTTCCCCTTCAATTTGTTTGACTTGCTTTCGTAATGCCTCAACTTCCCTTTTAACACGTTCATTAAATTTTCCCTGATTTTCAACATGCTTATTTATGTTCTGGTACTCTTCGGTTTCTGCAAATGGTAATGGAGCTGTATCATCCGAATCTCTATCCCCATTTAAACTAAGACTTGTCAATTTATCTGAAATCTCTTCAACTCTTTCCGATAAGTCACCTATTTTTTCTTGCTGTTTATTTACGTCTTCCGTAAGTGTCGCGACTCGGGTTTCAGTGTTGACACATTTGGTAGTTAACTGTTCATATTGTTGTGTTAGATTATTTATTCTGTCATTTGGTACGGATTCCTCGATTCTCTCAAATATCTCATCCTTATCGTGTGCACATTGTAAATTTAACTCTGAAAATTTCTGTACTATCACGCGATCTCTCTCCTCCTGTTCTCTATCCTGTTCCCTTTGTCTAATCTCTACTGCAATTAATCTATTATTGTGAGAATTCAAAATCGGTTGTACTTCTTCTCTGATTTCTTTCTTTAATTCATCTTTCATGTTTTTGAAACAAGTCCCTATTCGTGAATCTAACCGTGTTTCCATTGTTTCCATCTCTGTTTTAATTTCAGATCGTAACTGTGATCCCACTGTTTTTAATTCAGATCCCAAAGTTCCCATCTCTGTTTTAATTGTTCCAATCTCTGTTTTAATTGTTCCTATTTGTGAGTCAAACCGTGTTTCCATTCGTGCTCCCAAATTTAATATAGCACTCATCAACTGCTCCATATCTTCTGTCGCTAATCTCGTATTCTGTAAATTTTCTGATTGAGAAGAATTTTGAAATGGTTCCGGACTATTTTCCCGACTTATTACATTGTTTTCCACTTCATTATCCATCATACTGTTTTCCTCTGTTGGCGAGTTCGCCATGTTAACAATTTCGTCATTCTCACTGTCCATCATTTTTGCCTTTTTCATCGACCGCGTAATCATTTACAAAACATACAAACTCGTCACTATATGAAAATTGCACACAATGACACTTTATCTCCAACAATACCATTCACACGAAATGTTTCCCTCAAACACGATTAATCGAACAATTGAAATAATTGCACTAATTGTCAAACCCGTAGACAAGACAACAGAAATGAAATTTTGCAAAATAAATACCATTAGAAGAATGACAATTACCAAATCTACACATGCAATATAGACTACAATTACTAAACTACCAATTACTACAACAATACTACTGTCTACACAATCAGAAGAATTCCAAGGGACGATCCTGGCAGGGTCGCCACGTGCATGGGGGCTCAATTAAATGTAATGAAAATGATTTTGATTTCTTGCTTTAGCAGCTGTCTGTCCGATTACGAAGTCTCGTAACGGTTGGCCCTGACTAGTATTATTACGCTATCTGACTGCATAGAACAATAACAAAGAATGAAATGGAAATTTTCATTAACACAATTAATTAATTAAGTCCCCAGCAACTATAAAACCTACGAAACCAAAGCACAAGTGTAACTGTTCTGTGTGTGGAAGTATGACTCAACGTACGCATCTGGCACGGTTCTTCTTCAACAACACAAGAAATTTTAAATATCATTTATACTGAATTAATTAAAGAAAATAGAAATACCATAATTACTCAAGAAAACCAGAATTGCACTCTAATCCAAGAACACAAGCCAGATGCTTTGTTGACTGAACCTGTAATGACGCATTATTTAAAACATGGAAATAATGAAAAATAAATCAAGTTTCGTACCTTCATATATTGACCAAAATCACTCTCATAATTACAATGTATCTCCACACCGACTCGCTATTACCACATCTCAACAAGAACTTTTCAGTATCACATCTCAGCAAGCACTCCCTACTAGCACATCTCAACACGAACTGACTGCTACCAGTCCTCGACAAGCACTGACCTCTAGCACATCTCAATAATGACTGCCCGTGGAGGCGGCGGAACAATGCTCTCTAGCGATCTCTGGCGCTGTGGCTCAGTGTAGCCACCTTTCAATGTATCCCCCCCCCTCCCACCCCTGCCAGCATTGCCAGTGTTAATATGTACACACATCAATGTGTCGATTGTTTTTCTCTCTGTACGGAACAACCTTCCCACAAAGATGGCACAAACTGTATGGCCTGATGTTTTCTGCATGGCTGTATTGAACCACTAAGTGGACTACGCCTGTCAGTATAGACTAAGCATTCTGCGTCCATGCGTCCACACTTCACAATCTGACCTGCTCCCCAGGGGAAAGTAAGCATTAATGGCTGGCTCTTGCCATACTTAGAGGTACTAATCTTCTATAATCCGGGTGCTGCACAGTTGGTACGATGCTATGATAAATGTCTAAGTTGGAGCGATGACTGTGTAGAAAAGTAGAAGGAAGGTGTAACTAAAAGATTCAAATAAAACATTTTTGATTTTTACTGTGGTAGCCATTTCACGATCTATTGGACCTTGAAAAAAGAATAGACCTCGTACATTGAGCCTATAATCATAAAAAACTTAAATCGAAACATCCTTTGGTGACGCTTGGAATCGTTCACACAATAATGAGAAACAAAAGATAAATACGAGGTGTGGCTAGAAAAAAACCGGACTAGTACTGGTGAAACAATAAAACGAATGCAATAAGGCTGAAAGTCGCGTGGCCTGTCACGTGACTCTCGCTCCACCTACTGCTCGAGTTTCATCTGCCTCCTGCACTCAGTCTGCCCGTGGCGTCTGTTTTAAGTAGTTGACGTTTTGTCTGTGCGTCGGAAAATGTTGAGTGTACAGAAAGAACAGCGTGTTAACATCAAATTTTGTTTCAAACTAGGAAAATCTGCAAGTAAAACGTTTGTAATGTTACAACAAGTGTACGGCGATGATTGTTTATCGCGAACACAAGTGTTTGAGTGGTTTAAACGATTTAAAGATGGCCGCGAAGACACCAGTGATGACACTCGCACTGGCAGACCATTGTCAGCAAAAACTGATGCAAACATTGAAAAAATCGGTAAACTTGTTCGACAAGATCGCCGTTTAACAATCAGAGCAGTGTCTGAGTTAACAGGAGTTTCCAGGATGTCAGAACAAATCATTCTTCAGCGTTCCTTCTGTTCAATTGTGAGACACTTTGGAACCATTTTTGAACACACTTTGTTCATGTTGAAACTTTCATGAAGAATCTGCCTAACACTTTCCTTGTCAACTCCTGTTAACTCAGACACTGCTCTGATTGTTAAACGGCGATCTTGTCGAACAAGTTTACCGATTTTTTCAATGTTTGCATCAGTTTTTGCTGACAATGGTCTGCCAGTGCGAGTGTCATCACTGGTGTCTTCGCGGCCATCTTTAAATCGTTTAAACCACTCAAACACTTGTGTTCGCGATAAACAATCATCGCCGCACACTTGTTGTAAGATTACAAACGTTTCACTTGCAGATTTTCCTAGTTTGAAACAAAATTTGATGTTAACACGCTGTTCTTTCTGTACACTCAACATTTTCCGACGCACAGACAAAACGTCAACTACTTAAAACAGACGCCACGGGCAGACTGAGTGCAGGAGGCAGATGAAACTCGAGCAGTAGGCGGAGCGAGAGTCACGTGACAGGCCACGCGACTTTCAGCCTTATTGCATTCGTTTTATTGTTTCACCAGTAATAGTCCGGTTTTTTTCTAGCCACACCTCGTAAATAGAGCTGTTCACTTTCTGGTGCACTATCAACAATTCCCCATCGTTGATGGCAGTATCCTGTCTGGTAATATACCGATAATTATTTATACTGCAGCACCGAGAAGAAGCTGTATGACATAAACGAAAATTGGAAGGCGTGTTCCTACATTTGAAAGATGATTTCTATTACATTTCGAGCCAGTCACATCAGAGTGGCGCTAGCAGCACCACTATGAGGATGCGAATAAGCTTTGCTTTAAATTCACTATGAATCGGTCGTGAGTTTTAGTTTCCTCTGAGACTGGACGTGGTGAGTTGATGTTAATCAGGAATGCCTTTAAGGTCTCAAAGAGGCCATTAAAAACACCTCATTGGGTCCGAACGAGGTTATGTAATACATCGATGAGAAGCTGGATGTTCCTTCTACGGTACCGCAGAATGGCTTGGCAGGAATGTATCCACCGCATCTGAGGCTGGCAGCGGTGGTTACGGGAATATACGGTCGCAAGAAGACATAGCTTCAGACTACAACGTGGTACCATCGAGAGCGTAGACCATCGCGATCGGCTTATAGCTCTGGCGCATCATATTGTACTTTATGCAGTAATTGGGGCAGCACTTGTCACCAGAGGGACACACCGAACTGTTACAAATGGGTCGCTTTAAGAACAGCTCCGAACCGGACGCTCTGTAGCGTGCATTCCACTGACCACAAACCACCGCCGTTACCGACTTGAGTCGCGTCAGACGAGAGCTCACTGTAGGGCAGAATGGAGGTCCGTTGTGTTTCCTGATGAAGGCTGTTTTGTCTTGGTGCCAGGGATGACCGTGTGTTGGTTAGGTTGAGGCAAGTTGAGGGGCTGCAACCAGCCTGTTTGCATGCCATAGGCAGTGGACTTATCACCCGGATTCACGGCCTCAGGCGCATTTTCGTACGACAGCAGGATCACTTTTGTGATTATCATATGCATCCTGACTGCAAATTTGTACGTCAGTCTGATGATTCGACCTGTTGTGCTGCCATTGATAAACAGCATGCCAGGAAGTGTTTTCCAGCAGGATAACGTTCGCATATATTGCTGTTGTAGCCCAACATGGTTTACAGAGCGTGGACATGTTGTCTCGGCCTGTTCGATCACCAGAACTGTCTCCAAACGAGCACATATGGGACATCATCAGACGACAACTTGACCTTCATCCATAACCAGCAGTAACCGTCCTTCTATTGACTGACCAAGTGCGGCAGGCACGGAACTCCATACTACAAACTGACATCCTGCACATGTACAACACAATGCAAGTTTGCATCTATATATTCAACATTTTTGCGGTTACACCGCTTATTAATGTAATAGCATTTCACATAATCCATTTGTTTGTTATACGAGGGCAGTTCAATAAGTAATGCAACACATTTTTTTTCTGAAACAGGGGTTGTTTTATTCAGCATTGAAATACACCAGGTTATTCCCCAATCTTTTAGCTACACAACACTATTTTTCAACGTAATCTCCATTCAATGCTACGGCCTTACGCCACCTTGAAATGAGGGCCTGTATGCCTGCACGGTACCATTCCACTGGTCGATGTCGGAGCCAACGTCGTACTGCATCAATAACTTCTTCATCATCCGCGTAGTGCCTCCCACGGATTGCGTCCTTCATTGGGCCAAACATACGGAAATCCGACGGTGCGAGATCGGGGCTGTAGGGTGCATGAGGAAGAACAGTCCACTGAAGTTTTGTGAGCTCCTCTCGGGTGCGAAGACTTGTGTGAGGTCTTGCGTTGTCATGAAGAAGGAGAAGTTCGTTCAGATTTTTGTGCCTACGAACACGCTGAAGTCGTTTCTTCAATTTCTGAATAGTAGCACGATACACTTCAGAGTTGATCGTTTGACCATGGGGAAGGACATCGAACAGAATAACCCCTTCAGCGTCCCATAAGACTGTAACCATGACTTTACCGGCTGAGGGTATTGTGACAGCACTACCAACAGAGATGTCAAGTTGAGCACTGAGTTGTTTGATGGTGATCCGTCGATCATCTCGAACGAGTGTGTTCGCACGCTCCGCCATTGCAGGAGTCACAGCTGTGCACGGCCGGCCCGCACGCGGGAGATCAGACAGTCTTGCTTGACCTTGCGGCGATGATGACACACGCTTTGCCCAACGACTCACCGTGCTTTTGTCCACTGCCAGATCACCGTAGACATTCTGCAAGCGCCTATGAATATCTGAGATGCACTGGTTTTCCGCCAAAAGAAACTCGATCACTGCCCATTGTTTGCAACGCACTTCCGTTACAGACGCCATTTTAACAGCTCCGTACAGCGCTGCCACCTGTCGGAAGTCAATGAAACTATACGAGACGAAGCGGGAATGTTTGAAAATATTCCACAAGAAATTTCCGGTTTGTTCAACCAAAAGTGGCCGAGAAAAAAAATGTGTTGCATTACTTATTGAACTGCCCTCGTACATATACAGTAACAGCTTCTATTATGACAATCGGCACCCCACGATGATGATGGTGGAAGTCATAGAAAACTTGTCGTCCAAAACTTGAGGCATCACTCAATCCAGACACCTCAAAGAAACGGAAAAAATATGCAAGAATTGTTGGTTCAAATGGCTCTGAGCACTATGCGACTCAACTACTGAGGTCATCAGTCGCCTAGAACTTAGAACTAATTAAACCTAACTAACGTAAGGACATCACACACATCCATGCCCGAGGCAGGATTCGAACCTGCGACCGGAGCGGTCGCTCGGTTCCAGACTGTAGCGCCTAGAACCGCACGGCCACTCCGGCCGGCGCAAGAAGTGTTCTGAAGCAGCTGTCACTTATTCATGGCGATCTTCTTGCTGACATGGCGCCGACAGAAAATGTACATGACGACGATTGCAGCGTTGCAGTAAACTGTTAATAGCCCTAAACATACCAGATGCCTCTACGGAGCTAAGTAAATTTCTACAGTAGTTACGTGTACCGTTAGAAATACATGTGTCTTGCAATTCATGTGACAGTATTAGTCACAATCTTAAACTATACATTTTGATTTCGCTTAGTACTACTCAGTACTAAGTCAATGCATCCATGACGAGCCCGTCCTGATGTTTTAAGTCTGCTGTCTTCAACAAGCAAATCTTAGCCATTCTGCAAATATTCACACGTAGGTGTGCTAAATGCATTTAATATTCACTCACAGGCGTGCAGGCAAGCACAAACGCACGCCCAAACACTCGATATCTTGTACGAAACATGCGACGGTATCCAACGGTTACTTCTGAGTTGTTGACCTACCAGAGAGCATCCCACGCGAGTAAATCCATTGCGTCTTTATCTCTGGTTACTCGTACTTTAGGTACTTAGGCTGCGCACGGCTCTGTTTAAAAAGAATGGCTCCATGTAATCATGGGTTCAAGCCGCACACGTCTGCTTTCATGCCCTGCAGCTAATTCGCTGCAAATAATAACCTGTAGCTGTGATCGTGCAGTCCAATAATGTATGCATTATCTACAAATGCGATTTATAGAATCTACTGAAATACAAAATAAAAGTTAAATGAATAACTTAATAACATGTGTTTTATTCTAACGTCGGCAATTGATGCAGACGACAGAGAATTATATATCGAATAATGTTTATTCAAGAAAAGACATCTTAAATAAACGGGAAGTGGTCCTACGATGTTCAGTTAACATACAAACAGAAAATGCCCTTATCAAATGTAGTAAAGTTCCGTTGAGATCGTTACGAGAATGGCAGCAAAATTCCGTAACTGAACAGTAATCGAAGATTCGCGAAACTAAGTCCATTTCGTGATCACAATACACGAAATATTCACCAGCTCAACAAGTTCACAGTGTAACGTGATGAATTAAAAATTATCACCAGCAATACAAAGATAGTAACTCATATTCGATCTATCCCCAGTTCCATAATACAAGCGGAAAACGTTAATTTCCTACTCTGGAGCCCGTTCAGACCTCTGGAGAGATAAAGTCCCCGCGGAAGTTATTGTAGCGGCCAGTATCAGCCCCCCTATACGACTGAATCATCCTTGGTACCATAGGCAGATCAGCCTTCTTCCAGCACTAGGCACAAAGTCGCCAGAATCGCTCCCTTGAGCTCTTCACTGCGAAAGTTCCAGTCTCCACTTGACTCCAGCAGTGTTCGGCTATTGTCTGCTTTTCCATTGGCTGGACGCTGTCCCAACAAAAATAGATCGTTCTTACGTTCTACAGACATCATTTGACTCTACTTAACAACTTTCCAGACTAAACTAATATATTATAGCAATATTCAAACAAAGAAATGTTATAAATATTTGGTCGCTCTAAGGTCATTCACAATAATTACAAATATAGGTTTTTCATACATAAATAACTCATTATTCTTGCGCAAGTGTGCCCACATTAAATGACAAAGAATTGCCGTTAAATGTAACATAAACAATTAGTCATGCCCTCTTGACAGAAGCTTATTTTGGTTTCCTTGTCAGTTGTGGTGTCCACTAACAGATGTGATTGACCGCTTTTAAATGAACAAATTTTTATTGCACTTGCAATAACATTTAAGTAAAGTTACTGGCAAAATAGTAAACAGTTTATGAAATAAATACACAAGCATGATAAAATATGAGGTATTCAATAGACAAACATGGTAAAATATGAGGTATTGATGCAGTATTCACTTGCTACGTGAATGTGGAGAATATGATGGTCTGACAAACATTTACATAATGAAAAGATACAAAAAACATAATAAATCAGGAAACAAAAGAGATACAAATATGTACCGTTCAGAGAAGACAGCTACACTGGAAAGCTATCATCTGACATACCGTATGTTGAAATTGAATGAAGCGTTTAAAAGTTGTTGATTCAGTGGTTCATTGTGAAAATATTTATTCACTGTGAAACATTAAGTTCTGTAGCTCTAAAGATATTGAAATACTGTTGTGTCACTGGATGCACCTCATTTTTTGGGATCACCGATGTATTCAGATTTGCATTAATATTTGGCTGTAAATTATTATAGACTCTCAAACTGTTGTACGAAGCCATCTTTCAACTTGGCCAACGCTTAGCCATTTCTTCTAGCTGTTGAGTGGTACTTAAGTAAATAAATTAGTGAAATCAAAGTGAAGTAGAAATTAGAATATAAATGAAAAACTTGGTTTAGTTTAGAGAGTTACATACTGGCAAACAGCGGGCAGAACAGCAGAGCAGAAGAGACAATGACCGTGAAGTCAGCAAGTTCCACATAAGCGGACGCTGTCGATTCAGCCGTCAGGGCATCGCCCGACTGGCTCACGTGTTTCTCAGTTGTCACATGTGAGCAAAGGCCCTCGCCTACATTCCAAGAGCCAATGACCAACGTTAAGAAGATTCTTCGAGAAGCTTTTCAACGTGACAGAAGAGTCAATGACCGTCTCACGTGTTTCTCAGTCGTCACATGTGATCAAAGGCCCTCGCCTACATTCCAAGAGCCAATGACCAACGTTAAGAAGATTCTTCGAGAAGCTTTTCAACGTGACAGACGAGGCAATGACCGTGAAGTCGTTCACCTCCAATGGACTGAAGTGAATAAATACGCGAGACGCAGTGGGCCCGACGAGACGAAGGAAGAAGAGAAGAGTAGCGGTAGTTGTCAGTCAGTTTCGGTGCTGAAGAGCGTCATGCAAGAAGAGACTACATCATGCACAGACGCACCAAGTCCGCCGCTGTAATGGAATAGCAAGCAGCAGCCTCGGCGCCAGAAGACAGAAGTTAAAAGGTATTTGAAGTCTGATTTTTACATACCCGGGTGACTCGTGAGGACGGGAAGGAGACGGCCTCACATCAGCAGTCACCTGTGAGCTGGGATGAAGATCTGACAGCCGAAGACTGGCAAGCGGGAGTCCGTTGTTCGAGTCCGGGACACTGACCTTCCCCCACCGCGCCGCTCCGCTGGCCGACGCACAACACACGCGACCGCTTAGAGAAGAAAAACACTGGGACGCCACATCCAAGGTATCACCATCCGATGCACGACTTCGCTCGCAATAATTAAACGGGCCACCTCGCGCTGCGCGTCTCTAGTCAGCTGGGCGAGACGGCGACACGAGATACACACCGCTACGCGTAATCAAACGCCGCCGCTGCCGCAGCAGAAGGCTTCGCAAACGACACAGCTGCCGTTCTCCGAGCCAGAACATCGAGTAAGTAAACAGTTGTACGAAACTTGCAATAAAAGTTATCTTATGTAAAAATGTTGTTTCATTCTACCTCATAGCCGAGCCAAGGAAGAACCCACCCTGCCCACATGTTGTTAAGAGAGAAAAATTAATTAATTTAGTATTTTCACCCTGACATAATGCTTTAGAATGCTCATCCTGACAATTGACTAGCATCAAAAGAGAAAACCCAGTTACATTTAGTGTCAGAACTGTTACATAGCATTGTCTGTCCTCTGAAGCGTCAAAATTCCCCGTACGGGGATTTTCCCCGTTTATGGGCAAATTTTTGTGCCCGCACCTGTACTCGCCAGCGATGGTCCCTTCCTCTGGAGCGGTTACGGCACTTTGACAGCCATGAGTTGTCCGCCAGCACTGAGCCATACAACAAGTTCATCTTACCTCGTACCAGTACTGGGCGGCCGATCAACTCGCCTAATTACGAGTTATGTTGCAAACACGCGTGCCCTACCAAATCTTTTTTATGTAGCGCAGAATGACTTTCAGATCCGTCACTTCGTTTTGTGTCATAGTGGTAGACATTATAAGTTAAAAGGTCAGTAAATCTTTTAACCATAATGAAACCACCTACCTAATGAATTATAGGTGCTCAGTTGGAACACCTAAATTCAATTACAATCGCCTGTCAAAGTCCGTACCTAAGGGAAGAATTGTTAAAAGGAAATACTTGAATGGGTGTGTTGATGAATTAAAATAACATACTATAGGTGTTATTTTTATCCAGAATTGTCGATTTCTTGAGTGTCAGGACCTTAAAATACACTCCTGGAAATGGAAAAAGGAACACATTGACACCGGTGTGTCAGACCCACCATACTTGCTCCGGACACTGCGAGAGGGCTGTACAAGCAATGATCACACGCACGGCACAGCGGACACACCAGGAACCGCGGTGTTGGCCGTCGAATGGCGCTAGCTGCGCAGCATTTGTGCACCGCCGCCGTCAGTGTCAGCCAGTTTGCCGTGGCATACGGAGCTCCATCGCAGTCTTTAACACTGGTAGCATGCCGCGACAGCGTGGACGTGAACCGCATGTGCAGTTGACGGACTTTGAGCGAGGGCGTATAGTGGGCATGCGGGAGGCCGGGTGGACGTACCGCCGAATTGCTCAACACATGGGGCGTGAGGTCTCCACAGTACATCGATGTTGTCGCCAGTGGTCGGCGGAAGGTGCACGTGCCCGTCGACCTGGGACCGGACCGCAGCGACGCACGGATGCACGCCAAGACCGTAGGATCCTACGCAGTGCCGTAGGGGACCGCACCGCCACTTCCCAGCAAATTAGGGACACTGTTGCTCCTGGGGTATCGGCGAGGACCATTCGCAACCGTCTCCATGAAGCTGGGCTATGGTCCCGCACACCGTTAGGCCGTCTTCCGCTCACGCCCCAACATCGTGCAGCCCGCCTCCAGTGGTGTCGCGACAGGCGTGAATGGAGGGACGAATGGAGATGTGTCGTCTTCAGCGATGAGAGTCGCTTCTACCTTGGTGCCAATAATGGTCGTATGCGTGTTTGGCGCCGTGCAGGTGAGCGCCACAATCAGGACTGCATACGACCGAGGCACACAGGGCCAACACCCGGCATCATGGTGTGGGGAGCGATCTCCTACACTGGCCGTACACCACTGGTGACCGTCAAGGGGACACTGAATAGTGCACGGTACATCCAAACCGTCATCGAACCCATCGTTCTACCATTCCTAGACCGGCAAGGGAACTTGCTGTTCCAACAGGACAATGCACGTCCGCATGTATCCCGTGCCACCCAACGTGCTCTAGAAGGTGTAAGTCAACTACCCTGGCCAGCAAGATCTCCGGACCTGTCCCCCATTGAGCATGTTTGGGACTGGATGAAGCGTCGTCTCACGCGGTCTGCACGTCCAGCACGAACGCTGGTCCAACTGAGGCGCCAGGTGGAAATGGCATGGCAAGCCGTTCCACAGGACTACATCCAGCATCTCTACGATCGTCTCCATGGGAGAATAGCAGCCTGCATTGCTGCGAAAGGTGGATATACACTGTACTAGTGCCGACATTGTGCATGCTCTGTTGCCTGTGTCTATGTGCCTGTGGTTCTGTCAGTGTGATCATGTGATGTATCTGACCCCAGGAATGTGTCAATAAAGTTTCCCCTTCCTGGGACAATGAATTCACGGTGTTCTTATTTCAATTTCCAGGAGTGTATAATCCTATCAAAAATTTGGTGCTACAATCTTGTAGCCCCAATTTTCCTGCTTCCCAGAATATATAATTTTCCTAGAATAAGACTTGGTTTATGAAATAATTCATTTAGAGACTGTGAGTTTACAGAAAAATCTTGGCGGGCTTTGGAAACCTGGTTGCACGTTAAAACTTCTAGCTGCAACTGAATCATAATTTCTGTCCATTTAACGATACTGAGCCAAGATTAATAAAAATAACGTCTTTGCCTAAGATCGCAATTACAATGTTACTTTTTAGTATGAGGCGTTGGCTGAGCTGTTTACCATACCGCTGAGGTGCAGTAAGTCCGGTCCTCGGTGACCTACAGGGAAGGGAAGGTACCGTAAGGTGACGCAATGTCGCGAAACAGATAACGTTTTATTGAATGAAAACTACTAGACGTGGTCCCAATATGGAGGGAAGTACAGATACTACCCCTCACAATGATATGTCAATGAAGTTACAAAACGGAACTAGCAGTCACTATAACAATTTGGTTTTTTACCATAAGACATGTAATAAATGATTTACCCGCTGAATTAAGCATGTAACCATTTAATAAGTGGACAACAGTTGTAGTCTTGAAATACAGCCTTGGCACATGAAAGCGTAAGATGCAGCTATATCCTAATATGGGCAATCACTGTGAAAGGAGAGCTTCTGTGAAGTTTGGAAGGCAGGAGACGAGGTACAAGCGGAACTGGGGCTGTGGGGAGGGGTCGTGAGTCGTGCTTGGCTAGAGCACTTGCCCGCGAAAGGTGAAAGTTCCGAGTTCGAGTCTCGGTCTAGCACACAGTTTTAATCTGCCAGGAAGTTACATGACGAACATAGCTTTCAGGTGAGTTAACTTTCAATGTGACGCACAGTGCGTGGAAATAACAGCGGTAAGTCACATTTCAGATACCACTTCCGTGTTGCATATCTTAGTAGTCCGTTCCACGCCATACCATAAATACCGGGTGGTCAAAAATTCAGTATAAATTTGAAAACTTAATAAACCACGGAATAATGGAGATAGAGAGGTAAAAATTGACACATATGCTTGGAGTGACATGAGGTTTTATTAGAACCAAAAACAATTGCTAAACGCTTGAAAGATCTCTTGCGGGCTTCGTTTGGTGATGATCGTGTGCTCAGCCGCCACTTTCGTCATTCTTGGCCTCCCAGGTCCCCAGACCTCAGTCCGTGCGATTATTGGCTTTGGGGTTACCTGAAATCGCAAGTGTATCGTGATTGACCGACATCTCTACGGATGCTGAAAGACAACATCCGACGCAAATGCCTCACCATAACTCCGGAGATGTTTTACATTGCTGTTCACAACATTATTCCTCGACTACAGCTATTGTTGAGGAATGATGGTGGACATATTGAGAATTTCCTGTAAAGATCATCATCTTTGCCTTGTCTTACTTTGTTATGCAAATTATTGCTATTCTGATCAGATGAAGCGCCATCTGTCGGACGTTTTGTGAACGTTTGTATTATTTGGTCCTAATAAAAACCCCTGTCATTCCAAGCATGTTTGTCAATTTGTACCTCTGTGTCTACATTATTCCGTGATTTATTCAATTTTGAAATTTATACTGACTTTTTGATCACCCGGTATATCCAGAGCAAAAATAAATATTACACGAGTAATTTTCATTGTGTAGTGGATAATTACTGCCTAAGATTTCGAGTATACATAGTTAACAAGTAAAGGAGCTTACAGTGGTTACGTGGCTGTTCCCACCAAGGTGCTCGACAGAGATATGAGAAGTAGTACGGGTGCGGGCACAAAGCTGTAACACGTTCTTACTGAGGAATGGCGCGCATTGTTTGGGTCCGGCGCTGCCGTGTGTCCCGCAGCGCAGCAGCCGCCGACGGCGCCCCGCGTCGCGAGACAATAGCTCGTCAAAGCTGCTGAGATCGGCCCTTGTCTCTAACACGCCTCCTGTGTCCCGCCGGGCGCTCAGGCCAAGCACCTCGCCTCCACAGCTCGCGAGCAAACCTGTTACTCATAATAACATCCACCTGCTTGTTTCGTGCCACCGCTTCCTCCGGTACTAAATCCCAGGAAAGAAACCGTGTACGGTAGTATTTCGTCCACGTCGGGCATTGAAGACACAAAGCGCTAGCTCACCCGCAGTAGTATAGCGGCTGCGGTATACGTACCTCTATATCTACATCTAAATAGATACTCTGCAAATCACACTTAGGTGCCTGGCAGAGGGTTCATCGAACCACCTTCACATTAATTCTCTATTATTCCACTCTCGAAGACCGCGGAAGAAGCGAACGCATATATCTCTCCGTGTGAGCTCTGATTTCCCTTATTTTATTATGATAATCGTTTCTTCCTATATAGCTCAGCGCCTACAAAGTATTTTCTCATTCGGAGCAGAAAGTTGGTGATTCAAATTTCGTCAGAACATGCAGCCGCAGCGAGAAACGTCTTTGTTTTAATGATGTCCACCAAAATCCTGTATCATATCCGTGACACTCTCTCCCGTATTTCTCGATAACACTAAACGTGCTGCTCTTCTTTGAACTTTTTCGATGTACACCGTAAATCCTATCTCGTAACGATCCCACACCGCACAGCAGTACTCCAAAGGAGGAAAAACAAGCGTAGTGTGGGCAGTCTTTTTAGTAGATCTGCTGCCCTTCTAAGTGTTCGTCCAATAAATCGCAGTCTTTGGTTCGCCTTTCCCACAACATTTTCTATGTGTTCTTTCCAGTTTAAGGTGTTCATAATTGTAATTCCTACGTATTTAGTTGAATTTACAACCTTTAGATTTGACTGATTTATCGTGTGGCTGAAGTTCAACGGATTTCTCATTATTTATGGTCAACTGCCAATTTTTCGCAACATACTGATAACTTCTGACGACCTTACTAGACTATAAACGACAGCATCATCTGCAAACAACCTAAGACGTCTCCTACGTCATTTATATACATAGGGAACAGCAAAGGTCCTATAAAATGCCAGAAATCACTTCTGTTTTACTCTATGACTTTCAGTCAATTGCCAGCCGTTGTGGCCGAGCGGTTCTAGGCGCTTCTGTCCGAAACCACGGTGAAGCTACGGTCGAAGGTTCGAATCCTGCCTCGGGCATGGATATGTGTGATGCACTTAGGTTAGTTAGGTTTAAGTGGTTCTAAGTCCAGGGGACTGATGACCTTACATGTTAAGTACCATAGTGCTCAGAGCCATTTGTACCATTTCTTCAGTCAATCTCTCTGACAGTCGCGTAAGTGAGAAGATATTCTATAAGCACGCACTTTGATTACAAACTGCTTTTGATCCACAGTGTCAAAAGCCTTCTGGAAATCTTTAAATACGGATTCAATTTGAAATCCCTTGTCAGTAGCACTCAACGCGTCTTGTGAGTTGTGTTTCACAAGAAAGGTGTTTCTAAATCAGTGCTGACTGTATGTCAATAGACCATTTCCTTCGAGGTAAGCCGGCCGGTGTGGCCGAGCGGTTCTAGACGCTTCAGTCTGGAACCGCGCGATCGCTACGGTCGCAGGTTCGAGTCCTGACTCGGGCATGGATGTGTGCGATGTCCTTAAGTTAGTTAGGTTTAAGTAGTTCTGAGTTCTAGGGGACTGATGACCTGAGATGTTAAGTCCCATAGCGCTCAGAGCCATGTTTTTTTTGTTTTTGTTTTTTTTTTTTTTTTTTTTTTGCACCTTTGAGGTAATTCATAACGTTCGAACACAATATATGTTCCACATTCGTACTGAATATCTACGTTAATGATATGGGCCTGTAATTTAATGGGTTATTCCTATTGCCTTTCCTGAGTATTGGTGTGATCTGTGCAACTTTCCACACTTTGGATACTGATCTGTCGAGCGAGCGGTTGTATATGGCTCTTAAGTATGGAGCTATTGCATAAGAATACTCTAAGAGGAACCTAATTGGCATACAGTGTGGACCAGAAGACTTCCTTTTATTAAGTAATTTAAGTAGCTTCACTACTCCAAGGTAACCTACTTTTAAGTTAGTCATCTCGTGCAGCTGTTATAGATTCGAACTGTGGAATATTTACTTCGTTTTCTTTGGTGAAGGAATTTCGGGAGGCTGTGTTTAGTAATTCTGCTTTAGCAGCACTGTCATCGTGCAGTCCTTAAGCATCAACTTGTAACACCATGGCTCTAATGCTCTACTGATTTATTTTGTCTCTGTTTCATTTTATTTTCAATCATTGAGCTTCGGTAAATGTGTTTGTTTGAATCGATAATATAAAATTGTATACTCCTTTCTTTATACAAACTTTGATGTCATGATTTGATTGTATGCTGTGTAGCATAACTATCATTTATATTCTTTGTCCCATTTGGAGGGAACAAAACTTAATATATATAATTGTAATTTTGTATGATAAATTTTTTGTAGACATGTTAATATGTGTAAAGGTTCTGTCTTATTTAATGTATTGGTTTGCTGTTATGTAAACTGCTGATCCTCACTTAGGGCTCTTAGTTATTCTGTATGTAAAAGGTGTAGGGGTTCCCCTCGGGAACGGTACAGCGCAACGCGCGCAAAATGTGGTTGGCCTAGGTGGAAAAGGTGGAACTGACAGTCAGTCGGGGACGAGCCAGCAGTCTGAGATGAGCTACGAGTCCGTGCGCTACTATGCAAAAGTTGCATAGTGCTGGTTTCGAGAGAGGCTTTTCTGTTATTTTCCAATGCCTCGGATGTTTGAATAAATAGCTGGGCTATTCTGGAATTCGTATCTATCTTCGCCACCAAGAAATGACAGAGTCCAGCAGTTTTGCTTGCAATTCCACCTACCAACATGCTGTGGCCACCACATTGCGCAATCGTTGCAACATATCATTATAATAATGTACAGTGAAGGATCAGCGTAATGGATATGTGATTGTGCTGAAATATAAGGTAAATTCATATCTGAATTTATGTACCTACCTTGACTTTTCTCCTCATCATAACACCTATCAGGGTCCTTTCCGTTTGAACTAAAGTGATTACCGAGTATCCTTACTGAAAGTACGTTAAAATTCAGTTTGCTAGTTAATGCCTATTGGACAAAGTAAAGTTAAAGTTAATGTGGCAATATAGTGCAGTTAAAGTAAATATTATTTGCTCAAAATAACTTTCCTATTAAAACTGCTATTTAAAGTGCTGTTGCTAACTTCAATATTAAAAGTCCTTAAGACTGAGGCTTATAAGGCAAATAATCACATTATTGTCTGTAATAAATCCAAAAAAGGTGAGTCAGTTTCTTGCAATTTGGTCATTATTGTGTTTCGCTGTAGTAAAAGTGAGAAAGCTGCAGTTGCGAAACTTTATATATTCATGTTTGCTATGTGTTTGTGTATCTTGTATATTAGAAGTGCAAGTTAATAGTAATATTATAAAGACCATTCACTTTATGTAAGCCTGAAAGTAATAGGGTGTTTCGGTATCTCTTATAATTTAGCAGATAGTTTGCGCTGCTCCAGTTGTTAGCTTCAATCTTAAAATATATGTGTGTCAGAGTTCATTGCACTCGCGTGTGGCCAAGTCCAGGTTGTGTTTGTCCGTTATAGTTACTTATACCTACTTTCTAAAACGAGAATGTTACTCATTCTCTTGCCTAGTTAGGCTGGCGGCCGTTTTCTTTATCCGTTGAACAGTGCAGATAGGCAAAATTTTGTTTGGTACTGTTCAAATATTTACGTAATTCTGACTTTCATTTCCGATAAGCCACCTCCGTTAGGAACAACACGGTCAACATAACAAAATTCCTCCCAGAGGGTAACACTGTCCTGCTGCTTTGTACCATAATTGCTTTTACAAAATAGTTTTATGTCACAACCTGTTTCTAGCATTGAGGTTATGGTGCAGTAATAACAGCAGACAGGAGTGTTATAAACTGCACCGACCAGCGCAGCGCCGTGAAACGGCATCGAGAAGGCGCTGACGCGCGCAGCAATGGAAGCAGCGAGCAACGCCATACCTGCATGAAGGTGCGTTTAACCAGCCATCTATCGCTCGTCATCTCCGAGTTCTGTCGCAATCTTCGAGAGCATCAGTACTGAGTAATAGGAAGACGATTCCGGGCGGGAATGCGTGACGGTCCTCGGCACGAATCCGTCCGACGCATTAATGTCGCGGTCCGGTGTGCTGGCCAGTCTGTGGATGGTTTTTAAGGCGGTTTTCCATCTGCCTCGGCGAATGCGTGCTGGTTCCCTTATTCCACCTCAGTCACACGATGTCGGAGATTGCTGCGCAAACACTGTCTACACGTACGGGTACACCATAATTGCCGGCCGCGGTGGTCTCGCGGTTCTAGGCGCGCAGTCCGGAACCGTGAGACTGCTACGGTCGCAGGTTCGAATCCTGCCTCGGGCATGGATGTGTGTGATGTCCTTAGGTTAGTTAGGTTTAAGTAGTTCTAAGTTCTAGGGGACTGATGACCACAGCAGTTGAGTCCCATAGTGCTCAGAGCCATTTGAACCATTTTTTTGAACACCATAATTACTCTACAACGCAAACATTAGGGTTATACTCGTCTGGTGTGAAACGTTCCCCGTTCCCGGAGTGGTGGGAGGGGCAACGGGGGACCGAGGGACCGGGGACCGAACTGCACAATAATCCTGGGTTCGGTGTTGGGCGGCGGTGGGGTGAGTGGACTGCTGTAGCCTGTTGTGGGGTTGGGTACCACTGAGGGCTAGGGCCGGGACGGAGCCTCTCCGTCGTTTCTAGGTCCTCAGCTCAATACAATACGATAAGAATACCATACTTAGCCTGAGTCTGCGAGTAGTAATAGGGAGTAATGTAACTGCATGTAGGAGACATAGGAAGCACAGGAATCAAGAGAATTTCTTGTCTTCTTCGCATTAAAGTTTTCTATTAATTAGAGCCTTTTTTGTGCAGATGATTTTGGATTCCGGGCACTGGCTATTGCAACTTCTCTCTTTCCTCGTCTATGTCTGTGCTGACTCGCACAGTAGCCGACACAACAGTCATCGATATTATTTCCGTTGCTATCGCTCAGAGAAAGCATTGATTGTGCTTCACCGCTAGTATACTTTACATACAACCAGACTCACTCTAAATTTTCTGTTAAGTTTTAAGACAAAGTTTCATTGTGGAAAATAGTATAAGCATCTCTCATTGACGTACGCTCTAATTTTCGAGACTCTGTGAAAGATCGCTAATCTCGGGTTACTTCCGTTTAAATTCAGCACGCTTTTTTCGTTGTTTCTGCAACAGTGTTCTAACCTGTTTTGCGTACCAAGGGTTATCAGCTCCGTCGTTTGTTAACTTATTTGGTATAAATCTTGCAATTTCTGTCGATATTATATCTTTCAATTCAAACCAAACGAGTTTTTATCTGCTTTTTTGAAGAGGTATACTTTTTATTTATTTTTGGAGGATTTGGGAGTTAGGGTATTCAGTCTCGCCACGACAACCCTGTGTTCCCTAATCCCTGTATCCGTTTTGAAGCTCGTTATTAGCTTAAGATTATTTGTTGCTAAGAGGTAAATGCGTTTAGCACACTTTCGGATGATATTTTAAGCGTACTTCCCGACTCAAACATGTATTTTCTTCAACATATCGATGGCAAATTGCAATCATCACCATCTATAATTGTTTGAGTCGGACATGTGTTTGAAATCCGACTCAAGCTTTCTTTGAGCCTTTTACCAGCTGTATCATGTGATTTGGGAGGTCTCTGAAAGGAAACAATTATAATTTTATTCCAGTTCCCAAGAATGACCTCTACCCATAGTAATTCACAGGAGCTATCTACTTCAATTTCGCTATAAGATAAACTACACTGCTGGCCACCGTAAATGCAACACCAAGAAAGACAAGAGGTAGCACAACAAAATTTATTTTGTAGATAACATGTTGACCAAGTATCAAATGATTACGTTTACAGACGTCTGTGACATGTGCTTCCTGCCAGAATCAGTAGCCAGAGTAGCCGCCATTGTTGGAGATCACCGCTGCCACACGTCTTGGCATTGAGTCAAAGAGACGTTGGATGTGTTCCTGGGGTACAGCAGCCCAAGCAGCTGCCACACGTTGCCAAAGATCATCTGGTGTGGCAGCTGGGGACGTAATCCGGGTCACTCGTTGAGCAACCATGGACCACATGTTTTCTATCGGCGAAAGATCCGGAGAGCGAGCCGGCCAGGGAAGCAATTCAATCTGGTTATTGACGAAGAACCTTTGGACAATGCGTGCCACTTGTGGTCGCGCATTATCCTGTTAAAATATGGATGTGGCCGAGCCCTGAAGGTAAGGAAGGACAACTGGCTCCAGCACCTCGGATATGTAGCGCCGGCTATTTAAAGTACCGGCAATGCGTACTAGGGGCGTGCGAGAGTAATATCCAATACCGCCCCATAGCATAATACCCGGTGCAAGACCAGTGTGGCGGTGCATAATGCAGCTGTCCAGCATCCTCTCTCTACGGTGTCTCCACACTCGAATCCGACCATCGTGGTGCTGCAGACAGAAGTGTGCCTCGTCAGTAAAGACAACGTCATTCCATTCTGCCGTCCACATCCGTCTGTCATCACATCATTGGCGACGGAGACGTCTGTGGTTCTGCGTCAATGGTAGACGAAGCAATGGACGTCTTCCGGACAGACCACTCTGCTGTAAACGGCGTCGAATGGTACGCGCAGACACTGGATGCTGTGCTATGGTTCGGGATGTCAGTGAGCGATCCGTCACTGCCATGCGCACAATTTGCCTATCAGCACGTGCAGTGGTGCACCGAGGTGAATGCGATCGACCACGTCGGTCCGTCGTACCCTCCTGCATCCAACTGTCACATATCCGCATTACAGTTGTTTGGTTTCGTCCAACACGACTAGCGATTTCTCTGTATGATAATCCACAATCTCGGTAAGCCTCTATCCTTCCTCTGTCGAACTCGGATACTTGATCAAAAGATGTTCGCTGTTGTCTACGAGGCATAACTGATCGTCTTGTGAAACAACCACAAGGTAAACACACGTGCCGAACGTACACTCGTCGAAATCGCCAAGCCTTAAATGGCGCTATGAGGTGGCGCCACAGGCGCGCGTGATGTGCGTCTGCGTTGAAATTCTAATCAGTTGCATATCTCATCGCTGCAAACTCATGGTGTAAATTTCACTTGATTCGGATGCTTCCTTCAGGGTGTTGCATTTACGGTGGCCAGCAGTGTACTTCTGCCAGCAACAAACATGCCATCACCAACTAATTGAGTTTAGCGTATCCTTTCTGAACGTCGTTAGGTCCCTCGCTAAAATTTCGGCTGAACTTATCTCCGGCCTTAGCCAGCTTTCAGTACCTATAACGATTTGAGTCTCAGTGCTTTGGAAATTGGAAATTTATGATAAGGTCTTAAGGGACCAAACTGCTGAGGTCATCGGTCCCTAAGCTTACACACTATTTAATCTAACTTAAAGTAACTTACGCTAAGGACGACACACACACCCATGCCCGAGGGATGACTCGAACCTCATACGGCAGGAGCCGCGCGCACCGTGACAAGACAAGACGGCTACCCCGCGCGGCTCTGTGCTTTCTATTTGCGCTTGGAGCTCTGGTACTTTCCCAGCAAAGCTACGACAGTTTACAACTCTTATGCCAATGGTATAACATACGTTTTCCAGCAGTGATTTAGAGAAACCACAGATAACCTAGGCTAGACGATCAGACACAGATCCGATCCAAGGGCCTCCGAAACAGGCGTCCACTGTCTTAAACTCTTCACCACGTTTTTCAGTTAATTACACGAATCTTATTCCGTAGAGTCAGTGTAGAGGTGTCTGTATGATGCAGAAATATATTAAGGGGTAAATTTTTTTATGTGTAGTATAATGAAATGACTTGATTTCATAGACAATTACAGATAATGAAATTAGTAGTATTATTTATATCCCAATACGTTAATTCTAAAATTTTCACAGAAGATAGTCTTCAGTATAGAAGAAGTTGTCACTCAGAAGAATATATTGCAATACTGTCGTAAACGCTACTACATTATGCAAAGACATGTATCATTTTGTGACAGACTGTTCAGTATAGGTATGTGACTCCTTTCTGTACTAATGTTAATCCCTTGATGTCTTTATAATGGTTTTGCCCTAGTATTATTTTCGCTCTTTTTAAAAAGAAGATGAGAAACTAGAAAAGCTTGTAACGAAGACCGACTTTAATAAATATACAAGCTGAAGAAAAACTTGCACACTCGTTCTTTACAGTGCGATTACTTGCATTTTGGCAATACTGTAGTGTCTATAATATAATGTAGTTCTATGCACATTATGGTAGAAAATCAACGGCAAAAAATTGCAGTTTAACAATTCTGTATTTACTTAGGAACCAAATATGCTCATTCGGTAAGATATGACAGCAGTTCCCAGCTAGTGTTACGATTAGAGTAGTTATAATGCTCGAGCTGCTGGGTTTTGGCTCAAATGGCTCTGAGCACTATGGGACTTAACATCTTAGGTCATCAGTCGCCTAGAACATAGAACTACTTAAACCTATCTAACCTAAGGACATCACATACATCCATGCCCGAGGCAGGATTCGAACCTGCGACCGTAGCAGTCCCGCGGTTCCGGACTGAAGCGCCTAGGTTTTGTTTTGGGTGTGTGCGCATTTCCTTTTATTCTTTAATTTAAGCCTACGTTGTTTGTCAGTTGTGTTATATAGTAATTACAGCAGGCCTTACATATAACACGTGCAGTTAGTTAGCACTGACACAAAAATATCAGCCCATAATTTTTCTATTCCGCTTTTGACTGAACCGAGTAAGGCAGTGCAGTGGTTAACACATTAGACTCCCATTCGAGAGGACAATGGCTTAAACCTCCTTGCGGCCATCCAGGTCTTGGTTTTCTGTCACTTCTCTAAATCACTTAAGATAAATGCGAACGTGGTTCTCTTGAAGGGGCAAGGCCGATTCGACAAGCTTCCCTAATCCAAGTTTTTGCTTCGTCTCTCATGACCACGTTGTCGACGGGACGTTAAGCTCTAATCTTCCTTCTTTCACTTTTAAAAACCTATTTTGCCTTTAAGAATCCTCCTGCCATATACTACACTTATCCATGTTTCTTGGTGCATTGACAGCAATGAATTTTTCCTCTACAATTACACTTCTTCTCGCAAAGAAAGAAAAACTAACTCCACTCACATTATTTCTGGTCTGTCTCTGCTTTTCTGTCTTCCACTACCGAATTTCTAATTCTCCTGAGTACTTCTCCTTCAACTATGCATCACACGGCCACTTCATTTTAGTGTATAATATCAAACCACTTCATCTGCTACATTCGAACCCAGATTCCGAAAACCTCGCTGCTATTGAAACCATCCGTTACTACCAAATTTCGTTCTTCCCACTTTCACGTCCATTACACCGAATTTCAGGATTACTTCAAATGGCTCTGAGCACTATGGGACTCAACTGCTGTGGTCATAAGTCCCCTAGAACTTAGAACTACTTAAACCTAACTAACCTAAGGACAGCACACAACACCCAGCCATCACGAGGCAGAGAAAATCCTTGACCCCGCCGGGAATCGAACCCGGGAACCCGGGCGTGGGAAGCGAGAACGCTACCGCACGACCACGAGATGCGGGCAGGATAACTTCATCAATATGTAATTTACAAACTCAGTTGGAACTTTAAATATCACAATCACATAACTACTCTTCCATTTAGCTTTTAGTTTGAAATGATCAGGTATTTTAGTATTCATTGCCATCCATTATTACTATAATTAGTTACATCTATGGAAATATGAAAAAGATTGTCGATATTAGCAACACGGAAACAGCTTCATTGGAGTGGCACTGAATAACTTAGAACAAAATCTATTTCTCTAGAAGTCATGAATAACACACAAACCCAGCTGTTCACACTGTAGTTAAGAATATCGTAGTCATAAGCGACCTCTTTCGTGAATAAAGAAAATGAAATTTGTGGCGAGGTCTTATGGGACCAAACTGCTGAGGTAATCGGTCCCTAAGGTTACGTACTACTTAATCTAACTTAAACTAACTCACGCTAAGGACAACACACACACCCACGCCAGAGGGAGGATACGCACCTGTGATGGGAGGAGCCGCGCGGACCGTGACAAGGCGCCCTAGACCGCGCGGCTATCCCGCGCGGCTTTGCGAATCGTTCTGTTGGTCTATACGTAAAGCCAACACGAAATGTCCTATGTCAGATGAATGACACGCACTTTGGACATCAGCACGCTATTTAGAATATTGTTTTCAGCTTTTTCATGCGCTGTTCCACGGGCAGGGAGTTATGGTAAGTAACGAACAGATGCCGGTCTCCACTCCACTGTCGTATACATACCGTACTACTTCCTATCATTCACGTACAACTATGTGGTAGTTACACGGTGTACATACATCTACATTTGATTCTTGGTGCATTGGTACACTGGTTGACGTCATCCAGACCAAAATGTGTTTCATCGTCCGTAGGATCGTCTTAGAGAGACAAGACCTACCTGCGATGTAGTTGAGATCAGTAAGAGTGTCTCCGTTATGCACAAGAAACCCGCAGGCCGCCTGCAAACATAGGTATCTGGTCTGCACTAGCATCCACGTGTGGACCGAAATATTGTGAGACAGCATAAATGAAGAACACACCTTCAACTTCGAAAGCACGGAGGTATTGTGCTGAGGATCGGGCTTCTGGGCAAGCGTTATCAAAGAATCCATAGAAATAAGGATTCACAAATGGTTCAAATGGCTCTGAGCACTGTGCGACTTAACTTATGAGGTCATCAGTCGCCTAGAACTTAGAACTAATTAAACCTAACTAATCTAAGGACATCACAGACATCCACGCCCGAGGCAGGATTCGAACCTGCGACCGGAGCGGTCGCTCGTTCCAGACTGTAGCGCCTAGAACCACACGGCCACTCCGGCCGGCTAAGGATTCACAACAATCTGGTTAACAGAGATGAGGGATACCAACTCAGCGCAGCATGGAACCCTGCAATAGCGGCAATCCGTCTGGAGCGCGCCCGTCAACGTCCTCCGCCGCGGACGCAGACATGATGCTTACACCGAGAACCGACCGAGCGAGGTGGCGCAGTGGTAGCACACTGGACTCGCATTCGGGAGGACGACGGTTCAATCCCGTCTCCAGCCATCCTGATTTAGGTTTTCCGTGATTTCCCTAAATCGTTTCAGGCAAATGCCGGGATGGTTCCTTTGAAAGGGCACGGCCGATTTCCTTCCCAATCCTTCCCTAACCCGAGCTTGCGCTCCGTCTCTAATGACCTCGTAGTCGACGGGACGTTAAACACTAACCACCACCACCACCCACCGAGAACCGAACGCGGCCGCCGGGGTTTACCGCCATCCCCACCACCGTGCGCACGCCGCAGTGGTAACACGGTTCCAGTCAGATCACCGAAGTTAAGTACGGTCGGGCTGGGCCAAAACTTGGATTGGTAACCATCCGGTCTGCAGAGCGCTGATGGCAAGCGGGGTGCGCTCCGTCCTTGTGAGGCCAACTGAGGAGCTATTTGATTCAGAAGTAGCGGCTTCGATCTCATAAACTGACATACGGCCTGGAGAGAGGTGTGATGACCACGTGCCATTCCACATTCGCATACAGTGACGCCTGTGAGCTGAGGATGACACGGCGGCTGGTCGATGCCGTTGGGCCTTCATGATGATTTCTGGTTCAAAAATGGTTCAAATGGCTCTGAGCACTATGCGACTTAACTTCTGTCATCAGTCGCCTTGAACTTAGAACTAGTTAAACCTAACTAACCTAAGGACGTCACACACATCCATGCCCGAAGCAGGATTCGAACCTGCGACCGTAGCGGTCGCTCGGCTCCAGACTGTAGCGCCTAGAACCGCACGGCCACTCCAACCGGCTGCTTTCTGGTAATTATGTAATTTTTTAAAAGCCGTGCCGCTTCATTCAGGCAAACTTCGAAGTGCATGTCACATCCTGCATGAATCTCTACGAGTATTTCGGGAAAATCAGTGCTGTTGTCGAAACTAATTTTTTTCTGGGATTTCAGTATATTCTTCATTTGAGGTAAATGGGTACACACTGCATGATTCCTTTCTGTCTGCTTTCAAGAATGAAAGTTTCAAGTATGATATAATCTTGTCTTTGACATTTGTTGCCGGTTTCAAGAACACAACAGATTTTGTGAGAAGTAAAAACACTGCATATTGAAACACTTACACAGCAAATTGTCTGGCTTACTTTTGTAGCATCTCTGCCGAGTGTTCGTCATTAACGCTTTTTCGGCCAGTGAATACGTGAAGGGTAGACTTTTTGGCTCTTAACTTCGTGATGTGGAAGCAATATTCTAAGTCAAATGTCCTCTTATGTTGACACTGGGGATAACTCGTAAAGCTGAACCATCCTTAGACTCTAAATTCAACACTAAACTCCTCGCTACATACAGCAACTGAAGAAACTGGGATAGCAGTAAACAATTATATTACACAGAAACATATTGGAATTTCTCTCCGCCATATTATTGTTGTTTGGATTCTGTTAGCACACAGTTTCAATAGTTACAGGAGCTGAAAGATGGGATGGGTCCTTACCCAATGCTTCGAAAACGTTTTTATTCGTCTTTTCTCTAAAATGGGTCTAAATATTTCGACTTCTATGAGTTTCCTGTGAGAATCGTAAACATGGACAAACAGTCCGTGATGAACGTACGGCGCTCCCTACATCGGTATACCTGCGGACCGCGTAGGCCTTAATTTCTGACATTTCAGCAGCGGTATGTTTTTTAATTCATAATTTAGAGCTGTAATGCGCAGAGATGAAAACGGAAAAAGGAGCGAAAAGGAGTACTAATTGCGAAGGCCGGGCAGCCAGTTACGTGTGCAAAGGGAGCACCGGCTCAGCACTGCTGTTTCCGTCCGTTGGCGAGACGAATGACTCTGTAAATTTGATCATTAAATTTAAGAGAGGTCGGGCCGTGGGGATCGCGAATGCGGCGCACACTGACGCCGCTTTTAAAATTTATGAAGGCTCTCGCGGTAACGGCGAGCGGTCGCCGAAATTTATACCTAACAACGGAATACCTATCTTATACGCTGCATCACTTCACTATATTATACCGTTGCGAATTCTATCTCTTTCATTATGTAAATATTGTAATGTAGAGTTAGTGTCGAAACGATGTATTTAGAAGACGCTTTTGTTAATATTTAGCACTGAAAAAGGTGGTTATTGGAAGTCACTCAAGACTCAGTGAACTGAAATAAAGCCGCATGAAGAAAAGAGAACCGGAGCCAGACACTCTAAATTTTTACCTCTTGTTTTTCTTTCTCTTTTGATCATAAAGATTTACATACACCTCGGACACATCATCTCCAGAAACAGGAGAGGCCTCTGACAACTATAGCGACTTGGAATCATAAGAATACTGGTTACCCACATTTTTTTCCAAACTTAATGTGGCATCTGCGTTTTCCCCACTCATTTAAAGAAATAATTAACGGGCTCTAAACTTCCTCCTCACTAATTCGACTCATGAGGACACTCTCGTTGCACTTTGAGGAGCTACTGGAAGAAGAAGTAGATTCAAGTCAAAGTGCTGGGAGTGCAACAAGAAATAAAACAGTGAAGCGGCAGTCCGTTATTTTGCATTCTCTCTCTATTTCTATAACCTCCAGACACCAATTAATCAGCCATCCTGCATAACACAAAGCTGAAAAAAAAATCATTGTATAAA
Source organism: Schistocerca nitens (assembly GCF_023898315.1). Taxonomy (NCBI): domain Eukaryota; kingdom Metazoa; phylum Arthropoda; class Insecta; order Orthoptera; family Acrididae; genus Schistocerca; species Schistocerca nitens. The sequence continues at coordinate 939,825,198 of NC_064616.1, read as the reverse complement.
CTATGTCCTAATGTAAATCAACTAACATCAACCTGTCATTCTTCCTCTCTCTCTCTCTCTCTCTCTCTCTCTCTCTCTCTCTCTCTCTCTCACACACACACACACACACAGGCGCTAACGCTTAAAATACGTGCCTAAAATTATTTCAGCTACAGACAAAAACACGAGTATATTAAAACATTATACTCTTATTTGGCTGTCAGTCCAAGGGACTGCATGTGAGTTCATTTTTTGTCGTAAGACTAATAGGCAGTGGTTGACCATGTCACACTAAACAGCCTAGCAAATTAATTAATGCAAATTCATGTTGTTTTTCAAAGTACAAAAACACCCTTTTAATATATCTGATTCACAGTATACTTAAATTACCTATGGAACTAGATGTAATCCATAAACAACTAAATATTTTAAAGCAGATTTCCAAAACTAACTGTTATAATACTAACGCAGTTGACTGTTTGCTTCGTAAAGTGCGACAATTTGACAGCAATCTTACTACTCCCAATGTCAAATTTTCCAAAATAATATATATGGTCTTTACTACTAATAACCTTTTTGCAGAATAGGCTAAAACATACATAACCGGTGTGTCTAAAATATTATGTAAAAATTAAGACAAACAGTACACTTTCCAGACAGGTCGGAACTTCACTACTCATTATAAGGAATTCACTTCGAGTACGTCTCGTAAGGAATAAATATTTGGTCAACACCTAACACATCGCAGTCATTCGGAAGGATCTATAACGAATAACTTAAAAGTGCTTCATAACGCACTTAAAGGACTTTTACATAACACATTAGAAGAGATAGAAATTTGTGTCAATGAGATTTCGGGGAAAAATATTCCTGTGACCTTTTTGAAGACTTACTGTTGAATGTTCCTGTTTTTCTGTCCGTCTTTCATTCTTTCTTTTTTTATGGGATATTTTGTACATTGTGTAAGGCTTCGTTCATTTTATTTTAAACTCTTGGCTTCTTATGTTTTCACTTTTTATTCATGACTGCCTTAATATTCATGACAATTACTGAGCAGTGCCGCCTTTGATGCAACGTGATGATTTTGCTCTTGGCTAACTAATGAACACTATTTTACTTCTGCTCGTTTGTATTCCTCTTTTGTTTCTTCGTGCTTATTGCTATTTTATTGAATATTTATTACTGTAAACAACTATATTCACAGTATCTTGTAACTTTAGACTTTGTATGCATTTCTTTTACATTTATGACTACTTCGATGAGTCTATGGTGTATTATATCATAGTGATATAAGCTATATTTCTGCACATCTAACACTATGTACGCTGATTTCATGGAATTTCGTACAATATTTATGGCTGTATAATAAAAATGTTCAGTTACTTTAAACTTCAGTTTCTTATGTTCCTTGTTTTATGTTTTTGACTGCCTCGATGGATCAATGAGATTCTGTGACGTACTTCCTATGGTGCCACTTATCTTTCCATGGCTTAGGTATTATGTACGATACTTTACTTGTTATCTTGTTGGCTACATGGCCAGTGTCATATGGGGGTAATACGACACTCGCCTTACGTGTATGCCAGTATTTTGTAACAGCTAATCGTTGTTGCAACTTTTAATTCGTCTTCTGCTAAAACGTGCAAGTCGACACATACAAGCCAATCGATTCTAGATAACGGCGTCATTCCAACAATACCTTCACTGTCTGTGCGATCTAGGAGTAATCTGCAATACCTGACATGGATTTCTACGTGTCGTCCTGCATACCACTATGTGTTTAACATCCAGCCGCTGTCACAGCTCTGAAATCGTCTTCTGCTGGATGGCTCAAATCGTTATGACTACACCGTCTCCATGGGAACCATTGGTGTCGCTTACCACTACTTTTGCTGCCATACAATCTACGAGTTTGCCGTAAATTATAAGTTAACGGATCTGAGAGTGGGTCATTTCTGTACAGAGGTGGTGAATTTCGGAACCTGGAAAGCAGTCGGGAGGGCGTAGGAAGGTGGCGAGCGCCTAGCATGACCGAGAGCAGGCAGTGAACGCACAAAAGCAGTGTCGTGTGGGGAGCTCCGTCAACTTGACAGCTCAGTATGCTGGAGGAGACGAATGGTTGCCTCACTGACAAGAAACCCCTGAAGTGAGAGGTCGCGAAAGGCCAAAGATGTTTTTTCGACGCCCCACAATATTGTCTGCCATGCAAACACAGTATTAGCTGCTAATGGCAACAGGAGGCGGAACTGGGGGTATTCATTAGTGAGCACAACATGAGGTTACGGAGCGTAGCTGAACTGCTTAATCGATGAGTAACTCACAAGACTGAAACAGTGCTAGTGGTGTTGATACAAAGCAGAGCAACGGTAACGATGAAGAAAGCAAACATTGCATTTTATCTACAACAGTTGCCGAAGCTGACACTTCATCAGAAAGGATCCCAACGAATTTCGCAGAGTGAGAAAGAAGTGTCAGATAAAGTATTAGCGTTTCTGCAAGATGAGTCAGTCGAATGAGTGCTGCCATAGACGCTGTTCTGTTAAGACAATCAACATGAGGAGTAAAATGGCTCTGAGCACTATGGGACTGACCTTCTAAGGTCATCAGACCCCTAGAACTCAGAACTACTTAAACCTAACTAACCTAAGGTCATCACACACATCCATGCCAGAGGCAGGATTCGAACCTGCGACCGTAGCGGTCGTGCGGTCCCAGACGGTAGCGCCTAGAACCGCTCGGCCACCCAGGCCGGCCATGAGGAGCACCAAGATGACGATACGTTCTTAGAAAGTGAAAGTGATACTGATACAGATATCGAGCCACGTATTCATCATACTTGACGGACAGAGAGCCACGAATTCCACCTCCAGTGAAACGCAGTAAAGGACAAGCGTGTCCAAAGAGCGGATACTAAATATTATTTGTTATATCCTAGCCAGTAATGCCACCCGAGCCCGCTGCCAAAAGGTTGGCAGCATCAAAGTCCGGACGCCGTCCGCATAAGCAGCGCCAGCGAGACAGGAAATCGCCGCAAGTCTGCGCGCGCCACCGCTGGCTTCTGGCTTCTTAAGCGCTGGAGTCGCGAGCGCTAGGACAGTTCTGTATTCGCCGCTCAGTTGTATACCGCCACCGAATTGTGTACTTGCTAGTCAGTTGTGTGTTCATCGCAGCAGATTTGTTGTTTGTCGTCAGCCGACGCTGACCTAGCCACTCCGACTCGAATTAGACAGATTTCTGTAGACATGGAGTTCACTACTGTGTTTCTGTATCTTCGTTAATAAAGATAAGTACCGACTTTTATTTACTCAGAGTGTTTGGGGTTTTCATCTTTCTGTTCACTGTTCCAGCGGACCGGTCGGCCCGCTATTAAAAGTGTGGCGGTGACCTCGTAAGCCGTTTCTACAGCGAATTGTTTGTCGCTACGAACGCCGCCACAAAATTATTAATAATGGCGTACATGGAGGATTATCCGCAGCATAGTAAAAAATATTTATGATAACATTTCGAATAAGTCCGCAGCAATATGACCGTGTAGTGCTCAAGAAATAATACGGATATTAAAGGGAGGATGAGGCGCACTTGTTATAAAAACTGATTGTTTGTATTTTTCTAAGACGCTCGATACAATTTCAGGATATGCATGACAGTGACCTATTACGTTATGCACGTGAAACTGCGAGCGACATAGACTACAGTGTTTTCAGGCAGTGGATGGTTATATAACTTTAAACAGTGCTACAGAATTGGAAGTCGTAAGGCAATGAAATTTCAAACGAAGTGTCAACTTGACGATGCTTGGCAAACTGCGGAATCGGCCCGAAAATTGGCAGATTTCATAAGCAAACTATCCCATTGTTGAGTAAGGAACTTACTTCCCACTCCGGCTAATCGGGCTCTGAAGAGGATATGCATATGAAAAGAACCCTAGAAATTAGAGGTACCAATAGAATCGTATCAAGATGAACTTACATCAATACCTTAACGCATTGGTATACAATTACGCTGACTGTAAATCTTGATGCTCAGTTGGCTGGAATGTTATTTATTTTGGTGCGAGAAGTTGGGGGAGCTCTGCCACCTACGATTGTTTCTCGTGTGTATCATCCTGCAAGGGCATTAGGGACTATTTACGTTACAACAAGCAAGAGTGGGAAAATGGACAGAAGAGGACTACAACTATGGTATGAGCACTGGTTTTGGCCAACAGCTAGTCAAAATCATTTGCTTTTATTAGATTCCTGGTCTAAATTTAAAAATCATACTGCTTTATGGCAAACTATCGCTCCTGAAAATTCTGTAACATTGCAATTCATACCACTCGGAAACAATGGACCAATTCAGCCTATGGATGTTTTTTTTTCTGTGCCTATAAAACCTATAATCGCACTATCAGCAGCTATGTCTTGAAGGATAGCCTATTTCACGATAAGCTCCATGACACACTGTTCCACATTCTGTAGGTTGTCATTACTTTCCATTAGTGCTCAGCGCCCCGTTACACCAATATGATCCATATGCATTGTTTAAGAGTGGATACCTAGCTGAACGTTATGCACGGCTTGTAACTCCCAAAAAGTTCGCCTTCAATCTTGATGGTGCGTAACTTTGTGCTCACTGTGGCGCGCCATTCCTGGTCTCAAAAGGAAACAAATTATTTCCCTAGGAAGAACACAATGAGAGTAGGCTCCAGAGGAATGCAAAAAAGAACAAAAGCAAATAAAACACGATGACGTGGAAGCCTCTTCCATTTCCAATTAGCGTTCACCATGAACTGGTGAAAAACAAGAGTGTCGGGATTGTTGTTCAAAAAATGGCCCTGATCACTATGGGACTTAACATCTGAGGTCATCAGTCCCCTAGAACTTAGAACGACTTAAACCTAACTAAGCTAAGGGCATCACACACATCCATGCCCGAGGCAGGATTCGAACCTGCGACCGTAGCGGTCGCGCGGTTGCAGACTGAAGCGCCTAGAACCGCTCGGCCGCACCGGCCGGCGGGATTGTTGTCACAACCGACTACGTAGTGGATGTAGTGTCCGAGGAGCGATATGATCGAATTAGTATTGGTCGAGGGAAAACAGAAAAGTCTTGACACAGAAGAAGATAACGTGAGAAAGCAGCTTCAGCTGATCGGTAACGAGAGCCAGTTGTCGGCAAATCCAGTGCTAGTGTTCTCGTCCACAAGAGACAAATCTGTGTGGTAATGTGCCAGGTTGATGACGTGTCGCAAAGACCAGTCGGACTAAGACCAATGTGATAGAGGCGTTCGTTGGTCGGGATCAGATTGTGAATGACCCTATACTACGATGAGGCGACTCCCATATGGAGGATAGGAAGAATAACGTGAAACCACACTGTTTTGCAGGATACCAATGGCGAGGCCATTTCAGTTGGGGAGCGGGACGATTGTACTCCCCAACGAGAAAGCAAGGATCTGGTGGTAAGGTGTGTGTTTGATAAAATGTCAGCTCCCAGAAAACTTATTAGAAAATTAAATTCACGTACATGCCGCAATTTAGAGTTGATCCGGCCAACATCGGCAGGAGCAGTCGTGCCGGTCGAAGACACGTAAATAAGCGAGATGTAATAGAATGAGTTGTTGGAGTACATGTTAAAACGGTGCCCCGTATAAACAACACTGAAGCCTTCACTTTGGTATTGGGAAGTCTCAACATTCCAAGGGAACGGGGTCTTGCAACCACTTCATACCGAAGTCGAAAAATACGACTTTTCCAAAGGAAACGACCGTACATTTGCATCAATTTAAGCGCCATCATCGCTGAGAGCAAGATCATTTGTGAAAAGTAGTACACTTTGCTGAAAATATAGGAATCTAAGATCCGCACTTTGTGAAGAAGACTAAGGAAACGACGTTACTGTTCACGAATTACTCCTTGAATTCGAGTCGTCACCTCCCGCCTATTGAATGCAGCCATTTTCATCGGACAGCAATCCACGGTAATTCTCAACCATTGCCCATGGAATGACAACGTGTTGAAAACCCTGCAATGGTAATAGGGTACATTTTCGTTCATTAATTTGGGTCTCAGTAAAAGAACAAAAGGGATCCAATATGCCCTTGAGCAAGGATATATCATCGACATGACATACCAATACCATAACATCATCCGAATACGATCCTGCCGAGAGGGTTTCTCCCAATATGTTCCCGCCACTTAACTGATCAGCAATACGGCGAAGCAGAGGTTCTAAGGACAAGATAACAAGCGACATGGAGTGGGGGCTCCCCTGCGGTAAACCCCGTCGCACAGTGGGACCAAATCCCAAAAAGCTCTCGAAAAGTCGAAAACGTTATGAATTCGGCTGAGAGTCAGTACTCGCTGGTTTTCGGGGTCGCTGATTATGAACATGAAGTTAAAATTAGAAATAAAAATAAAATGCCGGATTTAACATTAATCACTTTTATAGAGAAAATGCGAAATGTATCCATATGTTGTATAATACAATAAAACATACAATCGATTGATTCAAAGTTCATAGATCGTCATCCGAAGAATAAGTTGATTCACGATCAGTTGATTCAACTTTTGAATCGCTGGAGCTTACTCTACTTGCTGGTATACGTGGCGCAACTAACAATGAAACTGCTTCTGGGAGCAACGACTTCGAGATTTTTCAAGGCAATTCACGCAAACTTGAAATAAATGAGTCTGATATTAATAATAAGCGTAAGAAGTCTCCCACTGTTTCCGAAACTTTTTTATGTGTTTATAAGTAGACTTTTGGGCTTCTTCAGACATCTGCCCTATCCGCAGTGCAGATGAGTTTATCACTTCTGCACCATGAATCAATACCTTATGTACCGAAGTTGGCATGTAGAACCATGGATATAACTGCACCAAGTAGCAAGTCTGTAAGGCATAGTCTTGGAATTTTATGAAATTGATTTCGAGGCTACTCGAGATTGTTTGCAATACCTCATCTACACCTGTTATAGCAGCGGAAATGCTTGAGCTTTTGAAAAATCTTCGAACTGTATTCCCATCATTAGAACTACCTAATTCCATATGGAAGCCCTTCTGTATATTGGTTTTTCGGATCGTTACTTGTTCCTTTTCTTTATTACTACTCGCTTGCCATTTTTAATTCCAAGCTTATATGCTACATGCAAACAGCATTCGAAAAACCGTATCCACGCATGTAAAGTTGACAATCCAAACTGCATACGGTCTTCAAAGGTTTCCTTTTCTAAAGCCGGCCGCGGTGGTCTCGCGGTTCTAGGCGCGCAGTCCGGAACCGTGCGACTGCTACGGTCGCAGGTTCGAATCCTGCCTCGGGCATGAATGTGTGTGATGTCCTTAGGTTAGTTAGGTTTAAGTAGTTCTAAGTTCTAGGGGACTAATGACCAAAGCAGTTGAGTCCCATAGTGCTCAGAGCCTTTTCTAAAATTGCGTCGATATTGTTAAGTTGTTTTGGATTTGCATTGAATAAATAGTATAGCTGAATAGATATGTTACGCGCGATAGCATTACAAACTTTAACGTCTGTCATGGTGAAAGCAAGTCGGAAAGAAACTCTTAATGCTTTTCCATCTAATATCTTTTCGGAAAAGACAACATTTTTCTCTTGCTGTTCAATTTATTCCATTTCCTTACGAGTAGCTTCAGAACTCTCGTGAAAAAAAATTGAATTCTAATTGGTCTGCAAAAACGAGGGGATGACGGCCTCGGATTTTTCCGTATAACTATTCTTGCGTTTGTTTCTTGGTCGTCTGTTACACGTTGCAGTGGAACGATTGAGGTAAAAAAATATTAGCATCTGACTTACTTCTGACAAACTGCCTATTGGCTTCTGTCTCGGGTTCTTCGGCCGACGTTCATCTAATGATTTTTCTGACGTTTCGCCAGCACGAGTGGCTGGCATTGTCAAAGCTTCACCCTCCATTGCCGGTGGTGAACTGGAGCCGAGCTCGCGGGCGCAGGCTATATGTACCTGGCGCGCCAACGTCCGAGGGCTTCTCCGCGGTCATTTCCGGTGCGGTTCTCCTCTTGCTACCTGCGACGGTCGTTCGCTGCAGTACGGGAAGCCAGGATCCGTTGACCTTAAGGCTTTCCTCTTTCTTGTTCAAACTGTTCGCGTGTTTTTGTATTTCTACAGCTTCTCTGAACAAGCGCGTGTGATAGTGCTTGTTCAGAGAAGCTGTAGAAATACAAAAACACGCGAACAGTTTGAACAAGAAAGAGGAAAGCCTTAAGGTCAACGGATCCTGGCTTCCCGTACTGCAGCGAACGACCGTCGCAGGTAGCAAGAGGAGAACCGCACCGGAAATGACCGCGGAGAAGCCCTCGGACGTTGGCGCGCCAGGTACATATAGCCTGCGCCCGCGAGCTCGGCTCCAGTTCACCACCGGCAATGGAGGGTGAAGCTTTGACAATGCCAGCCACTCGTGCTGGCGAAACGTCAGAAAAATCATTAGATGAACGTCGGCCGAAGAACCCGAGACAGAAGCCAATAGGCAGTTTGTCAACAAGTGGCCACGAAAGCCTCAACAATTTTGACTTACTTCTATCATCATTGGTGAACTTTTGGTTTTACGTATTTTGGCCGGAAGTGCCATCGCACCTCCACTGACAAATTAAATTCAAGTTACGAACATTTTCAGCAGACAAACTTTTGACAACATCCATTTGTATTAATAATATCGTATCAGCTGTGTGATACAGTAAAGCCTGCAATTTTGCTTCAGCACTACATTCAGTAACAGAAATATCTGTCTTAGGCGGATAACATTTGAGCTTAGCTTGATATGGCAGTTTATACGGCGGAAATAAATCACAGCTGTTCTCTTTGCTTCTATTACGAAGCCCCTGATATTGCGATTTCGATAATTTTAGTTCTAGAATGAGCGACAGAGCAGCATCGGCAGATAAAGTCCTTTCTCTACTCCTATCTATCGACTCCTTATACTTCTTGCTCCCCAGTCCCAAATCAGGGACACTTTTTGCAGCATCTGATTTCACAGATGATCGGATATTCATTTGAGTGGCATACGTTAATTCTTCCTTTCTTTCCCGTATTTCTTGCCCGTAATTCTTCAGTCCTATATCGTTTTGTCCGGTCACTAGACCGTGAAAATTCTGAAGAAGGCCGACCCAAATTATGGGTTTTTCCAAAGGTTGCTTAGGTTTTTCGAAAGAAACAAACACGCTCAAACATTCAGAATATTTTTGCAGAATTTTGCATTCATTTCTCGATACTTGCTGCCACTTTTCATGCAAATCATGCTACAGGTTTTACACTGTCTGATAGAGCGAAGGGGCGTTGCAACTTAGCAGACATGAAATTTGCGATCAGTGCATACACTTCAGTCATTTTCTCATTCAAATGACCTTTCAGTATCGAAAACATTTCCGTCTTGTCAGGCCACACGTTTCACCTTCCTCAGCGACAGATTCTGAAACTGGAAAATAATATCTTTACAGGTGAATGATTCCATATTTAATCTCGTTACTATTATACATTCCAAAATATAATTTGAAAAGGAGGAGAGTATCCAGGATGAGAAGAGCACTTGCCCGCGAAAGGCAAAGGTCCCGAGTTCGAGTCTCGGTCCGGCACACAGTTTTAATCCGCAAGGAAGTTTCAGGAGGAGAGTATGTTCACAAAAGTGAATTACGTATTATAGAACTCGAAATACAATGAAGACCGCAGATAAATTCAAGAAAAATAGTAACTTTCCGCTTCGTTGATGTATGAAATTCAGCAAACAATGTTTTACGTAGCAAGAATTCGTACCAATGACACAGTTGCAGCTGTTGCAGTAAGCTTTTTTAATTTGGTGATAGTTCCAGCTACAATGTACGATCGGTCAGATCATTGAACTCTGCAGAACTTATACGCTTTTCTCATCGTGTTTAAAATTTTCCGTTGTAATTTCCCGTTCATTTACGCATTTATGATTCATTTATTGCTATCGCATGGACTATTATTATTAATTTTATGTTACACAATGATATTCTACTTACGTGCGGCTGTTGATTCCATTCTTAAGAATTGAAATCGATTGATTTTTAGAGATTTGGTGTCCTGTTGAATGTAGCGTTGAAATATTTGCTCACTGCGCGAAGAGTCTAGCTTCCTGAAGGGTTCTCTTCAGCTGTCCTACAATAGCAGGTTAGAGGCTAGGGGTTCTGGCGACCGTAATTCGACCTTCGGACCCTTACCCAACATAGCCGACGACTAGAAATTACCGGAACTTGTACATTATTTTTCGAATTTTGGACAACTTTTTGGGATTTCACACCACTGTGCTCCGAATGGTGGTCTGGGGAGTAAGCTGTCTATTCACTACGACAGATGCGTGAAGACCAGTAAAAAGATAGGATAATACCTGACACGCAATATGATTGAGAGCGGTCGCCTAGAGCACCTGCATCAAGAAACCGTGACTGACCCGATCGAATGCCTTATTAAAATCAATAAAAGGGCAAGGCTCTAGAGACAGGAGTCGCTGCAGCCACTGAGACAATGTGGCGGCATTCGACTACAGAAGTCAGAGTCGTGTGCCTAGGCACACAGCTTTGGTGAATTGCAAGGATTTTCTCGAGCAGTATCGATAAACGGCTATTAACCGCTCGGGCGACAGTTTTGTAATCGAAATTAGTAGTGTGTTCGGGAAGGATTTATAACTGTCTGGACGTCCGGTTGTCTCCGGAATTAGAATGATTTTGCCAGCCTTGAAGGGGTCAGGAATCAAACGTCCCTGGATCACTTCATTTACCTGTAACGTAATGGTATCACCTATAAGAGGCCAAAAATGTACATAAAATTCCTCCAAAGTACAGTCGTGTTCAGGAGATTTTTGCGATGGTGAATCAACAATAAGTCATTTAGAAAATCATCATTTAATACTGGGGTAACTATGCAATGAAGGAGTGGAGTAAACCCACCAGGGGCAGTAGTGTCAGTAGCAGGGTTATCATAAAGATCGGTAAAGTAATTATAGATCGCTGTCGAAATGTGACTTTGGGATGCCAGTATGTGACCGTTGGTGTGCGTAAGGTGATCAGTTCATCCTGTAGGAAGGAGCGGGATTTTGAACATACCCTGAGTCCTTCCAGTTGTTGCTTTTTTAACTGAAGAAGTTTCGCTTTAACATGGCGGCCATCCATAATCCGTAAGGGAGCTCGTCTGTGATCGCCACAAAATTGACGCAAGACGGAATAATAAAGTTCCTGGGTCCGACGGAGATACCTCGTCCTCTCGGTGGCATAACGCACCAGCACTTTCCGGAGAAAAGGTTTAGCATGCTCTGACCACCATTCCATAAGACGACAACGGTCTTGCGACCGCAAGCTACGGGCCCAAACCTCTCGAATAATAATCTCGAGTGAAGGATCCTTTAAGAGAGTTGTGTCCAACAGCCAGGGGAGGCGATACAGTTTTACTGGTTGCGGCACATCATTTAAAGTTACAGCTAAGGCACAGTGATCAGTAAAACAAGCGGTTACCACGTCTATTGCTAACAACTGTCCACATCAAGAGTCAGAAAGATAAAAGAGACCGAGTCGGCTGCTGGAAGTAGCTGTAAAATGTGTGTACGTGACGCGAGTGGGATACAGACAGATCCACACGTCTTGCATTGTCTTAGAACGAACCAAATCGTCTAGTTCCATACTGAAATTAATGTTAGGGGTCTGATTCACAGGACGCAAAACACAATTAAAATTTCTGCCTAACAGAATTTATTGCGGAATAAATTTACTGCAACCTGTTTGTAAAAATGAGAACGATCTGTGGAACGACCAGATTCTGAAGGGGCATAAAGAAGAATCAAATTAAGTTCACAAAAAGTGTAGCCTATTGCTCAGCCGTTATCAAGAACTTCGAAATCAGTGGTATTCTCTCTCTGTAAAATAACGCAGTGCCAGTAGATAGTTCAGGAGTCACATTAAAGAAAGTAGAAAAATCGGGAATAGAAAAATTGTCATATTACACTTCTTGCAAAAGTGTCACGTCTGCACCTGAATCGTAAATAAATTGTCGCAACGCCGGAAGTCAGCTCGGAACTAATCCTCTTCACATTCAAGGTAAGAAAGTTATAGGCCTGATCCATCGATTACCAAAACTATGCACCTGATTTTTGCAAATAACCGTTAACAGTCCGTGGCAGAGTGAACGTATGAATCATGTAAAGAGGTGGATCCCTCACTTCCACCCTCTTTCTGTTTTTTCTTTTTTCGCAATACCGCGCGCTCAGGTTGAGAACGTCGTTTGTTGCGGCTGTGCATAGAGGCGACTGCCACATGGGACACCTTGGGGGAGGGGGGGAGGGGGGTCGTTCGGAAATTAAGTATCAGGTACAGATGAGCGGTGCGGGCCTCGGAATCTGACGGCACGTCGTTTACAATCGCCACATGTGCCACTGGCACACTTGGGCCGATCGGGGTTCGATCAGCTGCGGCTTGTGGCATGCTTTCCAGTTCCGAAGCGTAGAAGAAGGGTGGTGACACGTTACAGATTCCGGCATGTCTGACAAGTCCGTAGATATAGTACGGAGCTCCGGAACGGGTCTATCCTCATGTGATTCCAAAGAGGCGGTCTCTGTCTCGGGAGTCAGCTCGGAGGGCGCGCTGGACGCTTTCGAAACCTGAATAGCGACCGACATGTTATCATCCGGTCTAAACTCAGAGAGGGGAGAGGCCTCCTCCACCGGAATCTTTTCAGTAGAGATGAAAAGGGAAGAGGAATCGTCTGACACCTACCGTCTTGCTTCCGTTTACGCTTGTTTTGACTTGAGGGTGGTGGCGGCGCGGAAGCTACATTGGTGAAGTCCCGACGCGAGGCTAACGGCGAAAATGCGTTAGGGCCATCACGCAATGGCTCGCCTTGCCCTTCAGAAACGTTGTTAGGCACAATGGCCGTCACTAGGGGAACCAGATCCGCTAAAGTTAGCCTCTTACGTTTTTCATAAGTGGGTATTAAGACCGTGACACGACGCGGGCAATTGGTATCGAGGTGTCCATTCTCATTACATGTAAAACAGGTGCCTTCTTGTGCTGTGTAAATTATATGCACCCCGTATTCACACACCTGCAAATGACAGGGAATATTCCGTTTGACTACCATGTGCATGGATCGAACTTCGCTATAAACTTGTAAACAATGTTGAGGTGACCAGCGTTCTCGCCGTCTATTCCGTATATCCCCAAACGGAAGCAGGGCGGTCTTGAGGAAACTACCATCAACCTCGGGTAGAAGGTTAAACACCCTAACATTCGTATATTCTATCTGAGCGTTCCTCAGAATAACAATGCTATTAGAACCATCGCCATGAGTGAGAGGGACTTGTTCGTGCCGCAAAAGGAGCCTGTCAACCTGGAGGGGGCCTATGAACTTGGCATACGATTCAGAATCGAACTAAGCACTGTGAAACTGTTCTGAAGTGACCTTGATCGTATCTACAAGCCAATCATGAATTTCTAATCAACTCGGCTGCACATGGCGAGTGGACTTGTCAAAACTAAAACTGACGGTACCTGTGCGTGGAATGTTCCTGGGAGCCATTGACGACATCACGGCGCAAGACAGCGCCGCGTCAAAATGGAATCACAAACACGAGATGCCGAGAGACAAGCAACGATCTGACGCTTACAACAGCTCACACGACACTGAGGACAAACAAGGAACCTCTCGCAACACAACGATAGAGGAGGGGAACTGGCGGAACCTACTCGCCCGGCGTGCGAAGTGGGAATGTGTCCGACTGAGCTACCCAAGCGCAACTCACGACCCGTCCCCACAGCTTCAATCCTGCTAGTACCTTGTTTGCTACCTTCCAAACGTCGCACAAGCTCTCCTGCGAATCTTGCAGAACCAGCACTCCTGGACGAAAGGATATTGCGGAGACATGGCGTAGCCACAGCCTGGAGGATGTTTCCAGAATGAAATTTTCACTCTACAGCGGAGTGAGCGCTGAAATGAAAATCTTGAAAGTAGGAGACAAGGTACTGTCAGAATTGAAACTGTGGGGAGGGATCTTGAGGTGTGCTTGGGTAGCTCAGTCTGTCTTTGGAAGCGGAGCGGCTTGGACTAAGTTCCGCATGCGCCGCGTGTGTTACTGCTTGAATCTAACGCAATGGCACACAATTTTCGAAAAACCACGATACAGTTCACGTTCTGTAGCGAGTATGCAAGACCTAAGGCTTTCGAAATCGAACGTTTCTTGAGGGACGAAGTGCATCTTAATCACACGGAGCTTATTGGAATTCATTTATCAATCGTGAGCAGCACTCCTTACGTAAAGATGACTGACGACTCAGCGTGCGATAGAAGTATTGAAGCCGAAAAACGAGGATTCCAGTTTCTACACTCCGATGGTAAAATGGAAATGAGCATTTGGCATCATTGGCCGGAAGGCCCCTTGCGGGGCAGGTGTAGCCGCCTGGGTGCAGGTCTTATTACATTCGACGCCACATTGAGCGACCTTCGCGCCGGATGGGGATGAAATGATGATGAAGGCAACATAGCCGGCCGGTGTGGTCATGCGGTTCTAGGCGCTACAGTCTGGAACCGCGCGGCCGCTACGGTCGCAGGTTCGAATCCTGCCTCCGGCATGAATGTGTGTGATGTCCTTAGGTTAGTTAGGTTTAAGTAGTTCTAAGTTGTAGGGGACTGATGACCCAAGATGTTGAGTCCCATAGTGCTCAGAGCCATTTGAAGACAACACAACACCCAGTCCCTGAACGGAGAAAATCCCCGACCCAGCCGGGAATCGAACCCAGGCAGTCCGTCACACTGACCATTTTTTTAATTTTTCTAATTTTTTGTTTTTTATTACTTTTTTAAGTTGATCGTTGTGTGTGATCGTTGTGGACGTCACACAACATCCGTTTAAGTCCGTTGTTGATCTTTCCACTTAGTTTTTTATCACAGATACGAACCAGCTCTCTGACCGAACACGGTGAGCTACCGTGCCGGCTGACCATTCAGCTATCGGGGCGGACACTCCGATGGGCATATTGGTGAAGTATTAGTAGTTCATTCGGGCCTGGGCATGCGTACTATTCGAATCTTCGAGCTGCCTTTCGAGGCACCAGAATCATTGGTCACTGAATCACTCCAGCCATACGGCAGAGTTATTAGTCATATGGCCGAACGTTGGGCAAGTTTTAGCACGTATCCAGTGCTCAATGGTGTCCGACAGGTGCGAATTGCCCTTACGAAACATGTGCCATCGTACATAAACATCGATGGCTCCATCTATGATGGACAGCCCCGGACATGAACCAGGTGTGGTGATGAAGGCCATTTTCGATCTGCGTGTATACAGGGGCGACTCGTGCAACTCCCCAGTGGAAACTTCCAGAATCCGGCTACACCAACGTCACTGCCGCTGACTTACGTGACGGCGTTTGCGCAGGGAGGTGACTCCGAGATTGGAGCGTACTATCGAACCAACGCCGCCGTTGATTGAGATGCCTTCGGGCCCCACTGAAGAAGGAATGGCTCCGAACAACCTCCAATCCCAGAGACAGCATGTGGTGGAGAAAGAGGATGATAGCATCACGCAAGGCATGGAAAATGAAGTGCAACGGCCCCAGGGCGTTGTGGTGGTGGCGAGACAGTAGGGCATACAAGATTCGCCAACACCAGAGGCCGAGGTTAGGGCCCGCAAACAACGCTCGCCGAAGCGCCTACTAAATTCTGCGGCGTCGCTCCCTTCTCTCCTTGGGAGCCCTGATGAGTCTAACACTAGGGACCTGTCTGACTTGGAACCACAAGCTTCGGATGTCGCTGACCGTAGGAATTCGGACAGTGAAGTGATGTCATGTCGTTCAGACGACGCATCCGCTCAGGGGCCCGACACCCATTCTGCGCCGGAGTCTAAAGCTGCGAAAGATCCATAGATGCCACACATCAGTGCAGCACGGGGCAGTTTGGAGCACCCCAATAATCTCAGCTGGGATGCGCTGGCCGAAGAAATTACCGATGCGGACCCTTCCATTAGTGGGGACTCGCATCCGTCCGCATCTCAAGAAACCTAATGCCGCAGGGAGACGTCCGTCGGGCGACCCTCTGCGGATGTGCAAAGGGACTATTGATACGGTGAATTTTCGTCATTTTAAAATTATGCGGGGATGACAGCTTCTCGACCCCAGGCATACAGAATAGGGACAGTGATCGTAATTACCATTAGATCGCCCGTCAAACAGAAATTGTTTAGGGACATGATATACGCGTCGCATGTGGATATACTGATGGTGCAGGAAAATTACACTCCTGAGCTCCAGGAAGTACATGGATACATGTCCTGCACCTCGCCTCACTCGGACCTCGGACAACGACAGTGGAATAGCGATGTTGGTACGCGACGGGAGTCCGGTTCGCGACCTGGCTTATCTGCCCTCGGCACGAGGACTGGCGGTCACTGTTAATGGAATTCGTATTCTCGATGTTTATGCCCCTTCCGGCACAGACAACAGACGGGCGCGTGCGAAATATTACTCGGAAGAGCTTGTGTCCTTATTTTCCGGCAGATTCGATCATTTCATTATAGGTGGTGACTTCAACTGTGTTTTAGCTCAAAAAGACCAGACTCCACTTTACAATACCTGTCGTGTACTGTGTGACGTATAATTTTATACACATAAATTTTCGGTGCCTACAGTGTCACGTCTTTCAGTGTCACACAAATTTTTATTTTTAAAGGGAATCACTTAAGACTATTTCCTTGGGTTTGCCCCTCAAATTTCTCCCTCATATCACAAAATTGTCGTCTGATGTAGTACAAACTGGAAAAATAAATTCCTTTTAAAGCACAGTTTCGTATATAATTTATATTCAAAACCTTACACCTGTGTCACAGAACAAATCCTACATCGAGAATACTTTACACAAGTTTAAGGGAAGAAATGCTTCCGATAATTGTTACAGTATTTAAAGAACATCAAAATATGAACAGGCTGAAATGAACAAACAGTACATGAAACTATGTTAATCAATTCAATTGTAAAAAGCTAAGGAGCATATTATTAGCAAAATGAGAAATATGCAAAAGTGAAATGCCAAAATGAGCACTTCTCAATTGGGAGTAAATCAAAACAATCAGAATGGCTGAAAGAGAGCACAGTAACATGAGCCATAAACGAATAAGAGCTAAGCAACTAAGCAAATAAGAGAATGGGCAAAAATGAGATGCCAACAACATGAGAGCTGGCCGAATTCCGTCGGCACTTATATACGGTTGCGCTCGTGGCGGCACCTCGCGGTCCGTACGCAACACGCGCGCCTGCGATCGCAATGCACTCTTTTAGCGCTCGCGGCGGCGTCTAGCGGCCCGTACGCAAGTTGTGCGATTGCTGTCGCAGGTCGACCCTTAATCTATGATGTTACAACTGCAAGTGCTATACCGGGACCTGGAATTATGCGACACTTGGAACAGCATTCATAGGAACCGTGAGGGATATACTTTTTTTACTAGTCAGTCGGCGAGCAGACTTGATCGAAAACATGTTTTGGTGAGCGTACGGGATAAGGTGGTCGACGCGGAACGATGGACTGCGGCATTTACTGATCATCTGGCTTACATTTGTACCATATCACTCCATCGGCAAAATGTGTGGAAAAGCTGCGGGACATGGAAGCTCAATTCGTCACTTTTGGCGGACCCGAATGTCGTCAGAGAGTCGAGGAGGTATGGACCACATGTCAACGCCGTCTACCAACATATGCGTCGGTGCTTCAATGGTGGCTCGTGTGTACTAAGCCAGCAATAAGAGGAGCTCTTATACAGTATGGTCGGGATAAGACGAGATGGCAAATAGACGCTCTTGATTATTATTACACCATGCTTCGTGAGCTGTCATTCCAGATGCCGTCTGCAGAACATCATGCAGAAGTTAATCGTGTCAAGGCACAAATCCTATCGATCACGCGACGACGACTGGGTGGCATCCCGATACGGGCAATATGTCTCGACATCATCATTGTGGAGCGTACCTCGATGCTCCATGTGTCGCAAGAACACAAACGCTACCGCCGGGCATTGGAAACAGTGCTCCATGATTTAGATGGCCGTCAACTGACTACACAACAGGCAATTGCAAATGAATTTTTAGAGCATCTCCGTCACCTATATGCCGGAACACCGACGGACCGTCGAGTGAGTGAAGTCATATTGCAACATCTGCTAACGACATTGACAGAGACGGATAAGGCAGCACTTATGGAGCCACTCACAGCAGACGATATAAATCTGGCATTCACAAAAGGAGTGGCCCATAAATCACCAGGGCCAGATGGGATTACGTTAAAGTTTTATCGAGAATTAGAGGACATGATGATGCCACAGAGGGTGTTGATGAACAATGAGACAGTGCGTCCTGCCATGCGCCTAACGTCGTACTTTATGACGGGCTTTCTTCTTCCCATACCGAAGATGGCGGGGAGTCACAGCGTTAATCAGTATCAGCCTCTCACTATGCGAAACACCGACTATAAAATCTTTGCACGACTACTAGCGCCTCGTCTCAAACTAGCAATATCAAGGACAATATCCCCTGATCAGGCTTGCCTAGGGGTGCGAAGCGACATCTCCTTGGCGTTCAGTGAATACCGTGACGTTATCGCCCTTGCGGAAACGAGTAGAATGCACATGGATCGTGCGTTCGACAGGATCAATCACGATTTCTTGGCGTCAATCATGAACCGAATGGCGGTTCCACCTTTTTTCATCTCCTTACTTATGAGGCTAATACGAGGGGCTACATCGACGGTGATTGCAAACGTTCGGGAAGCGGGCTCGATTCCCATTAACAGCTCGATTCGACAAGGGTGCCCACTCTCCATGATGCTATTTGCGATAGCACTCGAGCCGCTGATGTGTGTTATGAGGCGCTTACTTACTGGGATAGCGCTTAATGAGAACTTTCTCGTCTGTCGCACATATGCGGACGACCTGATTCTTCCTGTCAGGTCAGGACATGAAGTTGGTCAGGCTGTCGAACATCTAGACACTTACGGGACAGCGGCAGGCAGTGTCGTTAACATGACGAAATTCGAAGTTATACACATTGGACGATGTCTGGAAGACGTACCGGGACCGTTTCAGACGGTGGAATCGCTGAGATGTCTGGGGAACACATTTACCCGTTCACTACGGCGGTCAGTGGCGGCGAGTTCTCGGCGGCTTCTGCAGAATGTTCGTCTGACGATACCCAACAACTCACTGAGAGCCTTTGACATGATCCAACGTGCGGCATACACGAACGTTCACATAGCGTCAAGACTGCCCCATTTAGGGTAGATCCTACCAATACCGAAGGGAATTACGGACCGCCTCATGGCTACCTTTGGTTATTACGTTAGTACTGGAATGTTATTTAAGATCAAATATAACACGTTAACCTTACAGTTCCGGAACGGTGGCCTCAGCCTCACAAACGTGCGAAATAAAGCTTTGGAGCTTTACATGCGAGCTAAGATACGAAATTGGCAACAACGAAAGCATACCATAACATCAGCTCTGATAAAAGTACTTGTTCCGCCTTCGTAGGAACCCCCGATAGCGGTGGGTAACATTTCACCTTCTCTTGCACACATTGCCTCATTTATTCTTATAAACCGTAAACTTGTGACCAGGAGTCGATTACATACAATTCATCTGGTCGATTCTCCTCTTTGCACAAATTGTGGACTGTTAGCAACGGAAGAACATGGTTTAGTGTGTGGCGCAGCGAGGGACGTCTGGATGCTGACGCGTCGAATACTGGCCTTCCTTCGGCGCACTAACTACACAGAAATCATATCGGATGTACTTTTTCTACCGGACAAGACTTTTTTTCCAAACAAAATACGTATGCGGTCAACTGGATCGCTGGACAATGGACGAAATATTTGCTTTCGTACGATATTAAGTCCGTGATGGATTGTTGGATATACCGTACTTACAAGAACAACACGAGCTCATACGAAGTCATACAAAATACAGGATTTATTTTTCCAGTTTTTAGGAAGTGTTTTTCACAACCCGCCCGACAGCTGGGGTGTCCCAGAAATGAGAAGACTCCTGCTGCAGAACGACTACAGACAGTACCGCACGGTTCTAATATATTGGCATATTGCACACTGAGAAGACAACTGGCCCACACCTGTTAGCGCCAGATCTAACTAGATTATGTTAACGTGTCACAAAAAGAAATACATGCCGCTCACAACGGCAGGTATGGTGATGATTATATGGCTGGATGCCAGATTCATGATGCGACACCGCGTGCTGCAGTGATTGTGATGCAGATAATAACTTCGTTTTCACTCCCGCCCGTGACAAGAATTGTCATTTATTTCACTCATGTAAAAAAAAGGCGGCCTTTACGTTGATTTTATGGTTTCAAAATTGTTTTTACTGTCTCGATACTTTTCTTATCCCTAGGACAGCACAATTATACGAATGAAGATTGTTTGTTTACCCTGTCTTCCTGTTCCACAAAAAAAAAGTACACCAAGTGACAATTTTGTCCAAATCCTTTTATATTTCCTTACGATCAGTATTTTTTTTAAAAAAAGTCGGTAGAGCACTTGCTCGGGAGAGGCAAAGCCCCCGAGTTCGAGTCTCGGTCCGGCGTACAGTTTTAATCTGCCAGGAAGTTTGTTATCAGCGCACACACCGCTGCAATGTAAAAATTTCATTCTGGAAAAGCCAGGGGCGGTCAATAAGTAATGCAACATTTTTTTCTGAAAGCGGGTTGGTTTTGGTCAGGATTCTAATAAACCATATTATTTCCCACTCTTTTGGCTATAAAAGCTATTTTTCTACATATTCTCCGTTCAAACCGATTGTCTTACGCCACCTTACTGTGGACGCCTCTACGCCAGCATGGAACCACCGCAGTGGTCGACGTCGGAGTCCACGTCTTGCTAAAACAATAACCTCCCCATCATCTACGCAATGCTTCCCACGGAATGCAGTCATCATTGGCCCAAACAGAACGACGTCGGAAGGTGTGAGATCCGAGATGTAGGGTAGATGAGGAAGAACAATTCAGTGAAGTTTTGTGAAGTTTGTATGACACTTTGCACTATAGTGGAGAAGGTGAAGTTCGTTTGAATTTTTGTGGCGACGATCAAGCTGAAGTCGTTTCTTCAATTTTCTGAGGGTAGCACAATACACATCAGAGGTGATCGTTGCACCATGAGGGAGGACATCAAACAGAATAACCCATTCAGAGTCGCAGACGTCCTTCGCTGTGACTTTACCGGCTAAGGGTGAGCCTTCGGTCGGCCGATGTGGCCGAGCGGCTCTAGGCGCTTCAGTCTGGGACCGCGCGACCGCTACGGTCGCAGGTTCGAATCCTGCCTCGGGCATGGATGTGTGTGATGTCCTTAGGTTAGTTAGGCTTAAGTAGTTCTAAGTTCTAGGGGACTGATGACCTCAGAAGGTAAGTCTCATAGTGCTCAGAGCCATTTTTGGTGAGACTCTGAACTATTTGTCAGAGAAGAGGTGACCTGGCGTCACTCCGTGCATTGGCGTTTTGTTCCCGGTTCGAAGTAACGAACCCGTGTTCCATATCCTGTGACGATGTTCAACAAAATATTATTACAATCAGCCTCGTAACGCGCAAGCAATTCCCCACAGACGGTCCTTCGTTGCTATTTATGCTATTTATGGTCTTCTGTAGGGCGGCGATGAACGCAGGGGGAACACAC
This sequence comes from Schistocerca nitens, assembly GCF_023898315.1. Classification (NCBI taxonomy): domain Eukaryota; kingdom Metazoa; phylum Arthropoda; class Insecta; order Orthoptera; family Acrididae; genus Schistocerca; species Schistocerca nitens. The sequence goes on along the minus strand of NC_064616.1, from coordinate 939,803,551 downwards.
ATTTGAATACTCAAACTGGTATACGAATATTTCAGCACTACCAACAGAGACGTCCAGTTGAGCAACGAGGTGTTTGATTGTGATCCGTCGATCACCTCGAACAAGAGTGTCAGCAGGTTCCAACATTGTAGAAGTCACATCTGCGTGCGGCAGGCCAGCACGCGAGAGACCGCACTGGTTTGCGAGGCCTTGTTGTGATAGTGACAGGCACCTCGCCCAACGACTTACCGCGTTTTTGTCCGATGCCAGGTCTTCGTAGACATTCTGCAAGCGCCTGCGAATATCTGTGACGCCCTGGTTTTCCGCCAAAGGACGCTGAATGACAGTTGTCTGCTTGGAACGCACTTCGGTTAAAGACGCCATTTTGAAGGCTAACTATAGTGCCGCCACCTGCCGGAACTTCATGGATCTACAGGGGCATTTTATTCAACCGAAATTGGCTGAGAAAAAAAATGTGTAGCGTTACTTATTGAACGCCCCTCATAGTATGAGCAGTGAGGTTTGGGGTATGAAATCAGAACACTCGCCCGCATCTCGTGGTCGTGCGGTAGCGTTCTCGCTTCCCACGCCCGGGTTGCCGGGTTCGATTCCCGGCGGGGTCAGGGATTTTCTCTGCCTCGTGATGGCTGGGTGTTGTGTGCTGTCCTTAGGTTAGTTAGGTTTAAGTAGTTCTAAGTTCTAGGGGACTGATGACCATAGATGTTAATTCCCATAGTGCTCAGAGCCATTTGAACCATTTTTAGAACACTCGAACTAGATGGGAAATCATGCAAAACAACTTGAGAGGATTGATGAGAGAATTTCAGGGGTCGAGTCTAATTTAACAGCAAAACTTGAAGCTTTAGAGAGAGATCTGGGGAGACGTAATAGGGTGCAGGGGATGTAATGATGTAATGCAAGAAACAAGATGCAGAGGTGTAATCTAATGTTGCATGAGTGGAGGACAGGTCCGAAGTTCGCGAGAATGAGGAAAGACTGGTTTCGTAAAAACAATTGACGGATTAAATACATTGAAGATAAGAACATATGAGGAAGAGCTAGATCGCATGGAACACATTTTGGTGCTGCGGAACACAATAATCATTGTGGCGACCTGCGAGACAGTAATAGTGATGGAAAATCCGGGTTCTGAATTCAGGAATATACAGTACTTTTCTGGGGAAGGAAAATACCAAGTAGATGATTTTATTGCTAACTGTAAGGATCATTTTTTGCGAGAATGGATGACGATTCAAAAAATAAATTTATATAATGTAATTTGAAAGGGGATGCACAAGCTTCGTGGAACAAAAGTGTGAAATGTAATATGGATCATTGTATAGAATGCAGTAATGGAAATTCTAGGAGGAAAGAAAGACCAAGTTCGGGAAACTAATTTGTGTTTCGATCCAGGTCCTAGAAGAAGTTGTAAAATTGTCAAAGAATACAAACATAAATAACAAGAGAACATGTTTTAGAGGAAAAGAAATCCATGCCGGTCGTCAAATCAGCGTGTGCTGTATGGATGCTACTTTACGGATTAATGCGGTGTGCGGAGATTTTTAATAAGCGTGAAGGAAAATTTACGAATGGGAAGAGATTTCATTATAATAGTAACAGAGATTTTAATGGCACTTTTCATGTCGGTGAATTACTTGAAAGAAATGGTAATGATGTGAGGAGCAATTGTGAGACATACAGCGTGAGACTTTCCGCTAAGGATGTCTATGACGTATCGGAGAAAGAACGCGATACACAGCTTGTCTAAAGGGAGACGCCTTGTGCAAATTTGACAGATAGCGCAGAAAGTCACGGAGAGGGTGCTGTCAGAGCAAGATATATTTGCAATGGTGTTCATGTTTTGATAAAAGAATATTGAGAACTGAAGAAGGTTACGGGTATTATGGAATCAGCGAAGATAGTAACTAAATATCGATGTGTTGAGGTAGAAATGACTCGTCGACAAATAATAATTGTGGTGTTAATTCATCGAATATTTACACTGGCCGCACCTGAGGTGAGGATGCTGGCTGTTAATTAATTCAATCTTCACGGAATGATGACGCAAATGTTGATGTAGAAGAAATGTTTGTGAATGAAACGTTAACGTAGTAGTAGGACAGCAGAGGAATGATGTTGTCAGTGATCGAAGTTCCCCTGACTTTTAGAACTGTGTTGTCTGACAGAAAATGTGCAACAGGACATCTTTCTAGGAGGTAACGTTTCTGTGGTTATTCATGGCAATCAGTGCACTAGCAGTCACTGGTTGGAGAAAAATGAAGGAGTTTATATTGTAGCTGACTGTGTTTTCTATGGTAAAGTAAATGAAATGTTGTTCCCTGAGAAATAAGAAGTGAACAGATTTAAAGTGGACTAGTTCAAAAATGCCTCTGAGCACTATGGGACTTAACATCTGTGGTCATCAGTCACCTAGAACTTAGAACTACTTAAACGTAACTAACCTAAGGACATCACACACATCCATGCCCGAGGCAGGATTCGAACCTGCGACCGTAGCAGTCGCGCGGTTCCGGACTGAAGCGCCTAGAACCGCTCGGCCACCGCGGCCGGCAAAGTGGACTAGTAAAAGATGTTAAAATACGGGAAGCATTCAATATTTTCAGTGAAGATGACGACATAGAGCTACTCAGTGAGGAAGCCATTGTGACAGAAAAAGAAGTATGTAAAAAAATCGAAGGATATTTATTAGAGAAAGTGGAATATAAGAAGCAATCAGCAGACATGGTATAGCCACTCATATACATATATTCATATAGATATATAAAAAGTTTGTGTGTGTGTGTGTGTGTGTGTGTGTGTGTGTGTGTGAGTGAGTGAGTGAGTGAGTGGGTGTGTTTTCCATATTTCCTAGACCACTGGGTGAAATACAAACAAATTTGGGAAATATACTACGTATTTTCTTGGAAGAAGTGCTGTGCAGGTTAGAACCAACTAACTCCAATAATAGTGGAGATGGGGGTACAGAAGTTCGGTAATCCCTGACACCTTGCTGCCCTACATCACAGGTATGTTATGCAGATATTATCGGAATGTGTTGCAGGAGCTATACTGAGGATGGACATGGCAGAGTAGAGAGAGAAAGAGGTAGGAGATGGTTAGTGAGAGAGGGGTGGATGTGAAGGACACAAAAAGGGTGGATGAGATTATGTACATATAGAATTGGCAGTAGGAGATGGACAGAGAGACAGCGAGCGAGAGAGAGAGAGAAAGAGAGATAGAGACAGATACAGAAGGAGTAGAGAGAGAGGGGAAGGAGGAGTTATATCGAGAGGGGGAGGGGGAATAAGAAGAGGGTAAAAGAGAGTAAGGAGGAGGTGAATGAGAGAGAGAGAGAGAGAGAGAGAGAGAGATAGTGAGAGAGGGGGGGGGGGGTGGAGAAGATGTATGCAGTATATGTGCTGTTTGTGTCATGGGCAAAGCCGCAAGTAAAAGGCTAGTGTATCAACATGGAGGTTTGTCTCTCTCTCTCTCTCTCTCTCTCTCTCTCTGTGTGCGTATGTGTGTGTGTGTGTGTGTTCTGGATCTCCCCCTCAACCACTTGATCGATTTCAACTAAACGTAGTACAAGTGACAGTTACTGTATGGAAATTTGTGAAGTGGGAGAGAAAGGGGGGGGGAGGAGAAGATGGACAGGGGGAGCAGGAGATGGACAGAGAGAGGGGGAGGTGGAGATAGCTCTCGATGGATGGGAGTGGTGGAGATGGATAGAGAAGGGGGGGGGAATAGTTGGAGAGAAAGACAGGGGGCGAGGAGGAGACGGACAGAGGGAGGGGGGGGGGGGAGAAGGAGATGGACAGAGAGATAAGCAGATGCACGAGGAGATGGGTAGGACGAGACGGAGAGGGAGAAGTTGTAGGAGTAGATGGGACCAACTAGGGGGCAAGATGAGATGGGCAGAGAGGGGGAAGTGGAGATGAGCAGAGAAAGCAGGGAGGTGGACGTGGACCGAGAGATGGGGGCGGTGGAGATGAATTGAAAAAGGGGGATAAGCGCTGGATACGGAGAGGGACTGGAGGAGGGGATGGTCAGAGACAGGGGGGGGGGGGGGCAGAAGGAGATGGGCAGACAGAGGGGAAGGAGGAGATGTGCGCACTGCATATAACGTACGTGTGCACATCAAAGTCTTGGCTAAAAGGCTAGTAATTAATATAAAAGTAGAAGAGACAAAAAGCAGTGCTTTGCTGGACAGTGGGAGTCATCTATCGGAAGTGGTAGTGCAATTTGTAGATTCAGTTAGAAATAAAGATTAAGCTCATCTAGTTGTTTGTGGTGCAAGGGTAAAGACAGCAAAAAGAGCTTGCAGTAGATCAGTGAGCAAATAAATATTCTTAGAATTCGAGATGGATTGTTGGTTGGTTGCTTTGAAGGAGGGAACCAAGCAACTAGGTCTTCGGTCCCATCGCGTTAGGAAAGGGTGGGGAAGGAAGTAGGCCGTGCCCTTTCAAAGAAATCATCCTAGCATTTGCCTTAAACGATTTAAGGAAATCATGGAAAACCTAAATGAGGATGTCCTGAGGCGGGTTTGAACCGTCGTTCTGCAGAATGTGAGTCCAGTGCTGTAACCAGTGCGCCACCTCGCTCGTTTGAGACGAATGGAAATAAATTTGTAATGAGTTATTCGCAAGTACAGGATTTGTTCAGAAATGTTATTCTCGGTGTGGAATTTCTGTGCAAGTACTCGTGCAACATGATGGATTGAAAGAATAGTTTAACACAGTTCGATCGGGGGGTGGGGGGTGGGGGGAATGGAGAAAACAGTTGATAAAGCTACTGGAGGGAAAGGGGAATACCATGTTCTTATATTGTACTTTTTTTGTAGTTATTTACTGCGTATGTTGATGTCTAATTTGCTTTCAATTATGATTTTAATTCAGCGATAGGTTGTGTTATTTGCGTTTTCGTTTGTGTGGATTGTTGTAGTGGTAATTTTCAGGCGGAAGTCGGTGTTGGTGTAATTTTATTCAAAATGCATTGGTGTGCTGTAAGAGTAAATGATTTTGGAGGATAGGCTGATATATTCATTTTTGTTGTTACCGTAGGACGTAGGTAGGGAATATTGTTGATTACATTATATTTCATAGTTATAGTTAGTGAACTGGAGTGAATGTGGCACCTGCAGTGTAAGACTGGTGCGTGGGGTGATGCTGCCAGTGAATATTTGGATTGCGTTTATTGTATGTTGTGAATCAAGTAGTGAGTATCTTAATAAAACCACTTGGTTCCGTTTTGATTACTGGGCCGTATAATTTGTTTTTTGAGTAACAAGGTATAACAAAGTGTATGGGGCCTGTGTTTAAATTAGTATTAGGGTTTATTTGGTTTCATTGCATTATGACTCGAGCGAGGATTAGCGAGCGAGAGTGGAGTCAGTGCAAATCACAACTTCCCAACTGACAACGCGCATGAGTCCGTGAGCTAGTCGCCTGGTTTCCCACGTCGTACATGAAGGGGCCTACTGAAGACGACACGAAGTCACTGTCAGTTCAGTTGACACTGAGCAAGCTGTGTTGAGCACTTCTTTTAAAAAATTTTGGTTTGAATAATTCACAGAGAAACTTCATAACAATCTGTAACAAGATGCCACGATATTTTACAATTTGGAAGTCAGGCGAGGCATTCAAGCCGGGAAGGAAAATTTCTTATTGTTTCTCCGAGAGAGAGGCTTTATAATTTTTTTAAAATTGTCTTTTTTGTAATTTTATTCAGTTTGTTTCCTTTCTCTCGTTTTTTTAGGGTAATGTTGTCTGTAGGATGATTGGTACGTACGTAGGAACACTTAGATGCTTTTTATAATATCATGTTTAGGCTAGAGAGCATGCTGTTTGCAGTTTCTTCACGAAATTCAAGCATTATCTTACAATTAAATAAGTATTAATAAGTTCAAAAATGGTTCAAATGGCTCTGAGCACTATGGGACTCAACTGCTGAGGTCATTAGTCCCCTAGAACTTAGAACTAGTTAAACCTAACTAACCTAAGGACATCACAAACATCCATGCCCGAGGCAGGATTCGAACCTGCGACCGTAGCGGTCTTGCGGTTCCAGACTGCAGCACCTTTAACCGCACGGCCACTTCGGCCGGCTATTAATAAGTAATTTAATTTATTGTAAAGTGATTGCCGTCTGGTGCTGATTAACTTGTCATGCTCTACGTTTATAGGCAAGTTCACGGGATGGTAGGGGGTGTTGTAAGCCGGCGGACTTGGGCGTGGACCGTTTCCGCAGAGAGGTGGTGAACTTTAGAGGCTCGAAGACTCCCGCTAGGGTCAGGAAGGCGTTTAGGGACTAGCGCGGACGAGTATACATTGTGTATGGACAAAAAAGTGTTGCCTGGGGAACTTCGTTAGCTTGTGAGCACAGTGTTCAGGAGTTGAATGGTTGCCATAGTGGGCTCAGTACAGTACAGGGCAAAATAATAGAAAGGTGAAATTAACCAGTTAATTAAATATTTATAATTACTGTAAGGCACAAACTGACAAACTGCTGCATACCATTCTACAAACACAATAACATTTGAAATAAGTCTACGTTGTACCGTCAAGACGCAGTCTGACGTGTTGTGACATCAGAGTCCTAGAAGTCGAGGCTTGATAGCCAGGGACAAGTAGACGCTGAGTGCAGGCGATTAGCTTCGGTGCCCGACGTGAAGAGTCGTCTGGCGGCTACCGCAGCTACAACAGTAGCTTGATCGCCAAACCGGTGGCGTCAATGAACCATACGAAAATTTATAGAGATATTTCAAGAAAGCCTAGGAAAATTCTTAGCAGTTCACTGAATAATCTATGCCTGTCGTGCGGTGAGCCAGTTCTAAAATAAATAAAATAAAATAAAATATTAATTATTTATTATGTATGATAGTGATTGGATGTAATTAATATTTGCTTATCTGGAACGTGGACGTTTAATTATTCGGTATCAGACGCTTGACAATGGCTTCTTCGTAAATGTAATGTTATTCGTAGTTGACCGTGAAATAAGACTCAAATAATCGGTCTTCGTATTTAAATCGTTTCCAAAGACTGCTGCGGTAGGTGCGGACTCAAATCTAAATCTCAATATTCGAATATTTTGTCAGCCATGTCAATACGACGTACAGAGGTGACTGTCTACTAAACATAAAAAGTTTACACAGTTAGTTAAATCAGATATATTCAACGAATAAGCCTACAGTTAAATAACTCTACTTACTTTCATAAATATAAATTCTTTACAGAATCGAGTGCCTAGTAAGATTGCAACTCGCAGTGTTCTTATATAACATCAAATATGGCGGTGTGCCAGTCAATGAAATATACGTGCTTCCAGCCTCAGCTACTCTACAAGACCTGTGTTTAGTGCATAATTCCCATGCGCAGAAGCTGAATTGCACTTCGCTGCGCCAGACCAGTAAATGGAAAAGTCTTCAATCGGCCACAGCTCTTACTCCAGAGATCCTCTTGTATGTTGGAGGATGAATGAGTCATTATAGTTCGCCTAAACACGAATTATTGTTTACTCATAAGGAACATCACATTTTATCAGCGACCATTGTGGCGCCAACCACACTCCATTGGCTCGAAGGAACGTGTATTTTAACTGATTTAAAATTTCATATAACATTTTTCGTCTGTCGCCTACGTGATTGTATATATAGGTGCAAATAAAATTTAAGAGAATTTCAGCAAGACGCTGCAGACCAACATATAAAGGGCACAGATGATTATGGCGGTGCGCGAGTACGCCTAAGAGCCTGAGTATTCAGCGAACTTTACTGTTCCGCCGGAAACAGAAAGCTTAGCAGTCTGTAGCTCGATCCGGTGCGTCAGCTCGTAAAATGTACCTCATTCGCTTGAAACTTCCGTAAATTTCCTCAGAATTGTGCCTGACGCTGCAAATTGAGCAGTAAATCTAGGTCTCCTAAGAATATGTTGCTGTCGTGGTCTTCCGCCCGCACCCTGGGTTAAGACAGCTCTCCTTGCTTGTCTATGCTGTGCAAGTCTCTTCATTTCTGCATAGCTACTGCAACATGCAACCATTTTAATCCGCTTATTGTATTCTAGACCTGGTCTTCCTATAAAATTTTTATCTTTGCATGCTTCCCTCCATTATGAAATTAACGATTCCTTTGTAGCACCACATTTCACTTCCGCGCAAGACTACATTGCGGAGAAATACCTTCAGAAAAGACTTCCTACCATTTACAATTATATCTGATCTTGACATATTTCCATTTTTCAGAAATTCTTTTCTTGGTATTGTCATTGTGCTTTGTATATCCTCTCTACTTCAACCATCTTCAGTTATGTAACAATCCAAATGACGTAATTCGCCTGCTGGTTTTACAGTATCGTTTCATAATCTAATTTGTCCACCATCGCCTAATTTAATTCGACTAAATTCCATTACCCTTGTTTTACTTTCGTAGTGCTTAATTTTATAACCTCTTTTCAAGACACTGTCCATTCCGTTCAGTCACACTTCCAAATCTTTCGTCGTCTCTGACAGAATTACAATGTCATCGGCGAACCACAGAATTTTTATTTTATCTTCCCGACCTTTGATTGCCTTTCCAAATGCCTTCTTCGTCTAGTTTTCTGCTTGCACAAACTGAATAACATTAGAGGAAGCTACAGCTGTCGCAATTCCTTCTCAACTACTGCTTGCTTTTCATGTTCTTCGATATTTATAACTGCAGTACGCAGGAGAGCCGTCTTAAATTAAAGTCTCTGAATACGTGGTAGAGTGTGTGTGTTCAAGTTGCTTCTACTGCAGCTAGTGAAACAAAAGTGTCCTCTTACCTAACATGGCAACTGTACACTAAGGATAGCTCCGACACAACAAAGCACAAGTTGATAATAGACCATGTTACCTTTATATACCTAACCAGGGAAACTGCAGGACAAGTTAGGCATCTTGTAATGGAAGCCAAATCTGCTTTTGATAAAATACACACATCAAAAAAAGTTCTGCATCACCTCGGTTCAGAGACTTCCGGAAACCGTACAGAAAGTTGGAACAGATATTAACATAAACATCATTTCCGCCCTTTTTATTGCTCATGAAAACTACATATTGCATGTTGCACCACCATAGAGCGGGACCTTCAGATGTGGTTATCCAGATTGCGGTACACATCGGTACCTCTAATAACCAGTAGCACGTCCTCTTGCATTGATGCATGCCTGTATTCGTCGTGACATAGTATCCACAAGTTCATCAAGGCACTGTTGGTCCAATTGTCCCAGTCCTCAACGGCGATTCAGCATAGATCTCTCAGAATGGTTGGTGGGTCACGTCGTCCATAAACAGCCCTTTTCAAACTGTCCCAGGCATGTTCGATAGGCTTCATGTCTCGAGAACATGCTGGCCACTCTAGTTGCGTGATGTCGTTATCCTGAAGGAAGTCATTCACAAGATATGCACGAAGGGGCGCGAATTGTCGTCCATGAATGCCTCGCCAATACGTTGCCGATATGGTTGCACTATCGGTCGGGGGATGGGATTCACGTGTCGTACAGCCGTTCCTGAGCCTTCCATGACCATCAGCGGCGTATGTCGGTCCCACAGTATGTCAGTCCAAAACAGCAGGGAACCTCCACCCTGCTGCACGCGCTGGACAGTGTGTCAAAGGCGTTCATCCTGATGGGGTTGCCTCCAAACACGTCTCCGGCGATTGTCTGGTTGAAGGCATATGCGGCACTCATCGGTGAAGAGAATGCGATGCCAATCCTGAGCAGTCCATTCGGCATGTTGTTGGGCCCATCTGTACCGCGCTGCATGGTGTCGTGGTTGCATGGACGTCGGCAGTGAAGTAGCGCATCATACACCCTATTGGGCACATTTTGCGTCGTAGCACAACCTCCTGTGGCTGCACGAAAAGCATTATTCAACATGGTGGCGTTTCTGTCAGTGTTTCTCCGAGCCATAATACGTAGGTAGCTGACATACATTGCAGTAGTAGTCCTTGGGCGGACTACAGACAACACGAGCCGTATACCTCCTTCCTGGTGGAAGAACTGGAACTGATCGGCTGTCGGACCCCCTCCGTCTAATAGGCGTTGCTCATGCATAATTGTTTACATCTTTGGGCGGGTTTCAAATGGTTCAAATGGCTCTGAGCACTATGGGACTCAACTGCTGAGGTCATTAGTCCCCTAGAACTTAGAACTAGTTAAACCTAACTAACCTAAGGACATCACAAACATCCATGCCCGAGGCAGGATTCGAACCTGCGACCGTAGCGGTCTTGCGGTTCCAGACTGCAGCGCCTTTAAGCGCACGGCCACTTCGGCCGGCTTGGGCGGGTTTAGTGACATCTCTGAACAGTCAAAAGAATTGTGTCTGTGATACAATAGCCACAGTCAACGTCTGTCTTCAGGAGTTCTGGGAACCGTGCTGATACAAAACTTGTTTTGACGTGTGTATTTATTTGGTCTAAAGCTGAACAACATGAGCGGATTTACGATTGAACCTCGAAGTGCGTTAACGAAATAAGTGACTAACCGTGTGAAAGGAACACTATGGAAGGAAGACTGCATTGAGGTTACAGTACCAAGATCTCCTTATATGTGCAGCTCGCTGATGTATTATTAAAGAATCAAAATTCAAATTGGAAGCATGTCAGAAACTTAAGGTACGCGTGCAGAACATAAGAAAAGGAAATTGCTTTGATTTCGATTGCGCTCCCATGGACTGTGAAGGTTTGCCTCTGCTCCAAATGAGCAATGTGGTCACAGATGGCCGGCAGTTCCCGTATCTGTCTATTTCCGACCGCGTCGCACGAAAGTCTGCCCCCGACTTCCCAAAGCATTCCTTCCTCCAGCCCAACTTCCAACCTCTCAAAAATGACAGTTCGAGGGACTGACTTTATACCATTGCCAATGTGACGGCTCGGAAATGCTACAAAAATTTAAGAAAATTATCTCCATGGGGTGGCGAGGCCAATGCGACATCACCGCCGCCAATCGCCAACACACAAAAGCAGGTGTGTGAGGCACTCAGACTGACGTCAACGTTAGCCCATACACAACGAGGCGTGGCTGACGCAATGAGATTTATGGATGGACTATCTTTCGCTACCACGGGACCCCCAGCCTCCTCGTGAATGCCAGCAGGATGCGAAGCTTTCCTTTCCCAACACACATTCCAACAGACCAACAACGTTAAAATGGAAGAATATACTGGCTCGACAATGAATTGATATCACATAGCGATATATGACGTTAATGTCAAAGGCGTCATCTATTTAAAAGTTGTGAATAACATTTCGGTGTCTTATATTTGATGGCTGATAATCTTCTGAATTTCAGAAAGTATGTATACGACTGATATAGAACTAATTCGCTGAATACATCAAAGTAAGCAGCGTTGAAACATGGCGGTGCGACAGCAATGCTGCAGGCCACGATAGTTGGAGAAATGACAGGGCTGTGGTGGACGTATCGTAATGGTGAAGAGTGGCTGCCCACATCTACATCTACATCTACATCTACATGGACACCCTGCAAGTCACACTTAAGTACCTGACAGAGAGTTCATCGAACCACCTTCACAATTATTCTCTATTATTTCAATCTCGAACAGAGCGCGTAAAAAATGAACATATCTTTCCGTGCGAGCTATGATTTCCGTAATTTTATTATGTTGCTCATTTCTCCCTATGTAGTTCGGCATCAACAAAATATTTTCGTATTCGGAGGAGAAAGTTGGTGATTGAAATTTCGTGAGAAGATTTCACCTAACGAAAAACGCCTTTGTTTTAATGATATCCACCCCAAATGATGTGTCATGTCATTGACACTCTCTCCCTTATTTACAGATAATACAAAACTTGGTGCTCTTTTTTGGACTTTCCTGATGTTCTCAGTTAATCCCATCGGGTAAGGATGCCAGATCGTGCAGCAGTACTTCAAAAGGGGACGGACTAGCGTAGTGTATGCAGTCACTTTAGTAGACCGGTTACGTTGTCTAAGTGTTATGTCAATAAAATGCAGTCGTTGGTTTGACTTCCCAACAACATTTTCTATGTGTTCTTTCCAATACAAATTGTTCGTAACTGTAATTCCTAGGTATTTATTGAATTTACGGCCTTCAGATTTGACTGATTTATCGTGTAACCAGGGTTTAACAAATTCCTTTTAGCACTCAAGTGGATGACCTCACACCTTTCATTCTTTAGGGTAAACTTACAATTTTCGCACCATATATATATATATATATATATATATATATATATATATATATATATATATATATATATATATATATATATACCTTTTCTAAATCGTTTTGCAGTTTGTTTTGGTATTTGATGACTTTAATGGACGACAAATGACAGCATCATCTGCAAAAACCTATTCGGCTGCTCAAACTGTCTCCTATATCGTTTATATAGATAAGGAACAGCAGAGGGCATATAACACTGCCTTGGGGAACGCCAGAAATCACCTCTGTTTTACTCCATGCCTTTCCATCAGTTACTACGAACTGTGACCTCTCTGACAGGAAATCACATATTCAGTCACATAATTGAGACGAAATTCCATAAGCACGCAATTTCACTACGAGCCGTCTGTGTGGTACAGTGTCAAAAGCCTTCTGGAAATGTGGAAACACGGAATCAGTTTGAAATTCCTTGTCAATAGCACTCAATAGTAAAGAGCTAGTTGTATTTCACAAGAAGGATGCAGTGTATGACGGGCCGGTGGGTATATTTGTGTCGGTGGTCAGCGAGAGTGAAGTTAATTCGTAAGGCACGATTGGCTTGGAGTCTATCAAGGGGAACGTTCAGCCGCCTGGTTGCAAGACATTTCAATTGACGCCACTTTGGCGACTTGTGCGTCTTTAACCTACCGCAGTAGTCTTAGCGGGGAAATATGATCTACAATTTAACTTGGAATCCGACCCACGTGTTGTTCTTGGTATATCTTCACATAACTGAGAGGTGAAGGCTAGCGCAAAAGCAGACGGAAAAATTCTTATGTCCGACCAGGATTCAGTCCCACGACCTCACGGTCTTTTGTTCACTCTTTACCACTAGACCACCAAGTCCGGTACCAGTAAGATTAAGAGATCTGTTGGTGAGACATCTAACGTATAAATATACTTAATCGTAAATAAACCTGTTTAAAAACTTCATATCAAATTAACATTTTGGCAGATCACCATCCCTGTCAAAGATTCTTCTCTGTTTCAGACACCAACCCTAAACAACCAAGGAGGTTCCACTCCATTTCAGCTCTGTTATAAAAGTTAATTAAGGAAAATACAACCGAACAACATTGTCGTTAACGTCGTGATGGAGCACGTAGGCCACACCAATTCAGTATTGATAGCTTTTAGGAGGATATCGTCATCAGGAGAAACAAAATTGACAATCTACAGGTCGGAGAGTGGATTGTTAGATCCCTTAATCGGATAGGTAGTCTATTAAATTTAGGAAGGGCAATTGTTAGGTTGGAGTTTGATATAATGGAAATTAGCGGAGTTACATAGTGGGAGTAACAGGACTTCTGGTCAGTTGAGTAAGTGGTTGTAAATGCAAAGTCAGATAGAGACAATGTAGGAGAAGGCCTAATAATAATAAGAAATTAGTAACGGAATAGAGAAAGAAGAATAGTAGTCAAGATAGACATGAAGCCAAAACCCATCACACTAGCAGACGTTCATGTGCCAAGCAGCTCTGCAGTGTATGAGGAATTTGAAGAAATTTCTGATGAGATACAAGAAATTTTTCAGATAATTAAGGGAGACAAAAATGTAATTGTGGTCAGAAACTGGAATTCGACAGTATGAAAAGGAAGAAACGGAAAAATAGTGGATGAAAACGGACTGGTGAAAGGTCACGAATGAGGGAGCCGCCTGACAGAATTTTTGCGCAGAGCTTAATTTAGGCATCGCTAACACTTGTTTTAAGCATAAAAAAGAACGTTGTATTCGTGGAAGACACGTGGAGACACCGGCGGGTTTCATACTGATTGTATCACCATAAGATAGAGATTTCGCAATCAGGACAGATGTGGACTCTGTCCACAGTTCATTGGTTATGAACTGTAGAATAAAACTGAAGAAGCTGAAAAACAGTGAGAAATTAAGGAAATGAGACGTGGATATGTTGAAAGAACCAGAGGTTTTAGAGTTTCAAAGAGAATATTCGGCAACGGTTGACTGCAACAGGGGAAAGAAATATGGTAGAAGACGAATGGGTAGTTTCGCGATGTGAAATAGTGAAAGCAGCAGAGGATCCTTTAGGTAAAAATACAAGGCGTAGAAAAAAGCCTTGGACATCACAGGAGATGAAGAATTTAACTGACGACAGGAGAAAATACGAAAATGCAGCAAATAAAGCAATCGAAAGGTAATACAAGCACGTGAAAAATGATATTGACAGTAAATGCTAAACAGCCAAGCATGATGGATAGAGGACAAATGTTTGGATATAGCAGGATATATCACTAGGGATAAAATCGACACCGCCTATTGGAAAATTAAAGAAATCTTGGGAGAAAAGAGAAGCACCTTTAATAATATCTGCATTGACAAACCAAAGCATTATGACGACTGCCCACCGTAACGATGGATGTTGCCTGGTGGCGTTGTGGACACTTAACGAGGTAACACAAGTATGTAAGCGGAGCAGACAAGGATGGGGGAGAAATCCATTGAGATACGCGACTTTGACATACGGCATATTATTATTTCGCGGAGCCTGTGAGCGAGTATCTCGCAAACGGCGAAGCTAGTCGAATGCTCACGTGCTACAGTCGTGAGCATATATGAAAAAAGGTAAAAGGACAGTGAAACTACCACTAGGTGCTAAATGGTTGGACATCAACGACTCTTAACGCAATGTGGGGTTCGGAGGCTTGTCATCTCTGTAAAATAGGGTAGGTGGTGATTTATGTCATCTCTACCGAAAGAGCACAATGCTGATGCACGCACTAGTGTTTCGGAGCACACAGTTCATCCCACATTGTTGAATATGGAGATCGGCAGCAGACCACCCCTGCGTGTTCACATGTTGACCCGACATCGTCAATTACAACTGCGGTGGGCCCGAGAACATTGGCACACGACTGTCGACCAATGGAATCGTGTCGACTTTTCGGGTGAATCACATTTTTACTACATTACGTCGATGGTCGTGTCCACAAACGCCGTCATAGAGGTGACTGGCGTCTCGAAACGTGCAGCGCTCCACAGACGCAGGCTGGTGGGAGACATTCTGTTGCGCTTGCATGGGACCTGTGGCAGTACTCGAAGACACGCTGACAGCAGGGAACCACCTGCATCCCCTCATGCTTGATGGTTTCCCAGACAGCGATGTTATCTTTCAGCAGTATATTTGCCCATGTCTCGGAGCCAGACTCGTGCTATAGTGGTTTCAGGAGAATTATGGTGATCTCACGTTGATGTCTCGGTGACTAAATTCGCGTGATGTAAATCCTATGGAACCCGTCTAGGTCGCTATCGGGAGCCATCACCGCGCACGCAAATCAGCGCCCCTTTATTTGCTAGAATTACGTGACCTGTGTGTAGACATCTAATGCCTCATACCTCCACAAACCTACCAACAAACTGTCGGATACCTCATACGCAGAATCAGTGATGTCGTTCGTTCCAAAGAAAGACAAACGAGCTATTAAGCATGTTGTCATAATGTTTTGACTCGTCAGTGTATTGCTCAGATGGAAAACCGGTAGTAAGCAAGGTAGGAAACGCTGAAAGGTGAGAGAAGTGTATAGAGAGGCAATGCAAGGGGAATGAACGTGAAGCAGTATTATAGACATAGAAGTGGAAATACATGATAATTTGATGGGAGGTACGATACTGCGTGTAGAACCTGGTAGAGGATAGAGAGATCTAAGGCGGAACAAGGCCCGTGAAGTAAGCGACATTCCATCAGAACAATTTATGTCCTTGGGCGAGCCAGCCGTGACAAAACTATTCCACCTGTTGTGCAAGACACAGGCGAAATACCCTCTTACTTCAAGAAGAATGTAATACGAGGGTTGTCCAGAAAGTAAGTTCCGATCGATCGCTAAACGGAAACCACAGTGAAAATCAGAAACATTTTATTAGTAAGAGTTAGCTACACTTTCCAGATACTTCTCTACACAGTCGCCGCTCTGACTTAGACATTTGTCGGAGCATTATATCAAATTTCCAACACCATCGTCATAGAAGGCAGCTGCCTGTGCTTTCGGAAAATTCTCTACGCTGGCCAATAGCGCGTAGCCTGCGCCCAAGTGTTGTCTTCATATTCAGCGTTTCATGTGAACGGAGATGATACTCAGGACGATCCAATTAGGGCTCTGTTGTGGGTGAGCGAACAGTTCCCATCGAAAAGGCTGCAGGAGCGTCTTCACTGCCCCTTCAGAGTGCGGCTGAGAATTTCCCTGAAGAAGGAAGTGCGTGGCAGTTGTGTTAGGTGGGCTGCATTCATTAAAGCGAAGCCTCTCAGCGGGCCTTCCTTCTTGGCGGGAGACATCGTTGTTCTAGGCATCTTTACTCGCTCACAGTGCGCTCAAAACTGAAAAAGAGCGTCTTGATGCGATCGACGGTCGTACTAGAGACACTACCCAACACATCTGTGCAAAGCTTTATCATGTTTTCACTGTGGTATCCATTTCGCGACCGATCGGAACTTACTTTCTGGACAACCCTCGTAATTCCAGTTCAAAACTAAGTAGGTGCTGCCAGGTGTGAATATTAGCGAAATATCAGTTTAATGTCTTGGTTAAACCGGCCGGAGTGGCCGTGCGGTTCTAGGCGCTACAGTCTGGAGCCGAGCGACCGCTACGGTCGCAGGTTCGAAGTCTGACTCGGGCATGGATGTGTGTGATGTCCTTAGGCTAGTTAGGTTTAATTAGTTCTAAGTTCTAGGCGACTGATGACCTCAGAAGTTAAGTCGCATAGTGCTCAGAGCCATTTGAACCATTTTTTTTTTGTCTTGGTTACATATTACTAACACAAATTCCTTACAGACAAAAACTGATAAAAACCGACCTTGAAGAAGATCAGTTTTGATTCCACTGAAATATAGGATCACGCGAGGCAATGCTAATCCGAAGAACTCTCTTAGAAGATACATTAAGGAAGGACAGACCTACGTTTACAGCATTTGTAGACTTAGAGAAAGCTTTTGGCAATGTTGACTGGAATAAATTCTTCGAATTTCAGAAGATGGGCTATTTACAACTTGTACGAGGACCAGACGCCAGTTATAAGATTCGAGGGACATGAAAGGTAAGCAGTGACTGACAAGGGACTGAGACAGGGTTATAACCTATCCCCGATGTTATTCAGTCTGTACACTGAGCAAGCAGTTAAGGAAAACGAAGGACATATGAAAGTTCACGGAGAAGATTTACACTCACGAGCCAATACACTGTAACCACTGCCCACCGCGATGTTGAATGCTTCGTGGTGGTGTTGCGGACAAGTGACGCCGTAAGGAAAGAATGCAAGCGGAAGAGAGACGAGTGGACAGTCATTATAGCGAAGATACGGTCCGGAAATTCGGAAATTCACCGACGTAAGCGGTTTTGACAGAGGGCACATTGTTGTGGCGCTGCGGCCGGAAACAAGAATCTCTGAAACCGAAGCTGGTCGCCTGTTGGCGTACTATCGTCGTGAGCAGCTATGGAAAGTTGTTAAAGGATGGTGAAATTGCGAGTAGTGTGGTACTGGACGACCACGTCTTATCACAAAACGTAGTAGTCGGCGGATCCCCCAGTGTCTTCAAAAATGGTTCAAATGGCTCTGAGCGCTATGGGACTTAACATCTGTGGTCATCAGTCCCCTAGAACTTAGAACTACTTAAACCTAACTAACCTAAGGATATCATACACATCCATGCCCGAGGCAGGATTCGAACCTGCGACCGTAGCGGTCACGCGCTTCCAGACTGAAGCGCCTAGAACCGCACGGCCACACTGGCCGGCCCCCACTGTGTAATCCAGGATAGGCAGTGATCTGTGGCACATCTGACGAGGAGAATGGTGATACGGGCACAATTGCTTCGGAGCACACCATTCAAAGGCCATTGTTGAACATGGAACTTCACGTCACATGATCCTTACGTGTTCCTGCGTCGACCCAAAGACATCGTCAGTTATGACTGCAGTGGTTACAGCATCACAGAGTTTTCACCGTCGATCAATCGAAACGTGTCGCCTGTCGAATGAATTTTATTTCTCGTTACATCAGGGCGATGGTTGGGTCCTTACACGCTGTCACCCAAGCGAATGGCTGCACGAAACATGCACTGCGCCACAGACGCAGGGCGGTGAGGACAGAATTATGCAAGGGGGTACATTGAGTTGGGCTTCCATGGGATCTGTGGAGGTAATCGAATGCATCATGACAGCACTGAAATTCGGGAACATTATTGCGGACGCCCTGCATCGCTTCAAGCTTGAAGGCTCTACCTTTGCAGATGACGTCTTCCAGCAGGATAACTGACCATGTTTCAAGGTCATAATCGTGCTGCAGTGGTTTGAGGAGCATTTTATCAACTCACATTGAAGACTTGGCGAGCGAATGTGCCTGATCTGTATCCACTGGAACATATATAGAGCGCCAACTGCTTGCCGGTAAAACACCATCCCGTAATTTGCGGGAACTGCTTGAGCTGTGCGTTGACATCTGGTGCCACATACTTCTAGAATTCTGTGAAGGACTCGTAGAATCCATACCAAGTAGATATGTTGCTGTATTGTGTTTGTATACACGATATTAAACAGGTGGTCATAATGTTTTCGCTCATCATTGTAAAAAGTTTGAGGTGTGCGAATCAAATATTACAAGGGACAGTCAAATGAAAATGGGATGGATGGAAAAAGTAAGTACTCTTTTTATTATTTCAAATCTAATCGCAATAACTGTTAATACAGTTATCCCACTCTGTGACAAAACGGTCAGTTCCTTCAAGAAAAAAACGTTTCTGGGTGGCTACGGAACCGTGACTGTACCCAGGCGTGTACCTTTTCATCGGAAGCAAATCGATGGCTAATAATGTCTTTCTTCTGGGGTCCAAATCTATGGAAATCGCTTGAGAAGGGATTGTAATTTTATGGAGGATGTGTAAGGGTTTCCGAGCGAAAAATTTGCATCGTGCTCATAGAGGGCCCACATGTTGCCAAGGTTGTTTCGAGTACACTACAGAAGTTCCACTACAGACGTCCTTAGACATCCTCCATATAACCTCGATCTGTCCCCATGCTAATTCGATATTTTTGGAGTCACGGAAAAAGACATTCGTGGCCGTAGACTTCTTCCGGACGAATACGTGCAGGCCTGAGTACAACCATGGTCCCGTAGGCAACCGAAAATATTTCTTCGAGAAGGCACTGACCGTCTTATCTTAGAGTGGGGTGGACGTATTAACAGTTACGGTAATAGCTTTGTAAATAATAAAGAATTTTATGAATGCGTGGTTCCTCTTCCTTAGAACACGTCCGAAAGAACAGACACCACGCATTTATATAACTGATTCATCTGGATGGGCTACGAATCCATCACCTTCAGTGCGAATTCACAATCATGTTCGACCTCCTGCAGGGATTTCAAAGTAGCGAACAAGGGGAACATGGACGGCGACTGCGGGTAGGTGGCTCCAGGTGGGAACGTGGGTCGGCCGAGGGTCGTACTGAAATAGCCCGTACAGTTACACTGAACACTGAGTGCTTCCAAATAACTACGCACCCTCCGACTCAGAGTTGAAATATTAAAAGTTTTGGCTGGTTAGGTTATCTTGTGGCTGGGATACGTGGATGCCGCATTACAGGTCATTACTGCTGAGTCTACAACATACGATAAGAATACACACATGAATCGAATGGTCGAAGGTTTCTATCACTCGGCTATTGCGAATTATGAATGTAACTTATAATTTATAAATGCGAGATTGCAATTAAATGCCGGCCGCGGTGGTCTCGCGGTTCTCGGCGCGCAGTCCGGAACCGTGCGACTGCTACGGTCGCAGGTTCGAATCCTGCCTCGGGCATGGATGTGTGTGATGTCCTTAGGTTAGTTAGGTTTAGGTAGTTCTAAGTTCTAGGGGACTAATGACCACAGCAGTTTAGTCCCATAGTGCTCAGAGCCATTTGAACCATTTTGCAATTAAATAAAATCTGCAAGTACTATCTTAACGACTTTAAATGATGAGTACGATAGTAGAAGCACTTTTGAGAATGCGGTATATTTTATTGGTGTCGATGGTCCAGCAATTAAATAAAATATAAGTTGAATAACAGGGAAACAATAGATTCCTACAGCACGTAATTAGTTATGAACAACAACACAGCTCAAGAGATATTCACCTTTAAGCGCACACTATGACTTCACTGTAGAAGCCACGGAAATCTCGCAAGTGCACAAGTCGTCACTCCAAAGTATTTCTATCTGCCGCGACCACGCGCAAACTACTCCACTCTCCAAGTCTTTCCGTGCGTCCGTCGCGCCGTCGCGTCCAGAACCTCCCGTGTCCTCCCGCCGACTCCCGAAACTCGCACACTGCTCATAACTACCTCGTGTCCTCCCCGAAAACGATCGCTGTGATTGGCTAGAGCGCTTCCGCCCTGTCTTCAAGTCAACGCCCACTCACAAACGTAATGAAACTTACCAAATACTGAAGTTACATTTGAATAACTTTAAATTAAATAAATATTCCTACGGCTGGACGATAAACACGCTCTAATGCACATTATTTGATACATAAACATATATCAAAGGAAAAGAACAAAAGGTAGGCCAGTAGCCTAATGTGTCGGTTTTCTAAAACACCGTAAATATTTAACCAATTTCTTCGTGAATAGTATGTATTGAATATAAACAAAGGCATAGATGAATAATATTTATAAGCATGCTGGCCGTTTTTTCGTGTGACTGTGGCGTACTTATGGCCTGACGCGATGGATAGTAATCGGCTACTTTGACCTCTCCTATAGCTCATATACTATTCAGGTTACATGCCTGTAATTTATACCAATTTAGGTTTACACTAATAGCTTTCTAAAGACATGTCGATGGACGAAATCGGATGAAGCGTTTACATTTTGGAAATTAATTACTGGGTGTTACTTGTCTAATTTACAGTCAGATACTAAACTTTAAATTAATAAAGATATTGAAAATCTCATTACACCATCAGAATCGTCTTGCAAATAATGGTAATGCACATGTTTCTTTTTGAGGTATCATGATTCCTCTGGCTACTATTAATTTCTACATCAACTGTGAAATTTCTGCCATTAAGGTTTCACAAAGTCCGCCATCTTTAGCACTCCCGGCATAGTAATCTCCTTCATGGACACAAAGCACCGTCCTCGTCACAGTGTCAACACGGAATTCCCAGCCAGGCGGCCGCTGGACCTCTCTTGCTTCGGCCAACGCCGAACGTCCTGAGCGGCCGCCCCAACTTCGAACATATAATATTTCCAGGGTGCCACAACTCTCCCGTTACCTCACAACACTACATTCGGGTAGCGCAGGGGTTACAGCAACTGCCTAGTAAGAGGGAGATCGCTCTTTTGAATCCTGGTCCGGCACACATTTTCACTTGCAGCCACTGACCCCACATAAATTCCTGATGAGCTGATATCATAAATTCCTATCCTCTCTTACCTCCCCATTCTCATTCAAATTATATAACATGTATCACAGGTACGGATTCCGCATGGTGTCTATTCTTTCAGAAGACACCACACATTCGTACTGAACGAGATGAAGTTTGCTGTTTGGGCAGTAAAATAGCTGACGATGCCCGATGTAGAGACGATATAAAATGTAGATTGGCAGTTACAAGGAAAAGGTTTCTGAAGAAGAGAAATTTGTCAACATCGGATATAGATTTGAATGTTGGGAAGCGTTTTCCGAAGGGCTTTGTCTCGAATGTGGCTGTTTACGGAAGTGAAAAGTAGACGATATACAGTTAGGACAAAAAGAGAATAGAAGCATTTTAAATGAGGAGCTACAGAGAAACGCGGAAGATCAGATGAGTGGATCGCGTAACTAATGTGGAGGTACTGAACAGAATTTGGGAGAAAAGAGAATTGTGGCACAACCTAAGTAAAAGAACGGACCGGTTGATGGGGCACGTTCTGAGACATCAATTTATCACCATTTTGGCACTGGAGAGAAGCACACAGCGTAAAAGTTGTAGAGGGCGACCAAGAAGTAAAGAAAATAAATAGTAGTTACTCGGAGTTGAAGAGGGTTGCATAGGATAGAGTAGCACTGAGAGCTGCATCAAACCAGTCTTTGGACTGACGACCACAACTACATTGGAGGTACAATGTTTACCTTAAGCACTCTGGTGTAGTAGGTTTCACGAAACCATCTAAGGAAAAGATACTTTCATTTCTTGCGATTATTTATAAATAGTTACTTTAGTAAGATCACTTCTGGTACTTCCTTTGTGTCCGAGTAAAATCAAGTTTGTCATATCTATTATCTTTGAAACCCTAGTTCCTAAACACTCACGTCAAATTCATATCTGCGTAGTCTTAACCGAATTAAAATTGGTGCCTCCGTCGTGGTATATTGCGCATTTTCATCGTTGAGTGCTGTGCAAAAAGTAATGTTATAGTATTAGTTGTAGATAACATTTGAATTTATAATGTTTTGGCAGTGCTGCCTCCTTCAGAAAATAGTTGACCTCCTTTTTCAGTTTGCATATGCGGGAAAACACGATATTTATGGTGATTTTTTGGAGCCTACGACTTACGTAAGTTGCGAGTGTTACGGATAACAGTCACAGTTACTACAATGTGTATTACGCACTACTCAGCCAGAACGTTAAGACTACCGACCTAATATCAATATAAACCTGTCCAGGCAATAGCAGCGTCACTTGGTGAGGGATGACTGCTAGCCAGATACACGGACGGTGCGTGTGGTACCAGTGAGCGGGCTGTCCGTGTGTATGGAGAAGGAGTGCGGTCTATCTGAGTTTGACCGAGGGCAGACTGTGTTGGCTCGGAGGCTCGGAAGGAGCATTTCAGAAACAGCACGAGATGTGGGGCGTTCGAGGCGTGATGTGGGAGTGTCTTCCACTCTCGGCGAAACCAAGGTGAAACCACGTCTGGACGTCATGGTTTTGGGCGGTCACCCCTCGTTATAGATTTCGTACCTCGTAAGCTGGGCAGATGGTAAAACAGAACAGGCGGCGAACCGTGGCGGAACTCAACATCAGACTTTAATACTGGGCAGAGTACAAGTTTGTTTCAACACAAAGTGCACTGGACACTCCTAACGATGGCCTCCACGGCTGACGAACCATGCATGTGCCAGTGTTGACACCACGACAGCGGCATGTAGGCGCCTGAAATGGGCACGCGACCGTCGGCACTGGACGTTGGTGCTGTGGCAGGGTGTTGCATGGTCTGGTGAATCCCGATACCTTCTTCAACATTTCGATGGGAGGTCACGAATCTGTAGTCTTCTAGGGGAACAGCTCCTTGACGTACGTGCTGCGGGACGAACACAAGCTGGCGGCGGCTCTTTTATTCTCTGCGGAACATTCACGTTGGAATCCATTTGTCCAGTGGAGCTCGTAAAAGCCACCATGACGGCCAAGGATTATAGTACACTGGTTGCAAAGCACGTGCACCCCTTCACGTCAATAGTGTTTCCCGATGCCAGTGGCATTTTCCAACAAGATAATACTTCGGATCAGAAGGCCAGGAGTGTGATGGACTGGTTCGAGAAACACAGTGGCGAGTAGCAGTTGATGTGCTAGCTCCCCAACTCGCCAGCTCTGAACGCGGTCGAACACATCAGGGATGTGACTGAATGTGGCGTCAGAGGTCGTGGCCCCCCTCCCCGGAATTTATGGGAATTAGGTGACTTGTGTGTGCAGATGTGATGCCAGCTGTCTTTTGCGACCTGCCAAGGCCTCATTCCTTCCATGCCATGACGCGTCGCCGCTGTTACCATTGCCGAAGTGGACACACCAGGTATTACATAGGTGGTCTTAATGTTTTAGCTGATCTGTGTAACTATCATTTAGTGTTCCATTTAGGTTTCCTTTCCAAAAGAGTGCATATTGTATGTATTTATCTTTAATTTCTGCTGTTTTCTTTATTTTCATGTTTGTCTCCATAAAAAAGAAAATTTCCCAGTAATTTGCAAATTCTGTCCCAGACTGTACTTTTGCTATTACAAAAAATCTTTAGTTAATGTAATTGTCCATCTTTATCGCTGTTATATCTTTATTTTTATAATAAGCACACCTCAACGAGTTTCTACCACAGCCATTATCCGAATCTGTCAGACAAACAGAACAAATGAGAAGTAACTTGTGTAGAAAAAAATGGTTCAAATGGCTCTGAGCACTATGGGACTTAACTTCTGAGGTCATCAGTCCCCTAGAACTTAGAACTACTTAAACCTAACTAACCTAAGGATATCACACACATCCATGCCCGAGGCAGGATTCGAACCTGCGACCGCAGCGGTCGTGGCGGTTCCAGACTATAGCGCCTAGAACCGCTCGGCCACCCCGGCCGGCTAGAATAATTCCAATAATACATTGTATAAAAACAGAATGAAGATTTAATTTGAAAACTCGATACACTGGATGTCGTAGTTACACATACATTTGTACCATGACTAGTACTGTTCAGTGAGGCAGCCTGCCATAAGTAACACTCTGTGGCCGTTCGGTGGTGTTAAAAGCTATAGGAGCTGCAAGTGTTAAACATAATTAAAGTATACAGCAATTTCATGAAATGAAAAAGTAACGAATTGGAGATGGAATTGTCACTCTAAATTTTAAGCTAACATCTACAAATTAAGCATACAGTCATTTACATAAAAAACAATATATAAATATAATGAATGAGATATGTCACATTAAATATTCAGATTTACGACACATACTAACATACAGCCATTTCATAAAATTAATGTGTAGAAACTGAATTGGACAATTGTGTTCATAAGGCATTTTAACTTGTAGCAATACTATAATACAAGGCAGAACTTCAAGTAACTTTTCCCCTACTGTAACGCATATAAGGATATATTTCAACCTGTTTTTACTTTCGTAAGTTGAGGATGGAGAACGAAATGATTTTGTTTTAAAATACAAACCAAGACACTAACATATTAATATAGACAGTGTGGTATCGTTAATGGGTACCACCGTCACAGGAGTCTCACAGCTGGCAACGGAAACTCACGTTTCCGACAGACGCCGATAGCGATCACGTGGGGAACCAGTGGATACAATGAAGTGCGCCCGCTGACCGCGCCATCAGCAGCTCCAACTACGAACTTCCTCTGGCGCTGCGATGTGGGATGGCCGGAGGCAGTTACATGGCCCAGTCTCAGACGCAGTCTTCAGTCTTAGTCACCGTTCGACGGTTCACTCGTGCATTAGTAGTGGGAGCCTCACAGCCCACGACGCTTTATAGTTTTCTTTTTGTAACAGCTGCACTTTACTGCTGTTTGTTCTCTTGCAAAGTTTCTTCGCAACACTTGGAGAAAGCTACAGTGTAATTAAACCTTGAGAGTACTGTGTTTCCTAACCATTTCTGCTACTGTCTAGCTTCCCTACAACGACAGCTGCTGCACTACTGTCGCCCACGTCTCCTTACCACTGTATACGAAGTCGTACACAACAGAAACAACTGTACGCTTTCGTACTATTACCGTCAGCCAGCTGTTTTGTTTACTCCTGTCAATGACACTGCATTGAAATATATCCTTGCATACGTTATAGTAGAGATGAAGTTACATGAAGCTCTGCCTTGTGTAATGTTATAGCTACATTCGCGCATTAAAATGTTTTATCGACACAACTGCCCATTTCAATTTTTACATATTAATTTAATGAAATGACTGTATGCTCAGTATATAACGTCAATTTGGGCTTTTAACGTGACATTTCCTGTACATTATTTTTATAGATTGTTTTTGATGTAAATGCCTTCATGCTCGATTTGTAGACACTTGAATTTTAGCGTGACAGTTCCAATTCGTTATTTTTTACTTTTACGCAATGGCTATATGCTTTATCTGTATTTAACATCGACAAGTCTTATTGATTTTAACGCCACCTAAGGGGCACAGAGTGTCGGTTAAAGCAAGCTGCCTCACCGTACAGCAGTAGTGATGGCACAAGTGTACATGTACCTGACGAGATACAGTGCAAACAGTGTTTTAAATCTGGTATGTCTTCCTTTTCCTTTATCCAGTGTATTACTGCTGCAATATTACTTCTCATTTGCTCTGTTATCTGACAGATTCTGATGATTTCTGTGGATGAAACGCATTAACGTGTATTTTTACAAAAAAATGAAAATAAAATGAAGTAAAGATTCATTAGCGATCAAGACGGAAAATTACATTGACTAGTGATAATGACCGTGGACTTTTATAGGCATTTTATGTCATTTATAGATAAGAAAAATCTTTGTTGGATGTTAAGAGAGTCAGTTCTTAAAGGGAACTGGCAATAGACGTAGCGCAACAGATCAAGGTATTGAAAGAGAAATATGCAGAAATACTCAGTACTGTGTGATTACACGATACGAAAAGATTCACTTGAAGCAGTTACAGTATTTGGTCATAGATCCTCCCATTGCTGACTTCTGCCACGCAGTTTGAGGCAGTTGCCAAAGGGCATCACGCTGAGGGGTCAGAAGTGGGAACCAGCGAACATGCAACACTTCCCACGTGTCGGCACATCCGTCCACTCACTTGCTCGGCTAGGTTACTGCCGAATTGAGGTTGATACCTCGATTGTGGTGGAGAGGGAGTTCATCTCAGGCTCTAACTGGCGGTGAAAGACTTTTCAGGAGACAGATGGAGAGTCCTGTCTTGTTTGATTGACACACAGTATTCAGGATGTTTGTGATTGATAAAAATCCTTAACCACCTGCAGTGGCTTAACATGCTTCAGAGGAAGCCCCTTGGATTGCAAGGTCTGAATATTCACAGATCGACGGGTTATTGGTTTCTGGGAGCTCTAGTGTTAGAGATATGATCGAGCCCTTCCGTGATCTACCCATTAATGATGGGAAGAAATTCAGTGTGTACTTTGTGTGCATACTGGGGAGTAGTGGGGAAGGGTGCTATTATGCCACATTGCGGGTTGCATACTATCAGGGCATTCAGGGTCAAACTTGATTGATTTACAAGATTAGCCTGTTGTTCTGCTAAGTGGTTTATGACCCCTGGGGGTTGATCTCTGACCCCCTGCTGATAATCTGTCTTTCTCAGAAAGTCCTGCACCCTTCCCCATTCCCCTTCTCTTCCCCCATCCCTCTGGGAAATTCCCAACTCCCCCCCCCCTATTACCGAAACAAATGCACTATTGATACCAAATTCATTAACTAATTAATTAAACTGATCAATTAATTGCCCCCTCTTGGGAAATCTCTCAGTTCACCCCTCCTCCCTACCTGGTTCCCTCCCCCCAGGCCAGGAAAAATGGCAGGAAATCGCTCTGTCTGTGTTGAGCTGCCATACTGTGAGGGCTAATATAGTACTTATTTAAACCACTTCACCCTATTTATTTAAACAATTAGGAATGCCATCATCATAAGACATCCCACCCATCGCCCCCTCTCTCCAAAACCCTGTCAGAAAATAATGGCGAGAAAAATCGCTGAGCTGGTTGACTGGAAGTATCCCACGACAGAAATTCGTATACATTATAGACCATATAATAATATATTGTTTATTTACAAAATTCAATTTCCAGGGGATGGATCTTTCTTTTACTTGGCAGGAAGAGGCAGGTCTTGTAAAATTCATCGAAGAAAGGTAATTAAATTGGGAAACGCTCAGTCTGTACTGAGCTGTTGGACTGGAAGGTACAAGTATTAGCTTGCCCACCTACTACATATCCTAATTACATAATTACACTACTACAGATTGTAGCTGTTGTCTTGTTGGAAGATTTTCGTGTTTGTGGCCATCTTGACATGCAGGGATCGATTGAGCTAGTGCATAATGCCACCACCAGAGGACGTGCCACAGACCTCCCACCCATCGCCCCCTCCCTTCCCACACCTTCCAGAAGAAAACTGCTGGAAAAGACACAGATTGTGTTTGAGAGGAAGAATCTCATGACACGAAATTCAAATCAATGTCAATAATATAGTGATTAATTTTATTTATTTAATTAGTTTGCGGGCGACAGGGTTCCCCCACTTACGTAGATCTCATATCTGCACCCCCGGCACCCGCTACCCATGACGTCATAATCATAAGCACCGAGGAATAGAATGAAGTGCGGTATAGTAGCTGCCATTTGAGGTATATAGCGCGTGTGTCTGTCGTCAAATCGCAGCCATGGAGTTCAAAAACCACCAGATGTCCTAGTTAAGATCATAGTCCTAATCGCCACAGACCACAGACCTGACGTCAGCCTCCTTTGACCTTGCAGCTCCAAAGAAAGCATCAAGTGGAGGCATTCTGTTGATTGGGAAATTCCAGAGTCGCTTCCTGTCTCTGTCTCTCTAAAAATGGTTCAAATGGCTCTGAGCACTATGGGACTTAACATCTGTGGTCATCAGTCCCCTAGAACTTAGAACTACTTAAACCTAACTAACCTGAGGACATCACACACATCCATGCCCGAGGCAGGATTCGAACCTGCGACCGTAGCAGTCGAGCGGTTCCGGACTGAGCGCCTAGAACCGCTAGACCGCCGCGGCCGGGCCTCTGTCTCTCTGTCAAGAGGCTACTTCCTGTATGTGTGCATGACTCAACGTCCCCAAACATGCAGATGGTAGTTTCCATCTCTCCTCAGAATATCGTATTGCTATTGGCTAATGCTGGGACAAAGGGAGAGCTGATGGATTTTCGAGATCAGAAAGAGAGGAAAATAGTCGATATGCACTACCTTATCAGATTAACAGTTTAACAATTTACAGAGTCAAATAGATCACTTAAAACTCTCAGCACGACCTTTAAATGATACTTCTTAGTAATAAAAACGTATTTGAAACGTTTGAGATCACTCAAAAACATGTCACTAATCAAGTAATTAAATTTCCGGCACAAATAGGTCGTAGTGCTAAATATATCAAAAGTCTTCTATACACCGACTTTGACAACACAGGCACTCTCGCCCACCACAAAGATTCAATAAACATAGCTTGTGAAAACGTCCTACCAATCGCAAAAATTGTTCAAATGGCTCTGAGCACTATGGGACTTAACTTCTGAGGTCGTCAGTCCCCTAGAACTTAGAACTACTTAAACCTAACTAACCTAAGAACATCACACACATCCATGCCCGAGGCAGGATTCGATCCTGCGACCGCAGCGGTCGCGCGGTTCCAGACTGTAGCGCCTAGAACCGCTCGGCCACTCCGGCCGGCTACCAATCCCACACACACATCATCGCAAAGAGCGCACTGTCTGACGCCGGGTTTGTGACCACACTGAATTTCGGAGGAACAGTTGTGCCATGCATGTCAACTGCATCAACAGCAAGGCAACAATCTCCTAGTATTTGCACATCTACTGTTTCAGACGCTCAGGGGTCAGACACAGTACCACCTTGGACACCTACCCATCGACCAGTCAATTTACGTTTGGGGCAATTGTCCAACGCCAAAACTCTCCATATTCGATTTTCTCACGCAACACACATGTCCACTCTCATCACCACTCTATCAAATAGTGTTTAATTGACTACTCGTCTACCCACAGGGCACTGCGAGAACTGCCACCATGACTTGTCCCTGTGGCTTCGAGCAAAAACCAACTGGCCGGTAATTGGAATCTTTCATTTGTATTCACTGGTTGCTGGAGGCTGAGCTAATTCACAACTTCAGGTCGACTGAAGCCTCATGCCCACCCACGTCACTGGCCGAAGCACACGCCTTGGACTATAATTCCAACTGCAATCCACTCTGACATAGACTTTCGCCAATTTAAAAACTCTATTTACCGAATCCGAGACAGGGATGTTGTTGACCATACACCTCAACTCTCTCACGCGAAATGTGGATTTCTGCCTTTTATACGAGTTAATTTTGAAGGCAGAAGAAATCTGGGCAGACACGCGCTTTGCAAAAATGCTGTAACAGTATGGCATAAGGGATATTTCCTCTACATATTCTTTCATCATGTAAAAAGATCTGTTTTAATCAGCTTAATATTTGTTACATCATGCATCTCAGGACTAGAATATAGAATTCATTTGACTAATGATAGGGTGCTAAGATCTGTCAATATTACAGTATGCTTCCTCACTTTCGAAATGTCTTGAAGTAACCAAATGCTTCACCACATATGAAGTCTCTCAAGGTAACAGCAAAGAGAGTTTGTAAATATCACGTTATAAATTTGGTAATATAGTTGATTTTATTACGATGGCCATTTCTCTGTGTGTTGGTAGTAAATTGAAATTTTGTTAAAATATATCACCACAGCGAAAAACGTCTGATTACTGCTCCAACTCCTGAATAATATCCATGATACTGTATCCCTCACTTCTATCCACCCAGCCGCACACCATTGATATGAAACTGATACAGTGATTAATTAAATTGATCATGAGAGTTACTTTGCATAGGACTAACTTGTTTTCCAGCATTCAGATTACTCTCGCCAGGTAGCTCAAATGCGAGACCATGCAGGGCAGACGATGATCTTTCTGAAAGAACTACTGAGATCCGATACCTAAAGCTGACTGCACAAGGATTATTTCTCCCGCTGACAGCATACATATTGCATAAGAGCCAAGAAGAGAAGACACAAGAAAAACCTCCGCCACGCACCGTGAGATGGCTTGCGACATATGCATACAGATGTAGATGTAAATTTAGTCACTCCATACATTTATAGGAACAGAACTCACAGAAGAATGTTGTCTCCTACCTATCCAGAACACCAAACACTGAACCTCTGCTGCTGACTGTGTCTCTATACAAATCTTAATATTAGCTCCTAATTTCTCAATTCAGTCACTTCGCGAGATGAATGTAAGACGGTGTAATATGTTTCCCGAAAACACTTAGCAGAACCAGTATACAGCTCTCCTCTCAACTCCCATTTCGTCAGAGCATTGCTTACCTGCCATTGTCTGACAAATCTTCAAGTCTTCGATATATAACACTTGAATCCACATGACTTCCATGAGTAAGACATGTCCGCCACGAAGTCACAGACCCCTACTAACTCTCTCGAAATCCCATCGTGTTCTGACAGCACTGTTCCATTAGTTAAAAGGACGCCTAGCCCTCCATCCATCACTGATTTGGAAGAAGGACACCACAAAAGGGAAAGCTGCACATTAACATATAGTAGGAAGTTCACACCTATGCAGAGTATACGTGGACTGCACAACGAAATTCAGAACTATTACTCCTATAACTCATCGATATCAAATGATGGTCTCTAAATATCACCTTGTACATGTCCCAATTACCTATGTCGTATTCCTATGATTCATACTTTAGAAATTCGACAGTGTAACGGTGTCAGAGGCTTCGTTGACAGCACAGTGTCTCTCACTCTCCCTCTATTTATTGTATGACTTCCAATGGAACAAGACTACAAACTATATGAACTTCACTAACATCACCTTGCAGAGGGGCCGATAAGATATTAACTCATTCCTCTGTTCTCCTATATGGAAAAAAATACTGTCTGCATGTTGACATCGAGCATTTTAAATGTACACATATTCGCCCATTGGAGCAGGTGGCCAGTGATCGAAGTCACTTGCACAGACCTGTGTAAAGCTTTGTTGCCCGTGCTGTAGGAGGTCTATCAATGACAAAAGAGGGTTCCTGTGGTTTTCTTTCATAAGCAGTTTTATTCATACTTTTTATGCTGTAATAGATCCAAGCAATGTACGACTACAGCTGTCTACACCACCATACATTTGATTTTTTCTACCATTACTTTGAGGTCTGTGTCAAGTATTGGCTCTCACACGAAGCTGAACATTGCATGGCGTAAGTTATGCTGCTCCCACAACACTCAGGTACAGGTAGGTTGAAATAAAAGAGAGAGGCGGTATTTCTTGTTGATAAAAGTGTGGAACACATCTCAGTGTATGGAAACTCGAAGATTTTGAAGCATTGTGGAGCGCTTGTAAACAGCTGTCCTTTCAATCTGATCTTCCACAGAGATTGGGTATAGATGTCTCGGAGTTCTGTTTTCGAAGAGACCCGGGCATTGATTCCTTATACTGGCGGTGCATATTGCACCCAAGTATATGGTCGCTGTTTTGGTGATGTAGGTGGTAGTCATTCTAACCCCCAAATCTTTGGAAAATGGGTCTTCCATTTTTATGACATACAATACATATGCAACAGCGGGGGTGGGAGAGGGGCGTATGCTGCGTTCTGTAGGACTGAAACCCACAGAGCGTGGATAGTATGCACCTTCAGTTGTCAATACCACTGTTGGAGGAACGGAATGGTTTTCATACACACAGGCGATCATGTAAGTACCCTCATCCCTCCATATTTTTGTGGTATTTTCGTCAGTTTTACGTATTTTCCATGAATTTTCGTAATTTTAAAAGGTTTTCCATAATGTCAATGCATTTTACCCAATTACTCGACATCCTAACCACCACTCTCGAGGAGTTGTCATGTCAACAAAACATCTTATCGCATCTATGTCCTAATGCTATCAGCTAGTGACATTGCAGCATGGTTCTCAGTCTCTGTACCACTGCTAAACCATTCCCTCCATTACTTTGTGAGGATCATATACATGTGGACATATTATGAACCCTGTTACTCTGCCTACATCACATGACTTAAATACTGTTACTCAGTGCAGGAAATAGCCATCAGCAGAGTGGAGGTGCAAAAACTAAGTTCTTTAGCTGAAACACCTTTTTTTTCAAATTGGGTAAGGTTTTATTACGACTTTCCTCTTCTCCTATGTGGATGGGAGTCACAGAGTATTCCCACTTTCATAGGATGATGTCGGAGTTTCGAAGATGTAGCACTCAGCCCTCTATTTCAAAGCAAGCTATGTCTTCATTGACCCTGTTAGCTATGAACCCTGAGCAAATCTCTATATGGCCTCTCTCCAGGGATGTTGTAACTCTTCCTCTGTCTTTACGCAATACAGTTCGAATGTGGATCCACCATGCGATATGGATGGCATAAGGTTTTTAGGTTGATCGACCACACGTTATGGCTGGGATAGCTTTCGAATGTGAATCGACTCCCTATATGTCCGGGGCGACATCTGATGGTGATTTCGCTGGCGATAAGTTCAGAGTATGGTCTGGGGCCCTCATGTGAAACCTTACATTCACACACACATACAGACAAAAAGGGCAATTACGCTAGGTGTTGAGAAGATTGCTAGATTTACAATAAATTTTAGAATACGTGTCGAACAGTGGTGTCATGATCACATGAGCCGAAGCGACATAAAGTCGGTAAAATTACAAAAATTGACTGAAAATACGTATTAACTGAGGGAAAATACGCCAAAGTGCATGGAAACGCAGGGAGAATGAGTCAATAGTTGCATATCTGCTTAGTGCAGGAAATTTCTTGTACATGAGAATGAATATGTGACAGCAAAAGGAATATGAGAAAAAGTTGACATGGAAGCACTGGGAACCAGGGAAACAGGCATTTTTCGTGGACTGCGATAAGACGGCTGGAATAGATTGTTTAACGTGGATGACCACCAAATGTCGAGTAATAAATTTGTATATGTCGGATCACAACCCCATGTGTGATCCCAAGTTATAGGCAACCACCTTACAGATTTCTATAAAGTGTCCTTAGCTAAAGATGATTGTATTTCCAGCTTGTGGGCTGCAATATGCAACTGTAGCATGGATCGCATGTTTGACCCTGTGCAAGACTGTCTACGTGTTTTAGACTCTAACAAACAGTATTTACAAGTGCTTCTCTGCACTCCCTACCAACTGTAACAATGTGGTGTCAGCTAACAAATATCTTACAAAACAGTTGCTGCATGGTTTTTGACAACATTCTGTTGTTTGTCTATTGAGGTAGCAGGGATGCATACAAGTTGACTGCTGTCGTTGATGCTATCCTGGAAAAGGGAGCCATCTGCCTCTAAATTGACATGAAACTCCATTAAAGAATCGTAGAAAGAGATAAAGTATCTGATTGAGAGGGATTGTAATGAGGTATGATTTAATGGTAAACTTAGGATGGCATTATAGAGAGGAAGATGTTGCAGTAGGTCATTTATCACATATTTAACCTTTTTTCCGTTGTTCTCTCAGGTTGTATCCGTTGTGTGGATAACCTGCATTCGACTCGTCTGCAATTTTGTGTTCTGTGCGTAACTTACAAGGGAACCTCCCCATCGCATCCCCCTCAGATTTAGTTATAAGTTGGCACAGTGGATAGGCCTTGAAAAACTGAACACAGATCAATCGAGAAAACAGGAAGAAGTTGTGTGCAACTATGAAAAAAATAAGCAAAATATACAAACTGAGTTGTCCATGCGCAAGATAGGCAGAGGTCCTTGGTTCAAGTCTTCCCTCGAGTGAAAAGTTTAATTCTTTATTTTCAGACAATTATCAAAGTTCATTTACTCACACATAATCAACTTCGCTCTCCAAAATTCCAGGACATGTTCAGATTTGCTTGGACTTATGCAGGATTTGACGGTCTACACACGGAAAAATTTGAAAACGTTAAAAACATATGTTTTTACAGAGCACAGGGAAAACTGCGCGACTGTGAAACTGTTGCATTCATTTGTTGCAGTTTATGTGACAAACTCTTATGTTTTCATCACTTTTTTGGGAGTGATTATCACATCTACAAGAAAACCTGAATCGGGCAAGGTAGAAGAATCTTTTTACCCAATTGCCAAGTGTACAATTTAGGTGGGTCGAGAACATATTCCTCTCATGTAACGCACATGCCGTCACCAGTGTCGTATAGAATATATCAGACGTGTTTTCCTGTGGAGGAATCGGTTGACCTATGACCTTGGGATCAAATGTTTTCGGTTCCCATTGGAGAGGCAAGTCCTTTCGTCTACTAATCGCACGGTTTTGCGGTGCGGTCGCAAAACAAAGATACTAAACTTATTACAGTAAACAGAGACGTCAATGAACGAATGGACAGATCATAACTTAGCAAAAATAAAGAAAGTAAACTTTTTATTCGAGAGAAGACTTGAACCAAGAACCTCTCGTTCCACAGCTGCTCACGCTAACCACGTGGCCATGGCGCTCCTCAGCTCATGTTATCCTTCATGTTGCCTATCTTGCGCATGGACTACTCAATTCGTATATTTTTCTTATTTTTTTCATAGTTCCACACAACTTCTTCCTGTTTTCTCGATTGATCTGTGTTCAGTTTTTCAAGGTCTATCCACTGTGCCAACTTATAACTAAATCTGAGGGGGGTGCGATGGGGAGGTTCCCTTGTTACAGAGCTATCTACCTGTGATAATTAACAGCAAACCTCTCCATACCACAGTCAGAAGATGGCTACCAAAGCATGTATGACGAATCATGTCTGCTAAAACGATGGAGAATCTATTCCGCACCCTCCTTCAGATGAATGAAAATGTATGCAGAGTACTCCATCCTCTGGCTCATCTTGCACATAAATCGAGTCTTCAGTTTCATAACTACAGTGATTCTAAGTTTGTGACTGGGGTTAGTGAGGTACCACAATCCCTGTGTTCTGTTCATGGAGTTTAAGCTGCATGTCTGCACATGGAGTTAAGGCTGAATGGTGTGTAACTTCACGTATCAAACGCCGCTGCTATACGTCTGTCTATTTACTCAGAAGATATCTTTGTTACATGAATTTTCCGTTGCTGAAGATCATTTTATAGCACTGTTGCAAGTATAGGACAATTTCTGAAGCATAGTCAGATGAGGACAGTGGGCGTTATATACCTCCAGAAAGCTATATCGTTCATGGATCACAGAGAATCTATGTATCTTTTCTCTTAAGTGTTGAAGGTAGTGGTTTATCATGTCAGCTTCTCACCATAGTGAGCAGGATAGAAAACTTTCAAGCTGAATGTATGTCACATGTTGCAAATATATTTCCTGCATTGTAGTATTAACAGCGTTTCATCCCAGCCGACTAATATATCAGAAACCACACTGCTTTAATATTATGGCATGCTTAAGTGCAGAACTGGGCAGTCTTAAAAGTATGTGTTTTTGTTCTACAATCATTTCTCTCTTCCCAGTACCTTCTTGGTATGGAATCCAAACACTATAAAAATTCTACAGAATTGATAGCACAAGAGATCTGGGTTAAGAGTGATAAACTCATCAACAGTCAAGCATCTAGAGAGCATAATTAGATGGGTGACGTAAGACTGGTACAGAACAGTCTTCGCAGAATGTCAGATACAGTACTTAAATGAGAATACCAGTTTACAGCACTAGTGTTGGCAAGCACAAGTTTGGAACATGTATATTCTTTGTTAAAGTAAATATCGAAGTGTATTGATTATGTGGGACTGAGCTCATTCTGTTCCTTCAAAATACATCGAATGTAAGGTCAGTTCCAGTTAAAACAGAAGCAGCAATGCCGAGAGGGTTGGAACACGATAGAGGTAGAATTACGAGATGCATAGAGAGAGGCCGTCTATAATTTTGCTCTGGGTCTATAGGCAATAGGTTCAACAAAAGGGTAGCTCATTTCCAAATATAGTGCAGTCTTTGAACCTCCAATTTTATCCGAGGAATGCGAGAATACCTTCTGACACGCATCCATGTACGAGGAGAGGCAACTCGTAATAAAATCTTACCTAATTTAAAAAAAAGTGCTCCCACTAAGGAACTTAGTTTTCGCACCTCGTCTCTCCTGATGACAATTTACTACACTAAGAAATATTATTTGAGTCATGTTATGTAGGCAGTATATTAGGGTTTACAATTTTTCCACATGTATATGACCCTCATAAAGTAATGGAAGGGATGGTTTAGCAATAGTACAGATTGAAAACCATGCTGCAATGTCATTGGCTGATAGTATTACGAGATCGATGCGATAAGATGTTTTGTTGACATGACAACTCGTCGAGAGTGCTAGTTGGGACCTCAAGTAACCGAATAAAATTCGTTTAAATGACACAAAACCTGGTAAAATCACGAATATTGATAGAAAATATATAAAAGCGGATAAAATATGACAAAACATGTGGAGGGATGAGGGTACTTACATGCTCGCCTGTGTGTATGAAAATCATTCTATTCCTCCACCAGTGGGATTGATAAATGAAGGTGCATACTATCCATGCCCTGCGGGTTACGTCCTGCTGAATGCAGCATACCCCCTGGTTGCATATGCATTGCAAGTCATAAAAATGAAATATCCACTTTCCAAAGATTTGCGGGCCAGAAAGACTACCACCTACATCAACAAAACAGCGATCACATACTTGGGTGCAATATGCACCACCAGTATAAGGAATCGATACACTGGTCTCTTAGAAAACAAAACACCAAGGCATCTACACCTCATCTCTGTGGAAGATAAGATTGAAATGTTATCACCTTCGGACAGCTGTTTGCAAGCGCTCCACAATGCCGCTAAATCTTCGAGTTCCCATGTACGGAGATGTCTTCTAAACTTTTGTCAACAAGAAACACCGCCTCTGCCTTTTATTTCAACAACCTCTTTGTGTGTTGTGGGGCCAGGATAACTTATGTCATGCAGTGTTCAGCTTCCTGTGAGAGCCGATGGATCGAAACGTGTTAATGGTGGTTCAGCACGTGACACAGACCTCAAAGTAACGGTAGAAAAACCAATTTTATGGTGGTGTACAAAGCTTTATTCGTACACTACTTGGATCAATTACAGCATAAAAAGTATGAATAAAACTGCCCTCTTTTGTGATTGATAGACCGTGGGATATGGTTCTCCAACAGCATGGGTGACAAAGCTTTACACACGTCTGTGCAAGTGACTTCGATCACTGGCCAGCGGCTTCAATAGGCGAATATGTGTATATTTAAAATGCTCGATGTCAACATGGAAACAGTACTTTTTCTCGATATATCAGAAGACATGCATGAGTTAATATCTTATCAAGATCTCTGCAAGGTGATGTTAGTGAAGTTTATATAGTTCGTAGTCTCGTTCCATTGGCAGTTATAAAAAAAAATACGGGGGGAGTGAGACTGAGAGACACTGTGCTGTCAACGAAGTTTCTGACACCGTTACACTGTCGTATTTCTAACGTAGTAATCATAGGAGTACGATAGAGCTAACCAGCACATGTAAAGAGTGATATTTATAGACCGTCATTCAATATCGATAAGTTATAGGGGTAAAACTTCTGAATTTCTTTGTGTAGTCCACGTATACTTTCCATGGGTGTGAATTTCCTCCTGTATATTAATGCGAAGTTTCTCTTTTTGTGATAGCCCTGTTCCTAGTCAGTGATGGGTGGAGGACTAGTCATCGATGTAACTATTGGAACTGTGATGGAATTTTGAGAGAATTAGCACGGTCTGGGACTTCGTGAGGGATATCTGTCAGTCATGGAAATAATGTATAATCAGACATTATATAAAGCGCTTATTTCAATAGTGGTACAAGTCCATTACCTCCACTTTTCTGTCTGTAAGGCTTCTGAAATTAATGAGCCGAACAAATAGAAAGAAATATTCATCTCTAGGAAGAAGCCATATGCTTGAATATTTCTGGTATCTCAGCTGCAGATTTTTCAACGCTCATTTAACTTTAGGACTCTGTATCTCAATATGCCCCCCCATGAACCATGGACCTTGCCGTTGGTGGGGAGGCTTGCGTGCCTCAGCGATACAGATAGCCGTACCGTAGGTACAACCACAACGGAGGGGTTTCTGTTGAGAGGCCAGACAAACGTGTGGTTCCTGAAGAGGGGCAGCAGCCTTTTCAGTAGTTGCAAGGGCAACAGTCTGGATGATTGACTGATCTGGCCTTGTAACAATAACCAAAACGGCCTTGCTGTGCTGGTACTGCGAACGGCTGAAAGCAAGGGGAAACTACGGCCGTAATTTTTCCCGAGGGCATGCAGCTTTGCTGTATGATTAAATGATGATGGCGTCCTCTTGGGTAAAATATTCCGGAGGTAAAATAGTCCCCCATTCGGATCTCCGGGTGGGGACTACTCAAGAGGATGTCGTTATCAGGAGAAAGAAAACTGGCGTTCTACGGATCGGAGCGTGGAATGTCAGGTCCCTTAATCGGGCAGGTAGGTTAGAAAATTTGAAAAGGGAAATGGATAGGTTAAAGTTAGATATAGTGGGAATTAGTGAAGTTCGGTGGCAGGAGGAACAAGACTTCTGGTCAGGTGACTACAGGGTTATAAACACAAAGTCAAATAGGGGTAATGCAGGAGTAGGTTTAATAATGAATAGGAAAATAGGAACGCGGGTAAGCTACTACAAACAGCTTAGTGAACGCATTATTGTGGCGAAGATAGATACGAAGCCCACACCTACTACAGTAGTACAAGTTTATATGCCAACTAGCTCTGCAGATGACGAAGAAATTGAAGAAATGTATGATGAAATAAAAGAAATTATTCAGATAGTGAAGGGAGACGAAAATTTAATAGTCATGGGTGACTGGAATTCGAGTGTAGGAAAAGGGAGAGAAGGAAACGTAGTAGGTGAATATGGATTGGGGCTAAGAAGTGAAAGAGGAAGCCGCCTGGTAGAATTTTGCACAGAGCACAACTTAATCATAGCTAACACTTGGTTTAAGAATCATGATAGAAGGTTGTATACATGGAAGAACCCAGGAGATACTAAAAGGTATCAGATAGATTATATAATGGTAAGACAGAGATTTAGGAACCAGGTTTTAAATTGTAAGACATTTCCAGGGGCAGATGTGGATTCTGACCACAATCTATTGGTTATGACGTGTAGATTAAAACTGAAGGAAGTGCAAAAACGTGAGAATTTAAGGAGATGGGACCTGGATAAACTGAAAGAACCAGAGGTTGTACAGAGTTTCAGGGAGAGCATAAGGGAACAATTGACAGGAATGGGGGAAAGAAATACAGTAGAAGAAGAATGGGTAGCTTTGAGGGATGAAGTAGTGAAGGCAGCAGAGGATCAAGTAGGTAAAAAGACGAGGGCTAGTAGAAATCCTTGGGTAAGAGAAGAAATATTGAATTTAATTGATGAAAGGAGAAAATATAAAAATGCAGTAAATGAATCAGGCAAAAAGGAATACAAACGTCTCAAAAATGAGATCGACAGGAAGTGCAAAATGGCTAAGCAGGGATGGCTAGAGGACAAATGTAAGGATGTAGAGGCTTATCTCACTAGGGGTAAGATAGATACTGCCTACATGAAAATTAAAGAGACCTTTGGAGATAAGAGAACCACTTGTATGAACATCAAGAGCTCAGATGGCAACCGAGTTCTAAGCAAAAAAGGGAAAGCAGAAAGGTGGAAGGAGTATATAGAGGGTCTATACAAGGGCGATGTACTTGAGGACAATATTATGGAAATGGAAGAGGATGTAGATGAAGATGAAATGGGAGATACGATACTGCGTGAAGAGTTTGACAGAGCACTGAAAGACCTAGGTCGAAACAAGGCCCCCGGAGTAGACAACATTCCATTGGAACTACTGACGGCCTTGGGAGAGCCAGTCCTGACAAAACTCTACCATCTGGTGAGCAAGATGTATGAAACAGGCGAAATACCCTCAGACTTCAAGAAGAATATAATAATTCCAATCCCAAAGTAAGCAGGTGTTGACAGATGTGAGAATTACCGAACAATCAGTTTAATAAGCCACAGCTGCAAAATGCTAACACGAATTCTTTACAGACGAATGGAAAAACTAGTAGAAGCCGACCTCGGGGAAGATCAGTTTGGATTCCGTAGAAATACTGGAACACGTGAGGCAATACTGACCTTACGACTTATCTTAGAAGAAAGATTAAGGAAAGGCAAACCTACGTTTCTAGCATTTGTAGACTTAGAGAAAGCTTTGGACAATGTTGACTGGAATACTCTCTTTCAAATTCTAAAGGTGGCAGGGGTAAAATACAGGGAGCGAAAGGCTATTTACAATTTGTACAGAAACCAGATGGCAGTTATAAGAGTCGAGGGACATGAAAGGGAAGCAGTGGTTGGGAAGGGAGTAAGACAGGGTTGTAGCCTCTCCCCGATGTTATTCAATCTGTATATTGAGCAAGCAGTAAAGGAAACAAAAGAAAAATTCGGAGTAGGTATTAAAATCCACGGAGAAGAAATAAAATCTTTGAGGTTCGCCGATGACATTGTAATTCTGTCAGAGACAGCAAAGGACTTGGAAGAACAGTTGAACGGAATGGATGGTGTCTTGAAGGGAGGATATAAGATGAACATCAAAAAAAGCAAAACGAGGATAATGGTATGTAGTCGAATTAAGTCGGGTGATGTTGAGGGTATTAGATTAGGAAATAAGACACTTAAAGTAGTAAAGGAGTTTTGCTATTTGGGGAGCAAAATAAGTGATGATGGTCGAAGTAGAGAGGATATAAAATGTAGACTGGCAATGGCAAGGAAAGCGTTTCTGAAGAAGAGAAATTTGTTAACATCGAGTATAGATTTTAGTGTCAGGAAGTCATTTCTCAAAGTATTTGTATGGAGTGTAGCCATGTATGGAAGTAAAACATGGACGGTAAATAGTTTGGACAAGAATAGAATAGAAGCTTTCGAAATGTGGTGCTACAGAAGAATGCTGAAGATTAGATGGGTAGATCACATAACTAATGAGGAGGTACTGAATAGGATTGGGGAGAAGAGGAGTTTGTGGCACAACTTGACCAGAAGAAGGGATCGGTTGGTAGGACATGTTCTGAGGCATCAAGGGATCACAAATTTAGTATTGGAGGGCAGCGTGGAGGGTAAAAATCGTAGGCGGAGACCAAGAGATGAATACACTAAGCAGATTCAAAAGGATGTAGGTTGCAGTAGGTACTGGGAGATGAAGAAGCTTGCACAGGATAGAGTAGCATGGAGAGCTGCATCAAACCAGTCTCAGGACTGAAGACCACAACAACAACAACATCTCAATATGATCAAAAATGGACTTGTACCACTATTGAAATAAGCCCTTCATATATAGAAGACTGAAAGATTCATCAATATACGGCAGGTAATCGATAATCTGCTGAAAGAAAAGTTGAGAGGTGATCCTTATACCACTTTCACTAAGTCTTTTGGGTAAACATGTAATAACTTTTCACATACATGTCGCAAAGTGACTGCAATGAGATAATCAGGAGCTAATATGAAGATTGCTATAGACAGACAATCAGTAGCAGAAATTCAGTCTTTTGTTTTCTCAATAAATAAGAGACAACATTCAACTGTGAGTTTTGTGTGTCTGTAACTAGATGGAGTGTCAACCTAATAGGTAGACTAAATTTCCTCGAAATGCATATCGTCTTCCTTCCAGGGATTCTCAATTGAGTTACTTGGCGAATGTAATCCGACTACTGGAAGAAATAATTAAACAGCATGTAAATTGACTCTCATTATAAAATTAATTATCTAGTCTATTAATTTGATATCAATGACATGATGCTGGCTGCGTTGAAACGAGGGCTGGTGTACCACAGATATGATTCAGGAGTTGGAGCGGTAATCAGGCGGTTTTTCATTGTAGCAATATCTTTCAACTCTCACCTACACTTAAAGACATCACCATTCTAATAAAATCAGCTATAGTCTCATATTTTTGAAGTGGTGGATAGTATATACCTGATATTTACAAACTATCCAAGTTGTTACATTAAGAGACTTCGTACGTGACGAAGTATTTGGATACTTTAAGAGAGTTCAAAAGTAAGGAAGCATCCTGTGGCAGAGGTAGATCTTAGCAGTTCATCATGAGACAAAAATGACTTCCATATTCTAGTCTCGTGATGCAAGTCATAGCAGATATTAAGCTGATTAGAACAGTTTTTTTACTCGATGAGAGAATACGTTGAGTAAACATAGTCTATGCCATACTGTTACAGTGTTTTCACAAGTAACGATGCTTTCGCGACGTTAAAACGCGTGTATGCCCAGATTTATTCTGTCTTCGAAAATAACTCAAAAAATGGAGAAATCTACAATTGTGCCTGAGAAATTCAAGGTGTATGGTCAACAGCATCCCTGATAGGGACTGGGTAAAGTGGATTATTTAAACTAGTAAGATTCTATGTCGTGGCAGGATTGCAATTAGAAATATACATCCAGGGTGTATCTGCTTGTCTTGCAGAGCACTGCAGCTGGTGGCACAAGTGGACATGAGGCTTCGGTCAACCAGAAGTCGTAGATTTGTTTATCCTCCAGCGACCAACGAGTACAATGAAAATATTCTGGCTACCTCCTAGTCAGCTCTTGCCCACAGCTTCAGGGACAGTTCGCGGCGGCGGGTCCCGCAACGCCCTCTGGATAGCTGAATAGTTACCTAGCCAGTAATCTGGTAGAGGGGCGACAGAAGTGGACATATGTGTTATGTGAGAAG
The DNA here is from genome assembly GCF_023898315.1 of Schistocerca nitens. NCBI lineage: Eukaryota > Metazoa > Arthropoda > Insecta > Orthoptera > Acrididae > Schistocerca > Schistocerca nitens. The sequence goes on along the minus strand of NC_064616.1, from coordinate 939,760,145 downwards.
ATTCAGAATAATGAATGTTTGTGCTGGACAGTTATTTCCCCTCATGAAAATTGACCAGTTGATAACTGGATGGCCACGGTGATACCCTTTCCAACCCCTGAGCGTCTGTTACTGCAGACATGTGAACATGGGAGATTAGCGCTTAATTGTCAATGTGGCCGATGTGTGTGGTAAGGCTGTTTCTTTGCAATGTGGTGCGGTCAGGAGTCCAGCAACGGACAGTGTGCTCTTCGTTACCAAGAGCGCGTGTGTTTCATAGGATTGTTTCACCAGGTATATTTAGTGGCAACGTTGTGGTGTAGGATGGTGCTTGTGTTGTCAGACGTCGATGCATAGAAGACCTCATATGTTTAGCACTATGATCTACACTCCTGGAAATGGAAAAAAGAACACATTGACACCGGTGTGTCAGACCCACCATACTTGCTCCGGACACTGCGAGAGGGCTGTACAAGCAATGATCACACGCACGGCACAGCGGACACACCAGGAACCGCGGTGTTGGCCGTCGAATGGCGCTAGCTGCGCAGCATTTGTGCACCGCCGCCGTCAGTGTCAGCCAGTTTGCCGTGGCATACGGAGCTCCATCGCAGTCTTTAACACTGGTAGCATGCCGCGACAGCGTGGACGTGAACCGTATGTGCAGTTGACGGACTTTGAGCGAGGGCGTATAGTGGGCATGCGGGAGGCCGGGTGGACGTACCGCCGAATTGCTCAACACGTGGGGCGTGAGGTCTCCACAGTACATCGATGTTGTCGCCAGTGGTCGGCGGAAGGTGCACGTGCCCGTCGACCTGGGACCGGACCGCAGCGACGCACGGATGCACGCCAAGACCGTAGGATCCTACGCAGTGCCGTAGGGGACCGCACCGCCACTTCCCAGCAAATTAGGGACACTGTTGCTCCTGGGGTATCGGCGAGGACCATTCGCAACCGTCTCCATGAAGCTGGGCTACGGTCCCGCACACCGTTAGGCCGTCTTCCGCTCACGCCCCAACATTGTGCAGCCCGCCTCCAGTGGTGTCGCGACAGGCGTGAATGGAGGGACGAATGGAGACGTGTCGTCTTCAGCGATGAGAGTCGCTTCTGCCTTGGTGCCAATGATGGTCGTATGCGTGTTTGGCGCCGTGCAGGTGAGCGCCACAATCAGGACTGCATACGACCGAGGCACACAGGGCCAACACCCGGCATCATGGTGTGGGGAGCGATCTCCTACACTGGCTGTACACCACTGGTGATCGTCGAGGGGACACTGAATAGTGCACGGTACATCCAAACCGTCATCGAACCCATCGTTCTACCATTCCTAGACCGGCAAGGGAACTTGCTGTTCCAACAGGACAATGCACGTCCGCATGTATCCCGTGCCACCCAACGTGCTCTAGAAGGTGTAAGTCAACTACCCTGGCCAGCAAGATCTCCGGATCTGTCCCCCATTGAGCATGTTTGGGACTGGATGAAGCGTCGTCTCACGCGGTCTGCACGTCCAGCACGAACGCTGGTCCAACTGAGGCGCCAGGTGGAAATGGCATGGCAAGCCGTTCCACAGGACTACATCCAGCATCTCTACGATCGTCTCCATGGGAGAATAGCAGCCTGCATTGCTGCGAAAGGTGGATATACACTGTACTAGTGCCGACATTGTGCATGCTCTGTTGCCTGTGTCTATGTGCCTGTGGTTCTGTCAGTGTGATCATGTGATGTATCTGACCCCAGGAATGTGTCAATAAAGTTTCCCCTTCCTGGGACAATGAATTCACGGTGTTCTTATTTCAATTTCCAGGAGTGTATTTGTATCAGAAATGTAATTACTTTATTTGCATAATGTTTGTGTGTGATTCTCCAACATCGGAAATTTGATATCATCGTAAGGTGGTGGTGAGTGTTTTAAGCTATCAATATGATTCCTGTCAATTGTTAAACAATTAATTTAATGGGATAGTGCAAAAAGGCTGAATTCCCCAATATTTGATATCGAAATTTCGTCAGCTCTCCCTTTGCTCCAGGCATTAGCCCATAGGAACACAGCATTCTGAGGAGAGATAAAAACCGCCATCTGCATATTTGGAGATGGTGCTTCACGCACACAAACAGGAGATAGCATCATGCGAGAGAGACAGAGACAGGAAGCGAGTCTGGAATTTCCCAATCAACAGAATGTCGCCACTTGATGCTTTCTTTGGGGCCTTGAGACTAAAGGAGGCCTACATCCGATCTGTGTATGTGATAATTAGCATCATCATCTTAATTAGGATACTGGGCAGTTTTTGACTTACATGACAGTGACTGTATGCCAGATACACTCAAGGAAGAACCCAAATGGCGACTACCATACGGCCGGCCGAAGTGACCGAGCGGTTCTAGGCGCTACAGTCTGGAACCGCGCGACCGCTACGGTCGCAGGTTCGAATCCTGCCCTGGGCATGGATGTGTGTGATATCCTTAGGTTAGTTAGGTTTAAGTAGTTCTTAGTTCTAGGGGACTGATGACCACAGCAGTTAAGTCCCATAGTGCTCAGAGCCATTTGGCTACCATACCGCACTTCAACCCATTTCTTGGTATTACATCATGGAAAGCAGGGGTGGAGGGTGGGGGTATAGATATGAGTTCTACCCAAGTATGGGAGCGCTGTTTCCCACAAAGTGAGTAAAAAACGAAAATTCCTCAACATATTGTTGACACTCATTTGAATGTCTTGTCACGAGATTCTTCCTTTCCAGCAAGGCTGAGTCTTTTCCTCACGAATTTTTTCTTGGAGGTGTGGAGAGGGAGTGGGAGAAGGGTGAGAGGGGGTGAGACATCCTCTGGTGATGGAATTGTGCACTAGGGCAGGTGACCCTTGCGCATCAAGGTGAGCACACACGTGAAAATCTTCCAACAAGACAAAACCTACAGACAACAGCGGCGTAATTACGTAATTAGGAAATGTAGTTGCTGGACAAGATTATCCTTGCACCTAGAGTCCAACAGCTCAGCACAGACTGAGCGTTTCGCGATTTAATTACTTCTTTTCGATGAATTTTACAAGACCTGCATGTTTCAAAACCATAGATAATTATTAGCTATTCTTGCCAAATAAAATAGAGATCCAAACCCTGCAAATTTAATTTTATAAATAAACAATATATTACTAGACCCTCTATAATGTAGAAGAATTTCCTGTCGTGAGGTCTTTCCAGTCTGCAAGCTCAGTGATTTTTGTCATAATTTTTTCTCGGAGGGGTGGGGAGGGAGGGGGTGATGAGTGGGATGTGCTCTGGTGGTGACATTCCTAAATGCTTAAATAAACAAATAAACAGGCGAAAGTGTTAAATAAATACTGTACTGGTCCTTGCAGTCTGGCAGCTCAGCAAAGACTGAGTGAGTTTCCTGCTATTTCTTTTTCTGGGAAGGGGAAGGGGGAGAGGAAGACTGGGGGATTTCCCAGGAGGGGGAGGAGAAGTGGGAGCTGAAGAGTGGGGGTGTTTCTCAGAAGGATGGATTATCCCCAGGGGGTCATAAAGCAAAACCCATGGAGTCATAAACCACTTAGTGGAAAAATAGGATAATCTCATAAATCAATCAAATTTGCCCCTGGATGCAGGAATTCCCCTGAATGTATACAACCCGAAATATGGTGTGATACCACCCTTGCCCCACTACTCTGGGGAAGTCATCCCAGATATGATATGTGCCCTTTAAATGCAATGAAAGTGGCATGGGGTGCATCCAGCAGCAGGTGGTGCCTCTTGACAGTACCAACAAAGGGTGTCGCTTTTATCAGAAGAGATTCTCTCTGGTTTCTGTCGGCTATTTGAGGTGGTAAAGACAGTCAGTATTGCTTGAGGGACACAGTCAGAGCTCACATCTTCGATATATTAGGCAGCACTGACTTAAAGAGACAAGTGGAGGATTTGAATCAGAATTTCAGATGGTTCTGTGACAGTATGAGCTGCAAATCCTGTGATCTGCATCATAGGGTGGAGAGATGATGGGATACGCTTAATAGATCAAGGATCCACTACAGGCAGGAATCGGCTACACGAATAGTGGGACCTGTGTGTGGGTAATGGCAGGTTAGGAGAGGTACTAACAATGGGTAGATTTGAAAGGTGTCTACCGAAAAACAAGATGAGTGTAGACCGAATAAACATTGGTATTACAATTGTAAATTGTTGTACCTGTGCTGAGACAGTATGAGAGCCCCATGCAATCATAGAGGGCACTGAAGCAGAAATCTTCGCAAGTTCTCTAAGGTGGCTAAAACAGAAGATATGTTCAGTCAAAAATTTTACCAAAGACTAAACCATGTTCAGAAGAGAGAGACAAAACGCAGTTGGTAATGGTGTATTTGTTACTGTTACAACGGATTTATCATGTAGTAAAATTGAAGTACATACTTCCTGCGAGTTAGTTAAAAATTGGTTCTTTACTGACCTTAACGAGTCAAATGATATAGTTCCTGAAAGGTTCAAGGAAAGTATATGTCTAATTACGAATAGGTACCCAACTCATACATTTATAGTTGGTGGTGACCTCAGTTTACCCTCAATATGACAACGAAAGTACCTGTTTTAAGTCGGTTGCAGAAGTAAAACATCGTCTGACATTGTACAAAATGCTCGGATTTGACCTCCTCCCACGGCGACTTAATTTCGCATTGAATGTGGCTCTAATTTTCATGGGTGTCTAGTGTGGTCGCTCATACTTACCTATCACAAAATTAATAAACTCGGTAAGTCTCTGCGCGGCGATGCATATCAAGAAGCTAAATTGGCAGAAATTCCTTCTTAATGACAGAATTTATCAAATTTCATTGAATTTATTACATTATCAAAACAAAATAGCACAATACGAGTCACACTTGTAGCCTGGATTGCTGTTTATTACTGTAGTAGGGTTGTGACTTGTCATCTGTATTTGAAGTATTTTTTACTAAAATTGAGTATAAAATGGCTAAAGGACGTAACAACATAAAAATAAGCTTAAAATGGCTGTTTTTGATATTAGATTAGCAATCTACATTTTATTATCCTTCTTTTGAGCCATCGCTCGGCTTTGTGGGTTTAATTCAACGAAAAATATTTTTTTTTGTTCTCAATTTGCGATACGAGGTACTTCTGTGTCCTTCTGTATGTACTAAACTAATTACGCTAAATGTTTCAGTTTGGGCTCGTTTGTTTCATTTTAAAGAGAATTTCAGTTTGAGATGCATACCTCTTACACGGTTGTAGTTCATCGTGTACTTGTTATATTTAATTCATTTTCAGACCGCCTCGAATCTGCGCGTACACGAAGGGGCCAACCGCATGTTTCTGGTGCATCTCGACCGTGTCGTTACCGTTACTTTGACAGGCATCTCTGTTGGCAAATCACTCTAGTCAGACGCATGACGGCAGTCGTGTTCGCTATTTCACATGGCGCTCATAGAACTGTACTCTCATAATACTATCTCCGAAAAAAATTTCTTGCAGTTACTTCAGGATCCCAAAAAAATTCAGGATCCCACAAAAAATTGTAAATGGTTCCTAAACCATACTACAATTCTTAGTGACAAATAGTCCTGAGCAGATAGAGAGCGTTACGAAGAAGACATGAATCAGTGACCTAAAGGTCCATGTCGCGAGATTGGATTCGGTAACATCCAAATCCATCATAAACAAGAACAAAGTATATACATAAAAAAAACACAAAAAACTTTGCTTGCTGCCTTCTGAAGAGACAGCCTCGATTCCCTCTATAGTAACTGCGTAAACGTCGACCAAATATGAATCAGATTCAAAGAAATGGTTTTGACGGCAGTTGAGAGGTTTTTATCAAGTAAATGATACTCCACGGTACATGAAACAGACCAGGAAACTGTCACAGAAGCATCGATAAAAACACACCAAATTTAAGTTAATGCAGAATCTCCAAAAATGGCAACGGTTTTCAGATGCTTAACACGGACTTCAGTTTGAGATGTCTATAACTGTTCCCACAAAGCAATCTGGCAGACGTCCGACTCCGATAGCTGAGTGGTAGTTCGGCGCTAGCAGCCGTGCGAAGCGGAGGTCCGATACTTCCGCCTGTGCGGCGTGTGCGAGTGTTTGTTTACTTGTGGACTTAGTCTGCACGCGGGCTAGTAACAACGATCATGGCGAACAAGTACAGAAAAACTACATTACGATTCAATTTCTGCAAAGACTACGAACGACCAAAGGCTTTAGCAGTGGAACGATTCATTCGAGAGGACGTCAAGATACCGCCAAACGATATTATCGGAATTCACCTATCCATCGTTAGTCCCACGGTGTATGTTAAGATGGTAAATGACGCGGCGTGTGAGAGAATTCTACAGGCGACAAAAGCAGGTCTCCGATTTTGCCATAGTGACGGGAATGTCGGCACGGTAACTGTAGAACATGCTGGTCTGGGTATACGGACAATACGTGTTTTTGAGCTGCCATTTGAGCTCTCGGCTGACGAAGTTATTGAGGCTTTTAAGCCATATGGCACAGTACATGGTCACACAGCAGAACGCTGGACACAATTCGCCACATACCCTGTTCTTAACGGAGTGCGGCAGATCACTATTGATCTTCAAAAGCATGTACCGTCCTACCTGACAATTGGTGGTTGTCGGGCGGTGGTGATTTACGATGGTCAACCACGTACATGTTCTGGATGTGGCCAGGAGGGACACCTCAGGTCGAACTGTATGCAACGGCGGATTACGCAACTGCCTTCAGATGTGCGGGAGCCGTCGCCGGCGAAGACAGTACTACCGATCACCTATGCCAAAGCCCTCACTGCGTCCGCTGATGACCGAAAGGACACAGCCCCGGTGGAAGATCAAGATGGCACTCTCCGAAACCTTGTCGCAGACGTCGGGATGACAGAGCATGCTGCTCCGTCGAGCATACAATCTACGGCGACAACATCAGATGAGACCGAACTCCCACCAAGCACACCGATAGTACAAGAAGCAGTTCCAGCCACTACGGATGCTGTTCCGTCTGAAACGCACTCTGAGAGGACATCATTAGTTTCGACCGAACTCCCGCCAAGTTCAACGATGGGACTCGAAACACTTCCAGTTCCTACGGATGCTTTTCTTTCGGGCAGCCGTGATTCCCTGCAATCTGAGGACACGGACGGAAGATCACGCAAACAGCGTTCCCCGAAAAGGAGGAAACGGCGGCGTCGCACGACATCTCCTCGGGATGACTCCCCTTGCCCCGACGACGATGTGCCTGTGGACCAAGACGACACAACGGCCTCTACGAAACAGGATGAGGCACTGGGAACTGTTCGATCCGACCCACAGCGGTCTGTCACATTGACGGTACCGGTACGTGGTGATGCTGAAGAGAAATCACAGCCAGTTGGCTCTCCAGACGCAGATGCTGTGGCTATGGACACGAATATATCACAGCCTGAAAAGATGTGGTATGAGGATATTGAGGAGGCGCCGGACGTCATACAGAGGCAGCCGGCACTCACGAAGACGGACTAATAATTGCTGAAGGTGAAGGGAGAGGGGCGAGAGAACGTCTTCTAACTCAACCCCCGGCGCCGGTGCAGGGAGATGTTTTTGCGCCTCGACAGAGTGGGATTCAACGCCATGCGAACCGTATTGCGACATTAAATATCAATGATGTGCGTTCACCGGCCAAAATACACCTATTGAAGGAAACGGTTTGGGCATCTGATGTGGATATTGCTTTGCTGCAGGAAGTCCACATAGCTGCACTCCCATACATCGCAGGCTACCAATCCTATTCGTCACATGGAGATCACAATGGGAGTGGGATGGCAGTTTACGTGCGAGATGGCTTCCCAGTGGAAAACGTGTGTTATCTTCCGTCGGCCAGGGGAATGGCTTTCACGACGTTTGGGACACGCATCATCAATCTTTATGCACCGTCGGGAAACAATCGGCGGCGGGAAAGGGCGCGATTTTATGCAGAAGACATTGCTCCACTATTCCATGGACGTTCTGAATGTGTAATAATTGGTGGAGATTTCAACTGTGTTCTCAGCCAGAAAGACCAATGGCCGCAAGCAAACATCAGCCAGGAGTTGCGAATCGTTGTCAACGACCTTGTACTTAGTGACACGTGGGAATTACGACATGGAGCTGCACCGGGATACACCTATGTGACAAGTCATTCGGCGAGCAGATTAGATCGCATTTATATCTCACGGGCTCATGCAAATGATGTCCAGGACGCGGAACGCTGGCCATTGGCATTTTCCGATCACAGCGCTTACATCTGTACGGTGCTTCTTCCCCGTAGAGAGGTGTGGAACAGTAAGGCCCCGTGGAAACTAAACATTCAACATCTACATGATCCTGAATGCCGTCAACGGATCCTTGAGACATGGACGATGTGCGAGCGAAGGGTTGGAAGGTATGCGACGAAGCTTGATTGGTGGCTGACTTGTGCTAAACCGGCACTTCGCCGTACGTTCATCTCATATAGCAGGGAAATGGCAGAATGGCGCCGCCGTACCACCGACTTTTATTTTGCAGCACTGCGCGACCTGGATGATGGCCCGCCGGGACAGAACATCTGGATCGAACGCAAAAGGATAAAAGCTAAACTAGTGGCTTTAGCTCGGAAACATCTTCAGGGAACCATGGTGCGCGCCAGATGTCACGATACGGTAAGGCACGAGATTCCTTCCATGCACCACGTCGTGAATGAACGAAAGCACCGACGACGCGTTTTGGTACGGGAGTTAATCACCCGCGAAGACCGAAGAGTGACGCGTCAAGCGGACATTGTCTCTGCAGTCGTCGACCATTACCAACACATCTATCGGGAAGAAGCAGCCTCTTTCGATGACCTCGACCGTATAGCCACGTCCGTCTCCCGTACACTGACGGTGGAAGCCGCGGGAACCTTACTGGAAGCCATTAGCTGTGAGGAAGTACATGATGCGATCGCACAAGGTGCGTTGAATCGGTCCCCAGGCATTGATGGGCTTCCTGCTGAATTCTATCGCGAATTTCGCAACGAAATGGCACCGCGATGGACGGAAATGTACAACGAGATGTTAAATTCCGATGCGCCTATTCCATCGGCTTTTATGGACGGCCTCCTGGTGCCAGTACATAAACCGAAGCCAGGAATTACGGTCACACATTATCGCCCCATCACCCTGCTTAATGCCGACTATAAGATCTTTGCACGGTTGCTAGCGTCCCGATGTCGTATGTTAATTCGTAGCGTTCTCTCTCCGGAACAGACGACACCGGGTGGATCGGTGAATGTGCAAACAGCTACTGGCGAATGCCGTGATGTGATAGCGCTGGCGGAGGAGTGCCGGCTTAAAGCGGCGATGGTGGCGGTTGATTTTGACAGTGCTTTTGATAAGGTGCGCCACAACTATCTATATGCTGTACTGGAACAAATGGGTTTTCCAGACCGTTTTACTGGTCTCATTAGAAGGGTTTACGGGGGCGCACAATCCTTGGTACAGGTTAATGGGCGTATAGCAGGGCCCATTCAAATTCGACGATCCATTCGCCAGGGCTGCCCTCTTTCGATGCTGCTGTTCGCGATAGCGTTGGAACCATTAATTGGGAGGCTCACCAATTCTCTTTCTGGGGTGGAACTACGGGGCTACACCTTAAAATGTCGTGCCTATGCGGACGACCTCCTGCTGCTCGTTCGTTCTGAGGAAGAGGCGAAGACGGTCCTTGAACTGTTGTTGGACCACAGTGTGACGGCGGGTAGTGCAGTGAACATGAACAAATCAGCGGCAATGCCGGTGGGAAGGGGCCTTACGCCGGAAGAAATCAGTCCGTTTCCTTATGTGCAACGATTCCGCTATCTCGGCATAGACTTTACCTCATCTGTAAAACATACTGCAGCAGTTAACTACCGACGTATGTTACAGACAACACGTACCATGGTCCGACAACATCTCCTACGGCGCCTTGATCCTTTGCAGCGAGTCGAGTACCTGAACACTTATGTAGTTTCTCGAATGGTGCATATTTCGCAGATCCTGCCCCTACCACTCACGCTCGGACTTCGACTTCAATCAGCACTAGGCTATTTCGTGATGATTGGATCGCCCCTCAAGGTGCGATACGAAACGCTCACTCTCCCTACGGACAAGGGGGGACTCGGACTTACGAATGTTCACTGCCGTGCGCAGGCGCTCCTTCTAGCCACAATGTATAAGCAATGGCGTAGCGGGCGTGATTCCCTTACATCCCGCCTACTGGATCTCCTGGTTCCAGCGTCCCTCACACCTCCGGTGGCGGTGGGCAACATTACGCCACATTTTGCGCATGTCTCAACATTTATCGTGGAACTTAGTTATATCAGAGACGAGCTTCCGCGCACGAGACCGCCATGCGCGAAGGATTTTTATGTTTGGCTGCTACGACGGATAAGTTGTAATGTAATTGAACTGAAACACCCCAGGTTGCATTGGCCGAAGATTTGGAGACATGTGCACCAAAAATACTTTCCTACCTTCGTTCGGGCACTGTGGTTCTCTGTCGCCTGTGGCAAGTTCAACACCCACCAACGGCTCCATGCAATTGGACTAGTGGACACTCCACTATGCCCGAAATGTCACCAAGTGGATGACGACCATCACCGCTTAACTTGTATCGCGGTGGAGGACGTCTGGCTCCTAGGAAGACAGATGGTGGCTTGCTACCTCCGTGTGACCCCGCAACATATTACACCTGCTTCCTTCTTACATCCGGAGAGTGACTACTTTCCGGCGACTAAATCACAGTCGATCATCTGGATCAAAGGTTGGACGATCGCGTACCTCTATGGGGATACTGCCACGTCGCGACTTGACTTTTGGTATTTCTTGCAGCAAACCCACAGTGAGGTTCATAGATGGTCCCACTATCGGAAAACCTTTGCCAATTATCTTCAGGCAGTCTTCCTTGACCCCCCACGCAGTTGGAATGTGCCGGGTGCAGTCGGTGTGCACATTTGACAGCTGATGATGAACCTCACGCTTCTCTCACCACTCACTATGTAATGCACATACTATACGATGAAATGGTCTATATGTTCCTTTTAACAGAGTGATCCTTCTTGAAAATAAATAAATAACAACAACATCCCTGTTCCTTTCAATTTGTGATTTGTTTTAAAATCTTTTGTTTTCTTTCTTTTTGGCAGAGGATGCATTTCATTTAGTGTTTGTAAAAAAAAAAAAAAAAAAAAAAACGTTGGTAGAGCGGTGGACTGTAGAGGAGCTCAATAGCAGATATCCATAGGTCGCTGGTTCAAATCCGGCCCGAAGGAAAAAAAAAGTGGTCAGCGCGACAGAATGTCAATCCTAAGGACCCGGGTTCGATTCCCGGCTGGGTCGGAGATTTAAAAAAAAAAAAAAGTGGTCAGCGCGACAGAATGTCAATCCTAAAAGCCCGGGTTCGATTCCCGGCTGGGTCGGAGATTTTATCCGCTCAAGGACTGGATGTTTTGTTGTCCTAATGATCATTTCATCCCCATCGACGTGCAAGTCGCCTAATCGAAAGACTTGAACCCAGCGAACAGTCTACCCGACGGGAGGCCCTAGTCACACGACATTTACATTTACTTCTGTCAGACAGTTCGTATGAGGTACACCAGCGGCAATAATCAACGCCTTCAATGAATGTTGGCAATTGTAATATTACCGACCACGGCACCGCGAAAGTGGAGTTACAAAACACGATTTTCAGAATTTCGTTCGACAAACAAAGTGCAGTAAGTATTCCGCAATTTGAATAAAGAACAGATGCCAACATGTGATTTGGAAATAGAGAGCCTCGATGTAGCGAAGTACCATAATGCTGGTACATGTACCAGTTATGTGCCCTTCACATCGTGTTGATGAAATTGCTCCATAGTTAGCAATCATATGCAGCCGCTCTATAGACGAAAGAACGGTAACTAAAGCTTTGAAATTTTCATAGGTCACACCGAAGCACAAGAAACGAAATAGACGTAATCCGCTGAATTATAGATCCACATTATAGATATGGATTTACAGCAGCATTCTGGAATATTCATCGCGTTATAAAATTGTGATATACCTCCAAGGACACGAGCGCCAGCATATATACACAAACTATCGATCCTGTGGAACTCTGGTGAGTTTTTATTCACACGAAGTGATTAGTGCTATCGACAGGGAATATCTAGTTCATTCGATATTTACGTTCATGAGCAAACACATGATGAACAACTGCCTAATAGCTTCTTTGTCCGTCTTTGGATCGAAATATATCACTGGTTCTGCGTATCAGGGATCTGGCAGTTTGTTGGTAGGTATGTGGCATTAGATGTCTACGCACATATCATGCAATTCGCAAAAACCACCTGCCGATTTGCATGCGCAGTGATGGAGCTCGATAGAGACCTAGATGGGTTCTATATGATTAACGTCAGGCGAATTAGGCTACCGAGACATCAATGTGAGTTCATCGTAACGCTCCTCAAACCACTGTTGCACGGTTTTGGCTCCGAGACACGGCCAGTTATACAGCTGAAATATAACATTTCCGTCATGGAAGACATCAAGTATGAGGGGATGTAAGTGCTTCGCAGTTGTCATCCTGACTTTGATTACTACTACAGGTCCCACGTAAGCGGAGGAGAATGTGTCGCATAGCATAATACCGCTACCACCAGCCTGTATCCGTGGTGCGCTGCACATTTCAAGCCGCCGTTCACCTCTATGACGGCGTTTGCGGAGACGACCATCTACCTAGCCTTCATCCGAAGAGCCGACCGCTCTGCAGTCGTAATCGACGATGTCGTTGGGTCAGGACGTGAACACATACGGGTGGTCAGCTGCCGATCTCCATGTTCAAGAATGTGCAAAGAACGGTGTGCTCCGAAACACTTGTGCGTGCACCAGCATTGTACTCTTTCTGCAGAGAAGTCACAAAACATCATCTATCCTACTTTACAGAGATGCAAAGCCTTCGAACCCCACGTTGCATTAACAGTCGTGGACGTCCAACCATTTAGCGGCAGTTTCACTGTCCTACCTCTTTCCATAGATCCTCACGACATTAGCACGCCAGCCTTCAACTAGCTTCGCCGTTTTGGAGACACTCGTTCATAAGCTCTGAGTAATAATTAATCTGCTGTTTGACAAAGTCGCTTATCTCAATGCACTTCTCCATTTGCAGCAGATATCTTTGCTAGGATTATCCCCCGTCCGAATCTGCTTTGCTTACATACACTCCTGGAAATGGAAAAAAGAACACATTGACACCGGTGTGTCAGACCCACCATACTTGCTCCGGACACTGCGAGAGGGCTGTACAAGCAATGATCACACGCACGGCACAGCGGACACACCAGGAACCGCGGTGTTGGCCGTCGAATGGCGCTAGCTGCGCAGCATTTGTGCACCGCCGCCGTCAGTGTCAGCCAGTTTGCCGTGGCATACGGAGCTCCATCGCAGTCTTTAACACTGGTAGCATGCCGCGACAGCGTGGACGTGAACCGTATGTGCAGTTGACGGACTTTGAGCGAGGGCGTATAGTGGGCATGCGGGAGGCCGGGTGGACGTACCGCCGAATTGCTCAACACGTGGGGCGTGAGGTCTCCACAGTACATCGATGTTGTCGCCAGTGGTCGGCGGAAGGTGCACGTGCCCGTCGACCTCGGACCGGACCGCAGCGACGCACGGATGCACGCCAAGACCGTAGGATCCTACGCACTGCCGTAGGGGACCGCACCGCCACTTCCCAGCAAATTAGGGACACTGTTGCTCCTGGGGTATCGGCGAGGACCATTCGCAACCGTCTCCATGAAGCTGGGCTACGGTCCCGCACACCGTTAGGCCGTCTTCCGCTCACGCCCCAACATCGTGCAGCCCGCCTCCAGTGGTGTCGCGACAGGCGTGAATGGAGGGACGAATGGAGACGTGTCGTCTTCAGCGATGAGAGTCGCTTCTGCCTTGGTGCCAATGATGGTCGTATGCGTGTTTGGCGCCGTGCAGGTGAGCGCCACAATCAGGACTGCATACGACCGAGGCACACAGGGCCAACACCCGGCATCATGGTGTGGGGAGCGATCTCCTACACTGGCCGTACACCACTGGTGATCGTCGAGGGGACACTGAATAGTGCACGGTACATCCAAACCGTCATCGAACCCATCGTTCTACCATTCCTAGACCGGCAAGGGAACTTGCTGTTCCAACAGGACAATGCACGTCCGCATGTATCCCGTGCCACCCAACGTGCTCTAGAAGGTGTAAGTCAACTACCCTGGCCAGCAAGATCTCCGGATCTGTCCCCCATTGAGCATGTTTGGGACTGGATGAAGCGTCGTCTCACGCGGTCCGCACGTCCAGCACGAACGCTGGTCCAACTGAGGCGCCAGGTGGAAATGGCATGGCAAGCCGTTCCACAGGACTACATCCAGCATCTCTACGATCGTCTCCATGGGAGAATAGCAGCCTGCATTGCTGCGAAAGGTGGATATACACTGTACTAGTGCCGACATTGTGCATGCTCTGTTGCCTGTGTCTATGTGCCTGTGGTTCTGTCAGTGTGATCATGTGATGTATCTGACCCCAGGAATGTGTCAATAAAGTTTCCCCTTCCTGGGACAATGAATTCACGGTGTTCTTATTTCAATTTCCAGGAGTGTATTTGTGTTACCTCGTGACGTGCCCGCAACGCCATCAGGCGGCATCCAACGACGCGGTGGGTAGTGGTCATAATGTTCTGGTTTATCAGTGTTTAGGTTTTCAAAGGTTTTGTAATACAGTTTCCCACAAACGATTCCTAATGAAATTCTATGCTTGCGGAGTACCATCTCATTTCTTGAGTCGTGATTTCCTGTTAGATGGTCGATAGTTCACAGTACAAGTAGTTTACACGTAGTCTTCTACCGAAATAGAACTGATATATGGGGTTACCCAAGGAAGTGTTAATGTCCATCTGCCGTTCCTAATCTATAGAAACGATCTAGGAGACAATCTGAGCAGACAGATTAGATTGTTTGTGGGTTTTACTGACGTTTACCTCTAGCAAATTATCACATCAAAATAAAATGAAAATGATTTAGACAAGATGTATGCATGGAGCGAAAAGTGGCATTTGACGCTAGTAAATAAAATGAGTGAGACTTTAGTTGAGGCAAAAGAAACGTCCTTTGAAATTTCGGTTAGAGAAATAGATCACGGTTTTGAAGTTTTTTGTTGGTTCAACGAAATACCTGGGGATTACGGTCACGAACAACTTAAAATTCCAACCATCACACAGAAGATGTAGTGGGTAAGACGAACCGAGTTATGCGTTTTGTTATCAGAACAGGTAGGAAGTCCAAGAAATTCAGGGAGTTTAAAAAAGGAATAACCTGATTTCGGGCGGTAATAATTACGAAACATGGGACGTGCCAGCAAGGAAATGTATGTTGTTCGAATGGGCGTGGCCTGGAGTTCCATAAAATCGCCGTTAGATGTCGGTCAATCCATCTTTTCAGTTTACAGTCAGTAAGAAGTAAGATGGTGTCTGCTAACATAAATGCGTTTTTTGTGCTGCAGTTTGCCAAGAGCGAGTCAGTGATTTCGGTCCACCGTACTTTTCACCGTCGTTTTGACATTGATCCGTCTGCACCCAAAACCATTAGTCGTTGGAATCGCCAATTTGAGGAGACAGGATGCTTGTGCAAAGGTAAGAGTCCAGGTCGACCTCGTACTTTCGACGACATGGTGGAAGCATCTCGGCAAATGTTTGAGCGGAGTCCTCGAAAGAGAACTGGGAATGCCTTATACGACTGTCTGGCGATTTTTGAAGCGTCTTTTAGTCTATCAACTATACAGACTAAAATTAGAGCAAGCTCTTCGGGTCGGTGATGGAAGTAGTTAAATCTAATTATAAGAAACCATGCAAAGACCTTAGCTTACTAAAGGAATAAAAATATCTTGTAACCACAAAAGGGAACTGTATTTAATAACAAGAAAGGGTAACGACCCAGAAACAGCCAAATATTTTAAAAACTACTGTGCTACATTAAGAAAGATTATTAAAAAGTCCAGAAGCATGTGCACCATGTCTGAGATTAATACCTCTGATAACAAAATCAAAACAATTTGGAATATTATTACAAGAGAGACAGGGCAAGCAAGAGTACAGGATGACGGCATTACCATCAAAGCAAATGGAAACTTGACAAACAACAAGCCGGAAGTCGCAAACATCTTGAATAATCATTTTTTAAATGTTGTAGAGAAAATAGGATCTAAATGTTCAACCATCAAAGTAAATGGAAACTTGGCAAACAACAAGCCGGAAGTCGAAAACATCTTGAATAATCATTTTTTAAATGTTGTAGAGAAAATAGGATCTAAATGTTCATTAGAAGAAGCAAGGCAGTTAATAGAAGTGGCGTTACCCACCCCATTTGACAGAATTGAAATTCCACCTACCTCTCCTTCTGAAATTAGGAAGATAATAAACTCTCTCAAGAATGAAAGCTCATATGGAATTGATGGCATTTCCAGCAGGATAATAAAAGCTTGTTCCCAAGAGATAAGTGGGATTCTTAGCCACATGTGTAATAGCTCTCTGATGCAGGGTATTTTCCCAGATAGACTGAAGTATGCCATTGTTAAACCACTTCATAAAAAAGGGGATACGTTTGATGTCAACAACTACCGTCCAATCTCTCTTCTGACTGCCTCATCCAAAATTTTTGAAAAAGTAACGTATTGTAGAGTAGCTTCACACCTTTGTAAAAATAAAGTTTTAACAAAATGTCAGTTTGGTTTCCAGGAAGGTTTTTCAACGGAAAATGCTATATATACTTTCACTAATGAAATATTAAATGCTCTGAGTAACCGGAAGTCACCCGTTGGGACAGCGCTCAAATGGTTTAAATCATACCTAACTGGAAGAGTGCAGAAATTTGAAATAAGCAGTTCACATAATATGCAAAAAGACTGGTGATTTCTCAAACTTGGGCACAATCAAGAATAAGTTGCCGTAAGGTTCGGTCTCGGGTCCTCTGCTGTTCTTAGTATATTTTAATGACTTACCATTCTATATTCACGAAGATGCAAAGCTGGTACTTTTCGCTGATGATGCATGTATAGCTATCACAGCCAACAGAAAAGAATTAACTGGTGAAATTGTAAACGATGTTTTTCAGAAAATCATTAAGTGCTTTTCTGCATATGGGCTCTCATTAAACTTTGATAAAACACAGTACATACAGTTCCACACAGTAAATAGAATGACACCATTAATAAATATAGACTTCGATCAGAAATCGGTAGCTAAGGTACAATATTCAGAATTTCTAGGTGTATGCATTGATGAGGGGTTGAACTGGAAAAAACACACTGAAGATCTGCTGAAACGTTTGGGTTCAGCTACTTATGCTATTTGAGTCACTGCAAATTTTGGCGATATACATCTAAGTAAATTAGCTTACCACGCCTATTTTCATTCTCTGCTTTCGTATGGCATCACATTCTGGGGTAACTCATCATTGAGTGAAAGAGTGTTCATTGCACAAAAGCGTCTAATCAGAATAATTGCTGGAGCTTATCCAAGATCACGCAGTAGACACTTATTTAAAGAGCTAGAGATCTTCACTGTAGCCTCACAATATACAGGGTGGCCAGAAAATGTGTGAAATGCTTGTAGGGATGTTACAGGGCTGGTTGTACTGAGACATAAATGTTAAGAAAGAAATTCGGTACCTTGCTCCGTTTCCGAGTTATTTAGCATAGAATTTCGCCAATCGGGGGCGTCGCGCGCTCGCATTCAAGCGGCCTGCCAGGGGCGGTGTTGCCCAACGTGTGCTTCGTCTCGTTAGCTGAAACTTGAATATACGCCCCGACGATCTGATTGGCTAACTTCAATGCTAAATAACTCGGAAACCACGCAACGTTTCGAATTTCCTTCTTAACATTTATGTCTCAGTACAACCTGCCCTGTAACATCCCTACAAGCATTTCACACATTTTCTGACCACCCTGTATATATTCACTTATGAAATTTCTTTTTAACAATCCGAACGAATTCAAAAGCAATAGCAATGTACATGGCTACAACACTAGGAGAAAGAATAATCTTCACTAGTCAAGGTTAAATCTAACTTTGACTCAGAAGGGGGTACATTATGCTGCCACAAAAGTCTTTGGTCACTTACCTAATAGCATCAAAAGTCAGACGGATAGCCACATAGCATTTAAAAGGAAATTAAAAGAATTTCTGAATGGCAACTCCTTCTACTCATTAAAGGTTTTTTTGTATATACACACCTGGAAATTGAAATAAGAACACCGTGAATTCATTGTCCCAGGAAGGGGAAACTTTATTTACACATTCCTGGGGTCAGATACATCACATGATCACACTGACAGAACCACAGGCACATAGACACAGGCAACAGAGCATGCACAATGTCGGCACTAGTACAGTGTATATCCACCTTTCGCAGCAATGCAGGCTGCTATTCTCCCATGGAGACGATCGTAGAGATGCTGGATGTAGTCCTGTGGAACGGCTTGCCATGCCATTTCCACCTGGCGCCTCAGTTGGACCAGCGTTCGTGCTGGACGTGCAGACCGCGTGAGACGACGCTTCATCCAGTCCCAAACATGCTCAATGGGGGACAGATCCGGAGATCTTGCTGGCCAGGGTAGTTGACTTACACCTTCTAGAGCACGTTGGGTGGCACGGGATACATGCGGACGTGCATTGTCCTGTTGGAACAGCAAGTTCCCTTGCCGGTCTAGGAATGGTAGAACGATGGGTTCGATGACGGTTTGGATGTACCGTGCACTATTCAGTGTCCCCTCGACGATCACCAGTGGTGTACGGCCAGTGTAGGAGATCGCTCCCCACACCATGATGCCGGGTGTTGGCCCTGTGTGCCTCGGTCGTATGCAGTCCTGATTGTGGCGCTCACCTGCACGGCGCCAAACACGCATACGACCATCATTGGCACCAAGGCAGAAGCGACTCTCATCGCTGAAGACGACACGTCTCCATTCGTCCCTCCATTCACGCCTGTCGCGACACCACTGGAGGCGGGCTGCACGATGTTGGGGCGTGAGCGGAAGACGGCCTAACGGTGTGCGGGACCGTAGCCCAGCTTCATGGAGACGGTTGCGAATGGTCCTCGCCGATACCCCAGGAGCAACAGTGTCCCTAATTTGCTGGGAATTGGCGGTGCGGTCCCCTACGGCACTGCGTAGGATCCTACGGTCTTGGCGTGCATCCGTGCGTCGCTGCGGTCCGGTCCCAGGTCGACGGGCACGTGCACCTTCCGCCGACCTCTCGCGACAACATCGATGTACTGTGGAGACCTCACGCCCCACGTGTTGAGCAATTCGGCGGTACGTCCACCCGGCCTCCCGCATGCCCACTATACGCCCTCGCTCAAAGTCCGTCAACTGCACATACGGTTCACGTCCACGCTGTCGCGGCATGCTACCAGTGTTAAAGACTGCGATGGAGCTCCGTATGCCACGGCAAACTGGCTGACACTGACGGCGGCGGTGCACAAATGCTGCGCAGCTAGCGCCATTCGACGGCCACACCGCGGTTCCTGGTGTGTACGCTGTGCCGTGCGTGTGATCATTGCTTGTACAGCCCTCTCGCAGTGTCCGGAGCAAGTATGGTGGGTCTGACACACCGGTGTCAATGTGTTCTTTTTTCCATTTCCAAGAGTGTAGATGGAATAGCAGTTCGTTAAAAAGTTGTTGGTTTTTACGTACAGTAACTTTTGCGTGGTTTTTCGCCTGCATTAAGAAATATCGTCTGCCAGCATGTCTTTGGTTACCTTGTTCGTTAGGCGCTGATAATTGTCTTCTAAATTTTCGCTGCTTTGCAGAACTATACATTTTCTACATTGAACACAGCACTGTTTCGTGTATCACTGTTTACTGTTTGTTTGTATACATCTGTATGTACGTTGCGTGACGTGGTGTTGTCCACATTGCGACTAGATTTTCTTTGATCTCTATATTTTTTTTCTTTCTCTGTAGTTCATTATACGTGTATTATTCTATTTTGCTGTGCTACTGCGTAGTTACGTAGTGTTTAAGAGTAATGAAGGAATAGTGATGGAGTTTTACTTTTTTGTTATTTATTAACGATTTTTCTTAGTAGGTGGGGAAGGAAGAAGCAAAGGTTATTGAACATAAGTGCACGTTACAATATTGCAGCGCCTTTGTTTTTCTGAATTACGATGCAATGGTCCTTCGGACATGCATGCATTCCGAATAACACAGGCATTGCATCGTATTTATCTACCGACTCCGGGCAAGCGACGTCTTGTACGAGTACAGGTCGTAGACACATAGCTGACCACAAGTGGAAGTTTGGTTCTGGCCGTGAGTCGTGCTCGGGTTGCCAAATGGTAAGGCGACCGCTCGTGATAAGCGGGAAATCCGGATTCGAGTCGTGATCCGGCACCAATTCTCATTATCGTCATTCCATTACACAGGTGACGGTTGTCCATATTTTCAACTGCGAATACATTTCTTGTAAGTGCATTTTAGTGTGTTGGACAGTGAGATAGAGGAAAAAGTTGAGCGGCAAGAAGTGAAATGAAACTGGGCGTTTCCGATATTTACTTGGTCATCGAGCAACTGTTTATTGTGTGTTAATGCTTTATTTATAAGTCAATTTTCTTGGAAGGGAAGGAGGAGTCTGTCTCTACTGAATCTTAAGATGTTCATATCTTTTTCAATACTGCTTGGTCTGCGGTATTCCTGCTTAAGATGGTCTGTAACTGTTGAATTTCAGTGCCCTGAAATGTTCTTTATATCTTGTGTCAAATCTCCTGCCAGCCGTTCCAAAGCATATTCTTTCACGGTCTCTGAACTAACCTGATAGATAACAGATTGTTGGTATATGTTTGGTTTTGATTTCAGTTTCGGCATGTGTTTTTGTACTGAGTTGTTTGATTTTGTAAGTAATGCCTTTTTATGCCTTCTGCTTTGAATGTGTTACGTTTGCTATGTATGAATTTTATGGTAAAACACTGCATGCTGTTTCTGTAGTTATCCAGGTTGTAGGTGTTGATGTGGCTTGGTTTCTTTTTTTTTTTCATACAGCTAGCATACAGTGACCTACCATAACCAATTCACACGTAACATATTCAAAAAACAATGCGTAAATAATGCTTACAAAACAAACAACTCAACACAAAAACACGTCTCTTAGCTGAAATGAAAACCGGACAGATGCCGAAAATCCTGGTATCTATCAGGTCAGTTGCAGAGACTGTGAAAAAATATATATTGGGATACTGGCAGGACATTTTACACAAAATATGACGAATACATCAGAGCAGTGAAATACGGTACAAACCATTCAACACTTGCAGACCATCGTGAACAGGAGTACCACAGACCAGGCAATATTTAAAACGATACGAAACATCATAAGAATCAGTAAAGACAGACATCACCTCCGTTTCCAAGAAAATTTCCATATGCTCAAAGCATTAACACTAAATAAAAAGTTGCTGAATGACTAAATAGATGTCGAAAACCAGACACGACATAAAATAAGTGAAGATATCACACAAAAAATAAAAGGCTCTTCTCCATCCTTCACCCCCTCTCAGTCATTTCCTCCCACTTCCCCCACCCCCGCTCCAAATTCATTTCACTTCTTGCGCCTCACCTTTTTCCTCCAACTCATTCTCTATCACACTATTATGCACTTACGTCCAATCAGTTCTCCCTCTTCCAGTTACTCAAAAAAAATTAAAACCCATCACTATTCCTTCATTACTCTTACACAGTACATAAACACACAGTAACGTAATTATATAGAAATGTTAAAACACAATTATCAGTCCCTAACGAAGAAAGAAACCAAAGATGTGCTAGCAGGCTGCATTTCCTGATGTAGGTGACAAACCAAGCAGAAATCACCATAAGGATCAATCAACAATTTGTTAACAAATTGGTTTTAGATCTAGAAAATAAATCAGGGTGTAAATAACTTTAATTACAAATCAATGATGATGCTTTACTTCAATAAAGCGAAAGGCATCTGGTGAGAAAAAAACGCGTTTTCTTGCAGTTGTAACGACTGAAAAAAAACCACCTCCAACACGGGTACGACGCCTTGGGCTCATGGGCGACAAAGTGGCGGCTGAAATTCAACGCCACAAAGAGCCAGGCAGTCGTCTTCACCCGAAATCCTGGGAGAACCTATCCCATGGAGTGGGACGGCGAAATACCTATGGGTTACCCTAGACCGCAGGCTCAACTGGAAGCATCACATCCTTGATGTGAAAGGGAGAGCAATAGGACGCCTTCGCGCCCTGTATCCGCTGCTAAACCCGCAGTCGTCATTTTCACCGCAACACGGCATCACGCTTTACCTAACATTGGTTCGCCCAATGTTAGAGTATGCGGCCGTGGTCTGGGGGAAAGCCGCAGATGCTCACATTGTGACTCTGCATCTTCCGAGGCGCTTCTCGACGCGCCAACTCCACGACACCGGGATCCTGCTTCTCCGAGACAGGTTTCGCGCCATCGCCAGGAAGTTCTACGAGAAGACGGGACGCTCCCGCAACCGACTCATCCGTGGACTGGGCCAACAACCTCATCACAGGCCAACCACGCGTTGGCCTGACCTGCTGAGGGATTAAGTTTTACTAATCCCTCAACAGAGTGTGTCTTTCTCTTTTCCAGGTAACACCAGCTAGGACCAATCGAAAAGAGTGGTAATATATCTTTCCCTCTTTTACAGGAACCGCAGGAATGACAAATTTTGTCTAAACTGCATCACCACGAGCCAAGGATAGGCTCGTCTTTTCAGCGTCAGCGTCAGCAACGACTGAAAAAAATACCCAAGGAATTGTAAAGCAACTACGGGGAATGTGGCCACACAAATGAAGATTTTATGTTTTTATTAATAAATATACAGTTCTTAAATCAGGTCATTCTTTTCGAAATATCCTGTATACTGAAGAGACTGTCAATATCAAGATTGTCGGACGTCTTCTGGAAAATTGTTGCGTGGTGTGTGACTCTTCCCAGATAGGACATCGAAAAAGTACGAAAAAGTTCAGCTCATCGTTTTTCGTTGGGACGAATTCTGATCATGAAATGTCAGTTACAGACTCTCTTCTCCGAATCTCAAAATACTTCATTTCCCATCTACATAGGGAGAAACGACCATCGTAATAAATTAAGAGAAATTAGAGCTCGCGTCGAAAGATACAGGTATTCATTTTTCCACGTGCTGATCGAGCATGGGGTGTTTGAGAAATAATCTGTCACAAGGACAACGATTCCAAATGAAAACGAGTAACAAGAAGTAGAAAATGGGAGCTAACAAGAATGGTAATACGCCGATTAAAATGACTCGCCAAAGTATTAGGAATCAAACAAATTATATTTAAACCAAGTAACTGTTTTAAAATAACGATAACGATTGTTTTCATAAAAACGGAACAATTGTAGCTTGCGCCAGACGCGATTATATCGCACAATCTTTCAGCATGGCGTATCGACATAACAGCCGCAACGCTACGGGGCAACTTTGTTATTGGTAAATCTAAGGCACTGGTGAATCACTAGAACTACTGAAGTTTCCTTTTGTCGATTATTCGCAAATGAGGGCCAAATTGGTGAGAGGCTGCAGGATTTATATTTTGAATCCTAACCTACTCTACCGTACTGGTGGTTTCAAAAAGTAAACCCCACGTGCAGGGGCCTCTCGTTCCACGTGCTGCTATACTTCACAAGACCTTTAGTTTTGTTTCAAGTATAGAACCATGCTCGTTTCTTCTGCAGACCAAGAATTTTAGTGGTCCCAAAAACAATGCTGATAATATGAAACACATAAACAAGGCGAGCATGGAAGTTACCAATTTTTGATGTTTGTATTTGTATATTGTATTTCTAGACAGAGAGAAATGTTATTTTCATGTTTTCAAGAGTTTTAATTATATTTATAAAGTATTCATTGTGTCGATAGATGCACTATATATAAATCATGTATGACATCCACTGAAATATAAATATTTGTTTTATTACTTGGGTAGTTACAACCAGGGCAATAAACCGTTCGCTAAAAAGATAAATTTATCAACGTCAATTACTAGGAAAAATTGTCTTACTATGTCGCCAATATGAACTGTTCATCAGACAGCAAGTTTTGTGTGACCCTTTATCGTATTCATAACCGTACCTTAAGCTCCATGCAGTGTGCCATCTGCCACTACTGGAGCTCATACAAGGAAATGCACTCAATAAATTTATTTCGCAAAGTGCTCTTTATCATACGGGCTGGACTTTATGCAGCCACCATAAGAGGTGACTCTATTCTACTCATTTTATGGACAAATTCACATCGACTGAAGTCGACAATGTGTCTGAAATCATATATATGGATAGCATGAAATCATGGTGAATTCTCTCAGTAATTAAGTTAACGGCCGTTAAAAGCTTTTGCACGTCGACCGCATTTACAAATATTGAGTGCCGCCCGCATTCGTTGTCCCCAGAGGTTTCCAGATTCACTTATGAAATGAACAAAGCTATTGAAAATTCGCAGCTAGTTCGAGAAAAAATGGTGAGAAAACGTGCTGAACTAACAGAACGAATTCGAAAAAAAGCTCATTTGAAATGTTAGATGGAAACAAATGCAATCGCGTTTAATGACAACGAAACTTTACGTTTGTTGCTGTTAGCTTATTTTTTATGTAAAGCTGCTTGATAAATTTAAATACAGATTCATACTCTCCCCCCACAATCCTTATAAAACAGCAGCGGAAAATTAATAACTTTTGTTATTCAAACTCAGCTGTTTAATTTATAATATTCATCAAAAGTTTAAGGTTGGTAACATTAATTCGTACATACACGAAGGAAAAATGATACCTGAGGTGTCGTTACAGGAGGGCAATAGCTAATTTAATTGTAGCAAGAATAATGAAATACCGGAGATGTCATCCAAATTGTTGCGTGCTAACAAAAGTCTATAACACTGCAGTACCACACGCCACGAACCCTGCTCGCAGCTTTCGCAGCATACGCTCGCGTGACAAAGTCGTCTGCCTTACTCCAGCAGGCGCAGTAGGAGGCCGCAGTTTCTGAGAATGCCGTCGAGTTATCGTCTACGTTTCCACCAACCAGCTTCCACGAAGATATCAGGATCCCAGCTGCAGTCTCATCCGACTTTGATGTCGTCAATCATCCTAAACAGACTGCGGCAAGAGGGGGACCTTGGGGAATTTGCAGCTTGGAGAGCAGGAAGTAACGCCGCTACAGAAAAAATCCGCAGGAAAGATCCACCCTGCAATACGGAAGTCACTGCTACGCGGAAATCACAGGAAACGCACAACAGAAAGGCGTGCGCTGCAAGGCAGCTACGGTCAGCAGAACAAATCTCCTATAAACTCCCACTGATCCTCTGGGAGCACTGCGCCACGGCAAGTGAAACAGCAGCGAGTACACTGCAACAGAAAATCGGATAATTAGTAAAAAAGTAAATCTGGATGAAAAACTTCTAGCTGCAGACTGAATCGCCTAATTGGAAAAGTTTTTCTTCCTCGCGGACAGTGGCACGTTTCTTTTGCAAATCGTGAATGTTATGTCTTAAGGGTAACAAGTGACTGGCGGGTTCATTGCTCGATTTGTTTTATAAGCATTGGAACAATACAGTTAAATGCTACACCAGCATATAGTATACTCCGTCACTAAGGATCTACTCAGCTTCAGAACCTTACCGGATGGAAGGAGCGTCAGTAACAATGTCACATTACATGACTTTATTACACTGTGAACAAGTTCCAGATTTAGCCTAAGCCAGTGCTGTAGGATCTGGATATCAGGAAACATACGCCACTACCTTCAATCTCCTGTTGTCCTAACAGTTAAAATACTTCCACATCCTGGATTCTGAACAGACGTGCCTAACCATCGTTGGCCACTGACGCACATTGAATAGTTAGTGATCCAGCACACTCAAATTGTAGGTACACTATGTGATCAAAAGTATTCGGACACCCTGAAAAACATACGTTTTTCATATTAAGTGCATTATGCTGCCACCTACAGCCAGGTACTCCATATCAGTGACGTCAGTAGTCATTAGACATCGTGAGAGTGCAGAATGGGGCGCTCCCCGGAACTCACTGAATTTAAACGTAGTCAGGTGATTGGGTGTCGGCCGGCCGGAGTGGCCGAGCGGTTCTAGGCGCTTCAGTCTGGAACCGCGCGACCACTACGATCGCAGGTTCGAATCCTGCCTCGGGCATAGATGTGTGTGATGTCCTTAGGTTAGTTAGGTTTAAATAGTTCTAAGTTCTACGGGACTGATGATCTCAGATGTTAAGTCCCATAGTACTCAGAGCCATTTGAACCATTTGATTGGGGGTCACTTGTGTCACACGTATGTACGCGAGATTTCTATACTTCTAAACATCCCTAGGCCCAGTGCTTCCGATGTGATAGTGAAGTGGAAACGTGAAGGGATGCGTACAACTCAAAATCGTACAGGCCGACCTCGTCGTTGACTGACAGAGACCACCGACAGTTGAAGGGTGTCGTAAAATGTAATAGGCAGACATCTATCCAGACCACCACGCAGGAATTAAAAACTCCATCAGGATCCACTGGAAGTACTATGACAGGCGGGAGGTGAGAAAACTTGTATATCATGGTCGAGCGGCTGCTCATAAGCCACACGTCACGCCGGTAAATGCCAAACGACGCCTCCCTAGGTGTAAGGAACGTAAATATTGGACGATTGAATAGTGGAAAAACGTTGTGTGGAGTGACGAATCACTGTACACAATGTGTCGATCCGATGGCAGGGTGTAGGTATGGCGAATGTCCGGTGAACGTCAGCTGCCAGTATCTGTAGTGGCAACAATAAATTTGGAGGCAGTGATGTTATGGTGTGGTGGTGTTTTTCATTGAAGGGGCTTGTACCCCTTGTTGTTTTGCGTGGCACTATCACAGCACATGCCTACATTGATGTTTTAAGCACCTTATTGCTTCCTACTATTGAATAGCAATTCGGGAATGGCGATTGCATCTTTCAACACGATCGACCACCTGTTCATAATGCACGGCATGTGGGGGAATGGTTAGAGGATAATAACATCCATGTAATGGACTGGCCTGCACAGAGTCGTGTAGAACACCTTCGGGATATTTTGAAAAGCCGACTTCGTGCCAGGCCTCACCGACCAACATCGATACCTCTCCTCAGTAGAGTACCCCGTGAAGAATGGGGTGCCATTCCCAAAGAAACCTTCCAGCAAATGATTGAACGTATGCCTGCGAGAGTGAAAGCTGTCATCAAGATTAATGGTGGGCAAACACCATATTGAATTCCAGCATTACCGGTGGAGGGCGCCACGAACTTGCTAGTCATTTTCAATCAGGTGTCGGTATACTTTTGATCACATAGTGTAGATGGCACTCTTTTTACTTGCTACTTCAGCCCGAAGACAGTGTCAGCAAAGTGCAAATTTTGTAGCTCTGTCAAGACTGAGCGGAACCAAACTTTTCTATATTCACTGACAACCTGCTACGCCATTCATTATGTATCAAATATCATTTAGAACAAGATTTCTTATATGCTACATAAACTATGTACAATTAGCACAATTTTAAATGACCATCCATCCATTTTGTTTCTGGTGTGATTTCAACTTCCTGCCCTTCCAAAAGCGTGAAATAATTTCTGAGTACTGCCTATCCTAACAACACTAACATTCGATTGGTCATTCTTCCTCAAATGAAAGCCCCAGTCTTTGCGTCCCCTACGAATCTCAACCCCTCTCTTAAAAGGAAAATTCGAAATGAAAAACACAAAACTAAAAATTCTCTTACTAATTTGCCCTTGATTGCACCAGAGCTCTCTCTTTTTATCTCAGTTAGGCTTCACAGTGGAGTGATAGGTGCACTCTTCTATGGATATGGCTGTTCAATTCTGTAGACTACTTCGGCCACAAAAATTAGTAGTGCCGAATCGACAAAGATGTGTCCGCTGCATAAGATCATTGTTCCTGTCACTCTAATCGATCATAAATTCTTTCACTAAGAGAAACATAAAAGGAAAGATAAATGTTGATTTTAATGAGAAAACTAGCGTAAAACGTCTTTAACATAAATAGTTTGCTATATACATAACGAAAGTGTCTGTTGAGTGATCCTGACTGACTGTCATAGAAAAGGATTGTGACGAAAACTTAGATGATAACAGCTGCAACGGAACAAACCTCTCGCAATAACCTTTTTAGATTTTAATGAAGCATATGACTGCCTCCATAGACCTTCAGTACTAAATATTTTAAGGAATCCGGGACTCCATCCAAAACTAATTAAGTTAATAGGACTTAGTCTAACCAACATCAAATCGAAAGTGAACTTTAGAGGAGAAATTTCTGAACCATTCCTTATAAAAACAGGCTTAGGAAAAGGTGATATTCGATAACCATTAATTTTAACTGTGCCCTGGAATACATAATGAGAGAATGGTACAAGGATAACCCAAAGAACACAAGAGTTATAAGTGCTAAAATAATACAACTTTGAATTGCTTGGAGTTGCTGATGATCTTGCTCTCCTAGCTAACAGTTTTCAAGAAACCAGGCAACAAGTTAAATCACAACAAGAAATAGCACAGAAACTTTTGCTCAGAATATCATTTGAAGGAAGAGAGATTATGCTAAGTGACCTACCAGTTGCAAAGAAAATTACAAGAGAACAGGAAATAAACACTGTTGATATATTTTAAATATTTAGATGAAATCGTAACTTGCAATACAAACGTGAAACCATCATGGCAAAGCAGAATAAAACACTGAACATGGCAAATTCATTACCAAAAACACATACAACCAAAAAAAGCCAATTCACAGATGCAAAATTAAAACATTATAAAACAATTACACAACCAGAAATAACTTACGCAGCTGTAACCGTCTTCAAAACAAATAACGCAACAGAAATTGACAAAATATTAAAAATAGAAAGAAGAACAATTAGGACATGTATAAGTAAACAATATCAAGTAAATGGGCATTGGAGAATAGCTTCAAACGAAACAGTGAACAAGAAAATAGAACCAGTAATGAGCATGATCAGAAAGAAACGTATCTCATTCTTTGGACACTGATGAAAACACCAAAAAACAGAATTACTAAGGGAATAACGGAACAGTTATGGAATTGTAAGAGAGACACTACATGTTTCACGGAAATTAAGGAAGATATAAGAGAATTCCAAATTACAGCAGATGACTTTAAAAGAATGAAGATCAGTAAAAGGGCTATAGGAAGTCTGATCTAAGTCGAAGAACGAAAGAAAATATCTGAAAGAATGAGAAAATATTGGGGAAGTCATAAGAGCAAAACATTCTTAATACAATAATAAATTATAACAATCCCTGAATAACCGCTGCACTATTGAAGTCTCTTATTGAATTATTATTGAATTGTATTGTATTACTGAAAGACAACAACCTTTATAAGTCTTTGTATAACTAACTAGAGTGGTCCAATGAAGGCCATCATATATAAATAAATAAAGAACTCTAGGACAGTTCATTAAGTGCTATGGCACTTTTCCTAACTTTTAGCCAGTTGCTGACGCCCTGAATTCCTGTTTCTTTGGTGTGACAGGGCACTTGAAAATGTTTGCAAATAGAAATTTTACAGCGGTACAACAGATAAGGAAGAAATGGGAACGGTAGGTGGTGTCCAACAATGTAAATCAATACTGTATTGTTTTTGTTTTCATTCATGTAAAGAGCACTGTAACCATCTCGCCACTTTACATGTTTCAGCCGATTCGTAAAAATATTCGATTATTGGGCGATCAACTATCCTTCTGTCACTGGATTTAGTAAATTTTCATTATACTTCTCAGTAATAACAATGTAGAAATGTGACTCCATTTCATGGGCTTGGAGACTTTTGACTACTGGATTATTAATATGACTTTGTTTGTTAGATTTGTCAGTTAAGTTATTAATGATATGTGGGGCTCTTAGCTAACCTAACTAGAGAATTTGCAGTAGAAATTAAAATGAATAACACTGTTATTACAGGAAGGCGGCTTATGTCATCGGATATGTCAAGGATCTTTTCTTACTTTTTATGAACTGAAAGGTTCAGGTCAGCTTTCATTTAAATTTTGTGACGGTTGAAAAAAAAATTTACTGGGAGAAGTTTTAATAAAATATATTTTTGTTTTCTTCATAGCAGGTGCCACAGCAATGAATTTCTTAAAAGTAGGTGATATTTTCCGCTTTTGCTGTAATACATTTTAGTTGACAACTAGTTCCAGCTTTCTAGGTCATTCTGAAGTGATTTTGTGGTTCTGTAATAGAAAAATATGCCGTAAATATTGAAATGACTGCGCCTTCAGATATATGTTTCCTATTCGTGTTGATTCACTAATGCTGTCTTGTTGGTTCGACAGTTTGACCTCTACAGTGGTACTGTATAATATATGATACATTATATAATAAATATATATATATATATATATATATATATATATATATATATATAATAAAAGCAAGTTTGGTGTGTGTGTGTGTGCACACCGCCAAATCAACGCAAGCGAGTTTCGCAGCACGATGCGTAATATATAATGTGGTAACTCTTCATCCACAATCCATGAAGAAGGTTTGTTTTCGATCCGCGGGGGTTAGTTGTGAAGGTATGTGTGCCTGAATAGGGTATAAATTGGCGACTACATACTAAATGTAAGCGCGGTTTGTCCAAGCGTGCCGATATAACTCCGCCACACACTCCTGCAGACACATGACGTAATATTGTACGGTAACTATCTGTCCCAGATACATGAAAAAGGTTTGGTTTGAAAATGCTGGGGTTAGTTTCGACGGCATGGGTTTCAAACGAGAGCATCTCACCAATGAACTTCTTACGAAAAGCTGTGGAATCGATTGACGAAGAAGCCAAGACTGGCATGAATGTTTGGAGAATGTTTTATAATGATTCAAAATGTTATATTATCTTCCAGAATGTTTTAAAACATTCTAGATCCCCGTGGTAACCCAGAATTAATGGGAGCTGCATTACTTAAACGTACAGGACATTTTCGACAAACGTTTCCAATTATTCCATGATCTACTCAAGCAGATGAAGTCAGTGGATGTTTGATGAAATCATTTCTTTGGCCTCGAGTGACGAAAGTACAATTAATAACAAAAATGAGAGTTTATTATTCCAATGACGAAGAAGTGAAATACTCAAGTTGGTTATTTGAAAGATCCATTTTATCAGTAAGAAATGAAGTAGCTGACGCTATTAATTGAAAAATAGAAAGAAGGAAATGGACGTGCAAAGTTATTGAAGCAAAAATAACATCAGAAAAACATAAAGGAGAAAACGCATTTATTTCGAGGATTCCGTTCATATCTACTGAACTGTCTTTCAATTCAAAATACTGCAGTTTCCTATAAGCCTGGAATTTACTGTCACTATAAATTAGGCAGGCAGACAAACTTTACGAGTTTGTAGTATTTCTCACCGTCAGTTATATACAGCTTGCTTTAACAGCCGGAAACCCGAAAAGCTGGTGTATCTACTGAGCAAATAACAAGATGATAAATGTAGTTCGGAAGCAAGTATTTTGATAGTAAGTTAATTAAGTATGAAATAAAGGGAAGTCAAAGAAAACTTTTCTTCCACTAAATGGAATACAGCTGTATTTAGAATATTAGTATAGTTTCAGAATTTCTGTATTTAAATTTTGATTCTTTGTGTAAATACATATACTATGTGATCAAAAGTATCCGGTCACCTGGCTGAAAAAGACTTACAAGTTCGTGACACACTCCATCGGTAATGCTGGAATTCAATATGAAGTTGGCCCATCCTTAGCACTGATGACAGCTTCCACTCTCGCAGGCATACGTTCAATCAGGTGCTGGAAGGTATCTTGGGGAATGGCACCCCATTCTTCACGGAGTGCTGCACTGAGCAGAGGCATCGATGTCGGTCAGTGAAGCCTGGCACCAAGTCGGCTTTCCATAACATCCCGAATGTGTTCTATAGAATTCAGGTCAGGACTCTGTGCAGGCCAGTCCATTACAGGGGTGCTATTGTCCTGTAACCCCTCCGCCACAGGCAGTGCATTATGAACAGGTGCTCGATCATTTTGAAAGATCCGATCGCCATCCCCAAATTGTCTTCAACAGTGAGAAGCAAGAAGGTGCTTATAACATCAATGTAAGACTGTGCTCTGATAGTGCCCCTCAAAAAACAAAGGGGTGCAAGCCCCCCCTCCCCCCCCCCCCCCATTAGCTACACAACCACACCACAACACCACCGCATCAGAATTTTACTGTTGGCACTACAAACACTGGAAGATGACATTCACTGGGCATTCGCTATACCCACACCCTGCCATCGGACCACCACATTCTGTACCGTGATTCGTCACTCCACACAACGTTTTTCCACTCTTCAGTCGTGCAATGCTTACGTTCCTTACACCAAACGAGGCGTTGTTTGGCATTTACCGGCGTGACGTGTGGCTTATGAGTAGCCGCTCGATCATGATATCCAAGTTTTCTCACTTCCCGCATAATTGTCACAGTACTTGCAGTGGATCCTGATGCAGATTGGAATCCTTGTGTGATGGTATGGATAGATGTCTGGCTATTAGACATTACGACCCTCTTCAACTGTCAGTGGTCTCTGTCAGACAACAGACGAGGTCGGCCTGTACGCGTTTGTGTTGTACTTGTCCCTTGACATTTCCACTTCACTATAACATCGGAACCAGTGAGCCTAGGGATGTTTAGGAGTGTGGAAATTTCGTGTACAGACATATGGTACATGTGACACCCAATCACCTGACCACGTTCAAAGTCCGTGACTTACGTGTGAAAGTGTTGTTAATAAAAATTCTCTATTTAAACTAGACTGAACTGCATGTGACTGCTTTAGTCTTTAATAAAACTTGCATCTGACTGCGTATTTAACTGAACTCAACTTTATCTGACTGCATGAAAATATTTTTGGAAGATTCATACTCAAATTACACATCTGACTACATGAAAGTTTAGTGGTAAAAATAAATGAAAGTCATCAACCTGCATCTGACTGCGTCTGTGGACTTAGCTCGTGCACTTCTTCCCATTTAGCCGATAATAAAACATATATTCAACTCAGCCATAGTGCAATGGCATAAAATTTTCATTCTAGATAACTGTACTCATTTTGGCCCTGTTTGTTACTTAATAAAAATTCTGTCCTGATCTGAATAATTTGCCAACTGTGCAATGGCATATAGATTATTTTACTCTGATAAATGAAATTATTAGCTTTACTCATGGGAACTTTACTTTAATGTACCTTTTGGTTCAATGCAAGCACAGGATGCGGAGAATGACGTAAGGTGTGAGATGAAACTCTAATTTTATCTAAAAAATATTTATTGTTCAAACTTTTAAGGCACATGTGAAAAACTAAAAAAACTTCTATAGCATGGATTTACGAGAAAGTTTCACAAAACGCTTATTGCATCAACAATGGGACTTCTATCTAGCTTTAAGACATTATTTAACCAAAGAAAACCTATTTTATTAATTATTCTTTCTAGTTTCCCCAGGTATGTGCCGAGTGTCGCTCAATATATAGCTTATTATGTTCATAGCGCCAATTCTTACTTTGATGCTGTCACGACCCAGCTGCCTCCTGCAGGCATTTAGCTCCGACTCGAAACACATCTGCTGTCTCTGCGCATCTCCTCACCACTACTCAAACTTTTACCGTGTGCACGTAGCTCTGTTAGCTGTCAAAGATCTTACTACTCGAAGATGTACTACTTGTCCAACCTTGCGGTTAGGAACTATCGACATTTTTCACTGGCTCTATCCTCATCAAATCTCTGCAAATACCTTTCACAACCCTCTGGTCCGATGGTCCAGAATTTTGTGGGGGATCTGTGCAGTTAGCACAGATTTCCCCACGAAATTCGTAAAAAAAAATTACAATGGAAGATACAATATAAAATATACATAGTATTCTCATGAAAAGAGTATTACAGAGCAATTAAATTGATCAATAAACCTAGGATGTTAAGCAAAATGTATAATACCATGAGATTTGCTATTCACAGTGAAACAAAGAACATCAAAATGTACAAAACCAAAACATCTCTATATAGGACAAAAACAACAGACATATAGGGTATTAAGTGAGGTGTATCAAATCAAACTTTACCAACAGTCCAGGTTTGCAAGTCACAGTGACTCAAAGGCCATGGAAATGTACAAAACTGAAATACCTGTTACATAATAACAAATGTTACCAAATACAAGCAGAGAAATATGAGGGAACATACCTCACATAACATGAAACTCTACCTAACAGTTATGTAGAATGTGAGAAAAAATACATAAAATAGCGAAATACAATTGAATCATCAATGTCACACAATACTGTTACAAAATGGAAACATAGAAATATAAGGAAAAATACCTCGAAAAATATCAAAGTTTACCTAATAGTTACATCATATAAACTTGAATGTTACCACATAGAAGTATAGAAATATGAGGGAAAAATACCTCAAATCATATCCAAATTTACCTGATAGTTATATAGAATATGAGAAAAAATACATAAAATATGCAATAAGATACTTTAATTAATAGTAGGCTTAACTATTACGTCTTTGTCACATTACGTGACAGTATAAACAGACTTTCAGTTACCATTATTATCTTGGAGTAAACCTCAGATACATGTCGACTGTCCCGGCCGAAGTGGCCGTGCGGTTAAAGGCGCTGCAGTCTGGAACCGCGAGACCGCTACGGTCGCAGGTTCGAATCCTGCCTCGGGCATGGATGTTTGTGATGTCCTTAGGTTAGTTAGGTTTAACTAGTTCTAAGTTCTAGGGGACTAATGACCTCAGCAGTTGAGTCCCATAGTGCTCAGAGCCATAGCCATGTCGACTGTCTTTGATAATAGTGAATAAACGGCCTCGGGAGGTCAGACACACTGAGCCCTAAATTAGGTCAATTCTACAGGACAGGTAACATCAGGTGGGAGACCACACTGACTTATTATTGAGCTGTATTGCAAGAAAATAGAAATATGTGGCCACAGGCGATGGGACACACTGAGCAACCGATTAGGTACATGTACACAGCATGTCACGTCAGGTGATGTAACACACTGACCCCAACAGTGATCTGTAGAACAAGAAATGAGAAGGATTCAGGTGATGGGACACACTGAACCACTACTAATGTACATTGTACTATCCTGTCACGTCAGGTGATAGAACACACTGACCCCAATAGTGATCTGTAGTACAAGAAATGTGAAGAATAGTGGGCATCAGGCGATGGGACACACTGAGCCATCGATGATGTCCATGTACACAGCATGTCACGTCAGGTGATAGAACACACTGACCCCAATACTGAGCTATAGTACAAGAAATGTGAGGAATAAAAGGCATCAGGTGATGGGGCACACTGAGCAACCGATTGCCTGTTAAATCAGGGGATAACTCACCCTGTAACAGAGGTCTCAGGTGATTACAAACCCTGAGCCATGGTAGTATCGAGTGTGAAATACACTCCTGGAAATTGAAATAAGAACACCATGAATTCATTGTCCCAGGAAGGGGAAACTTTATTGACACATTCCTGGGGTCAGATACATCACATGATCACACTGACAGAACCACAGGCACATAGACACAGGCAACAGAGCATGCACAATGTCGGCACTAGTACAGTGTATATCCACATTTCGCAGCAATGCAGGCTGCTATTCTCCCATGGAGACGATCGTAGAGATGCTGGATGTAGTCCTGTGGAACGGCTTGCCATGCCATTTCCACCTGGCGCCTCAGTTGGACCAGCGTTCGTGCTGGA
The DNA here is from genome assembly GCF_023898315.1 of Schistocerca nitens. Lineage (NCBI taxonomy): Eukaryota > Metazoa > Arthropoda > Insecta > Orthoptera > Acrididae > Schistocerca > Schistocerca nitens. Next base: position 939,724,312 of record NC_064616.1, on the reverse strand, counting down.
CGTGCAGACCGCGTGAGACGACGCTTCATCCAGTCCCAAACATGCTCAATGGGGGACAGATCCGGAGATCTTGCTGGCCAGGGTAGTTGACTTACACCTTCTAGAGCACGTTGGGTGGCACGGGATACATGCGGACGTGCATTGTCCTGTTGGAACAGCACGTTCCCTTGCCGGTCTAGGAATGGTAGAACGATGGGTTCGATGACGGTTTGGATGTACCGTGCACTATTCAGTGTCCCCTCGACGATCACCAGTGGTGTACGGCCAGTGTAGGAGATCGCTCCCCACACCATGATGCCGGGTGTTGGCCCTGTGTGCCTCGGTCGTATGCAGTCCTGATTGTGGCGCTCACCTGCACGGCGCCAAACACGCATACGACCATCATTGGCACCAAGGCAGAAGCGACTCTCATCGCTGAAGACGACACGTCTCCATTCGTCCTTCCATTCACGCCTGTCGCGACACCACTGGAGGCGGGCTGCACGATGTTGGGGCGTGAGCGGAAGACGGCCTAACGGTGTGCGGGACCGTAGCCCAGCTTCATGGAGACGGTTGGAATGGTCCTCGCCGATACCCCAGGAGCAACAGTGTCCCTAATTTGCTGGGAAGTGGCGGTGCGGTCCCCTACGGCACTGCGTAGGATCCTACGGTCTTGGCGTGCATCCGTGCGTCGCTGCGGTCCGGTCCCAGGTCGACGGGCACGTGCACCTTCCGCCGACCACTGGCGACAACATCGATGTACTGTGGAGACCTCACGCCCCACGTGTTGAGCAATTCGGCGGTACGTCCACCCGGCCTCCCGCATGCTCACTATACGCCCTCGCTCAAAGTCCGTCAACTGCACATACGGTTCACGTCCACGCTGTCGCGGCATGCTACCAGTGTTAAATACTGCGATGGAGCTCCGTATGCCACGGCAAACTGGCTGACACTGACGGCGGCGGTGCACAAATGCTGCGCAGCTAGCGCCATTCGACGGCCAAAACCGCGGTTCCTGGTGTGTCCGCTGTGCCGTGCGTGTGATCAATGCTTGTACAGCCCTCTCGCACTGTCCGGAGCAAGTATGGTGGGTCTGACACACCGGTGTCAATGTGTTCTTTTTTCCAGTTCCAGGAGTGTATATGTCAAGTCAGATGACAACACCTACTGACATTAAGTTACAATTATCTGTCATAGAAGGCATGTTATGTCAGGTGGCAGTCCACACTGACGTACTCTTAACATCGTTAACTTCAATTACTTACAGTAGACATTTGACATGAACAGGTAGCCCACTCTGGCTATTGTCACATTCTCTTAAACTCACATCTAGTAGTCTTTCAGGTGACAATTTAGTCTTTGTTATAATATTAAAAGCAACATACAATAGGCAGTGGACATTTACTGCAAAATGTGTTATCTACATTTAAGTTAACAAGAAATTAATATTTAAAGTAATATACAAGAACTGTATGCAGTGGACATTTGCTGCATAAAGAATGTGTTATATATCTTTAAGGTAACAAGAAGTTAATATTTAAAGTAATTTACAATAATTGTCTGCAGTGCATTTACTGCATAAAAATGTGTTACATATCTATAAGATAACACTAATGTTACCAACTCTCTAGCAAGAATAGTCTTGAGTTGAATAACATCTATGTACAAAAAAATCCTTTAAAAGGTAATAAAACATGCTTGCATACTATTTTTTGATAAAGTGCAGTAAAGTGATCCTACACAAAATACAGTGGGAATAAATTGTACCTAACCTTTTTACATAAAATGTCAATTGAAGTGCATGAAAGTCATGCTGCTCAATTGCACCAATGATTAACAGATTTCATACAATCTCCTTACATACTAGTTATGTCAAATTTAGAAAAGTCATGCTGTTCAATTGCAGCAGTAATGAATGTTCATGAAGAAATTCCTTACAAGATTCAACAGTACAAGTTTAGGTAAAGTCCTACTCAGTAATTTGACTTCATAGTCACATCAGATAAATTAAACCTTCCATTTACATCATACAATATAAGCCTCTCGTTATGAAACAGTAAGATCAATTCTATCCCAAAACTTTGTATTCAAAAACTTCCTTTCTTTTTACCATAAACGTACATTATTAAATAGTCTTCACATAGGTATTTCAGTAAAATATTCACAGTGCAAACACTCCCAGACGTCTCACATTAGGAAACATCAATTCGATCCTACAAATTAATATTGAAAAGCTTCCTTTCCTTTTAAAACATAAACGTAATTCTCTAAGTCTTGCATATTACATCCTTAGTACCATGAAATGGGGCATTACAAACAGTCCCCTTTTTTTTGTTCATATAGTTGGTCCTCTAAATCGTGCATTTTAAATCCTAAGTACAATGAAATGGGGCATTACAAATAGTGATTTTACTTAACAGAGAACTGGTACACTGATATCTAACAAAAACAACAGAAAAAATATTTAGAACAGAAAGAAGAGTAGACTGAGAACTCAGAAAGGAAGAATGAGTTCTACAGAGCTCAAGGATACAGGGCACCAACGCCACATGGTGTGTCAGTTACAGAACAACCGACCCTCTACTCCATTTAGTCCTGTTGTGTACAACAAATTGGTAATGTGTTATCACGTGTTAATGTCAAAATCATGTCAATCATGGAAATCATGTGTGAGCAAAAAAAGCAAAATTAGTTATATAAATAACACACAGAGACAATAAAGAGCATACTAATTACTGTAGCTGAAAATAATGGTAGTTATGGTGCACCAAAAGACATGAGTATCATGGAAATAAAAACACAGTAATCTTATATTGATATAGCATGAAAATAATACACTTGGGGAACAGGCATTAGGAATGGACAACACACTGAGCTCAGTCAAGGAGAGGTACTGTCATGTGTCAGCAAGTAGCAGTGTGACAAAACAGAAGTGTGCATAAATAGAAGAACATATGCATAGTATGTGGCCACATAATCAACCTCATAAAGTACTAAGGCAAAAGCATTGATTAAAAGATCCATAAGCAGTGTAGCACAAATACGAATAATAAATATGTAGACAAAGTATGAAAATAGCTGTAATGACATGCAAGAAGTTAACGTCAGATAATAAAGCAAATTAGCATGCCAACACAGAACAAAATTTCAGCAGAAAGCATATTGCAGATAATAAAGCAAAAATATCATGCCAACACAGAACGAAATTGCAGCAGAAAGCATAAGGCAAAATTAGCAGGCCAACACATAACAAAATTTCAATAGAAAGCATAAGGCAATATTAGCAGGCCAACACATAACAAGATTTCCGCAGAAAGCATAAGACATAACATTACTCTAATCCTGAAATAGGTAATCTTACAAAAAAATAAAAATGCAGAAACACAGAAAGTCATACATAACACACATGATAAGCAATGAGATAGAAACAGCTGTTTATATCTTGGCATGAAAAACACATGATAAGAGAAGAAGCAACATATAAGGTAGTACAGAGACATCGTAAAAGGCAATAAGTGTAATACTTTTGGTGCTGTAGGTATGAAAAAAAGGATTAATAAAAAAAATGCTGTAGCGTGGCATGACTCAAGTCCTCAGTAGATCCTCAATAACGAGACCAAAAACAATTCCAATTGGCCTCTAGTAATCTCAAGTTATCACATTATTGCATTAATGGCATCTGAAAAATAGTTGAGCATTAATAAGCAGTTTAAAATTGGAGACACAAAATGTTAAGTTTTCAGAAACGCGAATGGTCTTATTCTCAAAGACAAGGGTTAAAATAAAAGTAACTGCCGTAAAGAGAAACTGGATAATAGCATAAACCATGTGTGAACATATTACTCGTATTGTACTCGTCATGAAAATACCTGAATATTCGATTGCCCATGGCAACGAGAACATTAATACACCATCTGTACTGGCAACGTAAAATGAAAATATTCTGGCAGAGGTAAATTCTGGTAAACTTGGTACATCATAAAATCGTTGATACTTGTTCATAAAAGCTGTGAAAAGAAATTAACTGTTAAATAGTATGAAAGTGAAACCTGAAACTCATCATATAACCATTTTTGACATTCCTAGTAAATGCAAAACCACATCGCTCACACTTCATATTTCTGTCGTCGTAACTTCAGCACACAGTATATGCTAATCATCACTTGTAGCGTCCAAGATCCCAAAGTCTAAAAAAAATGCAACTTCAATCTAACAATACCTCATTCTCCACATAAACTTCCAATATCATCTTCAAAACTCTTATAAACCCTCATTTTCTTCAAATACATAAAATTCATAGAGAACATCAGTCTCATCTTCATATCCTCATAGTCAATACTCATATTCAATACACGTAATACAACCTTAAGCACTAAGACCCTACGTAAACTTCAGGAAGATTGTTACCACTAGCTCAACATCAACATACAAAGTAGCCTTCGTTACGACAAAATCTTCATACAAGCAGTGTCATTATGTAATAACAAAAAATAATAAGAGCAAAATTATCACGTAGTAAGTATGAACATCAAATTGATGAATGATGACCAAAATACTCCAATGTAACGTCAACTTCGAACACCAGCATGAAATGTCCCACAGAAAACAATAACGTAGTTTATTAGTAATGTAGAGAAAAAATCTCAGTTTATTACAATACGTAAGAAATCTGTAAATCTCAGGGAAGAAAACAGGTAACATTAAGAAAGGTGTCTTGTCTTTATCATATTGCCAGAACAAAACAGAGGTGGTGTTATTTGAAGTTTGTATATAGTCAGAACTTTCACGCTCTGTAAAAGAAAAGCGCACGATGCAGGCCGATGGACGTGAGAAAGAAAAAAGTTCTACCCTCCTGAGGTAGTTGACTGGGGCTCGAGGAAAAAAACTAAGTGGCCGACCACCTGTCGCTAATGTGGTTCCCAGGCAACGGTTGCAGCGACACGCTACGCGCTCGCTAACTGTACTCGGGCCAGGGACAAATAATGTGAACAAACTAGCTGTACGTATATAGCTGGGATTGCAGAAGTAAATGTAAGAAATAAGATTTAGAAAGTTCCCAAAGAAAGCAGTATTGTCAATTCAATAAAATGTTTGCAGTTTGTGATGTGATGTACACCACGTCATTTCTTTGTACGTAGGGTTTGTACTTCAATTGCATTAGGATGTGCTATACGGACGACACGATATGGACCCTTATACAACAGAAAGAATTTCTGACTGAGATTGCGGGCTTTATTGGATAGCCTGTGGGAGCGGACCAGAACTTTATCTCCTACTTGAAAAGAAACATTTCTCTTTGTTGACTTCAATTGGCGCAGCCGTTGGTCTGCAGCTCGTTTAATATTCTGCAACGCAATTTGAATAATCTCGTGATGCCTTAGGCAGCGAGACTGTGGGAAACGTATAAGTTCTGTAATCTTGTCAGGTGGATGTTGGTTCTTTAAAACCAGATGTGGAGACAATTGTGTGGAAGAATTTGGTAACGAATTTATTACATCCTGAAACATGTGGAGGTATTTATCCCAGTCATTGTGTTTTGCATGACAAAAGATCTTAAATAATTTCACCAACTCCTTCATTAACCTTTCTGCTGGGTTGGAAGATGCGTGGTACCTGGAAATGAAAATGGGGGAAATTTTGTGATTCTGAAGAGTACGTCGCCAAGTGCGCGAACGGAACTACGGAGCATTGTCGGATATTACGGATGTTACATGACCCACTTCTTTCAGGAAATGTTTAGTAAAAGCACGTGAAACAGTGCAGGCCGTAGCTTTACGTAATGGGGTGAAAGTGACGAATTTAGAAGTTAATTCCACACAGACAAAAACATAGGCGTAACCTCTATTTGTAGTAGAATCGGGCGAAATAAATCAACGGCCGCCAGCTGACGAAGACGCAAAGGTATGATGGGGAATGTCTGAGCAGCAAAGGATACTGTAGGTGGTTTAGCTTTTTGACAAAGTCTGCACTTTGCAAGGACTTGGCGAATACGTTTTTCCATATTGAAAAAGTAAGATGTTTGTTTAAGCAGCTGATAACGTTTGCGCGGTCCATAATGCGCATAGCTAAGGTGAACATACCAAATCAGTTTGTCAATTCAGTCTTCAGGGATACAAACTAGCCATATTGTCGTATCTGGTTTGATACGGCGGAACAGAATATTGTTGTGTATAAGGTAATACTGTCGTAGAGAGGTATTATTAACATCGCGCCATTGTTGTTTCACGTCTTTCCAGATGGAATCTTTATCTTGTTCTGACGCAGTATTGTGTAGGGCATCGGAAACAAAATCCTCAAATGTGACCTGGCGCATATAAAGTAAACTGAAATTGTTATGGCAGAAGGTGTTGGCTGGATCGTTGTTGTCGGTTTCTAAAGTGCGTGACAAAGAGTCAGCAACGACGTTTTGAGGTCCTGGTACATACACAATTGAAAAGGAGAATTCTTGTAGCAAGAGAGCCCATCTCGCTAAACGACCATGGGATAGTTTAGCTGACTTCAAAAATTCTAGTGCTCTATGGTCTGCATATACTGTGGTGTGTCTACCGAAAAGAAAAGGTCTTAACTTGGAAAATGCCCATAGAACAGCCAAAGCTTCTAATTCTGTGATGGAATAGTTTCTTTCGGAAGAAGTTAATACTCGACTAGCAAAGGCGATGTTTCTTTGTACTTTAGTTTCACCTTCCGTAAACTCTTGGAAGAGATGAACTCCAAGGGCTGTGTTTGAAGAATCTGTTGAAGTGCAAAAGTCAGTCATAAGATAAGGGTGAGAGAACAGGGATGCATCTATAAGCGACTGTTTTAATGTCTCAAATTCCTTCTGAGCAGAATTATCCCAAAGCCATATAGAATTTTTTCCAGTTAATTTGCACAAGGTAGACGTATCTAAGGCTTTGCTGTTAATGAACCTGCGAAAAGTTTATCATTCCAAGAAAGCTGCGAAGTTGTTTCTTCGTACGGGGAACCTGTATGTCATGAATTGCTTTCAGCTTATCAGGGTCCGGTTGAATTCCGAATGATGAAATGAGATGGCCTAAAAATTTGATTTGAGCTTGTCCAAAGTGATATTTTTTCCAAATTTACTGTAACACCAAAGCTAGAGAACGAGTGAAGAAGTTGGGATAATATTTCATTATGCTCTTGCCAGGAAGAAACGGCAGTAAGAATATCATCCACGTAGGTGGTAATCCTGTCTTTCAAAGGAGCCGGCAACACAGTATTTAATCCACAGACAAAGGCTGCAGATGAGATTGTTAACCCGAAGGGCAGTTTGCGAAATTGGTAGCATGTACCGAAGCAAAGAAAACTGTGTATTTACGACAATTGGGGTGTAGTTCGATTTGCCAAAACTATTTCGGAGGTCCAGCGAGGAAAAAATAGATACACCATGAAACTGTTGTAATATTTCATCCAATGTTAACGGCCTATCCGTTTCTGGTATGATGATCGTATTGATTTGCCTTGAATGCAAAACAAGACGAATTGAACCATCCCGTTTAGGCACAACATGTATTGGAGAATTGTATGGACTGGTAGCAGGTTCAGTAATATTGTGAGCTAACATAGATTGGATTTCCTGTTTGACTTTGTCACGGTGAACTAAAGGTATCGGATAAGGTGGAACAGCAAAAGGGGTGTGGGGTTTTACTCTAAATTCATATACAAAATCTTTGATTGTGCCTCGAGCTGTGGCGAAAACATGGGAAAATTCAGTTAAGATGGCATGTAAACCTTCCTTTTACAGAACTGAGGCTGAATTGACGACCTTGATTTTATCCTCAATAGTGTCGCTAATCTCTGGAGTCGTATCATTATATGTGGGTAAGGAACAAAGAATGACGTCAGTGTTACGTCCGACGGGAGCTGAGACTGAATGAAGTTGCTTTTGTTAATATCTTGTTCTGCTTTCGACAACTGTTTGTGAAAGTCCATAAAGAAGCAAACTCCATCATCACAGAGACGAATGAAATTATCTTCAAAATCTAAAATGGCTTTATATTTGTTCAAAAAATCGATCCCCAAAATGACGTCTGTAGTGAGGAGCGGAACTATTAAAAATGTTGCATAAAGAAGGTGTGTGTCAACTTGAAATTTCAGATAACATTGTTGTCTGATATCTATACTCTTACCAGGAACAGCACCACTGATCTTGGTATGCGTAAGCGGAAGTGTTGGAATGGTAGAAATAACAGCGCAATTTTGAAAGGCGGCTTCACTGATACCAGAAACGGGAGAACCCGAATCAAATACAGCAGAGAAATTTTGTGTGCCAATTGAAATATGAATGACCGGATGATGAACAATAGGTCGCAATTCGGTTTTTTCCAGCAGAAGATCCTCTCGTATATCATCACAACGGATAACGTGTCACGTAAAATTTTCTGTAGAATCATGGCACCGCCCGCTCTGCGGAGAGCATTCAGCAAGCGGAGCAGTTAATTGCTACTGTTGGTATTCCGTCTCACGCTGCGTATCTGCATTATTACGTGGGTTTGGTGGACGAGCCTCTACTAACTGTACTGTTCGACCGGATGAATTGTTGATATCTGGTCTGTTATGGAACCGGGAATTTGGTTGATGAAATGGTACACGCCCGTCATTGCCGTAATTCTGTCGGCTGTCACTGGTTTGTCTCCGGTCCTGATTTGCATAATTATAATTACGATTTGGGAAATTCTGTTGACTGTGCTGATGAGTGGGTGGATGGTTAAGGGTTTGTCGTCGTTGGTAGTCATTATTGTTTCCGTACGGTTGGTGGCGGTTCTGGTGCCACATTTGGTTTCTTTGTACGAAAGCAGAGTTGGAATTATTCCGCTGATTATCCCAGGCTGTCTGACTATTACCGTACCGCCGATTATCTTGTGGGGTATCATTGCGGAATGACATTGAGGGAGAGGTGTGATAATTTTGATTGCTTGATGAATAGGCATTCACATCATTCTGCTGATACTGGGATTGTGGAAGAAACTGTCTTGCATTTCCATATTGGGGTCTGTTATTCGGAAACTGCCTACCGTTATTACGGAAACGACTGTGTCTATTCTGTTGCGTTTCCGCGAAAAGAGTGTTGACTAGATCGTGAATTATGAGTTTCGTCTAGTTCAAGAAGCTGTAAGACGTCACGGAAAGTGTTCAAGTTTTCCGTGCGACTCCCTGTCAGCGACGGAACTCGCAATGGTCTTGGTAATTTGGAGATACAGAGCTGAATGAGACCAGACGGACTGTAAGGTTCTGTGAGATGTTGGTTTTGTTGGATCATGTAATCAAAATATTGCGTCAAGGTGCGGAGTTGTGAGTTATGGAAAGGTGGCATATTTAACAACTGATCTTTTACAGTACGCTGTGAAGTGGGATTCCAGTAAGCATCCAAAAATTGTTGTTGGAATGATTGGAAAGACAAGCATTGTCGTGCAACGTGTCGCATTCTCGTTGCAGGTTCACCCTCCAAGAAACTACAAACAAGTTCTAACTGATGTGCGACTGGCCAATTCGCAGGAAACGCAAAAGTAAATTGCTGAATCCAATCAAGAGGATGTAAATCGTTAGGGTTATTCCGGAACGTTTTGAATTTCTTAATTGAAAGGAAGTGTTTATAATCGACATTGTCCTGGCGGGGAAAGGAAGAAACATCATGGGGTAGGGAAAAACTGCATGGGAAGGTACTACCTTGTTGAGGGTAATCCTGTGAAAATGGAGCCTGTAAAGATACGAAGGGGGGCTGTTGTTGTAGATAAGCACCATTATTTCCCTGGTGTTCGGGGACAAAATTACGAGGCGCACTGTCGTCCTGCAATTGTTGCTGAATATCAGAAAGTGTATTCCGAATTGAGTTGAGTTCTCTTTTTTGCTGTCCGTTAATAGTGACTTGTTTGCTCTTAAATTTGGCCAGGGCTTAGTATTCATTTGTTTCTGAAAAATGAACTGGGGTTGTATGGTCTGATTCATTGTCTGCGTGCGTTTCCAAAGCAGCTATTTTTTCGGTTATGTTTTCTAACTGTGATTGGAATTGTTCGCCCTGTTCACTGACCTTAGTTTCAAGTTGAGTGACGTCAGATGTCAGGGATTCTGTACATGGTTGTAAGACCTGTATTTGCTCTGAATGAGTAGCAGAAGTTTTTTGCAACTTGTCAATAACCTCTGTTGGAAGTACTGCATTGATTCTGTTCGTAAGGTCAGTAATGTCACGGTTGTGTGTTTCAATGATATGCTGTAATTTCCTGTCATTTGCTTCCTTGTGTGTTTCAATAGTGTGTGTCAATTCCTGAGCACGCTTAGCATTGTCAGCACACAAGGCGTCTAATCATCCCGTTAATGTTTTGTTATGTTCCGCAATATCTGCACGGAATTGCACAAATTGTTTGTCACGCTTTGCGTTCTGTTCTTCACTCTTAGCGTCACGTTCCTGTATTAGTCGAAAATAACGGTCAAATTTATCTTCATGGGGGCGTCACCTCAGAATTTGAGTGTGGCAACCGATATTGCTGGCTAGGGTTACTAAGGACTGTTTGAAAACTCTCAGATGAGACAATTTCTCTATCTGTAGAAGGATTTTGTAAGAGAAATTGATTGTTGGAGCCAACTACATTGCTTTGTGCAGGTTGATTAAGGAAAAACGAATCATGGGAAACTGTTTCTACATGGCTTACTGTGTTCTGAGTATCCGCACGCACAACAGGAACCGATTCGGAAATTTGTGATTCTGTTGCATCATTACTAGCTGCAGTTTTATTCGCAACTTCCTAATCAGTTTGTGACGTAGGAAGATTAAGGGGAAAAACTGGGTCATTGTCCGGTTGTTGTAGCTTACGCGATTTTGAGGAACTGGGTAGTTTTACTTTATCGCCCTGTCTATTTGTTTCAGACATCTTGAAAGAGACAATATGGCTAACAACAATTTTAAAATGGACGTAAGTCACAAGACGGTATTTTACAGACAAAAAGAAGAAAAATTATTTAGAATAGACACACAAAATCTGTAGAAATGCAGAAAGCAAGCTGAAATGAATGTTCACAAGCGCAGCAGCAAGCACAATATTACGCAACTAGCAATTGTAGCACACACGCATAGCCGCCAAAGCAATATTACGCAACTAGCAAGGCAGCGTACATCTGAAACAATGGTGGCAAAAAAGTATGCTCGAAAACAAAGTCCACAGTTACGAAAAAATATGTCCAGGAACGTCACCATAGAGGATGTCGCCAAGTGAAAGTGTTGTTAATAAAAATTCTCTATTTAAACTAGACTGAACTGCATGTGACTGCTTTAGTCTTTAATAAAACTTGCATCTGACTGCGTACTTAACTGAACTTTATCTGACTGCATGAAAATATTGTTGGAAAATTCATACTCAAAATACACATCTGACTGCATGAAAGTTTAGTGGTAAAAATAAATGAAAGTCACCAACCTGCATCTGACTGCGTCTGTGGACTTAGCTCGTGCACTCCTTCCCCGTTTATCCGATAATAAAACATATATTCAACTCAGCCATAGTGCAATGGCATAAAATTTTCATTCTAGATAACTTTACTCATTTTGGCCCTGTTTGTTACTTAATAAAAATTCCGTCCTTATCTGAATAATTTGCCAACTGTGCAATGGCATATTGATTATTTTACTCTGATAAATGGAATTATTTGGTTTACTCATGGGAACTTTACCTTAATGTACCTTTTGGTTCAATGCAAGCACAGGATGCGGAGAACGACATAAGGTGTGAGATGAAACTCTAATTTTATCTAAAAAATATTTATTGTTCAAACTTTTAAGGCACATGTGAAAAACTAAAAAAAACTTCTATAGCATGGATTTACGTGAAAGTTTCACAAAACGCTTATTGCATCAACAATGGGATTTCTATCTAGCTTTAAGACATTATTTAACCAAAGAAAATCTATTTTATTAATTATTCTTTCTAGTTTCCCCAGGTATGTGCCGAGTTTCGCTCAATATATACACTCCTCGAAATGGAAAAAAGAACACATTGACACCGGTGTGTTAGACCCACCATACTTGCTCCGGACACTACGAGAGGGCTGTACAAGCAATGATCACACGCACGGCACAGCGGACACACCAGGAACCGCGGTGTTGGCCGTCGAATGGCGTTAGCTGCGCAGCATTTGTGCACCGCCGCCGTCAGTGTCAGCCAGTTTGCCGTGGCATACGGAGCTCCATCGCAGTCTTTAACACTGGTAGCATGCCGCGACAGCGTGGACGTGAACCGTATGTGCAGTTGACGGACTTTGAGCGAGGGCGTATAGTGGGCATGCGGGAGGCCGGGTGGACGTACCGCCGAATTGCTCAACACGTGGGGCGTGAGGTCTCCACAGTACATCGATGTTGTCGCCAGTGGTCGGCGGAAGGTGCACGTGCCCGTCGACCTGGGACCGGACCGCAGCGACGCACGGATGCACGCCAAGACCGTAGGATCCTACGCAGTGCCGTAGGGGACCGCACCGCCACTTCCCAGCAAATCAGGGACACTGTTGCTCCTGGGGTATCGGCGAGGACCATTCGCAACCGTCTCCATGAAGCTGGGCTACGGTTCCGCACACCGTTAGGCCGTCTTCCGCTCACGCCCCAACATCGTGCAGCCCGCCTCCAGTGGTGTCGCGACAGGCGTGAATGGAGGGACGAATGGAGACGTGTCGTCTTCAGCGATGAGAGTCGCTTCTGCCTTGGTGCCAATGATGGTCGTATGCGTGTTTGGCGCCGTGCAGGTGAGCGCCACAATCAGGACTGCATACGACCGAGGCACACAGGGCCAACACCCGGCATCATGGTGTGGGGAGCGATCTCCTACACTGGCCGTACACCACTGGTGATCGTCGAGGGGACACTGAATAGTGCACGGTACATCCAAACCGTCATCGAACCCATCGTTCTACCATTCCTAGACCGGCAAGGGAACTTGCTGTTCCAACAGGACAATGCACGTCCGCATGTATCACGTGCCACCCAACGTGCTCTAGAAGGTGTAAGTCAACTACCCTGGCCAGCAAGATCTCCGGATCTGTCCCCCATTGAGCATGTTTGGGACTGGATGAAGCGTCGTCTCACGCGGTCTGCACGTCCAGCACGAACGCTGATCCAACTGAGGCGCCAGGTGGAAATGGCATGGCAAGCCGTTCCACAGGACTACATCCAGCATCTCTACGATCGTCTCCATGGGAGAATAGCAGCCTGCATTGCTGTGAAAGGTGGATATACACTGTACTAGTGCCGACATTGTGCATGCTCTGTTGCCTGTGTCTATGTGCCTGTGGTTCTGTCAGTGTGATCATGTGATGTATCTGACCCCAGGAATGTGTCAATAAAGTTTCCCCTTCCTGGGACAATGAATTCACGGTGTTCTTATTTCAATTTCCAGGAGTGTAGGTTATTATGTGCGTAACGCCAATTCTTACTTTGATGCTGTCACGACCCGGCTGCCTCCTGCAGGCCATTAGCTCCGACTCGAAACACGTCTGCTGTCTCTGTGCATCTCCTCACCACTACTCAAACTTTTACCGCGTGCACCTAGCTCTGTTAGCTGTCATAGATCTTACTACTCGAAGATGTACTACTCGTCCAACCCTGCGGTTGGGAACTATCGACGTTTTTCACTGGCTCTATCCTGATCGAATCTCAGCACATACCTTTCACGTGGAGCGCCCCATTCCGCTCTTTCACGATGTCTAATGACTACTGAGGTCGCTGATATGGCGTACCTGGCTGTAGCTGGAAGCACAATGCACCTAATATGAAAATGTGTGTGTTTTAGGGGTGTCCGGATGCTTTTGATCACATAGTGTATATTGTAGGAGTCCGCCAGATGCACCTCCAACGTGAATATGGGATAGGACAGCCGGAGTGCGGTGATGGAATCCTTGGAGCACTGGGGCGCTAATGAGACATTCAGTTCGCAATCATTTATTACCAAGAGTTTTACATTCACTCTGTCTGCTTCCGGCCGCTGCCTAGCAGCGGCCATGTTGAACCCGTATCGTAAGAAGACGCACAATCGCACGGCAGTGCCCACCGAGGAATTTTCAGTCGCAGATTCTCTCATTGTCGGAGGTCAGTGCTGCGGCCCCGCTAAAGGAGAGTTCGGTGGCTGTCGCATCGCTACAGCCCAGCAAGGCTGTGTATATTTGTCAGAACCCCAGAGCTCTCCTTGAGTGAAGCTGTGCTTCGGCTCGGTCTCAGATATCTGCAGGCCGCTGATGTCCGTTGTTGATATGGTCTTGAGTGGAAGATCCAACAGTGACACGAACTGCCCGAGAGGTAGTCCAAGCATACAGGTATTAAGACGGTACTTGTACTGCGCCATAGTTCGCAAATGGGCATATCGGTTCTTCATTCTCGGCACTTAGTCACCATTATAACTGGCGGGAATGCAGCTCATACGCTCGAAGTTCCCTCCACTGCCAGACTCAAGGCGCCGGCGGCTGTAGCCACTTCGTTGTACTCGTATTTACCAAGGCAACCCTGCAGTTAGTAGAGTAGAATAGAGTAGACATACCTCCCATATGGGTGACTGAACGTGCTCTGCCTTTCTGATGCTATCAACGCTCTTGATGGGAATAATGTTTAACTTTAGATCATCAGAGCGTTCCGTTATCCAAAGTTTGCAGCCTGAAAGGCTCTCTTGTGTCTTCCCTAGGTGGAGTTACTACATGTAGCCTCGTTACAGCAGAGCGTTGTGTCTGCTCCACAATCCTGTCTACGTCCCAAATTATGCGTCTCTGGCGTCCTCTTTCTAACACTATGAGGGGTAATAAGCTCTCTGTATCTTTGTAATTCATTTCTTCCGAGTCTCGACATTGGTTACACCACCGTTGCTTATCTGGTGGACGCGTTCCATCTAGTGTAGTCCCAGTTTCTTCTAACTAAATTATATTCCTAAACTAAATTACAATTCTGCTGCGCTGAACTGTCCAGTTGTCTATAAAATTCGTCCCAAATTTTCGGACTTTGTTAACTAGTGTACATAATCTATTCGTTCATCTTTCATGTAATAGTTTCGCTTTTAAATTGAAGCTACTTTCTTAAATCTTAGTCCCCTTAATCTATCACGTTAGTACCTAACTATACCCAGTGGCTTCTTTCGTTGCCTACCAGGCCCTTTGTTTCGGTACATCATCTGAAACTTTGTTTTGGAAGCAAAAGCTGACCCTGCCTTTGTTCAAAGCACACGTACTCTATTTTAAGGAGAGGTGGTGGCCGATTGATGCTGCAACGGTCGTCTTAATGAAGCTGGATAGGAACAAAAATGGTTGGTGAACACGTAGATACAGTAAACAGAAGTTTTACTTACCTTGTAGATTGCTCCATGTGTTGCAAACAAAACTTTACAAAACAACAATCAGCGATAAAATCCAGCTGTTAAAGGTAGAAAAAGAATGTCGTGCAGTATGGGGCTCCTGCTATTAATGCGGACTGTCGAAGGCTGCAACTGAGACTGGGCGTGCACCTGTTGCCAGCCGTCGTATTTCGCGACATCGCGGCGGCAGAGGGAGCCACTGAAGGCATGGTTCAGTGGCTGCGCTTATTGGATCCGCTGGGTCTCCACTCGACCATTATCGGCATCTTTCGGAAACGTGCGTTTCCAACTACGTTTACACAGAAAGTACTTGCAGCATTATCGAATACAACATACTGCTCGGTAGCTCCAGTTACCTCTCTTACCGGTACTTTAGAGCTACTTACAAACTCACTACACCTTGCGATGCCATGATTCCTATCTTTTTCAAAAACAACTTCATTAGATCTTCGTCACTTCACCGGTAGTTAATCCTAATGATGCCTTATGCTGTCTGAGTGGTTCTACTTACATCATAACATACCCTTTCGACAATGTAACACTCTCAACAGTCTCCTTCGGCTGAAACAATGTCTTCCCGAATTCGACTGGGCTTTTAAGAAAAATGTCACGTTTTCTTTTATCCTCATTATCCATAACATCGTAAGTATCGTCAAATTTACCATGATCCCCAAGCACACCTTCCTGAAAGGATTCAGTCTTATCGGATTACACACTAAACTTACAAACTTTTTGCCTGCTTCTTCTCTTCCTCCCTTCCACATTGAAGAAGGTAGCGCCACCCCAAGTGACGACGAATCTCCATCCTTCAGAAATAAATGTGTCCGTACCACTCCGTTACCCAAAAAAGTCGCACCACCACCGACATGGTAGCACTATGGTTAGCACACTGAACTCGCATTTGGGAGGACGACGGTTCAAACCCGTGTCTCACCATCCTAATTTAGGTTTTACGTGATTTTCGTAGAACGCTTAAGGCAAATGCTTCCTTCAAAAAGGCACGGTCGCTTTCCTTCTCCATCCTTCCCTGATCCCAGCTTGTGCTCCGTCTCTAATGACCTCGATGTCGACGCGATGTTAAACACGAATCTCCTCCTCCTCCTCCTCCTCCTCCCGCAACGTAACTGACATGACCAGTAGCTTCCCGTGCATTCTCCATAGTATACCCCTTAACATGACTGTCCGCAGATCCACTTAACAAGGCGCAAAGATCAATTGCACACATACTTCTCTGTACATCTATCCAGGCTCCACGACTTCTAAACAACAACTATTGTCACCCAAAGGCGTAGATAATACTGAACATAAATCAGTACCACCTATGTTGCTACTCACAATGTCATTTACTTCAGTACAGCCCACACTTACTTCATTCAACACTACAGCTACCTCAGATTCCACATGTTAACAAGATACTGGAGCTGATACTTCCATACTAATTTCCTTACGGACACCAAACCAACTCACAGGTATTTGCACAACGGCACTAGTATCTGCTTCATCTTCTAATGTCCTATTTTTCCCATTTATCAAATCGTCCACCCCATCGTCCTGTTTTGTCCTATTAACAACCAACACATGTGCAGCCATGTGCAACAAAAATTAATGTTCCTTATTACTCACTGTGCCAAGCGAGCACCAGTTCGCCTCTGTACACGTCCTTGCCGTGTGCCGGCTTGAGTGGCCGTGCGGTTCTAGGCGCTACAGTCTGGAGTCGAGCGACCGCTCCGGTCGCAGGTTCAAATCCTGCCTCGGGCTTGGACGTGTGTCATGTCCTTAGGTTAGTTAGGTTTAATTATTTCTACGTTCTAGGCGACTGATGACCTCAGAAGTTAAGTCGCATAGTGCTCAGAGCCATTTGAACCATTTGAACCACGTTATTGAGAATGACCGTTGATTATTAAAGCGCTCCCATTCGCGTTTAACGAACGCTCCTTTTCATTACGCTTATCCCACTTCCTATTTTTGCTTCCACGCACCTAATGCCAAACCTCACCACATTCAAAGCACTGTGGCTCGCGACATAACAGATTCTCGTGCCCCACTCGTCCACATCTGTAGTATTTAACCTCAGAGAAGAAAAAAACACGGATACTCCGTTTCTGAGTCACAATATGTACCTCCTTCCATTGTGTGGAAATTGTAATAGCTGAGGACAAACACTATGATTTTTCATCCTCACCAATCGTGACTTATCCGCTGAAATACCCCTTACGTTACGTCTAAGGCCGTATTCTCCGATTCCCGCAAGAATGCTCAATCTGCCTCTGCATTCTGCGTCAATTCGTATGTCTGCGGGTTCAGCTTACGCATTCTGTCAGAGAATGCCCTTACTGTTTCATAGTGTTTCTGTGTTAATCCCACGAGCTTTTCCCTGAATAATCTGACAATATTTTGCTTGCTATAGCCTTCGGCCAGCTAGTCAAATGTCTGTGTTTTACCAAGAATTTCATGGTATGTGACATATGTTTTAGCATCATCTGTTTAACGTAATTTAGCCACAGATAACACGTCGCATAGCACCAATTCCTTAACCGAACTGCTTCCTCACTTCATCTGGGAAGTCTCATACATCGCCTGATGCTTTCCCAGAAAAAGGTGTAATGGGTGCATCGGCACCACCGTTTAGGATAGGGAAAGTTAGTTTTGTGCGATATTCTGAGCACGAGTTACAGCCATGTGGAGGCCAGATTCCAGTAAGTTACACATACCAGCAGTTACGAAGGCAAATAGAGGCCACGGGGGCGTAGAACTGCCGGAGAAGGCACACACAGACGTTTCCATGCCACAAGTCGCAGGCAGAAGAGGGCCACTGGCCAACCTAAGTGTTCTGCATACGTGACGTGAAGTAGCACACTTAACAAAACAGAGGCGCACAGCCAAATATAAATAGGTGCCGTTTTCTAACGAGATTCATTCAAGTGTGGCAGCTCTCCTGGATGGCGGGGCGTGTCACACCACCGGGCTACACACAGCAACAGATGGGGCGACAGTTTCCCAGTCCACAGCGGGTCGTTGGTTCGTCCCTCTGAGGCCGACGCAGGGTACGCAGCAGGGCAGCGGCAGGCCACTCTTTCGCTCGCTGCTGTGGGCAGTCGTCTCAGCTCCCGACATACTCCGGACATACTCCGGAGACTTCCCGAGGCGAGGGCCAGATCGTGGGTGGTCGTTGCTGCCACGTTCTCAGCTATGCTACGGCTCCCAGCGGAGCAGCGCGCAATCAACACGGATGGTGGCCGCTGAGTCGGCTGCTGGCACAGCCATCCTGACATCATCGCAACTTAGCGGGCCGGGTAAGGCCGGCCGGCATGACACAGTGTAGCGCTCCACAGGCTGCTGGGGTGCTTCCTCAGCATTGCAGGGCACTGTGAGACAGACCAAGGTGAACATAGCACTGTAGTGTAAACAAATAAATCATTTGGAAAGTTCTCGCTGAGTTTTAATACGGCAACTCCTGGCACCCATCCACTACATTTGGTGTCTTCTCACTATATGTGGTCATCCCGATACATTCGGTGGGAGAAGTCGCCACAACATGGGCCTAGCTGCCGTAGGATCAATGGATGGGTCCGGAAAGTTAACTACAGTCTTGGTATCGCCTCCATGTGTTTGTGTGAACCTAGTAGTGGCATGTGTTGCATCTAGCTCTCTCTGCATTTCTTTACTAGCCTGGAGTAACACGGCTGCCTGACGTTTCAGAACTTCAACAGTTTCATTCAAAGTTAATGCACGCTTTTATGATCGTGTGTAACCTTCATTTCGACTTATAGTACAGTAAAAGTGGGAACCTAGTATATTGACAAACTATCAAAAACAAAAACCAACTATATTCACTTTTCCTACATATCACAGACCAGCGAGACTCACTATACTGCCGAGTTTCATGACCATACCTGGTTACAGGCACTGGCTTAGTACATGGTGCTTCGGCCGTAAGTACCCTCCCTACAGTTACCCCGGAACTGTGGAAGGTCTACTGCTGCTAGTCGCCTACGGAGTGTCATTTTCTGGTTCATATGCAGATCCTCCCGATTCTTCATGGCCCCAAAATATATAAACAAAATAAAGCAGGCAACAAAAATTGGTCACTCAACGTACTGCATAGTGACAGATGTAGATAGCTGCTGATGTTCAGGTGCTACTCCTCGATGACGCGACAGTTGACGTCAGCACCTCTGGCAGCCTACGTGTAGGACTGCAGGTTGTTCTGGCACTTACGCAGCTTCCCGAAACCACTTCTTGACACCAAATTAGTAAGAGACCGCCAGATTTCGCCTCCTGTGAGAATGTAGAATAGACTAGAGGAGGTGCAGTGGTAGAATCCTGTGGAGTTCTGGGACGCGAATGGGACTTTATTCGATTAAAATCATTTATTAGCAAGAGATTTTCATTCACTCTGTCTTCTTTCTGGTACCGCCTAGCAGCTGCCGCACTCATCCCGTGCTGCACGAAGGCGCAGAGTTTCGCGTCAGCGCTTGGCGAAAAATTTGCAGGAGAAAGCTCTGAAATTGGTGGGGTTGAGTGCTGCGGTCCCGTCGTAGGAGGCGCGTTGCTACGGCATAGCATGGCTGTGGACGGCTGTCAGAGCCTCAGTGCATTTGCCGGGTGAAAGTGCATTTATGCTCAGCCTCAGAAATCTGCATGCCCCTGTTGTCAGTTGTCGAGATGACGTGTAGGCGGAAGACCCAACAGTGACACGGACTGCTCAAGTGGCAGTCGCAGCATACAGCCAGTATTACGGTAGTTGCACTGCTCGGGAGTGGCGGCACAGGCTCCCTGCTCCCAAGTTGAGCAGCTCGCAGATGGGTAAACTGTTTCTTTATTTGCGGAAGATCGGGCTGGTGCTCGCCTTCAGTCAGTCAGCGTTGTCAACAGCAGGAGAGCAACTTGCAGAGTCCAGGTTCTCTCCACAGCCCGACGGCTGTGGACCCGTAGCAGTGGACTGCAAGGTGGCGGCGGGCGTAGACACTTCTTTATATCCACCAGTGCATTCTGCAGCTAGTAAAGCTCACCTTCCATCGGTATCCGTCATGCTGATAGCATGGCTAAACTCCGAGAGTGAGTGTCACCCAAGTGTGTGTGACCCAATGTGTTCCCGTTTTCTGAGTATGTCAGCGCTCTTTGCTGGCCTAATGTTTAACTTTAGGGCTTCAGAGCGTTTCTTTGTGCAAAGATTGCAGCCTGAAAGATGTTGTTGTGTCATTCCTAGGTGAAGTTATGACGTGTGACCTCGTCACACAAGAGCATTCTGTCTGGTCTGCACAGTCGTCTACGTACTGGATCAGGGATTCCTGGTGAGCTCTCTGACGCACTGTGAGGTACAATAAGCCTGCCTGCCCGGCTAGCAGCGGTCTAACGCGCTGCTCCCCGAGCGCGAAGGCGTGCCAGTCCCTCGCACGAATCCGCCCGGCGCAGTTGCACTATGTCGGCGGTTGCCACGCAAACACTGTCTCCATGTCCGCTTACATCATAATTGCTCTACCACGCGAAGATTTGGGGTATGAGACGTTAATGGGAAGTGGGGGTGGGGATCCAAGAAGGGTTGTACCGCACAATAATCCTGGGTTTAGAGTGGGGCGGTGGTAGGGTGGCTTGGCTGCTGTGGCAGTTGTGGGGTTGTCAACCACTGAGTTCTACGGCGGGACGAAGCCTATCCGTCGTTTCTATGTCCCCGGTTTCAATACACAATACAATAAGCTTCCAGTCTGTTTGTACTTCAGTTCTTCTAAGTGCTGACTTTGGTTGCATCACTGTCGCGTACCCGGCGGGCGCGTTCAACTTAACGTCGTACCAGCGGGTTCTAACAAAATTTTATTCCCACATTGCTACATTGCTGTGCAACAATGTATATTACCACCTACGGTCAATGACTGGCTTTTGTGTCAAATGCTATCTTTGGTTCGCTGCGGAGTAGTATAGTGATCGTGTTTATGGGAATATGGCTGTTTGTAGTGGTCGCTGTCTCATTTTGATGGTAATCAGGACTTCTTCAGACTCTTTGCATTAATATAAATTTTAAGGGAACATTTTGAGATTTACCTATTTTTTCGAGATTTTATGAATATTTTTTAATGTTGACGAATGTTTTCGAATGTTCTAAAATAGTCTCGAATTTCCCAGATCTTAGAATGTTCTAGAAAATGTCTTAATTTTTTTATCGTTTCGAATGCTTCGGAATGTTGCCGGTGTTCTATGAAGAAGTAATTGGATGAGTACATCATTTAAAATTCTGGTACTGTTGAATACATCAGAGGATTTGATAGTACTGGAGAGTACTTTGGACATTCAAGAGTAATGCTTAGCGTTTCATACTACCGTTTTTACGATATTTTGAAGTTTTGGGCGGACGTTATGGACGTGTGTCCCTCAGAAAAAGGAAATTGGTTTAATTGGATGTAACAAAATTATATATATATATATATATATATATATATATATATATATATATATATATATATATATATACCGCTGGACATTTTTCGTAAACCACATCAAATACTGACGAATCGATTCCACAGACCGAACGTGAGGAGAGGGGCTAGTGTAACTGGTTAATACAAACCATAAAAAAATGCACGGAAGTATGTTTTTTAACACAAACCTAAGTTTTTTTAAATAGAACCCCGTTCATTTTGTTAGCACATCTGAACATATAAACAAATACGTAATCAGTGCCGTTTGTTGCATTGTAAAATGTTAATTACATCCGGAGATATTGTAACCTAAAGTTGACGCTTGAGTACCACTCCTCCGCTGTTCGATCGTGTGTATCGGAGAGCACCGAATTACGTAGGGATCCAAAGGGAACGGTGATGGACCTTAGGTACAGAAGAGACTGGAACAGCACATTACGTCCACATGCTAACACCTTTTTATTGGTCTTTTTCACTAAGGCACATGTACATTACCATGAGGGGTGAGGTACACGTTCGACGGGCGTTTCATAGGACGTGGAGGACGCATAAATTGGCCAGCCCGTTCTCCTGATCTTACACCTCTGGACTTCTTTCTGTGGGGCACGTTAAAGGAGAATGTGTACCGTGATGTGCCTACAACCCCAGAGGATATGAAACAACGTATTGTGGCAGCCTGCGGCGACATTACACCAGATGTACTGCGGCGTGTACGACATTCATTACGCCAGAGATTGCAATTGTGTGCAGCAAATGATGGCCACCACATTGAACATCTATTGGCCTGACATGTCGGGACACACTCTATTCCACTCCGTAATTGAAAACGGAAACCACGTGTGTACGTGTACCTCACCCCTCATGGTAATGTACATGTGAGTCAGTGAAAAAGACCAATAAAAAGGTGTTAGCATGTGGACGTAATGTGCAATTCCAGTCTCTTCTGTACCTAAGGTCCATCACCGTTCCATTTGGATCCCTACGTAAGTCGGTGCTGTCCCATACACACGATCGAACAGCGGAGGAGTGGTACTCAAGCGTCAACTTTAGGTTACAATATCTCCGGATGTAATTAACATTGTACAATGCAACAAACGGCACTGATTACGTATTTGTTTATATGTTCAGGTGTGCTAACAAAATTAAAGGGGTTCTATTTAAAAAAAACTTAGGTTTGTGGTCAAAAACATACTTCTGTGCATTTTTTTATGGTTTGTGTTAACCAATTACACTAGCCCCTCTCCTCACGTTCGGTCTGTGGAATCGATTCGTCAGTATTTGATTTGGTTTATCCAGCGGTAACGTTAGGTGACTCACCCTGTATATATATATAATGACTCTTGAACGCTATTAAGGTAAATACATTTTTTGTTCTCTATCAAAATCTTTCATTTCCTAACTATGCCTATCAGTAGTTAGTGCCTTCAGTAGTTAGAATCTTCTATTTAGCTGGCAGTATCGGCGCTCGCTGTATTGCAGTAGTTCGAGTAACGAAGATTTTTGTGAGGTAAGTGATTCATGAAAGGTAGGGCCATTATTTTTGTAGGTATTATTGAAAGTCAGATAGTGTTGCGCTAAATACACTCCTGGAAATTGAAATAAGAACACCGTGAATTCATTGTCCCAGGAAGGGGAAACTTTATTGACACATTCCTGGGGTCAGATACATCACATGATCACACTGACAGAACCACAGGCACATAGACACAGGCAACAGAGCATGCACAATGTCGGCACTAGTACAGTGTATATCCACCTTTCGCAGCATTGCAGGCTGCTATTCTCCCATGGAGACGATCGTAGAGATGCTGGATGTAGTCCTGTGGAACGGCTTGCCATGCCATTTCCACCTGGCGCCTCAGTTGGACCAGCGTTCGTGCTGGACGTGCAGACCGCGTGAGACGACGCTTCATCCAGTCCCAAACATGCTCAATGGGGGACAGATCCGGAGATCTTGCTGGCCAGGGTAGTTGACTTACACCTTGTAGAGCACGTTGGGTGGCACGGGATACATGCGGACGTGCATTGTCCTGTTGGAACAGCAAGTTCCCTTGCCGGTCTAGGAATGGTAGAACGATGGGTTCGATGACGGTTTGGATGTACCGTGCACTATTCAGTGTCCCCTCGACGATCACCAGTGGTGTACGGCCAGTGTAGGAGATCGCTCCCCACACCATGATGCCGGGTGTTGGCCCTGTGTGCCTCGGTCGTATGCAGTCCTGATTGTGGCGCTCACCTGCACGGCGCCAAACACGCATACGACCATCATTGGCACCAAGGCAGAAGCGACTCTCATCGCTGGAGACGACACGTCTCCATTCGTCCCTCCATTCACGCCTGTCGCGACACCACTGGAGGCGGGCTGCACGATGTTGGGGCGTGAGCGGAAGACGGCCTAACGGTGTGCGGGACCGTAGCCCAGCTTCATGGAGACGGTTGCGAATGGTCCTCGCCGATACCCCAGGAGCAACAGTGTCCCTAATTTGCTGGGAAGTGGCGGTGCGGTCCCCTACGGCACTGCGTACGATCCTACGGTCTTGGCGTGCATCCGTGCGTCGCTGCGGTCCGGTCCCAGGTCGACGGGCACGTGCACCTTCCGCCGACCACTGGCGACAACATCGATGTACTGTGGAGACCTCACGCCCCACGTGTTGAGCAATTCGGCGGTACGTCCACCCGGCCTCCCGCATGCCCACTATACGCCCTCGCTCAAAGTCCGTCAACTGCACATACGGTTCACGTCCACGCTGTCGCGGCATGCTACCAGTGTTAAAGACTGCGATGGAGCTCCGTATGCCACGGCAAACTGGCTGACACTGACGGCGGCGGTGCACAAATGCTGCGCAGCTAGCGCCATTCGACGGCCAACACCGCGGGTCCTGGTGTGTCCGCTGTGCCGTGCGTGTGATCATTGCTTGTACAGCCCTCTCGCAGTGTCCGGAGCAAGTATGGTGGGTCTGACACACCGGTGTCAATGTGTGCTTTTTTCCATTTCCAGGAGTGTATATTGTGTGCCAGTTCAGTGATGATCAGAATAAGTAAAGAGAGAAATGTCTGAGTAAGTTCACTTTTACACAGCTGTCCAGCACTGCCATTCATAATTTTTCAAAGGAGACGTTTCCAATGTTCATATTTACGACGTTCTCGAATGACGTGGAATGATCCCGGAAAACATAAAAACCATGCAAAGCCGGCCATTTTCAGCTAGTATATTATATAATACCTACGTAAATGTCAAGTAGCAAAGCTGTCAATCCAGCAAGACAGCATTTTTGAACCAACACAACCAGAAAACACTAGTTTAAAGACGTCAATCACTTTAGAATGTCACAGAACACTAATAAAATGATTACAGCAAAACTGTAAATTACCACCCTCTTTTAAAATATGTTATAATCACCAGTAGGTAATAGTTCATTATTTTGTGCTTGTTGAGAAGGCCAGTAGAGTTTTGAGACGTTACATACAGGCGCGCCTGAACGTCGAGACGCAACAGACGGCGCTGTTTTGACAGGTAACGGGCGCAGTGCTCGCAAGAAAGCAGTGATTGGAAATGTCTTTTATCTTTAGCAGACAATACCTTCCGTCTCTCCAACTGCCGGAAATAAGAAGCGACGAAGTAACCTGGCTGACAGAAGGACGGCAGGTAGCTTCGCCCGCAGGCAATTCGCTGTGGCGCCGGCGTCGCTGACATCTTCTCCATCTTTGTGCAGCTGGAATCAAACACGCAGCTGAATGAGCAACAACTGAAGCTGGTGCGAAACAACGACAATTTGTAAACATTTTGAATAAATGATTGACATATAGTAATGTTTAACTAGCGTCGAAGATGCCGCATAGGTTTGCAACAGCTATCCTGACTTTACGTAGAGGTTTCTCCATTCTTCCCTTCGTATACTGATACCAGGAAGTGTGCTTTCCGACGTCGTCATTAGAGGATATGGCATCGGAGGGGTTCGATTCCAACTCCTGGAATTCGGAGGCAGTGGCCTGCATCTACGAGTTTCACACACTGTAGTAGTAACTGCAATTCGATAAGCACAAAAGATATTTTTCTCTTTCTTTGGTTGTGATATGGCAGAGTTTAGTCGTATTGACGGACGTGCTATCCTCAAACCAGCTTTTGTGAAACCTACTGAAGCTGTTGATTTATCATAATTCAGTGCAAATTGTAGAGAGACATGTTTGGTACCGATGAGATGTATTACTTGTAATTTAGCGGATCGTAAAGAACTATGCACTATAAACTTCGTACCAGTAACTTGTTCTACCTGTAGACAGTATAGGCATGCAACGAACGCGTGTAGTGAGTGTCGCTGGGCAATGATCTGTCAATAGAAGTAGCTGAGTCTAGTTTCATAGATTGTAAGATGTGTTGTTCTTGTCTGGTATATGATGTTCTGTTGGAAGCACGTGTTTTCAGTATAAATATAAGTTAGTAGTAAATTGCACAAAATTACTAGGCACGAGGTAAGCTACTACTAGTTATGTATAATGGCTCTGGTGCAGCAAGTGTGACAACTGTCAGGGGCAAATGCCCAACAGAAGTTACGCCCTGATGAATTTATGACTCAATTACAATCTTTGTGTGCTCCACAAGAGCTACTGCGGGTTCGAATGAATTTAAGTCACCGCAGCAGTGCCCCACTTTTCAGTACTTCCTTCCGTAGCTGCTCCAACCGCACTCTTTTCCGGCAACAGAACAGAGGACGTAAGTGTATTCATTAGTGATGTATTGGCTGCAGCCGGACTGAGTTACTGGACAGATGAAACTACTCTGCGGATACCAAATTTACGCCTTGCGGCTGAAGTTAAGACATATGTGATGTACCACGAAACGCTGCGGAAGGTTTGCTTCAAATATACCGTAAGCAGAATTGCTAGGTTTTTAGAGAAAAGTTGAGCAGGTTGACACAGTGGCCTAATGAGGCTGTGGAGCCTTTTTCGGAGAGAATCCGTTAAGCAAACGCGCAGACCTTTGAGTTTACTGCCAATCGAGTAGCGGATCGAGTCATCAGGGAAGCAGAAAACAGAACTCTCGGTGTGTTTCTGCGAGGAATCCTGTGGAGTTTTCACGAAGAGTACGACTGTGTGAGTTAACGAGCATTTCACTCTTATTTAAGTATATGACCGAAAGAGTCAGCCTTCAGAAATTGTGAAACGAACCCTGTTGTCCAGGACCGAATGCCACAAAGGACGCAGATTCACCACGAGATGGGGAAACTTACATTCGTCTGTTGTCTATTGCGGCCTAAGCGCTGTAGTGTGCGAGTGAGACAGACGAGAACCTACGTCATAGGGAAACCCAGTAGAAGACTTATGTGGCCACGGAGACGGACCTAAGATCGGCAATAAAGAGAAACATTTATGAAAACTATTTAATTCTGTAGTAGTGCAGGGAATCAAGCCACAGTAATTTTAATCTGCCATCCTCCATAACATTTCATGGTGATCTCAATAAAACTTGAATATTGATCATATCTATAATAGTTTAGGATGTACTGTAAAAGTGAAATTAACAAGTTTTGTAACAAAGACATGAAGACTAAAATCTGAACTCTTTGGTCGATCTTAACGATCGATATTTCATGTAGAAGCGCATCATTAAGATGACAAACGTTGTAAATATCAACTCTGTAACTTTATTTGTTTAAAATATATACTAAATTTAAATTATCAGTATTTTCAGATAAGCATCAGATCATCATTTTCTTCACACGAAACACATTGAAGATGATAGCATGACACCTTATTGAATCATTAGGTAATAGAATATTTGTTGTAAAGTTTAGTGCCTAATAGTTACTTACGTTCTTTATTTATTTATCAGAAAGCACACTGGTGCAAGGCTATTGGCCGTGACATTCAAAGTTAAGAAGGAAATTGTGTTGGTTTTATGTAAAAGAATTTAACGTTTATTAGGTCATTGATATTATTGTTACTTTATTTAGAACGTGAAAGTGGTCAAGCTTTGATTATTTAAATACGTTAAAATGTAAAGTAATGTAGGATAAGCTGTAGCCAATTAGATGGATGGCTTCAGAAAAGGAAACTGCACTAGTCAGTTGCGCGGAGATGCTCGGCGCGTGGGAACCGCGGTCGGAGACGGGCAGAGGGCAGTTCGACTGGAGTCACCAAAGGGTACAGTTCGGATTGAGACGCGAAAGCGGACAGTCGGTCTTTAGGCAGCTAGGAAGTGAAACGACTTACAAAATGTCGCGTTGTGTGGTATTGCGGGACTTAGTCTTTGAGCGGTGAGTAGCCGCTCTCCTGGTGTGAATTCTAACTTTTCGTGTTGAGTATCGGACTTGTCTTTCGCGATGAGGTTGTGAATGATCGAACTGTGTTAAGTGGATATGCACTCTAGTGTAATAGTAACTCTAAATACGACCACTTTCGCCATTAGTTTGCTTTCTGAATAAATATTGTCCTAACCAAATTGCAACTGTGTGGCCTACATCATTTATGGGTCTTTAATTTAGTTCCCTATATCATTATTGTGGTGTCACCGCCAGACACCACACTTGCTAGGTGGTAGCCTTTAAATCGGCCGCGGTCCGGTAGTATACGTCGGGCCCGCGTGTCGCCACTGTCAGTGATTGCAGACCGAGCGCCGCCACACGGCAGGTCTAGAGAGACGTCCTAGCATTCGCCCCAGTTGTACAGCAGACTTTGCCAGAGATGGATCAATGACAAATACGCTCTCATTTGCCGAGACGATAGTTAGCATAGCCTTCAGCTACGTCATTTCCTACGACCTAGCAAGGCGCCATTACCAGTTTATATTGAGATTGTAATTAATGTATCATCAAGAGCGATGTTCTCCAATTATGGATTAAAGTTAAGTAGTCCAGAAGCTATGTACTATTTTTGGCTACTATAACTCCTTTAATTGTTCCAGACCTCACGCCAGTCTGCGTGAGCTTAAACGCGTGCCTTTCGGCCTCCTCTAGCAACACGGTGTTGGCTCTTCTGCCAACACATCAATTATTAGGCCTGCTGTTATCATCTCTTATATTAACTTTGTATTTCGCAAACTTGCCATCAGCCAGACAATGTAACTAAAGGGCCACTAGTGTCTAATCTAGGGCGTGTAATGCGACACGCGCAGTTCACCCCCTAGACGCGTTTGAGCCAAGACATTTCGATGAAGAGGAACCACATGTGAGCCCGAATATCTTTGAGATGTTAGCTCGCAATTCGGTGCTCAACGGGATAGGAACTTGAAAAGTTTTAGTTGAGGCATACAATCTTGCAAAGTGTCGGAAAAGGATTGGCTTTTGGAACGTGTTAGTTGCGGAATATGAACTCTGGAATGTTTAGAATTGGATTTGAATTCTGCAAAGCGTTTCCAAAAGTATTATCTGAACTTTGATAGGCAGAACCTCTGCGTCGGCTTCAACTGCAGTATCGGCAACCATACCATGGCAGAAGGATCCAGCACGACAAAGCTAAGTACCTGCGCTGATAGCGAGATTATGTATGGTTCTGTAAGTCAGTCGCCAATAATAGGCATCGCTAATAATAAGCAGTCGGCCAGTTTGTGTGGGTTAGAAAATACTAGCGAGCCGCTTAACACGAAGTCGGAGCGGGAGAGTGTGATCGGGGGTGAATTTAGTAGCGCAAATAGTCCGAAATCAGGCAAGAGAGATGAATTTTGGGGGAGACGCGATGTCGCAATTTATGCAAATGGTAAGAGGATTGAGATCCAAAATTTATTCTGTTAAAACCGATATGGGTGATGTAAATTTAAAAACTGCTTCAGTTAAAACCGATATGGATGACTTAAATTTAAAGGTTGTTTCGGTTCAATCCGAAATAGCTTCGGGTGTGAAAAACGAAGTAGGTAAAATTGCTAGTGGAATCGAGGAACTGATACACGGAAAATTAAAAACCATTCGGGATGAAATGGGCAAAATTTCTGATGAAGTTGGGATTCTTGACTCTAATGTAGATCAAGCCGAAAAAAATTTCAGTGATTAGGTGTAGAAGTTGCAGGCAGATCTGGGAGGTAACGTAAGAAATTGCATGAGGAGGCAAGACACTCTAAAGGCTGAGACGATAGAAGCTATTAGCAAGTTATCCTTTCAAATAGGTAAAGGGAAGAAAGAAGTAGATAAAATAAAGCAACAAGTAGAATCTGCCTTTAAAATTGAAAAAAGTGAAGAAGCAAATCAATGAAATAAAGAGCGAACTGAATTCTTTAGCTGCACATCAAACCTCTACAATGATCAGTGTTTAGTGGATGAACTCGGGATCGGTCAAATGTTTTGCAGACGACGGGAAATTTCACTTAGTAAATTTTCTAGCAGCATGCAGGGGTGAAGGAGAATTTCCGACGAGGTGAAGATAAAATTCATGAAAACACATTTCGAAGGCAAGCCGCAATCGTGGGCAAATATACGCAGTGATATGTTCACTACCTACGAAATATCTGAAAGAAGTTTCCTGTACAAGTTCTGGAGTGAAGCAAAGCAAACGCGACTCCAAATGAGTTTCTGAACGTCCTAATATTTAAATACAGGAACGGGTATATGCGAGAATTTTGTAAGCGTGAACTCGCGAGATTAATGCATGTGAAACGTCCATTGGGAGTGTTTACTGAAATTACGACGCTGAAAAGGCGGTTACCAGAAAATTTGCAGTGGGATCTCGTGCACAGTCCTAGCAACTCAATAGACAGATTTTTGGACTTTGTAGAAGAATTAGAACTGGCGTTAAAATTTAGACCTCTAAGTAAGCAGATCAATAGTTTTCAGAGTGGAAATCATAACTACAGTTCAAGTAACTACTATGAAAGACATCCGAGAAGTTATCAACGGAACGCAAACAACAATTTTGATAAGGGGAACGGTAACAGGAACACATCCAATGATAAATTTCAAAGGGGTAATGGGAACGGATACTTTCATGACAGGGACCGACACCAAGAACGGAGATTTGAGGAATCGGCACCAGGCGAAACGAACCAGCGTAATGGGAGATCGGGAAACTAGGTTTCGCTGCATCTCAGGTCCGGAGATGGCAAAATAAACCGGCGAGGAATAGGACGCGAGTAAACTGGAATGTGAGAGGTATTAATAAATCGGCAGAAAGACATCAGAATACTGAAATGAAATTGGTAAGAGATGAGAATCAAAAAGGGACATTTTCAAATCAGACCGTACACAAAACGCGTAATCCTAAGATAATGAAAGATAACGATAAAGGCGATGACGACGATTTAGGGCTAAATGATTTGTTTTATGCATGTGAGACGAAAGCGTGTGTGAATGTTAATACAATGAGAGATTTTATGTGCCAGAAGGAGGCTGAGGTGAAGCTGCCGCCGTTGGATAAGTAGCAGCCAGCAGCAAGTCGCACTCTTAGCTCACTTATTTGTTTCATAGTTTAATTCTCAATTTCCTTGCGTGTTTTTGGGTGCTTGCATAATTCAGTTCACAAAATTTCGGGTGAATTATGGTATTTGAGAGTTGTAGCATCGCGTTTTAGTACCTGAATAGTGTAAATTCACGTAGTCGTCAGTCATCTGTTTTTGTTTTGAACGGCCAGTGTCGTGTGGTGACAGCCAGTGCGCTGCCTACCGCCGTTGGATGAGCATCAGCCAGCAGCAAGTCATACTCTTAGCTCACTTATTTATTTCATAGTTTAATTCCTAATTTCTTTAGGTGTTTTTGGGTACTTTCATAGTTTAATTCACAAATTTCAGGCGTATCATTTGAGAGTTGTAGCATCGCTTTTTAGTGCCCGTATAGTGTAAATTCTCGTAGTCGTCGGTCATCTGTTTGTTTAGAACGGCTTGTGAGATAAAAGGAAAAAAATTGTTAGGGATGGATAGGGACTGCGCTTGTTGTGTACGGATCCAGGGGGAATTGGCCACCGTCCGTACACAGCTGGAAGCTGTGTTGGCCGTGGTCGACAGGCTCCAGGCTGTTGCCCTTGGTCGCGATGACATTGGGACACCCGAGGCGAGCGGTTTTGCGCCTCTGGAACCTATAGCATCGCCTGGGATCTCTGATGCCACTGCGCCCTCGGATTCATATTTCCCTGCCGGTCGACGCTTGCCTGACGGTGATTGGCGAACCGTGGCGGGGTCGCGAATCCCTGGGCGGAAAGCGAAAGTTGGTGCTGGCCGCAAGGCTGTACCCTCACGCCTCCGTAACAGGTTTGAGGTACTGCCCACTGCTGAAAGTACGTCTGGGCCAGCAAGGGCGGCCTCGCCTTTTGCGGCAGTGGCCGGCCTTCCTGAGAAGTCCGGACAAGCGCAGAGGATGGGATTGCTTGTCTTTGGGAGCTCCAATGTTAGGCGGGTGATGGAGCCCCTTAGAGATATGGCAACTAAGGACGGGAAGAAAGCCAATGTGCACTCCGTGTACATACCGGGGGGAAGTCATCCAAAATGTGCAGAGGGTCCTTCCGGATGCCATGAAGGGTACAGGGTGCTGCCAACTGCAGGTGGTGGCTCATGTCGGCACCAATGAGGTGTGTCGCTATGGATCGGAAGAGATTCTCTATGGTTTCCGGCGGCTATCTGTGTTGGTGGAGACTGCCAGCCTTGCTAGCGAGATGAAGGCAAATCTCACCATCTGCAGCGTCGTCGACAGGACCGATTGCGGACCTTTGGTATAGAGCCGAGTGGTTGGTCTGAATCAGAGGCTCAGACGGTTCTGCGACTGTATAGGCTGCAGATTCCTTGACTTGCGCCATAGGGTGGTGGGGTTTGGGTTCTACTAAACAGGTCAGGTGTCCAATACACACAGGAGGAGGCTACACGGGTAGCAGGGACTGTATGGCGTAGACTGGTCGATTTTTTAGGTTAGAGAGTCTCAGAAAAAATCAAAAAGGGCTCCAGTCTCAAAGGGTACAGGGCAAAGAAACGACGAGAATTGACCAAGCAACAGTCGGTATTGTAGTCGTAAATCGTCGTAACTGTGTTGGAAAAGTACCAGAGCTTCAAGCGTTGATAGAAAGCACTGAAGCTGAAATCGTTATAGGAACAGAAAGCTGGATAAAGCCGGCGATAAATTCTGCCGAAATTTTTACAAAGGCGCAAGCCGTATTCAGAAAGGATGGCTTATATAAAGTAGGTGGTGGTTTGTTTGTGTCTATTGGCATTAGTTTATCTTGTAGTGAAGTTGAAATAGACAGTTCCTGCGAATTATTTTGGGTAGAGGATATATTCAACAGCGTACAAAAATAATAATTGGCTTCCTGTACCGACTCCCCGACTTAGATGATATACTAGCTGAACGGATCAAAGAAAACTTGAATCTCATTACATGTAAGTGTCCCACTCATACAGTTACAATTGGTGGAGACTTCAATCTACCCTCGATTTTTGGCATAAATACACGTTCAAAGTCGGTGGTAGACAGAAAACATTTTCCGAAGTTGTACTAAATGCTTTCTCTTAGAATTAATTTTAACAGTTAGTTCATGAGCCCACACGAATTGTAAATGGTTATGAAAAGACACGTGACCTCTTAGCCACAAATAATCCTGATCTAATAGAGAGCGTCATGACGGATACAGGGATTAGTGAACACAAGGTCATTGCAGCGAGGATCAAAACCATATCAACCAAAGCCACTATAAATAAACGCTAAGTGTATCTATTTAAAACAGAAGATAAAAATTCGCTTGATGCCTTCCTAAGTGAGAGTCTCCATTCGGCCGGCCGCGGTGGCCGTGCGGTTCTGGCGCTGCAGTCCGGAACCGCGGGACTGCTACGGTCGCAGGTTCGAATCCTGCCTCGGGCATGGGTGTGTGTGATGTCCTTAGGTTAGTTACGTTTAAGTAGTTCTAAGTTCTAGGGGACTTATGACCTAAGATGTTGAGTCCCATAGTGCTCAGAGCCATTTGAACCAAGTCTCCATTCCTTCCAAGCTAATTATGCAAGTGTAGACCAGATATGGCTCAAATTCAAAGATACAGTATCGACAGCAATAGATAGATTCATACCGCATAAGTTAATAAGAGTGATCCACTATGGTACACAAAACACGTCTGAACACTGTTGCAGAAGCAACGAAAAAACCGTGCCAAATCTAGAAGAACGCAAAATACCCAAGACTGGCTAAGTTTGCTACAGTCTGGAACCGCGCGACCGCTACGGTCGCAGGTTCGAATCCTGCCTCGGGCATGGATGTGTGTGGTGTCCTTAGGTTAGTTAGGTTTAAGTAGTCCTAAGTTCTAGGGGACTGATGACCTCAGAAGTTAGGTCCCATAGTGCTCAGAGCCATTTGAAACATTTTTGAACTGGCTAAGTTTCACGGAAGCTCGAAATTTAGTGCGGATGTCAATGTGAGATGCTTTTAATAGTTTCCACAATGAAACATTGTCTCAAAATATGGTAAATAACCCAAAGAGATTCTGGTCGTAGGTAAAGTACACCAATGGCAGAAAACGGTCAGTACTGTCATTGTGCGATAGCGAAGGAAATGTTACTGATGATGGTGCCACTAAAGCGGAGTTACTAATTTTCCGTAATTCCTTCACGAAAGAAGACGAATCAAATATTCCAGAATTCGAAACCAGAACAGCTGTTAGCATGAGTGACATAAAAGTCGATATCTTAGGTGTTGCGAAACAACTCAGATCACTTAAGAAAGGCAAGTCTTCTGGTCCAGATGGTATACAAATCAGGTTCCTTTGAGAGTATGCAGACACAATAGCGCCTTTCTTAGCAATCGTATACAACCCCTCACTTGACGAAATGTCTGTTCCTAAAGACTGGAAAGTAGCACAGGTCATACCAATATTCAAGAAAGGAAATATGAGTAACCCATTGAATTACAGACCCATATCACTGCCCTCAATTTGCAGTAGGATTTTGGAGCATATACTGTACTCGAACATTATGAATCACCTTGAAGAAAATGACTTACTGATACATAACCAACACGGATTCAGAAAAAATATCGTTCCTGAGCAACATTCCCATGAAGTAATGAGTGCTGTCGACAAGGGATCTCAAATCGATTCCATATGCTTAGATTTCCAGAAGGCTTTTAATACCCTTCCTCACAAGCGACTATTAATCAAGTAGTGTGACTGGATTACTGATTTCCTTTCAGAGAGGTCACAGTCCGTAGTGATAGACGGTAAATCATCGAGTAGAACAGAAGTGATATCTGGCGTTCCGCAAGGTAGTATCATAGGCCCTCTGCTGTTCCTGATTTATATAAATGATCTAGGTGATAATCTGAGCAGCCTCCTTAGATTGTTTGCATATGACGTTGTAATTTACCGTCTTGTAAAATCATCAGACGATCAATTCCAATTAGCAAATGCTCTACAGAGAATTTCTGTATGGTGCGAAAAGTGGAAGTTGGCACTAAACAAAGAAAATTGCGAGGTCATCCACATGGGTACTAAAAGAAATCCGATAAATTTTGGGTATACGATAAATCGCACAAATCTAGGGGCTGTCAATTCGACTAAATACCTAGGAATTAGAATTACGAGCGCCGGCCACAGTGGCCGTGCGGTTCTAGGCGCTACAGTCTGGAGCCGAGCGACCGCTACGGTCGCAGGTTCGAATCCTGCCTCGGGCATGGATGTGTCTGATGTCCTTAGATTAATTCTAAGTTCTAGGCGACTGATGACCTCAGAAGTTAAGTCGCATAGCGCTCAGAGCCATTTGAATTTTTTTTACAGTTACGAGCAACTTAAATTGGAAAGACCACAGAGATAAAATTGTGGAAAAGGCGAAACAAAGACTGCGCTTTGTTGGCAGAACACTTAGAAGATGCGGCAAACCCACTAAAGAGACAGCCTACATTACACTTGTCCGTCCTATGCTGGAATATTGTTGCGCGGTATGGGATCCTACCAGGTAGGATTGACGGAGGACATCGAAAAAGTGCAAAGAAGGGCATCTCGTTTCGTGTTATCGCGCAGAAGGTGTGTGAGTACCCCTGACATGATACTCGAGTTGGGGTGGCAGTCACTGAAACAAAGACGGTTTCCTTTGCGGCGGGATATATTTACGAAATTTCGATAGCCAACTTTCTCTTCGGAATGCGAAAATATTTTGTTGACACCTACCTACGTAGGGAGAAATGATCATCATAATAAAATAAGAGAAACCAGAGCTCGAACGGAAAGATTTAGGTGTTCTTTTTCCCACGCTCCATTCGAGAGTGGAATGGCAGAGAAGTAGTATGAAAATGGTTCGGTGACCCTCTGCCAGGCACTTAAGAGTGAATTGCGGAGTAACTATGTAGATGTAGAGTTAGATGCTACAGAAAATTCTAAAGAGGTACTAACCGGCGGTAACGATTATAGTGATGAAGGTGATGATGTTTCAGGTGATATTGTGACAGCGAAAGTTGTTAAGGAGGTTAATAAGGGCGGCGTAGCATTAGTCTCGTCAGCTGTTGATGAATTTGTGTGTGTATCAGCGGATATTGGTGAATTAATTTTGAAGGAAGATAGTAATGATATTTTACGTGCAGAAGTTAGAAAAGTTGAAGCTTCTGGTATTGATACTTCATAGGACGAAATCTGTGCGTATCTTTCTACTAATGGAGGTGAACCCGAAATTCTGGATGGATCTGCAGATCTTGAGTGTTTGTTTGAGAATGAATGTGGATCTGAATTTCATGTGCGATCTGAAATTAATGTGGCGCAGGAGGGTGTAGGAGAGGAAAAGGTTAATGTGCTCAGATTCAAATCAAAACGCAGCGGAATTCAATGGTACTGTTTGTTCTGAAATTGCAAAACGCTGTAGCTATAATTTATGTTATGTAACGACAGAGGGTGTTGAAACTATGAACGCTTCTTACATAGGTGATTTGTCGACGGAGGTAAATGAGGTATTATGTAGCGAATTGTATGATGTGCTATCGGCTGTTAAAAATGCTGTTTGTGGTGTTTGTAATGACGGGGCAGTAAAAAGTAAAGCTTTATTTCGTGATAATGATGTTGTCGCTACTAATGTCGATAATTTTAAGGGAGAACACAGAGAGTTCGATTCTAGTATAGAAAACGATACTTGGACGGAATAGTATCTTCAGGAGGAATTTGATATTACTGTAACTGATTAGCGATGGTACGGGACGACATTGCGATCGTTATTGCCTCATTTGCGGACTCGAGAAAAGTTTAAGGTAGTCTAGAAGGGATAAAAAATGAAACTGGGGTGAAGGAAGCATTTGATGAATTATTTTGGGAGTAGTACGAAATTGAGGGGTGGATTGAACAGGATATGTGTACTCTAGAGATTTAAGAGAAGGGACGAGACGTAGAGAATGATTTGCTGAGGGAACAGTGGTTAGAGCGAAAAGAAATGATTAATGTTCAGTCTATCGTTGAAATTAAAGTAAATGACGAGAAAGTTGACGCACTGCTCAATTCTGGAAGTAATGTGTCGGCAGTGTCGAGAGGTTTTGTACATAGGATAAAGAAAAGGAAATCAGTATTACTACCTGTAAATAGTGCAAAAAATTAAAACGGCGGTTGGCGGTTTAAGTAAATCTACAAGGCAAGAAGTGCTGTTGGAACTCAAGTGCGAGGAGAATCATTTTAGTATAGGACGTAGTGAATTGACTTGTAAAACATGTGGTGCTGGGAACAGATTTCTTATGTAAATATAAAACTTGACTTCACTGCGTGGGAAGGTGCTTGGATTTTGAAATTGACGGTTGACAAAGGAAAGTAAAATGTAAGAATCTTTTGACGGCAGACAACCAGCTTGCGCACACCATAATTACACATGGTTGGGATGAAGAGAACAATTTGTGTGACAAGTTCGGAGAGGTAAATTGCAATGTTTTATTTTAAGATTTGCTGTAGCTTGTTTGTTGTTTTGTTGCATAAGGAATTTTTTTGGTAGTCTGTGCAATTAGAAATAGATAGTTTAGACGCACGTTTCGGTGCGAGGTCGAAGAACTCAATTTTTTTGGTGAACGGTACCAAGTCGAAAATCAGTGCTCACTATGCATATAAATTAGATTTTTGGGGGTATATATATATATATATATATATATATATATATATATATATATATATACCCCCATATATATATATATATATATATATATATATATATATATATATATATATATATATAATGTGTACGTCTGTGTTTGACTTAAGTTTTGGATGGTTTTATGTTTGTTGTTCAAAATGGTTCAAATGGCTCTGAGCACTATGGGACTTAACTACTGAGGTCATCAGTCCCCTAGAACTTAGAACTACTTAAGCGTAACTAACCTAAGGACATCACACACATCCATGCCCGAGGCAGGATTCGAACCTGCGACCGTAGCGGTCACGCGGTTCCAAACTGAAGCGCTTAGAACCGCACGGCCACACCGGCCTACTTATGTTTGTTGTAATCTCCAAATTATAAGATAAGGTCACGCCAATTTTGGTGCATGAAGGCTGGAGAAATTTGAAAAATGAAAATTAATAATGCTTACTTACGAAGACAGATGTATGTTTATCTGTTTATCTGAGAACATTTTGGGGGAATAATTTATTGTTGTATGGAGTCTCGATTTGTGTACTCAGCTTCACTGCACAGAATTAAATGATGGCTGAGATTTGTTCATATTTGTTGTTAGTTTTGAGTCTAATGGGAGTTATTTAAACTAAAAGAAAATATTAATTTGCTGGTGAAGTAAACTGGGAATCTACCACGAGATGCATGTCTCTAGTGACAATTGAATAACGTTTCAGAATCATTGAAGAATTTACAAAAACTCTTGTAAACGCTGTAAATCAATGGTTTACTGTAGAGTTTAGATCTGCTTGTATCGATTCCATTGGGCGAAGCGTTCAGTGCAGATCCTGGGTGGTTTCGGAAAGTGTTTCTTTTCTGGTATCTACAACCGGTTCGAATTTCAACAGATTTGTTCCCGAAAAATGATGGGGATGGAATGCAGAGCCATACAGAATTTCGGCAGGGAACTCGGCTCCGAATCTGTGGAGTGACGCTGGAGACTTCGTTGTGACAATGTTGGGCGCCCGGGAAGCACGTCCGGGGACAGGCAGAGGGGAGTGCTGGTGCAGGCGCGAAAACGGACAGTTCGGTTGGAGACAGGAAAGGGTACAGTTCGGATTGAGACGCGAAAGCGGACACCCTGTCTTTAGGCAGCTAGGAAGTGAAACGACATAGAAAATGTCGCGTTGTGTGGTATCGCGGGACTTAATATCTGAGCGTTTAGCAGCCGCGCACCTGGAGTGAACTAACTTTTCGTGTAAATATCAAGGTGGAATATTGTGTTTCGAGATAAGATTGCGAATGATCGAAATGTGTCACATGGTTATGTGCTCGAGTATAACAGTAATTCTAAATACGATCACTTTCGCTATTCGTTTGCTTTCTGAACAAACATTATTCTAACTAAATCGCAACTGTGTGGCCTACATCATTTATGGGTCATTAATTTAGTTCCTGATATTATTATTACTGTTATTATATGTTATGTTAATTTGTATTTCACAAACTTGCCATGTTGTTCTTGTGGTCTTCAGTCCAGAGACTGGAATGATGTAGCTCTCCATGCTACTCTATCCTGTGCAAGCTTCTTCACCTCCCAGTACCTACTGCAACCTACATCCTTCTGAATCTGTTTAGTGTATTCATCTCTTGGTCTACCTCCGAGATTTTTACCCTCCGTGCTGCCCTCCAATACTAAATTGGTGATCCCTTTATGCCTCAAACATGTCCTACCAAGCGATCCCTTCTTCTAGTCAAGTTGTGCCACAAATTTCTATTCTCCCCAATTCTATTCAATACCTCCTCATTAGTTATATGATCTACCCATCTAATCTTCAGCATCCTTCTGTAGCACCACATTTCGAAAGCTTCTATTCTCTTTTTGTCTAAACTATTTATCGTCCACGTTTCAGTTCCATACATGACTACACTCCATACAAATACTTTCAGAAACGACCTCCTGACACTTAAATCTGCACTCGATGTTAACAAATTTCTCTTCTTCAGAAACGCTTTCCTTGCCAATGCTAGTCTACCTTTTATATTCTCTCTACTTCGACCAACATCAGTTATTTTGCTATACAAATAGCAAAACTCCTTTACTACTTTAAGCGTCTCATTTCCTAATCTAATTCCCGCAGCAATATCCGACTTAATTCGACTACATTCTGTGGTGTCACCGCCAGACACCACACTTGCTAAGTGGTAGCTTTAAATCGGCCGCGGTCCATTAGTACATGTCGGACCCGCGTGTCGCCACTGTCAGTGATCGCAGACCGAGCGCCACCACACGGCAGGTCTCGAGAGACGGACTAGCACTCGCCCAGTTGTACGGACGACGTAGCTAGCGATGCACACTGTCGAAGCCTCGCTCATTTGCAGAGCAGATAGTTAGAATAGCCTTCAGCTAAGTCAATGGCTACGACCTAGCAAGGCGCCATTGGCAGTATATTGTCTGAAACTATAGAGTCTCACTTGTATCGTCAAGAGCGATGTACCACAAGGATGGATTCAAGTTAAGTATTCCAGGAGCTACGTACTTTTCTTTATAGCATTCATTACGTATCCTGTTTCAGACCTATCTACTAGCCTGCGTGAGTTAACGCGTGCCTTTCGGCTACTTCCGAGTGGCGTGGCTGTCTTGTTACGCCACAACACATTCCATTATACTCATTTTGCTTTTGTTGATGTTCATCTTATATCCTCCTTTCAAGACACTGTCCATTCCGTTCAGTTGCTCTTCCAAGTCCTTTGCTGTCTCTGACAGAATTACAATGTCAACGGCGAACCTCAAAGTTTTTATTTCTTCCCCATGGATTTTAATTCCTACTCCGAATTTTTCTTTTCCTTCCTCTACGGCTTGCTCAATATACAGATTGAATAACATCGGGGATAGGCTACAACACTGTCTCACTCCCTTCCCAACCACTGCTTCCCTTTCAGGTCCCTCAACTCTCATAACTGCCATCTGGTTTCTGTACAAATTGAAAAAAATAGCCTTTCGTCCCCTGTATTTGACCCCTGCTACCTTCAGAATTTGAAAGAGAGTATTCCAGTCAACAGTGTCATAAGCTTTCTCTATGTCTACAAATGCTAGAAAGGTAGGTTTGCCTTTCCTTAATCTATTTTCTACGATAAGTCGTAGGGTCAGTATTGCCTCACGTGTTCCAACATTTCGACGGAATGCAAACTGATCTTCCCCGAGGTCGGCTTCTACCAGTTTTTCCATTCGTCTGTAAAGAATTCGTGTTAGTATTTTGCAGCCGTGGGTTATCAAACTGATAGTTCGGTAATTTTCACATCTGTCAACACCTGCTTTCTTTGGCAATTGAATTATTATATTCTTCTTGAAGTCTGAGGGTATTTCGCCTGTCTCATAAATTTTGCCCACCAGATGGTAGAGTTTTGTCAGGGCTGGCTCTCCCAAGGCTATCAGTAGTTCTAATGGAATGTTGTCTACTCTACTCTACTCTACATAGGTCTTTCAGTGCACTGTCAAACTCTTCACGCAGTATCATATCTCCCATTTCATCTTCATCTACAACCTCTTCCATTTCCATAATATTGTCCTCAAGAACATCGCCCTTGTATAGAGCCTCTATATACTCCTTCCATCTTTCTGCTTTCCCTTCTTTGCTTAGAACTGGGTTTCCATCTGAGCTCTTGATATTCATGCAAGTGGTTCTCTTTCCTCCAAAGGTCTCTTTAATTTTCCTGTAGGCAGTATCTATCTTACCCTTAGTGATATACGCCTCTACATCCTTACATTTGTCCTCTAGCCATCCGTGCTTAACCATTTTGCACTTTCTGTCGATCTCATTTTTGGGCCGTTTGTATTCCTTTTTGTCTGCTTCATTTACTGCGTTTTTGTATTTTGTCCTTTCATCAATTAAATTCAGTATCTCTTATGTTACCAGCGGATTTCTATTAGCCCTCGTCTTTTTACCTACTTGATCTTCTGGTGCCTTCACTATTTCATCTTTCAAAGCTACCCATTCTTCTTCTACTGTATTTCTTTCCCCCATTCTTGTCAATCGTTCCCTAATGCTCTCTCTGAAACTTTCTACAGCCTCTGGTTCTTTCAGTTTATCCAGATCCCACCTCCTTAAATTTCGACCTTTTTGCGGTTTCTTTAGTTTTAATCTACAGTTCATAACCAATAGATTGTGGTCAGAATCCACATCTGCCCCTGGAAATGTCTTACAATTTAAAACCTGGTTCCTAAATCTCTGTATTACCATTACAATCTGAAACATGTCAGTATCTCCAAGCTTCTTCCATGTATACAACCTTCTTTTATGATTCTTGAACCAAGTATTAGCTATGATTAAGTTATGCTCTGTGCAAAATTCTACCAGGCGGCTTCCTCTATCATTCCTTACCCCCATTCCGTATTCACCTACTACGTTTCCTTCTCTTCCGTTTCCTACTATCGAATTCCAATCACCCATGACCTAAATTTTCGTCTCCCTTCACTATCTGAATAATTTCATTTATCTCATCATACATTTCATCAATCTCTTCGTCATTTGTGGAGCTAGTCGGCATATAAACTTGTACTGCTGTGGTAGGCGTGGGCTTCGTGTCTATCTTGGCCACAATAATGCGTTCACTATGCTGTTTGTAGTTTGTACCCGCATTCCAATTTTTTTATTCATTATTAAACCCACTCCTGCATTACCCCTATTTGATTTTGTATTTATAACCCTGTATTTACCTGACCAGAAGTCTTGTACCTCCTGCCACCGAACGTCACTAATTCACACTATATCTAACTTTAACCTATCCATTCCCCTTTTTAAATTTTTCTAACCTACGTGCCGGATTAAGGGATCTGACATTCCACGCTCCGACCCGTAGAACGCCAGTTTTCTTTCTCCTGATAACAACGCCCTCCTGAGTAGTCCCCGTCCGGAGATCCGAATGGGGGACTATTTTACCTCCGGAATATTTTACCCAAGATGACGCCATCACCATTAAACCATACAGTAAAGCTGCATGCCCTCGGGGAAAATTACGGCTGTAGTTTCCCCTTGCTTTCAGCCGTTCGCAGTACCAGCAGAGCAAGGCCGTTTTGGTTAGTCTTACAAGGACAGATCAGTCAATCTTCCAGACTGTTGCCCCTGCAACTACTGAAAAGGCTGCTGCCCCTCTTCAGGAACCACACGTTTGTCTGGCCTCTCAACAGATACCCCTCCGTTGTGGTTGCACATACTGTATGGCTATCTGTATCGTTGAGGCACGGAAGCCTCCCCACCAACCGCAAGGTCCATGGTTCATGGGGAGAGGAACTTGCCATCAGCCAGACAATTTAACCAAAGGTTTCACATGGTTCAAATGGCTCTGAGCACTATGGGACATCATCTGAGGTCATCAGTCCCCTAGAACGTAGAACTATTTAAACCTAACTAACCTAAGGACATCACACACATCCATGCCCAAGGCAGGATTCGAATCTGCGACCGTAGCAGTCGAGCGGTTCCGGACTGAAGCGCCTAGAGCCGCTCGGCCACCGTGGCCGCCTAACCAAAGGGTCACAAAGTGTCTAATTTAGGGCGTGTAATGCGACACGTGAGGTACAACCCATAGACGAGTTTGAGCCAAGACATTTCGACGAAGAGGAACCGCAAGTGAGCACGAACATCTATGGTATGTT
Source organism: Schistocerca nitens (assembly GCF_023898315.1). Taxonomy (NCBI): domain Eukaryota; kingdom Metazoa; phylum Arthropoda; class Insecta; order Orthoptera; family Acrididae; genus Schistocerca; species Schistocerca nitens. The sequence continues at coordinate 939,681,007 of NC_064616.1, read as the reverse complement.
AGCTCGCAACTGGAAAATCCACAGGATTTGGCTACAGCACTGCCTGTTGCAACGAAATAAGTATTACTACACGAGTATTCTGTAGTAAGCGAATTGTTGCTTATGAAAAGAGTTGTTATCGTTGTGGAAAGAGAAGACATTTGAAAGTGCAATGCAATCAGCTGCAATGTCACAAATGTGCACATTTTGGCGACAAGGGAAACAAGTGTGGGAGTAGAAAGCAGGGTAAAGGAAATAAGCAACGGAAAACGTTAAACATAAACAGGGATGTACAGTCCATCGGTAAACATTCCAGTGAATGAGAGTGCTGCAGGCATTAATGCATGGACGGAATGATGTGTAATGGGCTTTGTAAATGGTGTGGAATGTGAATTTTTTGTCTATACTGGTGCACATGTACCTATGATTAGTCTAGTGCTCGTGTGTAGGAGGAGACTAGAAACCACAACGTATAAATTAAGTAGAGTGATTTTAGTATCATTGGGACAACGTAGCTCGTTTCTAGGATTTGGAACTATAGAGATTCATGAGCGTATGGAGGCGTTACCAACGGTGGGACAAGGGTATTCCGCGATTGTCGTACCTGACTTCCTGGGTAGGTATCATGCAGAAATTAATCTCACACAGCGCTCAGTTGAACTTAATGGGAACTAATTGCTGATGAGTTCAGTAGCTGTAAATGTTTTAGTGTCACTCGGTACAGCATTTTCTAAGGTGTCACCAACTAAATGGCATACACGTACATTAAAGAAATTACGCCTGACAAAGTACCTGCTGGTACAGGGAAGTTGGTTTGGGTTCTGCAATGCCGATGTGCCACAACATAGATTATGAGTAGTTGAGCCTCTGCGTAACAATGAAGCATTAGCTGGAATGCACCGTTTTATACAATGAAACGTTGCACGTGTAACCAACATTAATCGGAATCTAATGATTCCGGTAAGCTTTGATACGTTTGGGACAGATGAAGTGAATCTCTGGAAAGAATTACTTACGGCGAGTTTAGACAAACTCGAGGATGAGAATATCGATGTATCACGAGGTGATCGAAGCATCAGACAACTCGTCAATGCGTCTGTTCCATGTGAGAAGGTTCGTCACTCGGAAGACAGTGAATGGGAAGCCATAGAAATTTTGTTGTTCAGACATTCAGATTCATTCCGATCAGATAGTCGTTTACCAGTAAATCCTATAATACAACGCCGCATACCAACAAATGGTAATCCCATAGTCTAAAGGAAACCAAACAGAATAGTGATCAACAACCGTATGAGGGTATTATAAAGCATGGTGATAGCCCGTTGTCAGCTAATATTGTTATTGTACCCAAAAATTCAGTTGACGGTACTCGAAAATTCGATTTGGTGTTTGACTACCATTACTCGAACACACGAACCCCAACGGATGCATATCCGATGCCGAACATTACTAATATATTAGACAATCTAGGAAAGAGTAAATATTTTTCAACGAATGACCTTAGAATTGGTTATCACCACCTGGAAGTTTTACCCAAGGACCGACCTTAGACAGCTTTCACATCCTGAGGTCATTACTAAAAATGGTTCAAATGGCTCTGAGCACTATGGGACTTAACAGCTATGCTCATCAGTCCCCTAGAACTTAGAACTACTTAAACCTAACTAACCTAAGGACATCAAACAACACCCAGTCATCACGAGGCAGAGAAAATTCCTGACCCCGCCGGGAATCGAACCCGGGAACCCGGGCAGGTCATTACTAATATCTAAATATGCCATTCGGATTGAGAGATGCTCCAGCTACATTCCAACGCCTATTAGCTGGGGTACTTGGTGAATTAAAACCAAGGATCATTCTGATGTATCTTGATGTTATAATAACGTGTTTGAGAACTATAGGAGATCATGTTAAACGTGTGAATGAAGTATTTAGTATATTGACGGCAGTACACTTTACACTTACAAGGGGAGGCCGTCAATTGTGAAATTCAGATTCGATTCATACTGTGCATAATAAAAGCTCATGGCCAGAGGTGTAATGTGGCAAAGCACCAAGATGCACTTCTCAGCCGTTGTCGAGAAAATCGACAGTTAAAAGAAACCGTTGCGGTGAAATGCTCTCTACGATTAATAATCTTCTACAGCGTCGTGGCGCAGCGGTAAGCGCTCGGGTTCGTAATCCGAATGTCGCCGAATCGAATCTCACTCCACGCAACCTTTTTTTTTAGGATTTGTTTTTTATATATACGAGGGCGGTTCAGAAAGTAACCTCCGATTGGTCACAGTGCGGGTTGTGGGGGGAGTAGCGACGCCATCTGTGCGTTCACGCACTCAACAGGTCAGTCGGCATCAAGCCGTGGTCGAGTGAACGTCGTACCTGCGCTAGTTTAGTTTTTGCGGCAGTGTGAAATGTGTGCTGCAATAGAAAACCCCGCCAAATGTGAAGTGCGTGCTGTCATAAGGTTTTTTTACAGCCAAAGGATATTCTGCAGCAGCTATTCATCGTGAGCTTTGTGCCGTGTACGGACCAAGAGTTATGAGTGAAGGAGTTGTCCGTGAATGGGTACGTTTATTTAAAAGTGGACGAGAAAACGTTCATGATGAAGAGAGGAGTGGTAGACCATCATTGGTGACTGACGAACTCGTTCAGACAGTTGATGCAAAAGTTCGTGAAAATCGACGTTTCTCAATGTCGGAGTTGTCTACTGGTTTTCCACAGATTTCTAAGACTCTCTTGTACGAGATAGTGACAGCAAGATTGGGTTACCGTAAGTTCTGTGCACGATGGGTGCCCAAAATTCTTACCGACCACCACAAAACTCAAAGAATGGCCTCTGCATTAGACTTTCTGTCACGTTATGAGGACGAAGGAGAACCACTGTTAAACAGAATCGTGACTGGTGACGAAACCTGGATTAAGTACGTGAACCCTGAGACAAAAGAACAATCAAAGATGTGGGCACATTCAAATTCGCCTACCAAAGCAAGAAAAGCCTCGCAAGATTTTTCTGCCAGAAAACTGATGGCAACGGTGTTTTGGGATGCCAAAGGGGTGTTGTTGGTTGAATTCATGGAACGTGGTACGACCATTAATCAAGACGTGTACTGTGAAACAATAAAAAAGTTACGACGGGCTATACAGAACAAACGCCGTGGTATGCTGACTTCCGGTATCGTTTTTTTGCACGATAACGCCCGTCCTCACTCTGCTCGCAGAACAACGGCCCTTCTTGAGTCCTTCAAGTGGGACGTTATCAACCATCCACCTTACAACCCAGACCTGGCGCCAAGTGATTATCACCTCTTCATGCATTTGAAGAAATGGCTCGGGTCACAGCGGTTTGATGACGACGAAGAGCTCAAAGATGCGGTCACAGGCTGGCTCCAGGCACAAGCGGGTGATTTTTATGCAGAAGGAATTTCAAAGCTTGTGAAGAGATACGATAAGTGCCTCAATCGCTATGGAGACTATGTAGAAAAATATTGCAAAGATGTAGTTGTAAGATGTATATAATAAAATATTTTTATTTAACTTGGTGTATTTTTTTAAATCAACCGTAGGTTACTTTCTGAACGGCCCTCGTATATATATATATATATATATATATATATATATATATATATATATATATACGAGGGTAACCTCCGGTTGATTTAAAAAAATACACCAAGTTAAATAAAAATATTTTAATATATACATCTTACAACTATATATATATATATATATATATATATATATATATATATATATATATATATATATATATATATATATTCCTGGAAATTGAAATAAGAACACCGTGAATTCATTGTCCCAGGAAGGGGAAACTTTATTGACACATTCCTGGGGTCAGATACATCACATGATCACACTGACAGAACCACAGGCACATAGACACAGGCAACAGAGCATGCACAATGTCGGCACTAGTACAGTGTATATCCACCTTTCGCAGCAATGCAGGCTGCTATTCTCCCATGGAGACGATCGTAGAGATGCTGGATGTAGTCCTGTGGAACGGCTTGCCATGCCATTTCCACCTGGCGCCTCAGTTGGACCAGCGTTCGTGCTGGACGTGCAGACCGCGTGAGACGACGCTTCATCCAGTCCCAAACATGCTCAATGGGGGACAGATCCGGAGATCTTGCTGGCCAGGGTAGTTGACTTACACCTTCTAGAGCACGTTGGGTGGCACGGGATACATGCGGACGTGCATTGTCCTGTTGGAACAGCAAGTTCCCTTGCCGGTCTAGGAATGGTAGAACGATGGGTTCGATGACGGTTTGGATGTACCGTGCACTATTCAGTGTCCCCTCGACGATCACCAGTGGTGTACGGCCAGTGTAGGAGATCGCTCCCCACACCATGATGCCGGGTGTTGGCCCTGTGTGCCTCGGTCGTATGCAGTCCTGATTGTGGCGCTCACCTGCACGGCGCCAAACACGCATACGACCATCATTGGCACCAAGGCAGAAGCGACTCTCATCGCTGAAGACGACACGTCTCTATTCGTCCCTCCATTCACGCCTGTCGCGACACCACTGGAGGCGGGCTGCACGATGTTGGGGCGTGAGCGGAAGACGGCCTAACGGTGTGCGGGACCGTAGCCCAGCTTCATGGAGACGGTTGCGAATGGTCCTCGCCGATACCCCAGGAGCAACAGTGTCCCTAATTTGCTGGGAAGTGGCGGTGCGATCCCCTACGGCACTGCGTAGGATCCTACGGTCTTGGCGTGCATCCGTGCGTCGCTGCGGTCCGGTCCCAGGTCGACGGGCACGTGCACCTTCCGCCGACCACTGGCGACAACATCGATGTACTGTGGAGACCTCACGCCCCACGTGTTGAGCAATTCGGCGGTACGTCCACCCGGCCTCCCGCATGCCCACTATACGCCCTCGCTCAAAGTCCGTCAACTGCACATACGGTTCACTTCCACGCTGTCGCGGCATGCTACCAGTGTTAAAGACTGCGATGGAGCTCCGTATGCCACGGCAAACTGGCTGACACTGACGGCGGCGGTGCACAAATGCTGCGCAGCTAGCGCCATTCGACGGCCAACACCGCGGTTCCTGGTGTGTCCGCTGTGCCGTGCGTGTGATCATTGCTTGTACAGCCTTCTCGCAGTGTCCGGAGCAAGTATGGTGGGTCTGACACACCGGTGTCAATGTGTTCTTTTTTCCATTTCCAGGAGTATATATATATATATATATATATATATATATATATATATATATATGTGTGTGTGTGTGTGTGTGTGTGTGTGTGTGTGTGTGTGTGTGTAATTCCCGGCAATCAGTTGCATCAATTATGCATATAATAAGTTGTTGAAAGTCGTTTGTCGTGGAAAAACTGGCGACTTCGAACATCATTATGCCCAAGGCCCACTGCTGCAGGTCTCTGGTGGTAACTTGCTGGAAGTTTTGTCGAGCTTATACGATGCGATCGTGCACCCATGAATCGATGGTACAATATTTATCAAATTTGCTACCGCCACGTTTGATTTGCTCTTCCCACCTGGATAAATAGCCCATATTTGTCAAACGAGAGCACCCCTTTTTTTGTAGAGTTTTGTGACTCCAGACTGGATGTTCTTTGGCCAGATTGACAGCTCTAATTTTGTAATCCAGAGAAATATAGTCGTACCCTTCTTTTTCTTCTCGTCCGGCTCGTATTCGTCTGATGATTCGTTGGCAATGGGACTCGTTTCAACGTCTTCGTAGGCATTATTATCGTCGATTTCATCAATGTCTATCAGTTCCTCATCATGAACGAGGGTTTTTTTGGCGAGCATTTGCAGCGTATTCTGGAACATTTCTTCCCCAATTGCCATGGGCTGCTGCGATGCGATTAGTGTTACGAAGAAGGCTTTCAAAATACACCAACGCATCTTTCAATTGTAGTTTCGCCACTTCACTGTGTATAGAATCTTCTTCGATCACATCACTTTCATGCGAAGGGTCCGCATCGCTCTCCAACTGTACCGCCTCCATTTTTCCGTTTGTTTAACAGGGTGTACCAAAGCTCTCACGTACGCACTGATTTTCGACGATGTTATAAGTTGCGCTAGGGACCGCATCTACCTTCTTTCGAAGTTAGCAGGCAACTACGCTGTTATGCGGCTGCTCGTTTCGGCCCATTCAACATCTGTCCTTCAAGTGTAACGAGCGAGTAACGGAGTTTATTATTTCATACCTGCCACAGCAAATTTGGGTTCGAGGTGTCTCTATTCTAATTCGAACGTTTAACTTACACTATACGTATTCGTTTCGGAATATCGTTTCTACGCCTTCCGTTAACTATACGTGGTAAACATTATGAAGACAATTAGTGAAATACAACTTTGTTTGCGGAAAACATAATGATGTTCGAAGTCGCCAGTTTTTCCACGACAAACGACTTTCAACAACTTATTATATGCATAATTGTTGCAACTGATTGCCGGGAATTTTACATATATATATATATATATATATATATATATATACGTGTGTGTGTGTGTGTGTGTATACATTTAAATTACAAAAAACAAATACTAAAAAAATAAACGATTTTATAGAGTGAGATTCGATCCGGTGACCTTCGGATTACGAACCCGAGCGCTTACCGCTGCGCCACAACGCTGTAGAAGATTATGAATCGTAGAGAGTATTTCACTGCAACGGTTTCTTTTAACTGTCGATTATCTCGACAACGGCTGAGAAGTGCTTCTTGGTGCTTTGCCACATTACACCTCTGGCCATGAGCTTTTATTATGCACAGTATGAATCGAATTTGAATTTCACAATTGGCGGCCTCCCCTTGTTAGTCTGGAGAAATGCCCTTTTGCTCAGACATAAGTAAGTTATCTCGGATATGTTATCAGTTATGTTGGAGTGATGATGGATCATCGACTTACTTCCCCTGTACATGATTTTCCCATGCCACAGACAACTAAACAATTACAGTCGTTTATTGGATTGTGCAATTATTATTGTAAGTTTATGAAGGAATTCGCTGAAGTTGCACAGCCGTTAACGAAGTTAGTATGAAAAGATGTTAGTTTTCAGTGTCAAGAAGTATTTGAGGAACTCATGGATATATTAATATCAGATCCAGTGTTAATATTCCCTGAATTTGAACGGGAATTCATGCTTTCGTGTGATTCACCCAACAAAGATGTTGGTTGTACTTTAAGTAAGAATGTTGGTAGGAAAGAAAATCCGGTGACACATTTCCTGCGGACAACTGAACATGGCCGAAACTATTTATTCGACAACCGAAAGAGAAATGTTGGTAGTTATTGACGGAATATCTTTTATTTGTTGCTATTTGTATGGACGAAAATTCAAAGTGATTGCAGATGATACGTCTTTAAAATAGTTATTAGTGCTGATACTCTCGTCGATTAAGGAGGTGGACGTTAAAATTAAATGAGTTCGACCGTGAAGTAATTCATAAGTCAAAAGTCAAACATACGAATGCTGATACCCTAAGCAGCAAGACAGCAGTTTTAGAAATAAGTGGAAACCAGGCGGATTGGATGAAGGCACAATTAGCTGACAGTGAGTGTCAACTGTTTTGAACGAAACCTAAGTTTGAAAAACTGAGGTTATGTTCGAAGCACAAGAAGGGGTGTTTTGCGGATATATGAGTGCGGACCACGCGTTGTAGTGCTGCAGCGCTGAGAAAGGAATTATTACGTCAAGCCCAAGACCACGTCTCTACAGATCATGGAGGGAAAAGGGAAACTGATAGACGTTGTAGCTGAAAACATTTGGTGGAAAATGCGTCGCAGTGATATTGAACAATATATAAGAAACTGCATCCTGTCTGCACAACGAGCAGGTTGGAGTCATCAGAAAATTCAGTTACAGAGACTACCATAAGCTGATAAACCAGTTACTTTGTGAGGACTGGATGTCTTACGATCTGTTAGTAGAACACAAGCGGGTACTACTAGCTAATCCGTATGCCCAAAAGAGCGCAACGAAAATGATTTTAACGAAGTATCATGGACGTTACCAAAATATCTAAGTGACTTCGCCAGTCAGTGCAGCATTACAGTGCCCAACTACAGCTTCTGTAGTCCTTGTACCTGCAGTCAAACTGTTTATACGTGAGACTGATCCGTTGCCGCAGAGTCCTGAAACCGTTGCGGAAATAGGAGAATTACCAAGGACAAAGGAACTGCAAAGAAACGCAGCTTACGCTCTTAGATTGAGGAAATAGCATAAACTTAAGATAAAATGCAGATATGGTACTTGTTAGTTGCTTCAGTTAGTCTTAATTTTCTTTAAGTGTCATTTTCTATTTATTTATTAGTGCAAAGGAGGGAGGGAATTAAAACTTTCATACGAGAAACTGAAGACTCAATTGTAACTGCTAAAAGAAATAGTACAACGAACATTATTGCGTGCAGAACGAGGTTGGTTGATGCAGGAGGGAAACTGTTAGAAACTGTGTTTGAAACAACTGATAATGGAGATACCAAAAATTTAATCAGCACAGTTGTAAATGTACAAGAGTTAGCGGAAGTTACAAAAGCAAATTTCGATTGTCACACAACATGCGTAGGAAACATGGAGCACAGGATACTCAATGTGACTAAAATAGTAAGGAACTTAACAACATAATTAAAACATTCTTCACAGAATACCAGGGTTGTCTACTGCAGTGATCTAGAGGAAATATAAAGTCCGGTTAAGCACACTGGATGAGAGAGTGGTAATTGTTACGTTGTTAGGAACTTCATGGGATATATTAAATGGCACAAGAACTGAGGACGAAAATTTCTATGAAGCAGTCTATGATTCTACACAAAATATAACGTTATTAAATCCACAGAAAATTTTGATGGTGTTACAGAAAGCATGAGAATACTTTACAGTGGGACTGCAACATATCTTGCCTATAACCAGTAAGAACATATCTTTATTTTATTGCATTTCAGATGGAAGAATGGATAATGATCAAGTCAGATTGCACATTAAAATAAAATTCCCAGTAGTAGTTACAAAGGTGCAATACCAGTGTAACGTGGCACATCCATATCAAATGAAATGGAATAGAAGTGGGATATGGATACAGATACAAAGTCACGATGTACTGTTAGTCTCTGGATGGAGAGATGCTGATATCATTATCTGTGTAGTATATTTGGAAGTCTGTAGTAGAGAAAATGTTATTATTTGTCCAACAAGGACGATATAAACGAATAGCCAGTGCAGCTGTTCTTAGGGAAAATGGGAGCAGTAGAGAACGAGAAAAAAAAAGTTTTAGCTCTTCAGCCAGTATTTCAGAACACTGGAGATAACTGGATTTACTCCATATTTACACCAGAAACTGTAATTATCACTTGCTATAAAAACGTTAAATCAACCCAGATAATGAAACTAGAATTACATGGCAATCGATTATTAATTAATTGAACTACATGTGAAATTGCAGGGAGACAATTTCACTTTACAGCTACCATCACGAGCACAACAATGATTAACATGTCCAGACCAATGTTATATTCGTACGAGGAACTACCACACATACCACCAAGACAAAACCTAACTTTTAATAATGATAGCATGAGTTGGTCGTTGGGATCGATGGCTTTCACAGTATTACCACTCGATTTCATGATTATGGTACTGTGGTGAATCTATGTCCTAGATTCTCCAGCACAGTCCAGTCACTAGCGAAAGATGGGCTCCAGATGATGTTCTTCACATGATGAACTTCATGCTGCTCACCACCTATCATTTACTTGTGGAGAAGCAGACTGTCATCCAACAACACCACATCACAGAGTGCTCCTAGCATGGAAATTCAATGTGGAAGCCAGCAACAGGACCTCTTGTCCACGTTCCTCTGCAACATTAAGGAGCTTCTGTGTGCTGAACCTGACACAGGCAGTGAGGAAATGAGCCGACCACATGACTACCGACATTGAGTAAATCACAGATGGGTCATCAAGGGTCATTGTGGAATTCGGAATGGCAAAGGACACTCCACCAGCCAGCCTAAGATCACTTCGCACTGGGCAACAACCACTCCTGCCCGCCAGCAACCCGCCTGGTGCCAGAGTCACTGCCATCTCTTGCGCAAGCTGAAGTTGAGCTGACATGACTGACGTTACCTAAAATTTGCTGCTGAATGAGCAGCAACAAAACCTAGTGTAGGAGAATGACGACTATGAAAGAACTCTAATAATGTGTTTCTAATATCAAAGAAACTGTACAGATTCCTAACAGCTATCTTAAATTCATCCAGAGGCGTCTCCACTTAGCATTCTGCAAAATGATGCCAATCTGAGTCTGGGGTACTGGGACAAAGGCCTTTGTCTCTCAATGTCATCTACCTGTGCCTCCCCTGACCCACTTCTAGTTCAAGCAGTGTTTGTTTCACCCACAGGTTCTGGCCTGTCTGTTAGACAAGGATGCCAATTTGAGCCTGAAAATGTTTTAAACCTCATAGGTAGTAATCCTTTCAGTGACAGAAAACAATTTTATACACTTCCCCATTGCTATTATTCACTCATATGTATATGATTATTTTAGCAGTATGGTACACCACGACACATATCATATAGCCACACCTCACTGCACACACCACACTACAACCCACACAGATTGCACCACACAATATACCCCACTTACACCATCTGCTACATCCAACACGTATGACTTATCTCACACCACACACATATCACACATGACCCACACACACCTCATATCACACATGTCACCAACCACACACCATACACCATACACCACACCGCACATTATTCACCACACAGACCACCTCACACCACACAGAACACACCATACCACACCACACTACATCACACCGAATCACACTCCACGCCACACCATACAATACTGCAACACATAGCACATACAGTTTGACCAAGCTTAACACATATCACACATGACACACCTCACAACACTCTGCACATTCACTGTGCAGAACAGCAGCATACCACTTACATAACACACACAAAGCAACAAAACATTAACACCACACTCCGAATGACACAAAAACCTCACACGAACTTCAAGCCATACTACACTCTGCAAACAATACACACCAAACACAACACTACCACACAAATGACACACTAATCCCCATGCATTACATACAACACATCTCACATTATACACCACACACACCAGAAACCACATCTAACACCACATTAAACACTACACAACAGTCACAACACAACACACACTACACATCACCAATCACAGAATTAAGGGGGGTACACTTATATCAAAGACTCTGCATGGGTTTTTGCCCACTCTCATGATGTCATGGTGGCAGTCATTATGTTACCCTGATTAGAAATTCGTGAGAAATAAAAAAGATGAAAATGGTGTATTGTCATGCTGACAGAAGTGGGTAATTTGTCCATAGTATTGAACTCAGGATGGCTGACTTAGAATACTTGTGCAGCTCTACAAAGGAGGGATCCAAGATGAGTTACCTACAATATAAGTGCTGCCTGTATTTTTGACAGATCTCCTATATTATCCCCCTGAGACAAAGGTTATCTTAGGCCTGTACAGGTCCAAGCCCATGGTTTTACACTGAATGGTGAGCTAACCCTCCCGTTCTAGGACAAAGGTGTTTGTCTCCCCTGCATGTCCACTTCTGTCTGTTAGGCAAACAAGGGTAGCCTGAACCTGAAGACACTGTCCACCCCACAGGTAGTAAACAGTCTACTGACTTACTTTCAGCGACATGCAACACCTATCAGCTTGATTTTTCTAAAATTTTATTCACTGAGATTTCTTGTTCTGAGTACAGAATTCAAGATGGGCATCAGGTTCTTCATGAAGTTACCAACTGCCTACCCCACATTAAAGTCCAGCTATACAATGTTTAAACAACTCTCCCACCACGATGACCACCACCACCACCCCCACCATCACCACCGCCCCACTAATGACACAGTTCAAGCAATTAGCCTTATGCCTTATGCCTTAAGTTTCAGACCACTCAGCATGTCACTATCGCTTCACAGTCCAGCATATAAACCGTCAGGGGTAGCACCACTGCCAGCTGATGACATCTGTATATGTTCATGTTGACCTGTGCAGAGAGTCCCAGTCCCTGTGGAGATGCAACACCATGCATCCATTACAGTTCTGTGTGCAGAGACACATCACATGTATTGTTAATTCAAGTGCCTAATGCAGGATGTAAGTTCTGATTACCATCAGTGGTATACTGTTTGTGATAGCATTGCAGCCACAGCCCACAACAAGCGAGTTAAGACGATGGGAAACATGAAAAAAACATGGACCATACTTGCACTTCAGTCCATATTGAAAAATGATGGAGATTCAAAATACAGAAAATTGAAAATCAAGAAATGCACATTCGTCCTTCTGATGTGGAACTTTGTGTCATGTCTCTGAAAAGAAAGGTTGAAAAATTAACAACAAGAACATGTGTGTGTGTGTGTGTGTGTGTGTGTGTGTGTGTGTGTGATGTATGGATGGCAACTTGCACTAACTTACCTAAACTGTCACAGTTTTTGTATCCTGGGTGGCCTGAGTATAAAGAGCTTAACACAAAGTTAGCAGGCGAGATAAATACTGACAGGCCGCTGGGATCTCATATTGTCAATCTGGATTACAACTCAACTTGCAGGGAGCCACTGACCTGAATGGGTACTTGGGGAAAGATGGTAGAAATCGCAACACAAATAAAAGATTTAGAAACTAACACAAAAAGACATATTCTGAAATTAGCACAGAACAACGTACTACTAATCGAGGGCAGCCTTCCCTGACATAGACACATTCGAAACATGACATATACAAATAACATTCACCAATAACTACGCACGTTTAACTGAAAACACTTCGGGGAGAGAATACTAAACCATGAGAACTAGGTTTTGGCAACAAAATAGAGGTGGCAAACAATGGTGAACATTACCGCAATGCTGGCGCTGCTGCTTTCCCATAGTATTGTGAAATTCTCGCGATTACTAAACGACTGACACGGCGATCAAATTCGAGCATCGTTACGGAATGAGCCCGAAGTAAGAAGCCATTAAACCCTCTGTAGCATAGTGGATAATACCTATATACAAGAGGGGTGAAACGTCAGCTGGTGGACCTCCCAAGAAGACCTTGAACGATGTAGGCCAGAGTGGCGATGCTCCGAGTTCCGATAGCTGCTTGGCACCTCACACTAGTGTACCTATGGTTGAAGAAAGCAGTTCCAGTGCCAACTTGATGGATGATCAAGCAGGCAGCTATCAACTGCTGCGCCACAGAACTCGCTGCTTGAGTTTTACACCAGAGATCTCCTAACCTGGCACAGCCTTGGCCGCTGGAACACTAGGCTTCCCTATATTGAACAATTTATTAACTCCTCGCAAAATGACAGCAGTCGTAATCTATTTACAGATTTCTGTTCCTCTGTATGTAAATAATTATTATTACAACGTTTCTTTCATTTCTGTAACTATTTAGATACTTCGAAATAAAATTAACATGCGAATTATGGATAGAGCAGCTGTTTGTTCCTCATAAAACGGCTCCAAATCTATCACCCGATTTCACATTCATTAATAACTTCTCGACCCATTCTTTGTTTCTGTCCTTGTGTGTCCGCCCACGTGCTCATCACTACACGTGACGATCTTGGTATGGTTTGTAACACAATGTTTTAAAAGCCATGTCCATTTATGAAAATTTGTACACCAATGTGTATCAAGCACACTGAGAGCAAATCCTCTTTATACAAAGTGATGAACCGAACTCAGACCATCGGAAGACGTGACAAAGGCAGATTTCTAAAACAATGACATTTTATGGGAGTTGTGCCGTAAATCATATCTGTATACAGAATTTCAACACGAAAGAAGTCACCAGCATCAGGCACCAGTCAGTCTCCATGGTGAAGCTATGAATCATGTGGTCTGGCCCAGAGTGCTGGGGGCCGGCGGCTGTCGATAGCGGCATTCTGGACAAACCTCTCGGCTGTGAGAAGCACCGCCATTCCTATCACAAAACACTAAAGCCAAAGACTACAGAACATACAGTGCGACAGGCAGCCGCAGCTTGATACGAGGAATTAGGACTTGTATGGAAGTACGTACTCGTTTTCCTCTCGGTAAAGTATTGTTACATCATGGTTTGATAGGTTTTTTCACTTCTGCTCTACACTGTTTATATGCTCAAACCAACTCCACTAGACCACCTCCAGTATGCTGATGACACTGCTTTGCTCGCCATCTACCCTACACTCCGGGAATCCCTCCAAACCCATTTCAATCAGTTTACCTCCTGGGGTAACCAATGGCTTCCCAAGATAAACCCCTCCAAAACCCAGGCAATAACGATAAGACAAACCACTCACACATTCTGCATCATTGACTTTTACCTGTAACACCGTAACTCTAGTACACTACTGATTTATTTTGCTTTTGTTTCATTTAATATTACATCGTTAGGCTTCTGTAAATGTGTTTGATTGAATAGATAACACAAAATTGTATACTCTTTTCTTTGTTAAAACTTTGATGCCGTGGTTTGTTTCTATGAAAAGTAGTGTATCTGTCATTTAAATTCTTTGTCCCATTTAGAGGGAACAAAACTTACTGTATATAATTGTAGTTTTGTGTGAATAATTTTTTTTAGAAATCTCAATATGTGCAAATGTTATGTTTTATTTAATGTGTTTGGTTGCTGTTATGTAAACTGCTGATCCTCACTTAGGATTCTTAGTTATTCTGTGTGTAAAACGTGTTGTAGTTCCCCTCGGGAACGGAACTGTGTAGCGCGCGCAAATTGTGGATGGCCTAAGTAGAAAAGGTGGAACAAGAGTCAGTCGGGGACGAGCTACCAAACTGTACACTGCCATGTAAATGTTGCATATTGTGCTGGTTCTGAGAGAGGCTTTTTCTGCTACTTTTCCAATGCCTCGGATGGATGGATAAATAGCTGGAACGATTCTGGAATTGGCATTTATCATCGCCACCAAGAAGGGACAGAGTCCAGCAATTCTGCCTGCAAATCCACCTACCAACATGCAGTTGCCACCACATTGCGCAATCACTGTATCAGAAAGCTATAATAATGTACAGTGAAGGATCAGCTCATTGGATGTTCTAGTGTGCACAAATATAAGGTAACTTATAACTGAATTTATGTACCTACCTTGATTTTTTCCTTATCATAACACCTCTCAGGTTCCTCTCCGTTTGAACTAAAGTGATTACCGAGTGTCCCTACTGAAAGAACATTAAAGACCAGTGTTTTTGCTAATTAATGCCTCTTGAACATAGTAAAAAGAAAGTTAAAGTTAATGTGGCAAGAGAGTGAGTTAATGATGCTTGCTGAAAATAATTTTCCTAGTAAAACTGCCTATTAATGTGTTGTTGCCAACTTCAAATTAAAAGGTCTTAAGACTGAGGCTTATAAAGTTTTGCTTAGTAAATGATCACATTAATGCCTGTTGTAAATCGCAGAAGGTGAGTCAGTGTCTTACATATATGTTAATTTTGTCTCTCACTGTAGTAAAAGTGGAAAACTGCAGTTGTGAAACGTTATATACTCATGTTTGCTAAGTGTTTGTCTCTCTTGTGTATTAGAAGTGCATATTAATAGTATTACAGGATCCACAGTTTGTCTATTGTGTTAATGCTCGGTAACAAGTAACGGAAAGACCTTTAATTATGAAAACCATAATTTCTTTATTCAAATGATAGTGAGAAGCAACCTGTTAGTGGATTCCAATTAACTTTAATTTTAAATAGTAAAGTATTTAACTGAGAGAGAGACTTAACCTATATCCAATTAATGATTCTGCAGTGAATAGTAATAATAACGTTATAAAGACCATTCAGTTTGCATAAGCCCTGAAAGTAATAGTGTGTTTCGGTATCTGTTATAATTTTGCAAATAGTTTGTGCTGCTCTAACTGTTAGTTTCAATCTTACCGTAAACATATGTATGTGTCAGAGTTCACTGCACTCCCGTGTGACAAAGTATAGGTTGTGTTTATCCATTAAAGTTTCTAATAACTATTTTCTTGAACGAGAATGTTAATCATTCTCTTGCCTAGTTAGGATGGCGACCGTTTTCTTTATCAGTTAAACAGTGCAGATAGGCAAAATTTTGTTTGTTACTGTTCAAATATTTACGTAATTCTGACTTTCATTTCCGATAAGCCACCTCCGTTAGGTACAACCAAATTCCTCTCAGAGGGTAACACTGCTCTGTTGCTTTATACCATAATTGCTTTAACAAGATAGTTTTATTTCACGACCTGCCTACAACTTTAAGGTTATGGTACATCAGTAGCAGACAGGAGTGTTATATGCCTTACGATTTACAACGTTCTATCCGGTTAACTAACATACTAAATTATCTTGGACCAACCCTCGACCAGCAGCCAACATGGAAACCTCACCTACTAACCATCCAACAGAAGACCAACAATAGACTAGAACTACTAAAAGGCCGAACTTGGGGATTGCACCACTCCACTATTCTCCACACCTACAAAATCTTGATTCTATCCATCCTCTTCTATGCAAACGTTTCACAGATCTCTGCCCCACTGAAGTTTTATAGGTCCCTCCAAATCCTCTAACGCCATACACTCTGTCTCGCTTCACTTATCGGCTTACCTTCTCCTGCCTGGATCCTCTACCATCTCATCAAATCCCCACCCGTCCACACCCACATCGAGCACCTGTGCATCTTCTATACTGTCCGCAAACTAGATTCAAATTACCCCACTGTTTCCCCTCTGGTCACCAACCGTGGTATGCTGCCATGACTTAACAAAAAAGCTCTCTGTCCATACACCTACACACACTCCATATCCTATCGCAGTGCAACTTCAACCAGCTATGTCTTCCATACAAAGATATCTGCCCTGGTATTTATCCCTCGTACCATCTTTGACTCTTCCCCATCCATCCCATTCCACATCACGGCTCCCTTCTCTTTTCCCTCTCCATCCATCCCCATCTCTTTCCTACTGCAACCACTGTCCTACCCACATGACTCATTGCTCCCCACTCCATGTATTTCCCACCGACAGTATTTACCACTAGCGACCTCAACTCCTACCTCTCGTCTCCATATTTTTCCTACGTAATAGACCCCTATCTTTCTACCCACACCGCTCAACATCATGGAACTTACTCTCGCTTTGGCAATACTTCTAATCTATTGCAGGTCCTTCAGATTTTAAGTGAATGTGCAGTGCTTCAGTGTTTTTATCCTTCAGTGTATTTATCCTTCAGCGTGTTTAAAATGTATATGCTCTCCGTCTTTGCTTTTTTACTTTGAAATAGAAAACAGCAACCCCAAATTTTGTTTGTATGTTCTCACTATAAAATGTCTTCATTCGCTTGGCTGAAGAGTGGAAAATTGTACAGCTGACAGCCACCTCCCCCCACCAGATATGGGTCGAGGGGGATGAAATTACAATAAAGAAAAAGAATTATGCAAACTCTAATGACATTATGATCTCAGACAACGATTGTACCAGGAGGAGGTATGAGACCTAAGACTATCAGGAAAAACACTTGATCATTTGTGGTAAAATCGAAAAACATAGAAGATTTACATCCAATTCGATGGCAACTATGTCACAGAGCTTTTATATCCGAAGGTTCTTGTTTCACTACGTGTCTTACGCTGCACACAAAACGTTAGCACTCAGAAGAATTTATAAATGGAGACACTTGAGAGACATACAGCAAAAAATTGAATTTTCACCTCAGTTTTATGCTGAAATCAACGAATAATGTAGCATAATCAATGAAATTTTCAGCTGAAGATCTCTAAAGTCCCTCTCCAGGTGTAACCTTATGCTTTTAAAACAAATGTTTTACCGACATCAATGAATTTCGTGTAGAAAGCAGCGACTGCAGTACCGAAATCAAGTTGTGCATAAAGAAATGTAAAGTACCTCAGCCAGTATGTTGATGACACCTGAATTCTCTAAGGTTACTTGAAACAGAACACCTAACACACAAATAATCGGTCTCTCGTTGCTCCATTTGGGAGTTGAATAAGAAAGGAAACGACTAGCACTGATAACAAAAAAAAAAAAAAATGGTTCAAATGGCTCTGAGCACTATGGGACTTAACTTCTGAGGTCATCAGTCCCCTAGAATTTAGAACTACTTAAATCTAACTAACCAAAGGACATCACAAACATCCATGCCCGAGGCGAGATTCGAACCTGGGACCATAGCGGTCGCTCGGTTCCAGACTGAAGCGTCTAGAACAGCTCGGCCAGCAATGACAACAGCTATGCTGCACAATGTATAGTAGGGAATCTTCCAGAGTATACATTGTCGCTTTGCTAAGGTTTTTGCCGTAGCAGACGTAGCTTGGAAGTCCTTAGCACGAAATAATGGGATAATTTCGCCTGTTTGGCAGTACATCCCTGCTACAAACAGAAAGCGATGTAGTATTAGCACGTTCTACACAAAATGAAACTTAATAGTCAGCTACTGTAGTGTCAGAGAATGAAGGAGAGTCTTAACAATTTTTTGAAAAATAACGTACGTCACAGTATGGTTGTTGCAAAAAGCACCAGGTCCCAACACATACTGTGGCAAAACTATCTGGGGAGCATAAGACATACAGTGAAACAGGAACTCTTAGATGTAAAAATTCTGTGACATGGTAGCTGTTAAACTGAGAGTATATCTCTTATGATTTCTGATTTCAGCACAAAGTGTCTGACCTGTTAGTTTTATGTCTCATGCCATCTCCAGGTACAGTCGGTGTCCGATATCACTGCGTCATTACACTTTGCGTAATTTTTTTCTTTATTGTTATTTAATTCCTCCTCCCACCCAGTATAGGCAGGGAGTGGACTCTCAGCGGATATATTTTACCGTTATTCAGCCACATGAGTAGCAAAATTTAAAAAATATAATATTGAAATTAGACATAGCGGCTGACAAACTAAAGGATTTCTATACTAAAAAGACAGATCGTCAGTTGAATAAGTTAAAATATATAAGATTACTTTGGTGATTAATTAAAATATAGACACATATGAATGAGTGTCATACACGAATATATAAGAACACACAGATAGTTGCATAAGGTAAAGCGGAATGTCCGATGTGTTGACTGATTAAAATAGATGAGTGAAGAGATGAGTGGATGTCGACTGACAGGGATAAAGGTATTATGGGAACGTAGCATTCAAAGGGGTTTGTATGGGCGGATGTTAGAAGGAGGGATGGGGGAAGGGAGGAAAGCGATTTGCGTAAAAAGATATCAGACCATCCAGTGACGTTACTTAAGCTAAGAGGTAACGAGTGTATGTTTTTGTGAGAGTTCTGACTTCTCCTGTCTTCGAAGTGCTAACGTGTGATGTGAATCGTTTTGCTGCCTGTCATAACTGTGTCTTCAGCAAACTTCCGTATTAAGGTTTTTCGTTGGGAATAGTGGTGCGTCTCCTGGGAGTGACGTACCGCTATCCGCTGCTGGCCGCGAGGCTTGCGGGGGACGGCACTGTCGATAGCTGTCGGCCGCCAGCACTCTGGATCACACCACGTAATTCACAGCTTCACTACGCTGACAGTATCATCCCCCGTTACACTGATGCTTCGGGACTCTATTCGCCTGCACCCTCCGGACCATGCCGACAGACTGCGCTGAGGTCTTGCGTCTGATACTGGTGACTTTGGTTCGTGTTGAGAAGCTGTATACAGCTACGTTTTAGAGCATTACTCTCATAAAGATGAAATTACTTTCTCAAGACACGAATATGTATATCTTCATTTTTAAATTGTTTGTGATTGTATGATTAGGTTCCTTTCAGATTACGCTCATACAATAGCTCCCTACTTAGCAATCTTATACAACCGCTCGCTCACCGATAGATCTGTACCTACAGATTGGAAAATTGCGCAGGTCGCACCAGTTCAAAATGGTTCAAATGGCTCTGAGCACTATGGAACTCAACTGCTGTGGTCATCAGTCCCCTAGAACTTAGAACTACTTAAACCTAACTAACCTAAGGACATCACACACATCCATGCCCGAGGCAGGATTCGAACCTGCGACCGTAGCAGTCGCACGGTAGGTCGCACCAGTGTTTAAGAAGGGTAGTAGGAGTAATCCATCGAACTACAGACCTGTATCATTGACGTCGGTTTGCAGTAGGGTTTTGGAGCATATACTGTATTCAAACATTATGAATCACCTCGAAGGGAACGTTGTATTGATACGTAATCAGCATGGTTTCAGAAAACATCGTTCTTGTGCAACGTAGCTAGCTCTTTATTCACACGAAGTAATGGCCACTATCGACAGGGGATCTCAAGTTGATTCCGTATTTCTAGATTTCTGGAAAGCTTTTGACACCGTTCCTCACAAGAGACTTCTAATCAAGCTGCGGGCCTATGGGGTATCGTCTCAGTTGTGCAACTGGATTCGTGATTTCCTGTCAGGAAGGTCGCAGCTCGTAGTAATAGACGGCAAATCATCGAGTAAAACTGAAGTGATAACAGGTGTTCCCCAGGGAAGCGTCCTGGGACCTCTGCTGTTCCTGATCTATATAAATGACCTGGGTGACAATCTGAGCAGTTCTCTTCGGTTGTTCGCGGATGATGCTGTAATTTACCGTCTAGTAAGGTCATCCGAAGGCCAGTATCAGTTGCAAAGCTATTTAGAAAAGATTTCTGTATGGTGTGGCAGGTGGCAGTTGACGCTAAATAACGAAAAGTGTGAGGTGATCCACATGAGTTCCAATAGAAATCCGTTGGAATTCGCTTACTCGATAAATAGTACAATTCTCAAGGCTGTCAATTCAACTAAGTACCTCGGTATTAAAATTACGAACAACTTCAGTTCGAAAGACCACGTAGATAATATTGTGGGGAAGGCGAGCCAAAGGTTGCGTTTGATTGGCAGGACACTTAGAAGATGCAACAAGTCCACTAAAGAGAGAGCTTACACTACACTCGTTCGTCCTCTGTTAGAATATTGCTGCGCGCTGTGGGATCCTTACCAGGTGGGATTGACGGAAGACATCGAAAGGGTGCAAAAAAGGGCAGCTCGTTTTGTATTATCACGTAATAGGGGAGAGAGTGTGGCAGATATGATACGCGAGTTGGGATGGAAGTCATTAAAGCAAAGACGTTTTTCGTCACGTCGAGATCTATTTACGAAATTTCATTCACCAACTTTCTCTTCCGAATGCGAAAATATTTTGTTGAGCCCAACCTACATAGGTAAGAATGATCATCAAAATAAAATAAGAGAAATCAGAGCTCGAACAGAAAGGTTTAGGTGTTCGTTTTTCCCGCGCGCTGTTCGGGAGTGGAATGGTAGAGAGATAGTATGATTATGGTTCCATGAACCCTCTGCCAAGCACTTAAATGTGAATTGCAGAGTAATTATGTAGATGTAGATGTAGATGTGTGTGCCCTCGTAACCAAGGTATCTGAAGTGTTTGACGTTTCAAGAGGCTCTATACTGAAGATTTATGCCACACACAGGGAAAGCGGAAAAACATCATCTGCTAAGTAACAACGCAGATGAGGGGAGTTGTGGAGAAACTTAAGGGGACGATCGATGCAAATGTCACCGCATTACTGAATGTCACAATCGTGAACATTGTCAGCACCAAAACAACAGGTACGGAGCTCCATAAGGCGTGTAACTGAAAGGCGAGCTGGAAGTCCAAACTTCTCATCGTGAAGCAAATTCCCGTAATGAGAAAACACGATACCAATCTTGTAAACCAATTCTAAACATCTCATAGTGATGCAGATGCCCGTAATGGGAAAACATGATACCAAACCAGTAAACTTGGACTATGGAGCAATGGAAGAAAACCATTTGGTTGGGTAAACTTTGTTTCACATTGTTTCCAATTGCTGTCCGAGTCTCGGTCCGAGGAGTGAAACATGGCAGGGATACCCGGTGATGATCTGGGCAGCCATATCACGGTAATCCTAGGGCCCCACGCTTACTTTGCTAGGTCGCTTTAGTGCAAAGGATTATTTGACCATTTTGGTTGATCAGGTCCATCCCATGATACAAAGTTTGTTCCCGAAATGTGATGCTGCGTTCTAAGAAGATTGGGCCCCTGTTTACATTGCTCGCATCGTCGAGGACTGGTGCTGAGAGTACCGGGATCAAACGGCACATCTCCCCTGGTGACCACAGTCATCGAACCTCGGTGTTATTGAGTCTTTGTGATCTTCTTTGGAGAGACAGTTTCGTGGTCGCTATCCAGCAACATTATCATTATCTGAACTTGCCATTATTTTTGCAGGAAATGAGCTATAAGATTCCTCAGAAAACCATACAAGAGCTGTATTCATCCGTTCCGAGACTACTAGAACCTGTTTTAAATAATGCTTTTCCTACACCGTACTAGACATGGTAATGTGTTGTGCTTTTGGTGTTTCCGTGTTTTTGGTTCAAATGGTTCAAATGGCTCTGAGCACTATGGGACTCAACTGCTGAGGTCATTAGTCCCCTAGAACTTAGAACTAGTTAAACCTAACTAACCTAAGGACATCACAAACATCCATGCCCGAGGCAGGATTCGAACCTGCGACCGTAGCGGTCTTGCGGTTCCAGACTGCAGCGCCTTTAACCGCACGGCCACTTCGGCCGGCCCCGTGTTTTTGTTCACCCCCTTTAGTTTGGCCTCTTGGAACCCGTTACGAACAACAGTAGAAACCCTCCAACAGTAGACGAGGGTACACCCGAATCAACGACATCGGTTCTTTTCACCGATTGTAGGACCTGTCTGACCCCTCATGAAAGTTGTAGAAGAGTCTGGTGGCTGCAACGTGCTAATGCAGGCTTCGAGAAGCCAGTCCCACGCATTCAGTAGGGGGTGGCTGGGTTAGTGCCGGCCGCTGTCGCCGAGCGGTTCTAGGCGCTTCCGTCCGGAACCGCGCTGCTGCTACGTTGATAGGTTCGAATCCTGCCTCGGGCATGGATGTGTGTGATGTCCTTACGTTAGTTAGGTTTAAGTAGTGCTCTAGTCTAGGGGAATGATGACGTCAGATGTTAAGTCCCATAGTGTTTAGAGCCATTTGGATCATTTTTTGAACTGGGTCAGTTTTTGAGCAAGTACCACGTACGAATGTCTGACAGCTCTCATCGCTATCGAGGGTAATTTGAGAGCTGTCCAGCTTCGAGTTGTGTCGTTCAACCTACTGCCTAACCCTACAGTCAACATTTCAGCCATGAGTTCGTCTATATCGTGTCCACCAGAATACTTCCCTTCGAGTGACAGAGATCAAACGAACGCGGTGGCGACCGATATCTGCTGACGTACACCCGATTGAGCTCTGGAGATGCCGTCGCAGAAACCAAAAAATCAAATGGTTCCAAGCACTATGGGGCTTAACGTCTGAGGTCATTAGTCCCCTAGACTTAGAACTACTTGAACCTAACTAACCTAAGGACATCACACGCATCCATGCCCGAGGCAGGATTCGAACCTGCCGTTATCTGGGAGACTTCACTTTAAAATGTCATATGGTCTATTTCGTTCCCACCATTTTTTTTGTTCTTATCCTACTTTGGACAGGGTCTGTCCGTGTAAAAAATTTTCATCATTCCCGTTTGAAACCTCGCAATTCGCACGGCAAGAGATTACCCTTCTGTCGAAATCGTACTTTCATCTCAAACGACTATGAGAACCGTGCTTGTTATTACGCATACGACATCTTAGTAGTTAACTTCGCCCCTGCTCCTGCCAATAATTTAAATTTAAGTACTACACCGGAGTCGAATAAATTATATACCTTTGATATGCCTAAAACTTGGGCATGTATATTTGGCTTCTTAATATACAGTATCTTATTCGGATTGGGCGACCTTTCCAGAAATCTCATCGGTGTTCCCAGGTTTGTACTCAGTAACCATTTCTAATCAATTAACAATGGATAGAATAACATCTTCGGAGTTACTGGATGTAATCAGACACTATTGTAGGCATTTAAATGTGTTACTTCTTTTACAAATGATGAATGAAATTTAGCTTTCAATTTTCTTGTAGTCTGTCTTTCTTAGGGTGTCCAAGGTAGCCTTATGTAAGATATATATTGTTTCTTCTGCTTAGTTGTTCATCATAAGTTTACACTGTTATCATGTTTAGGAATCGATCTCTGTCAGTGTGAGGCCCACGACAGATGCCTATCTTTTGGACGTCTGTATTGCTACACGTAAAATAACGCACCGTCGTCTTAATTTTTTAGCGAAAACCTCAAATGTATGTGTGGTGTAATTGCTGCAGTCCATTTATTTTTCGTGACCATACAACTGCTTTCACCCTTTTTGGAATGTTGTTCCTTTGTTTGGCACACTGACTTTTTATTTCTCTAATGGCATCCAGGATTCCTTTACAGGTACGCATGGGAACTGTTTCCACATTATAAAAAACTACTGGACTCAAAAGGGGGTTTTGTTGGCCGTCGAACCGGAAAACGATAGGAAGGTTTGGGTTGATCGTCCCGGCGACGGTGGGAAAATGAAGCAGAAGCTCGGAGTTGGTAAGCTAAGTAAGAAATAAAACAGGTACTGTAAATGGATTCGTCGCAGAATTTCCTTTCACGCGATTTATGAAAATGACGGAAAACTTAAATCCGATATAGGATTTGAACTCTCGTCCCCGCTGCTCATGGCCTCGACTAGGCTACTTATAATTCTCGTCTTTTTTCTGGACTTCTTGCATTCGCATCTGCCTCTTGCTCTGTCTGTTTTCCATTGCAATCCTTTCAAATACTTTCCTCTGTTAATAGTTCCTTCTTTCGTCATTGGAAAGGTAGCCTGTATTTAACGTTTCACATTTCTGTACCCGTTTTTAACGCATAATAATTCTCGATGAGGTGGAATATTGAAGGTTATTAACATCGACTGAAACATTGGAACGCTGCTGGTGGCCAACTTACAGCGGTCATCCCTTTCCAGTTGATACAAAACCATGGAGATTTGGGTCGTCTTCTAGTACACTGTGAATGAAGTGCAGAATTCTATTGCCAGTACAATAAATTTCCAAGCAAGTTTCCTGCCAGAGAAAATAATAAAAGGGACTGCAGGGAATGTGAAAGGCAGCCTCCTCGGACTGCTTGACGCTCTGTCACTGGAGAAACTGTGGACACGCGTACGCAGGCGGTCGATGCCTGCTCTGTCCTCCGGCAGTAAATATGAAGCGGCCAGCGGTTTACAGCCGCCCTCACCAAACAACAAATAAAAGCGACGCGGCGCCGGCTCGCCACACACAGCCTCAGCTACGACGCACCCACAATCTGGTTTCTCTCCAACCGTTCCAGATATTTGGAACTTCAACGTGTCACTTTCATCCACAAATCTGCAGACAGTCCCTGTCTTGAAACTCTTAGGTATAGCAATTACGTCCTTCAAGATAAAAAAAACTTTCGACACATGAATCCGAGAAGAGCTGCATAGCACAAAGGTCGCACAGTTTGTGAGGGTACTTTCGGGCCTTTTGCCGTCTTATTCTGAGAGAACATAGCAATATGAAAATCTACATAGGGCAATGGCGCTTTGAGATAAGCGTACCGAAGTTTCGCGAGCAAGATTCCGAATGTGGATCTGACAGTGGGTGCACCTACATCTACAGCGATACTCTGCAAATCGCACTTAATGGCGTCGTACAGGGTTCATCGAGCCACCTTCAAAATAATTCTCTAACATTACACTCTTGAACAGGTCACGGAAAAAACGAACACCTATATCTTCCAGTACGAGCTTTGATTTCCCTTATTTCATTTTTATGATCGATTCTCCCTACGTAGGTCGGTATCAACAATATATTTTCGCATTCGGAGGACAAAGCTGGTGACTGAAATTTCGTCAGGAGATAGCGTTGCAGCAAGAAACGCGTTTGTATTAATTATGTTCACCGCAAATCCTGTATCATGTCCGTGCCGCTCTCTGCCCTATTTTTCGATAATACGAAACGTGCTGCCATTCTCATAACTTTCTCACTGTACTCCGTTAATCCTCTGTGGTAAGGATCCCACACCGCCCAGCAGTACTCCAAAGGAGTACGGACAAGAGTGGTGTAGGCAGTCTCTCTAGTAGATCTGTTTAATTTTATAAGTGTTCAGCCAATAAAACGTTGTTCTTGGTTCGCCTTCCCCACATCATTTTCTACGTGTTCTTTCCAATTTAAGTTGTTCGTAATTGTAGTTCCTAGGTATTTAGTTGAATTTACGGCCTTAAAATTTTATTGATTTATCGTATAAGCAAATTTTAACAGATTCCTTTTAGCACCCATGTGGATAACCTCACACTTTTTATTATTTATGGTCAACAGATAATTTTCGCACCATATAGATATATTTTCTAAATCCATATGCAAATTGTTTTATCTTCTGATGACTTTACTAGACGATAAACGACAGCATCATCTGCAAACAACCTATGACGGCTGCTCAAGTTGTCTCCTAGTTCGTTTATATAGATAAGGCACAGGAGAGGTCCTATAACACTGTCTATGACTTTTCGTCACTTTCTACTAACTGTGGTGTCTCTAACAGGAAATCAAGAATGCAGTCGCATAACTGAGACGATATTCCATAAGCATGCTAATTGATTACAAGCCGCTTGTGAGGTACGGTGTCAAAAGAAATTTCACAGGCTTCGGCTTAACATATACGTAAATGGAAATAGCGGACGCCTCACTTCCTAACACGGGGGAGCAAAGTAACGAGTTAGTTAAGGGCTCCCAAAACGGGCAATGGAAACAAAATTTGCCGTGTACAGGGTATATAAGAAGTACATGCCAAACTCACGAGTTGATTCTTGTAATGTAAATATATGCGTGGAAATTACTACATACAGACCATTGTCGGCCAAATGTTTATGTGATACTATTCGTTCTTGATGTGAGGAATTCGTCCAAAATTTTTTTCAGGGATTGTCTTCCGATTGTATTTACGCATACGTTCTCATTTCTCTTTCTTTACCGAGCGAGGTGGCGCTGTGGTTAGCACACTGGACTCGCATTCGGGAGGACGACTGTTCAATCCCGTCTCCGGCCATCCTGATTTAGGTTTTCCGTGATTTCCCTAAATCGCTTCAGGCAAATGCCGGGATGGTTCCTTTGAAAGGGCACGGCCGATTTCCTTCCCAATCCTTCCCTAACCCGAGCTTGCGCTCCGTCTCTAATGACCTAGTTGTCGACGGGACGCTAAACACTAACCACCACCTTCTCTTTCTTTGTTCTGACTGTAATGTCTGTCATGTAGAAGAGGTTCCGTGATAGTAGAGGAGCTGGTGCTGAGTAGTGGCAAACCAGCTTCATCCATTTTTTGAAGGCATATCAACTATTTCGAAATGGTGAATTAGATCTCGGCTTTTCACTAATGCAAATCGAGTGTCTCTCTGCAGTAGAATAAAGTGGAACGCAGCATCAACGTGCTGAGTCCGTGTTACTAATGTGTACCAGGTTGCTGTAAAGTTTCTAAAATTGTGTGAGCAGATAATGTGTTCATCCAACCAAACCTAATGTGTTTTGAAATACTATGATTGTGTTTGAGATAGGGTAAGCCGTCTAAAATGTGAGTGTACGCTCTGTTGACCAACACCTAAGCGTAGACAAATTAGTGTTTCATTTGCGCATCGCACGTTAAAACTACTTATAGAATGGTAGAATACTATGTAAAAAGGCGGGTAGCGGGCAGATGCTTCGTACGAGGAGACACGCTGCAATACGATGCCGCGGGCAAAAGCGTCATATCACCGTTTCCATTGGTTTCGCATGTTTTCAGAGGCCGTTTCCCCTTCCGTTTGCCTATGTTGACGGCTACGTTCTTCCTGTATTAATACGTTACAACTGCCTGGGAAAAACGGGTCCAAATGTATCACAAGCAAGCTCGAGTACTGCTCTTCTGTACGTAAACTCCTTCAAACAGCGGCGGCGCTTGCACCACGGATGCCAGCCATGCAAGAGCGACTGAAGCGTGCGCTCAGGACTGACACGAGGGGCCAGAAGCGATTAAACCTCTCAAATACACATCTTGAAACCACTAGGCAAGCGACGCCATCGTAAGAAAGAAGTAGCTGACCTAGACGTTTTTGTTGAAAACAATAATCGATTTGAAACTTCCTGGCAGATTAAAACTGTGTGCCGGACCAAGACTCGAACTCGGGACCTTTGCCTTTCGCGGGCAAGTGCATTACCAACTGAGCTACCCGAGCACGACTCACGCCCCGTCCTCACAGCTTTACTTCTGCCAGTATCTAGTCTCCTACCTTCCAAACTTTACAAAAGCTCTCGGTCCGTCACACAGTTTTAATCTGCCAGGAAGTTTCATATAAGTGCACACTCCGCTGCAGAGTGGAAATCTCATTCTGGAATAATCGATTTGTTTTCTAATATCAGATTACAAAGGTAGACTTAAATGTTTCATCGGCTTTGAAGTTGACTACCATATAAACGTCCCCGATATATGACAAGCAGTCTTCTTTACTCAGACAATCACAGAAACACACATTCACGCCACGTGCAGCATTCCTTTCTCAAATTCCCATAATGACTTTGCCTTGTGATACATGGAAAACACAGGCTACAATTATGTTATCTCGTCCAAAAATTCGCTAGGTTACAAACGGTAAGCCGTAAATACAAATTAATCATCAAAAAGGAAAACTGCAATGAGTTTCATGTTACTGTCGAGTTGTTGAGGGCAAGCATAACCAGGTGGGTGAGGAGCGTTGTGGCTGACAGTGGATAAGGCCTACATGACGGCAAGCCTCTGCCTGGTAGCGAGCTGGAAATTTCATTGTGTACTCCTTACGGCCGGCTGCTCGTCAGTGAATTCTCAAATGTTCACCAGAAATATTAAAACAGATTCCAGACAAGTTGCAACATATCTGTATTCTGCTTGGAATTCATAATGAAGAGACGGTTCCAATAAGATTATCACCATACTTACACAAGCACTAGTAGCAAAGTTATTAATGTTTACATGACAAATTGTTTCTAAACAAAAGCAACAGATAATACAGACATACTAAATATACACATGATACACCATTTATTAGGTCTTGAAGTTATATTGTCGGACAAAAATATGAGTAGCGCAGTGGTTATGAAACTAGACTGTTGGATGGAGGGTCATGAGTTCAAAACCCACCTGAACTGTAGAATTTTAATTTCTATATTCGGTTCGAGTACATTCTGTAAGTATCCACAATGGCAAGAATCATTGTACTGGAATGTTCTGTAGCTGTATATATACTGTATGTGTTCTGGCCGGA
This sequence comes from Schistocerca nitens, assembly GCF_023898315.1. Classification (NCBI taxonomy): domain Eukaryota; kingdom Metazoa; phylum Arthropoda; class Insecta; order Orthoptera; family Acrididae; genus Schistocerca; species Schistocerca nitens. Next base: position 939,651,788 of record NC_064616.1, on the reverse strand, counting down.
GGCAGTTTGCTCCGCACTCTTGTGTGTGCAAGTTCTGAATAAACCCTTCTTAAGTTAATGTTCATCATTCATCTAATTACACCTTCTTTATCTAATTACACCTTCTTCGCCGGCCGGTGTGACCGAGCGGTTCTAGGCGCTTTATTCTGGAAACGCGCGACCGCTACGGTCGCAGGTTCGAATCCTGCCTCGGGCATGGATGTGTGTGGTGTCCTTAGGTTAGTCAGGCTTAAGTAGTTCTAAGTTCTAGGGGACTGATGACCTCAGATCTTAAGTCCCATAGTGCTCAGAGCCATTTGAACACCTTCCTCTACGTGACATTATTCTGGTGGAGGCGCTAGGAATTGGAACTTGTGGTAGGGCACATTATCGACGACACAGTAGCTCCCATCAGGCCATGACAAAGCGGCCGTTTTCGTGGCGAGAAACCCGAGTTCGAGCCATATTCAACAAATCGCAATCTACTGGAGAAAGAAGAAGAAAAGGAAGTTACGATGACAGCAACTGTGTGCCACCACATGAGACATCCTTCCGGGTTCTCTGGTGACGATGGCCAAGATCCAAACAAGTGGCTGAAGGTAAATGAGCGTATAGCCAAATTTAACAAATGGGACGACACCGTGTGTTTGTCTAACGTATTTTTCTACTTGGAGATCACTGCCAGGCAATGGTATGAGAACAGCGAGGAGAGTTTCATAAGCTGGGAAGTATTCCAGGCGGAACTGCGCAATTATTTCGGTGAAACACAACAGAAGTGCAACACTGAAAATAAAGTGCAGGGCACAGCGTCCAGGAGGCACTACAGCATCCTACATTCAAGACGTTTTGGAGCTGTGTAAAATAGTGGATCATAGAATGAACGAGGAAGATAAGGTTGCACACCTCATGAAGGGTGTTGCTGAGGACATGTATAAAGCCCTACTCCTGAAGGAGGTTTCGACAGCAGACGACTTCATAAAATGGTGCCAGTATATCGAGACAATGCATCAAAAAAGAATTACAAGCAAGGAGTTTCAACGGCTTCCAAACGTAGTATCGATGTCTGTGATGGAGGAAGCAACCGATTTCACAATTGTTCTTCGTCAGATAGTGAGAGAGAAAGTTCAGAAGGCACTCGTATTGCACGGCGAGCAAAACACCGAGACGCCTCAAGAGGTCATATGGGAGGAAGTGGAACAGACATTGAACCCAATCTCTCGTCCTTCATTTCCCTTTAAAACGGCGAAAAAGTCGAGACCCAAGCGGAGTTACGTTCCTGCAATGCCGCATGAGAAACCAGTTTGGGCACCAAGGAAGACTAACGCCTGGAGGACTCAGGATAACCAACCAGTATGTTTCCTCTGCGGACGACCGGGAAATGTGGTGCGCTACTGTCGAAAAAGGCGGCGGATATTTGATAACGCCCGCGCCAAAAGAGAGCAGACTTATTTTAGCCGACGCCAACTCTGAAACGACGAAGGTGAACAAGAAGATGTGGGCTCAGGACGACGTAGGTCACCATCGCCGCAAGATAGCCTCTGGAGAGGACGCTTCCCAACACGCCGATCAAGGTCTCCATCGCCGTTTAGAAGCTCCAGCCGATCACCTAGCAGCCGCAACCCGGAAAACTAAAGGGTGCGACCTTCCTTGGAGGTGAGGTCACCGAAGAGAAAAATCCTCCGGCGTCGATCACTACAAAAATGATAGGAATCTACGTCGATATCCTCATGGATGGCCGACCAGCCCAAGCTCTTGTGGACGGTGGAGCATCATATTCAGTCATTTCGGAGAAGTACCGTCGCCACTTGCAGAAAACCGTATTCGTCGACAGCAAAACACTGCTGAAGGTGGCTAATGGGAACTATGTAAAACCTACAGGAAGATGTACCATTCGTGCGGATATAAGTGGCCATACACAGCCCTTAGACTTCATCATCTTACTAGAGTGTAGTTATGACGTCATTCTCGGATGGGACTTTTTGAAAGCTTCTCAGGCAATTATAGATTGTGGTCGCTCGAAGATTATGGTAGACGAGGTGAGATATTGTGGACAGGAAGATGCGACACGAGTGTGTGGAGACTATGTGTGCTGGATGAAGTGATCATTCCTGCAGTCAGCTCTAAAAAGGTAACTGTCACGTGTCATGCCATGCATCAGCCCATGGATCTTGTAGTGGAATGTAAGAGAAGCATACCACTGAAGAATAACTTGGTCATCTCAGACTCTGTCGTCTTGTTTAAGAACGGATTCGGTGAATTGTGGATAGTTAACTGTCGCTGAGAACCGCAGATCCTTCCAAGATACACGTGCGTAGCAAACTCTGAGCTGTTAATTGAAGAACATCTGAACAGTCAAGGGGCGAAATTAGCGCTACCACTACGAGACAAGATCTTCTAGCTAGACTATCACCAGATCTCACTAAGGAACAGCAGAAGAAGCTACTTCAAATTCTTCAAGACTTCTCTGAATGCTTCAATCCACGGCTGAAGAGCAAATTAGACAAATCGACGGTGAAGCACCGGATTAGCACTGGAGACCATCAAGCAATAAGCCAGAGAGCATCCGTGTGTCAGCAACGGAACGTCGGATAATTCGCGACGAGGTAGAGAAAATGATGAAAAATGACGTCATTCAGCCTTCGCAGAGCCCATCGTCGTCACCAGTGGTCCTCGTCAGGAAGAAGGATGGCAGTTGGCGCTTTTGTGTTGATTACAGGAAGCTTAATAAGATAACAAAAAGGTCGTTTACCCTCTTCCACGAATTGACGATACACTAGATTGTATGAAGAGGGCTAAGTTTTTCTCAATCATGGACACGTACTCGGGATACTGGCAAATCGAAGTAGATGAGGTTGATTGTGAGAAAACTACATTCATCACCACTGAGGGCCTCTATGAGTTTAAGTTAATGCCGTTTGGTTTGTGTAATTCACCATCAATTTTTGAACGGATGATGGATAAATTCTGCGTCACCAGAAGTGGACGATGTGTCTTTGTTGTTTAGATGACATTATAGTGTTCTCAGACACATTTGACGAACATATATAGAGACTGAGGGCCTTCTTAAATGTCTCCAACAAGGCGGACTGAAACTAAATACAAGAAAGTGTCTCTTTGGAGCAAAAGAAATCAAAATACTTGGGCACCTTGTGTCAAACGAAGGTCTGTGGCCACACCCAGAAAAGGTGAAGTCTGTAACGGAATTTTCTATTCCTAAAAGTATTAGAGATGTGAGAAGCTTCCTCGGATTATGTTCTTATTACCGTTGTTTTGTCAAAGACTCTTGTATCAAAGCTAGGCCACTCCAAGAGTTGTTAAAAGCTGGTGTTAAATTTATCTGGGCTGGTGCTCAACAAGATTCTTTCGATGTGCTGCGAAAAGCTCTGACGACTCACCCTGTACACACAGATGTCAGTGGGTATGGGTTCGGTGCTGTTCTGGTGCAAATTTCGGATGAAAATGATAAGGTTATAGCCTATGCTTCTAGGATCCTTACAAAAGCCCAGAGAAACTACTCAACTACAGAAAGAGAATGTCGTGCTGTGATCTGGGCCATGTGCAAATTTCCACTATCTCTAGGGAAGGCCATTCACTGTTGTTACAGACCATCATTCACTTTGTTGGCTGACAGGTCTTAAGGATCCAACAGGACGACTCGCCAGGTGGGCACTACGTCTTCAAGAGTATGACATTACCATAGTGAACAAAAGTGGAAGAAAACACCAAGATGCCGACTGTCTCTCAAGAAACCCTGTGCAAGACCATCAAGACTTTGATGAAGATAGTGACTGTCTCGCTGCACTCCAGGATCTCTGTGCTGAGCTGAAGAAGGACGCCAAATTATCTTAAATTATGCTTGCCCTCAATCGGTCAGAGGATGTGAAAGGACAATTTAAAGTAGTTAATGGATTACTTTGCAAGAAAAACTTTGATCCGTTTGGAAAGAGTGGTTCCTAAACACATGCGCTTAGGTGTTCTACAGAAATTCCATGACACACCTAAGGCCGGACATTTAGGATTTTTTAAGACCTAAGATAGATTCCGTAAGAGATTTTTCTGGCCAGGTTTATTTAGGAGTGTCCTGACCGTCACTATGTGTCGCACTGCAGAGAGTGGCAGAGGAGAAAGGCAGTTCCTCAGAAACCACCCGGCCGCTCATACTAATTCCACCAGCCGAAACGACTTTCCAGCGTGTTGGGATTGACCTCCTCGGACGATTTACAACGTCCGGTAGTGGCAATAGATGGATTATTGTTTGCACCGATTATCTGACACGCTATGCCATTACAAAAGCCTTGAAAACAGCCGAAGCATCCGAGGTAGCCAAATTCATCGTGGAAGACATTGTATTAATACACGGTGCCCGAAGGTCTTTAATTACGGTTCGAGGGAAAGTTTTTCAATCGAATCTTGTGACAGAGATAAACCGTCGGTGCAACATTACTCATCACATGACGACTGCCTACCATCTGCAAACTAACGGGCTTACTGAACGCCTTAATAAGAGCTTGGCCAACGTGCTATCAATGTTCATCATTGTTGAGCAGAGCAACTGGGATGAGGTGCTACCTGTTGTGACGTTTGCGTACAACACCGCCGAACAAGACACCACAGGATTTACGCCATTTTTCCTGGTGCATGGGCGTGAGGCGACTACGACGATAGACACTGTGTTTCCGTTACATCCTGATGACGTGGACGACGACTACATCAGCCAGGTGTTAACCAGAGCTGAGGAAGCTCGGCAGTTGCTCGACTCCGCACGCTGCAGGCTCAAGAAAATGATCGCCGAATGTTCGACACGAGCCACCGTCCTGTTGTGTGCCTGGTAACCTCGTCTGGATCTTCACTCCTGTTTGGAAGGTTGGTCTCTCTGAGAAGCTCCTCAGGCGCAACTTTCCACCTTACAAGGTTGTAAGACAGTTGTCTGATATTACTTATGAAGTTGAAGATTTCGACCCCGACGCAAGACGACAAAAGATCAGACATACGGTCCACGTCATTCGAATGAAGTCCTACAAGGATCATACCACCCAGACAGGCAACAAGTGGAAAGGTGATGAAGAACGTAGCGGTAAAAGATGTTCTATGACCATCAGTCATCGGGAGTAGGAGTATGCAGGACCGATGACTCTTTACTGGACTAGGAGGAAGTAACACCGAGACGCTGTTCCCTTGAGGATGGAGCAATGTCGCAGAACAAGCTCAGTAGCACCATGGTGTAGTGTTCATAATACTAAACTGTTGCATGTAGGATCGTGGGTTCAGAACTGACCTAGAACGTACAATTTTAATTTCTATATTCGGTTCGAGCACATTCTAGAAGTATCCACAAATGACAAGAATCATTGTACTGGAATGTTCTGTAGCTGTGTATATACTGTATGTGTTCTGGCCGGGCCGGCCGCTGGTGGCCGAGCGGTTCTGGCGCTACAGTCTGGAACCGCGCGACCGCTACGGTCGCAGGTTCGAATCCTGCCTCGGGCATGGATGTGTGTGTTGTCCTTAGGTTAGTTAGGTTTAAGTAGTTCTAAGTTCTAGGGGACTTATGACCTCAGCAGTTGAGTCCCATAGTGCTCAGAGCCATTTGAACCATTTGTTCTGGCCGGAGGCTGTTTGCTCCGCACTCTTGTATGTGCAAGTGCTGAATAAACCCTCGTTAAGTTGAGTTAGTGTTCGTCATTCATCTAATTACATCTTCTTCTACGTGACAATATATAAAATGAGGAAAAATAGTTCAACACTTTTTTATAAATAAATTATTGAGTATTGTTACTGAATGTCTAAACCAAGAGTTCCCCATAGGTAGACGAAAGGGTTAGTCTCCGCATTAAAACTTTGTACTACTACTGCTAATTGTTTATGTTTTACTTAATAATAAATCTGCGATTCAATATCTGTAAAGTAACCATTTGAGTAACATAGTGAGGAGCAATGACAGGAATAGAGTTGGTACTTGACTTCCGACTGCCATCCCAGTTTGTGTGAAGAATGAAAATGCAATGTAAAGGGCAAACACAAGGGAGTCATGTCTGTTGAGAGACAAACGTGTGGTGAAGAGTAGTAGCAGCCTTTCCAGTATTTGTGGGGCCAACAGTCTGGGTTATTGACTGATATATTTTTGTTACATGGCCTTGCTGTGCTGGTACTGTAAACAGCTGAAAGCAACGGGAAACTGCACATGTTACTTTTCCTGGGGACATGCAGTTCTGCTGTAAGGTTAAATGAGGAAAGCATCCTCTTGTGTAAAATATTACGGAGGAGAAATAGTCCCCATTCGGATCTCGTGTTGGGGACTGCGCATGAGGATGTTCTCATCGGGTTCAAAATGGTTCAAATGGCTCTGAGCACTATGCGACTGAACTTCTGAGGTCATCAGTCGCCTAGAACTTAGAACTACTTTAACCTAACTAACCTAAGGACATCACACACATCCATGCCCGAGGCAGGGTTCGAACCTGCTACCGTAGTGGTCACGCGGTTCCAAACTGTAGCGCCTAGAACCGCTCGGCCACTCTGGCCGGCCGTGTAGTGGGGATTAGTAGGTCCACTGGTGGGATGAAGAGGACTTCTGATCAGATGAGTACCAAGTTTAAATACGTAACCAAATAGCGGTAAGGCAAGAGCGTAGGAGTTTACAGGCCTTCCCCGAAACTAAGAGGGCAAACACAATACCGTACCTTATTTCTCACCTTATCAAACACTAGATGTCGATCTTTTCGCTTTAAATATCCGGAATTATCCATCCCTACACGATGGTTTGCTCTGGCGTTCACCCGATGTGCCAACAAGTCTCCACCAGCAGTATGACGGCCTCTGCTGTTAATTTATAGCTCCGTACCACCTGTACACGTTAACAGTGTTTCGTCCATCTCCCGTGCGCTCGCAGACCAGGTCGAATGGCCACCGCTCGGTTTCTCTCCACGGCCACGCACGCCACTGGTGAGTCGGCGCCCAGACGCTGGCCATCCCCCCCACATGGCGCGGAACCGGATATCCGTCAGCCGACAGGCCACGCGACGAATTACAAATGTGCAAGAAACAGGCACATTACATAGACATACATACTTGTATTCGATTCACTAATTATGGTAGTCCGTTTTTAATTTTAGTTATTTTTTAACGTAAAACCCGTTTTGCTTTAATGCACTTGTTTCTCATTTTCAAACTTTTACTATTTTATTCGGTGGCACCCGCTTTTACTTATTTAACGAAGTTTAAACTAGCTAAAAGTGCTACAGAACAATTGTGAAATCGAGTTTACAACACGTTTTATTGTCTTTAAATTTTATGAAGCACTTTAGTACAGTGTTATTTGAAACGAAGATGAGTAAGTACGTTACGTATCTTCATAAATGTTTGTACCTTTTTTTTTAATTGTTGAAAATGGTTCACTCTTTCACATATTATCAGAAGACCGATCAAGCTCCAGAACTGTTAAATATGTAACCGCTCGTAAATTGGTAGTTGCCTCCATGCTGGAAATGACAGTCGTTAGTTTGTCTCAAAATTTTGATGCTTCCCATAGAATTATTGGTTTAAGCAGAATCTTTTTGAAATTACTCTTTCAATTACAGGTGACTGTTACTATTTAAAAGCGAGTTCCTAATGGCTGTGTCGTAATGAAGCGTTAAAGCGGAGTGTAGGGTGATGGGTACCTTGTCCCCAAGACTCACCTGGAACTGCTTCCATCTGCTTCTCGTTGCCCGTATCATATAGTTAACCTTGGACGTAAACACTCTACTCATTGCGTATGAAATATTTCACTGAATATTGCTGTAAGAGTGAGAAAGGGCGGAATTGTAGAGCAACGGTGGCCTCAGCTTCGATCCAAAATAATGGTGCTATTAAGTTTCAAGGGACTTTTTTGCGGTTTTTCGGTCAAATAATTAATTTTCGGCCTAAAATAGGGTGACGCACCGCCACATCATTCATTATACCCTACCGACGTGTTGATCCGCCTTATAAAAAAATCATGTATGGCTAAAGAGTGTTGATATGTTCAAACCTAACATGTGTACATGTTTCAGCATAAAAGTTAGTACAGATTCAAGCGCACGCATGAAATAAAAGAGGTAAAATCGCAAATTATTTGGGGACAAGCTAGGGGCAAAAGATGACAAAGTTGACATTTTTGCAGGAAAGTAAAGTCCTCTCAGTTTCATGAAATGTGTTATAAAATCAGCGCTATAATAGCGTTACTTGAATTATTTTTATAGTTTTTAATGCCAAAGATCCAGAACGTTTTCCACTAGGGTTATAAGAAAGAATGTGAGAACGGAGGCAACGCCGAAATGCCCTCTTACGCGATTTTATCCATGACCTAGTACATTTCTGCATATTATGGGTATTGTTAAGTGTTTCAACTTTGGCTCATTCTGTAAAATAAATTAACGGGATATACTTTGCATATTTGCTGTGAAAGTTGCATCTATGTACACACATAGCCAATGACGTTGAATTTCTAAATGTGCAACTCATACTCACTTAACTTTAGATTCTGCAATAACATCAAATCATAGGGTAGGTTTTTTTTTTCTTTTGAATACGATGTAAAAATTAGTGCTAGAAAATGGGGGTACTTGAAACAGTGAAGAAACTTGAACCGATTTGCAGTTATCTTATTTTGAATTTTGGCATCCTTGTGTGCGTATTATAACTGTTGGTTTCGTTTGCGATTCTGAATAACCGTACGATGAGCAGTACTTTAAGCTAGAAACTGATGTAAATGAAAGAGGCTACTATCCTCCAGATATCGTTTACATTGTTGACGATTTTAGACTTGAAAATTTACCTCTGGGAACTTGTTTTCTACAAGCCAACGTATGAAATCCCTGGTAGTTTGATGTAAAGATATGCATACCTAATCTTGTTACTGATAATGCCACATTCATAATTCTTTGTTATCTTACCAAACTTGTTTAAATCCCCTTTTCTTAATTCCATGTCTAAAGTGGGATAATTTGGACCAACTACAGTTATTTTTTATGCACTCAAGAGTAAATGGGGCAGCAATGATGATGATCACTGTTGCGTTGATAACTACATTTTAGTAATAATCAGAACTGAGTTTAAAGGCTACCACGGAAAAATTGTCAGAAAATGAACTTTTTCAGAATGTCGCGACTAAATGAGAACGATTTTATTCTAGTGTCCCTAAAGTGCAATGAAAGCTTTAAGAAGGAAGCTTCTATGCGGTTTGTTGTTCACATTTAAAAAAAAGATTAGTGAACATTGACTTTCTTTAGTCTTAACGGTATGAAGGAATTTAAAGCGCCATAGCTGCCACCGCATGTGACAGAATTACTAAAGTGTCCAGTCGTTACATTCTCCGATTTCTAAAACTTTCTAGTACAGTAATTAAGAACTTTACAGCTAAATTATTTTTCTAGGTGTTTCAAAAATGTTTCTACAGTGTTACTATCTACACCTAATGTTTTTACCATGCGAGGAGAAACCCCCTACCAAGGTGTTGCTTGAAACACCCATGTTTTCTTATCATTCTGACAGTAATTATTGATCTTTAATTTTATTACGTAGTGGGAAACTCAGTTGGGAGCATTCCTCAAAGTTTGGATACGTTTTACTGTGTTTCGGTTGCTCTTTGTCATGCAGGATGCCTTCAGAATTCAAAAGTGTTTCAGGTAACCACTGAAGACTGTAGTTTTTTTCTATACAAGGTTAAAAACCTACCGAATCTGCTATGTGTATAAAGAATTACACATGCTCGCAGGCGTAAAAAGGATATTCTATCGAAATCACTTTTTTAAATGGCGGACCCATGACAGTTTTGGTCGAACACCTTGAACTTCTGGCGCTTCACGCTAGTTTCTAAATTTTTTTTAGCACTGTGGGACTTTCTATAGTCCCCACGTAGGGGTAGTTATCATATGCTGCAACCTATGTATTCTGTTTTTATGATGCAAGATGGGAATATATCCATAGTCTTCTCTGAGGAGTGCCTGATCCACAGCCTGCTCTGGATCTGTGATCAGTAGTGCGTCTTATTTCTGCATATTATTTTCCTTGTGCTTATCAATCGCAAACAATGCTATCAAAGGACTTTCATCGAGTATCACTAAAATACTGCAATAATTGTAAATTTATTGCCTTAGGTTAGTGTCAGCCGGCAGAGGGCGTCAAATCCGAAAATTCATGATCAGTATAGGTGACAAACCGTGTAACGTTTTAAATGATCTGCCAACCTTGGTATGATTGGTAGATGTCGCGAAAAGTCTCTAAATTCATGCCACTGCCGTCTACAGATCTTCTGTTAAAACTGACTGCGTGAGACAAAGGAAAACATCGTATTTTCATAATTTTATAGAAATCTTTTTTTAAATGATTTTTTTTTTTCAAAACCACTACCTCATATGTAGCCTATGTAATACCCAAAGTTTCTGAATACACAAAACAGTTTTATTTCTCTATGATTATTTCTGATTTATTAAATATACGAACCCGCCTCCATAGCCAAGGATGCGCACTGAGTTAACATATTCATATGACGCTATTGTCACTTGAGTGGTAATCCCCATTGCATTTGTTCCAGTGGCTATTGACACTGTTCCTATGACGTCAGGCAAGACCTAGGTCAGTATTGCGATGTGCCTTATGACTCAAATTAATAATCATGTAAATTTATGTTGACGACTGATAATACAGGTAATCCAGTGAATCTAAATGAGTTTGGAAATCTCTCATAAATTGCCTGTTCTGTTCATATACAAATTGTGTTCGTAAAGTTTTGACGGAGCTCAGTTCACAGACCTTGGAAATGTTAAAAACCTACGGAAACACTAGATAAACACTAAGATAAAGGTCAAACAGAATATCGTTATCATGTATATCAATCGATTTTCTTTGATCAGAGGATTATGAAACTTAAATTGGGTTTTATCTAGACATAGCATTACTAAAGTTATTGATAAATATTTATTTATATTTTAGTTAAGTAATAGCATCTTAAACATCCTCTGTTAAATCCAACTAGGTATTTTGACCGGTGTCTGGAGATATGCAGATACGGAGACCAGCAGCCAGTGATTTGTGGACACAACTGATTCACGGATGGGTGTTGCTACCGTGACTCCTCTACCGCCTCTCGGCCGACAGTGAATCAACACCTCTTGCATTCTCTTTACTTTTTCACTGTTCCATATTATTCCTCTTACATTTCGAATTGCAATCGCGTATTTAGTTTACGTGTCACGCTTTGTAGAATGAATCAAGAAAATATGCCTCAAGTTATTGAGCGTGATAGAAATAGCCCTTCTTTATGAGAGAAAAGCAACAATGTAGAAAGAATGCGAATGTTTTTGCGCTGATACCAGCTTGAAAAGAGTTTATTAAATAAATGTGATAAGATTTCCCCTTTCAAGCTAGACGAGTTTCGTTCTTTGTAGTTTGATACTTCTTTCGTGAGATATTTGGCCCGGTCACAATCAATGGACAACCCTGTAGAGGTATACACCAACTGTAATAATACTTGCCGTTTCATTTTATCATAGAAACAAATACCTTTTACCTATGCTTCCAACTCAATTTTCGTACCGAATACGTAAGAGACGTAACAAAAGTTAACAGGCGATTGGTGAACCGAAATATTCTGCTATTGGCCCACGTGGTTTATCACTTTTGAGAAGAAAACGTCATACTAACACCGTCCCAAACAAATGTTCAAGAAAAATCTTTGGTGGTTTCCTACACTTATCAGAGTGAAAACTTTGCCTACAACGTACGTTGAACAAAGTATACACAATTTATAGGCAGAGGAAACAAACTGATTTCCATCGTTAGATTAGTTGATCAATTCCGCCTGCGTGCACTCCGAAGTTGTCCTGTGTGCAGTATACTCGCGTATATTCCTCGTTTCGAGCTCAGGGGATAGGCAGATAAACACAATAAATCCTCCAGCGCACAGCCCACACGAGTTATGACCGTACACGGCAGTATTAATATGAAGTGGAGGACGCCACAAATACTGAATTTCTTACAGTCTATTAAATTAAAGGGAATTGTGATGCTTTTTGTATGCTTCTCCCTGTTTTCTGCACACCTCCTGCATGACTCTGCTTCTCCTGTAGAATACTATTTGAATAGGACCTACTCAAAGATGATGTTTCTATGCTCTCTTTGTTGCGTGACGTTCAGCCATAAAATCGGTAGTCAGTGTCAGTTTTTTCTTGTTTATCCCATAACGGCTAGCATTTTTTCGATTGTTGTATACTTCATCATTCATAGAACGTGTAAAAGTGAAAACTTTAACGCAAGATATGACGTCTAGACTAGGTAATATAACAAACCTACAGAGGACGTGTAACTTCGCTGAGCCTTAGACTCGCATTATGAATATGTATCTCCTAGAATATCACATTTGTATATAATCGTCGTGGTTTTTATACTAAACCTCTGCCTATATGTAATTACATGTTAATTGCTACGTTTTAACGTCCAGTATAAGAAGATTCATGTCACTGAAATGTAGCGAGAAGTGTATAACTGTGGGATGAGTTAGGCTAAGCGCAAATCGAGATGAGTGTAGCACGCACGTTCCGCACGTGTCGCGCTCGTCCAACGCGTATTGAGACGCTTACCCATACTTCGCACGGGCCGGTAGGCAACCCTCTGCGCTGACTGAAGCAAATGCTTCAAATGGCTCTGAGCACTATGAGATTTAACATCTGAGGTCACCAGTCCTCTATAACTTAGAACTACTTAAACCTAACTAACCTACGGACATCACACACATCCATGCCCGAGGCACGATTCGAACCTGCGACCGTAGCGGTCGCGCGGTTCCAGACTGAAGCGCCTAGAACCGCTCGGCCTCACCGGCCGGCTGACAAAACAAAGCGCGCACGCTCTGTAATCTTTCTCAAGCGATTTTACTAAAACAACAGTAAAAATATTTGATTTTTGCCTTGCTTGTAGCGTTATTTGTCGGCTTCATGGAGAAGTAGCTACCATCTCGTTATTGGTCATTCATTCGGTGATGCACACATTTTAGTAAGACTCTACTCAAAAATTCGAAAAGGGGTTTCTATGATTTGGTGCGAATTACACCATATGTTGCTGCGTATGAAATTTAGTTAATATGTTGAATTTTTCTTTAGACTTGGGAGGAGGTCTCTACCTGTCTCTGATCTACAGAAAATTGACCCTATGTAGCGCGTTCACTGCCGATATTCACAACATACGTCATACCTCCTAAACTACTCGTGACATGGAAACGAGATTTTGGCGAATGATAGCACACAAGGAGGAGAGTATTTTGCCAGTTCGTAAACATACGGAACTTTCTTATCTATGGCGATATATAAGCAGTTATACTTTCTTTTCTATTTTTTTCACTCCAATGACTAATTTTTAAGAGTTAACGACAGATAGTGAAACAAGGGTTTCCTAGTATGAAAATAAACATGAAATTCCTTCTCTTATAGTACTGAAAACCGATAGAACGAGATTTTTCTAACCTATTAAACACTCCGGTTGCCAGTTACTTGTTTAATGAGGCACTCTGTTTCAGAACACTGTCGCAACAGTTGCTGTCAGATGGGTTTGTGCAAACTGTACTCTGTTTTGGCAAAGGAATTACAATTAAACTTGCCAGCAAGAAAAATGTGACAGTTACTCATAAATTGTGTTGTTTCTTCGAATGAGAGTAGGTTAACAATTCACACAAAAATAAATTGCCAATTCTGTTGGAATTTTGGTTGAATCCCCATAATCCATCGTATTTTTAACACTAAACGACTGGAATAGAATGTTAGCAAAGGATTTTATTCCATTTTTCATTTGAGCAGTATTAAAATACTGACGAGCGTTCACCTCAGGCGGAATGACGGGCACACGCCAGATGCTGGTTACTCGCCTACTGCTTGCCAAACTGACAATGTGTGATTCTCGAATAAAATAGTTGTTATTCTGAAAAGTAAACAATTGATCAGTCGCACAACACAATGGTCAGTGTTTTGTCAGCAGCTAAGAATAATGCGGGTGACAGGAATGCGGAAGCTAGCCAGGTGTGCCTTGTGAGCGGAAGAATTCAAGTCGTTCGAAAAACATTGTGATGAAAGTAGATTTGCCTTTTTGAGCAGTACATTTCAACAAGCAGCACACTCTTTCAGGATACTCATACTTGCGGAATAATAGCGACTTATTTCTTCATTTGTGTAGCCTGTTGTCTAATTAGTTTATTAATGCTAATAGTGTGTATGCAACCACTGAAATGCTTTTTCTCGTCATGACGAGCCAATTAAAACGCTGTTATTCGTGAGGGCTTCTCCTGATTCTAGCTTGCAGTGGAAATGAGTTTCCCATTTATCTGGTATAATGCCTCTTACTACATCCATATCGATGTAATGATAGTGAAACTTAAGTGCTTCATATCTTGGAGGCTTTGTACCAGGAGCACAAAAGTCATATCTGTGGAAATTACGCCTTTTCGACTTTTTGCAACACATCGTAGAGATACGTCAGCATAACAGGCAGCAAGTAGATAACTTTCTTGTCTTGCTTCTAGATCACATGATTTTATAATATTCCTTACTTCCTTATTCACTACCCGCACGATGAATCAATCGTCTGCCCATTCTTACGATCTGGAAACATTGTGGAGGCAGAAGATTGGTTCAAATGGCTCTGATCACTATGGGAGTTAACATCTATGATCATCAGTCCCCTAGAACTTAGAACTACTTAAACCTAACTAACCTAAGGACATCACACAACACCCAGTCATCACGAGGCGGAGGCAGAAGATATAATGCCAGAGGCTAATGGCCCACCAGTTATTGAACTGCGGATTTTTCTCGACAAAAGAATAAAGAAAAAAACTATACAGATATATGTAACTGAAAACTATTATGTACTAACGAAAATAGATGGAGCGCTTAAACGGCGAAAAACGAAATACTACTCAGTGACAATAAAATTCAGTATCCTTAAAATCTGTGTTTTTCGGATGGGCAATATTTCCACTACGCATATGTTCCATGCCGAAGTGAGCACATGGCCGCTACCTACATGGTCCCATTTGAGCCTAAAAGTTATAAAAACGCTCGCTGCGCTGCACCGAGCCACACGCGCTACACACGTCAAATTTGCGCCTAGCGCTAGAGCTGTGTCGTTCTATAACCTACACAGACAGCTGGGATTCATCTGTGAGGCTTAGCACGAAGGAGCATAACTTTAACCATTTATTCTTACCGTTTAAATATTAAGATACTTCTCCAACAGTGCTTGCATTGAAAGGCTATTAATAATACTTTCAATAACTTTAAAACCACACGTAAAAACCAAATACAAATTTCAGCTGATGTTGATAGTCATTGGTGGAAACTACGCATCAATGACAGGCGCGGTCTGAGCACTCAGGCGCCAAATTGCTAATAAGGAACCTCTTGAGTGGAGGTCGCTAAAGGCCAATGATGTTTACGGCATTCGACGCTCGACACATACTGGTCAACCAGAACACTATGACCGCTGACCTACCACCATATAAACCTGTCCAGGCGATAGCAGCTTTACCTGGTGGAGAATGACTGCTAATGAGACACATGCCCGCTGCAATTAATATCAGTAAGCGTGCTGTCCATGTGTAGAATGGGGCAGGCGCGCGACCTATCGGAGTTTGGCCGAGGTCAGATTGTGATGAATGACCTGGAGGCACGATACGAGGATTTCAGAAACTCTATGGTTTATCCGATTTTCGAGGAGTGCTATGGCGAGTGACTTCAACACGTGGCGAGAGAAAGGTGGAACCACCTCCAGACGGCGTGAGGTTGGGGTCCACCCCTCATTTCAGATGTAGGACGTCGTAGGCTGGGCGGACTGGCAAAACAGGAGAGGCGGCGAACTGTGGCGGAACTAACATTAGAGTTTAATGCTGGATAGAGTATAAGTGTGTCTGAACACACAGCGCACCGAACACCCCTAACGACGGGCCTCCACAGCAGACCAACCATGCATCTACATGTACATCTATATATATACTCCGTTAGCCACCAAGAGGTGTGTGGCGGAGGGCACTATTCGCGCCTGTGTTAACACCACCTCGGAAACTACGACTGAAATGAGCACATGGTTATCGGCATTGGACGTTGACGCAATGGCACAGCATTGCGTGGTCTAACGAATTCCGACACGCATTTCGTCAATCCGAATGGGAGGGCGCGAATCCGTCGTCTTCCAGGAGAACAGCTCCTTGACGTACGTACTGCACGCCGGAGACAAACTGTGTGGAGGCTCCATGATGCTCTGGGGGACATTCTCGTGGGCATCCATGGGTCCAGTGCAGCTTCTGCAAGGCACATTGATGGCCAAGGAGTATCGTATACTGATTGCAGAATCTGTACGCCCCATCATGACGATCATGTTTCGCGACAGCAGTGGCATTTTTCAACAACATTTATGGGCCATGTCACACGCAAGAAGTGTGATGGAGCGATTCGAGGTACAGAATGGTGAGTTCCAACTCATGTGATGGACCCCTAACTCGCCAGATCCGGACCCGAAAGGGTACATTTGGGATGTGATTGAACGTCGCATCAGAGCTCATCGCTCCCCTTCGCGTAATTTAAGAGAGTTAGGTGACCTGTGTGTGCAGTTGTGGTGCAGCTCCCTCCAGCGCCTACCAAGGCCACATTGCTTCCATGCTACAATGCGTCGCTGCTGCTGCCCGTGCCAAAGGTGGACATACTGGCTATTGGGTAGGTGGCCGTAATGTTCTTGCTGATCAGTATATTGCCTACTATGCAACCACGATACTGGCTGCTAAAGGCAACAAGACACGTTCTGGAGGTGTCCAATGGTAAGCATAGCATGAGGCTACAGAGCGTAAGTGAACTGCTTAGTCACAAGAGTACTACATTGTAAGTGGTGCTGATACGTAGCAGAGCAATGACAACGATGAACAAAGCAAACATTGCGTTTTGTCTGACATTTCATCGGAAAGGAACTCAAAGAATTTCGCAGAGCGTGAAAGCAGTGGCAGATGAAATATTAGCGTTTCTGCAACATGAAACGGTGGAATTTGTGCTATTGAATACGCTGGACTGTGCGGACTACGTAAACAATGTACATGAGGAGTCCGGTGATGACGATACGTCCATAACAAACAAGTGGAAGCGATAATTAACCAGATGTCGAACAGTTTAGTTCATCATCCATGTCCGTCTCCTGTGAAACTTACTGAAGGACAATCGCTGTCGAAGGAGCGGGTACTAAACATAATTGTACGTGGAACATCATCCGAAGCATAGTAAAAACAAAACCTACTACGTTATGCACATCAGATTGAGCACGACATAGATTACAGTGATTTCAAGGGAAGCAGTGGATGGTTACATAACACCAAACAGTGCTACAGAACTGGAAGACGTAAGATCATTAAATTTTAAATAAAGAACCAACTTGACGATGCACAGCAAACTTCGGTATAGGTCAGAAAATTTGTAGATAAGATACACAAACTTATGCCATCATTCAGTAAGGAATTTGTTTTCAACTCCGATGAGTCTGGATTTGAAGATACGAAATGCATATGAAACTAACCCTGGAGTTTAGAGATACCGAGAGAATTTTATGAAGATCAAATAACATCACTGCCTTAAGACATTCGTATACAATTATGCCGACTGCTAATCTGGATGATAGATTGGCTGGAAAGTTATTTATTATGCTGCGAGATGTTAGAGCTGCTCTGCCCCTACGATTCTTTCTCGTGTACGTGACCTTGCTAGAACAGTAGGGAATATTTACCTCACAGCAAGGAAGAACGGCAAAATGGCCATAAAAGAACTACAACTATGGTATGAGCATTGCTTTTGATCAATAGCTGATTAAAATATCTTGCTTTTGTTTTATTCCTGTCTGCGTATAAAAATCATACTCCTTTAGAGCAAATTAACCCCCCCTGAAAAGTGTGTGACATTGCAATTCATACCACCTGGAACCTCTGGACCAATTCAGCCTCTCGATGTTTCCTTTTCCTATGCCTATAAAGCATTTCATCGCACTATCTGCTGCTACCCCTTAAAAGATAGCCAGTTTACCAATAAGCTCCACGACAGAGTGTTTCGTGTTCGCTTGCATGGCATCGCATTCCATCAGTTCTCATTACCCAGTTACACAAATATGATTCTATAATTTACGCATTCTTTAAGAGTGGATGTCCTTCTGAACGTCCTGAAAGGTCTGTAACTCCCAGGGAGTTCGCGTCCGATCTTGATGGTGCGAAGCTCTGTGATCACTATGGCGCACCATTTTTCATCCAGTATTCTTGGTGCAAGTTAATAGTTTGTTTTGAACACTCTTGAATGGTGACGATGCCCATTTTGTGCAGAAGGTTGATCCTAGCGCCTCCTGGACATTTATTTTCTGTCACCCTCCTGACGCACACGGAGAGTCATTAGGAGCTGATATTTTTCCTATCATAACACGCTTTCAAACGAGCCTTACTAAAGATTGAACTTGCGACCTCGCACTCAGAGTGTTCCTTATAAGGTAACTCGCTACTAATATGTCGTTGTTTTCGGCGCAGTCATTACGTTAATCCGCGTGGATAATGTGATCTCACATTAAGACGGAATAATTTATTAAATCTCTCTCGAATGACGTTCTTTTGCGAGTTTGTGTTAATCTCGTGCGAATTCTAAGATCGGGTGGAGCTTTTTACTGTGACTTCTATGGTGCTCTACAAATAATTAGTATGCGGAAGCTTGATCATGACTAATGATTGTACGCTGGCTCTCACAATCTTTTTCTTGATTTTTTGCTTTTATAAATACCAATAAATTGAAGTGTCGCCCGAATGTTCTACAATTGCATTTTTAATAGCACTGAAATATTTCCCATTTGCCACTTCGTTATGCACCCTTCACTGCATGCACGTTAGCATGCGGCCAATGGAGAAGAAACCAATCGGGACGACGACTACGAGACATCTTTACGAGACAAGAGATTAGCAAGATGCCCCAAATTCTTATAGGGAAACGGAACGCGGACATTACGTTCTGAAATCCACGGTGTTTGATGAGCTTGGCATATGTGTCAGGTGGTAAATTGTAAGTAGGCTGTTTAGGTTTTTATGTTGGTAACGCCATGGCGCTCTCTGTATGAAGATCACCGACTGTGCTGTGTGCAGTTTGTGGCTGGTTGGTATTGTTGCAATATTCGCTGTTGTAGTGTTGGGCAGTTGGATGTGAAGAGCGCATAGCGTTGGGCGGTTGGAGGTGAGCCGCCAGCAGTCGTGGATGCGGAGAGAGAGATGTGTGTGTGTCCGCCAGAAAAAGGAAATTTGTGAAGATGGATGCCATGAATTGATAGATATATACAGGGTGAGTCATCTAACGTTACCGCTGGATATATTTCGTAAACCACATCAAGTACAGCGGTAATGTTAGGTGACTCACCCCGTATATGATGACTTTTGAACACTATTAAGGTAAATACATTGTTTGTTCTCTATGAAAATATTTCATTTGCTAACTATACCTATCAGTAGTTAGTGCCTTCAGTAGTTAGAATCTTTTCTTTAGCTGGCACTACTGGAACTCGCTGTATTGCAGTAGTTCGAGTAACTAAGATTTTTGTGAGGTAAGTGATTCATGAAAGGTATAGGTTGTTGTTAGTCAGGGCCGTTCTTTTGTGGGGATTATTGAAAGTCAGATTGCGTTGCGCTAAAAATATTGTGTATCAGTTTAGTGATGATCAGAATAATTAAAGAGAGAAATGTCTGAGTACGTTCAGTTTTACTCATCTGTTTGAAAATCAAATAACGTAAGAAGTTTACCAGCACAGTAATTCATAATTTTTCTAAGGGGGCGTATCAAAGTGTAATATGCAGGAATCCACCGTTTAGCTTTCAAGTACTAAAATTTGAGTTTCCCATGAGACAGCTAACAGTAAAAACATTGAAGGCATTAATTACTGCCCATAACATTTCCCCCCTTACTCTCATAAATACTTTACACTTGGAATCCCTGTGCGTGAGTGCCTCAGATTGCATTCTGAACAAATGCAAATGCCCTCATGACCTCTACAGTTGGCATCCCTAATTGGGGGAACGGCCAGTAAACTGTAAGTGTCCCGCCTGGCAGGTAACGTTCTTGAATGATGAACATTGCAGAGTGGAAATCACGTGAGAACTTTGGAAAACAGTTTTCAGTGATGAACGGAAGTTGGAGGTTTTATTGAACAGCATTTATTTTTGCTGCTGAAGGAAGGAAGGAAGGAAGGAAGATTTGATTTAAAGGCCCGTCAACATAGAGGTCATTAGAGATGTAGCCCAAGCTGGGATTGAGCTAAGGATGTGGTAGGAAATCGGCCACGCCCTTTAAGAGGGACCATGTAGACATTTGCCTGAAGCGTCTTAGGGAAATCACGGAAAACCTTAATCTGGATGGCCGAACGGGGGTTTGAACCGTCGTCCTCCGGAATGCGCGTGCAGTGGCTTGTTCCCGACACGAACATAGGACCATACTGCTCCGTCAGTCGCACAGGCTGCAACACACAAGGAATACAAGGAACTGTCATTCGTCAGCGCCATCTACCGTGGCAACGATGCATTTCGGGACGCATCTTCACAGGGCCTTTTTTCTTCAATTCCCAGTGAGGAATCCGTCCCTGCAGTTTGTCGGTTTTACTAATTTTCACCCTGGCCATGTTGCCAGATCGACTACGTGACAGAGTGGGGGCGGCGCCTGACTATGCAGTGGTTAAAGTAAGTTGGTCTTACGTTTTTGTCAAATAAAGGTACTATTCCCGTACTTTTAGAAACGTGGCGTTTTAGAAGTTATAATTTTGTGCTTTGTTAATCATTATCAGAACAAGTAAGGCAAGACAGTTCTGTTAATGTTAGCCGGCCGCGGTGGTCTCGCGGTTCTAGGCGCGCAGTCCGGAATCGTGCGACTGCTACGGTCGCAGGTTCGAATCCTGCCTCGGGCATGGATGTGTGTGATGTCCTTAGGTTAGTTAGGTTTAAGTAGTTCTAAGTTCTAGGGGACTTATGACCACAGCAGTTGAGTCCCATAGTGCTCAGAGCCATTTGAACCATTTTTGTTAATGTTAATATTGGTGATAAGATCACTAATGAAGCAGATGTTAATAATAGCATTGATATTAATTAAGTAATGACTATTTTAAATTAGACGAGTCCTGTCGGTGAAAGTTTGGGTGAGGAGGCTACCCTTCAGATGAGTGATAATAGAAATGGATATGTTAATAATGAGTTAATTATTAGTGGAAATGATATGTTGTTACAATGAGCTAATATAAGAACGTAAAGTGTGATGACAGTGTTTTGTGAATATATGGTGTTTTGAGTAAGACAAAGATTTTCAGTGAGACTTTGGTATAATTTACCGTGCCTTTTTGGGGCTTATGATTTATGGACTGTTACTATAGAACCACTGCGGAAATGTCAGTAATGTAAGTGAGAAAAATGGGTAAATAGATGCCTATGGAGAGAAATGTTGTCAGTGTGGATAGTAATGTTAATACGTTACCTAACAATAACAGATCTGATACGATGGCTGAAACCAGTGAATCTCACAAAAAATAAATGTTGAAGTTAAGGTTACTGGGAAACAGACTGTAAACAACCACTTAAGCAAAACAATATTAGTTGGTAATAAAAGGAAATGTAATGCTAGTGAATTAACACAAGCTGAATATACATTATTCTAATACGAAATAAGACGATTTGGGATAGCAATAGTCCGCAGCTCGTGGTCGTGCGGTAGCGTTCTCGCTTCCGGTTCCCGGGTTCGATTCCCGGTGGGGTCAGGGATTTTCTCTGCCTCGTGATGACTGGGTGTTGTGTGATGTCCTTAGGTTAGTTAGGTTTAAGTAGTTCTAAGTTCTAGGGGACTGATGACCATACATGTTAAGTCCCATAGTGGTCAGAACCATTTGATTTGATTTTTGATAGCAGTATCAAATGATTTTGAAAAAGCTGGTAACCAACTTGTCTAAGATTTAAATTGAACGAATGGGTAAAGATTTAAGAAATAAAATTCAACAAATTAATTCTAAGTTAAAGCAAACTAAAATGAAGACTGATAAAAGTACGGAAGATCTATCAGACGGAACTGATGAGTGACTTGAACAAGTGACCCATTCTTTTGAAGACACACGTAAGGAAATAAAACTGAAATGGCCGGAATGAACTCTGAATAGACGGACTGGGAAAATTAGTTAATATCTACAAACTTGGATACTTAAAATAGTGATTTAAACACTGAATATGAAACATTAGAACAGGTTATTTGTGATGAAACTAAAGGACGGTAATATGGGGATAAAGCAGGAAACAATGAGGTACAGAATTACGATTTAATGTCAGACTTAGGGGTCGTAAATATGAGAATAGAGTTGTTCAAGGAAGAATGAGAGGTTAAATACGAGGACAAATGAATACCTGCCGGCAAAAGCGTTGCAACCCTCAAAACACAAATTGTACAGGTGGCGCGAAAAACCATTACCTATGCAACAGGTTTACGAACGGCAGAAATAGCATTCACATTCACTTGAAATGAGTCCATTGCTGATTAATGTGTACATGTTGTGGCAGTACGTGACCTGAAAAGCAAGATATTACAGGTTTTTGTTCGGCATCCATGCGAAAACGTTGTAACGCTAACGAGACTAGCACACTTTTGTGGATTACAACGTTTATACCACTGATATTATTTAACCTCTACTACTATTTATTGGTTTTCTTCTGATTAGGCGTAAATACAATTTACGTTATACTATGTCGAAACTTCTCGATGTTTGACTGAAGGTCGAAATATTATTACAAAAGAAGGGTTTGCAGTGATAAACGTTCACATTTTCATTTCGCAAGAAAATAACGAAACAGAATCGATACTGCACACGCAGTTTAAACGAAACATTATTAATAGTTCCCACTGTGTAACACGATTATTCACGGCACACAAGACGTATTGTTGCAAACGTACGTTTAGCGTGACCGACCATGACACTGTCACTTTACTTTATCTTTAGATTCTCATAAAACTCTCTTTTTCGCAGAGACAGGCAATAGTCTAGGTAGGTCATTCAAGCTAAACACCAGGGGCGGAACTGTAATACTATTTTTACCGCTGGAGCGTTTTTGCTACGTTTGCTGAGTACCAAGGCTGCAAGTAGTTACGGCTCTTGCGGCAGTGAAGTACTGTTGGAGTCTGAAGATATCTTCATCCAAACATAATCCGTTATTTTGCATTTTGATCTTTGCGGATGTGCTTTTCAATACCACTTAAATTAGTAAAATCGTCCTGCTCCATGTAACAAACCAGAAACGAGTTATTTGGTTGTGCAGTAGCTATTACCTGAAACCATTCAAATGATTCATACACAGAGTAGTTCTTCTTATTTCTCTCAATTAATGCGCAATCCCTGTCACAAGGCAAAAAAGCTGTGTCCTGTGATAAGAAACTTTCGCTCCATATAGGTGAAATACTTCATGTTCAGAAGATATTGATACAAAACAATAGTTTTCCAGTTATTGTTCTTTCCTGTACATCGATCTGACTACACCACTAAAGTTCTTTCTTCACACGGGTTTAGTACTGAAAATGTAGATGTTACGTACTTCAGAGGGCAGGAAGTAATTTCCGCTGATCCCCGCTTGGCAACAGTTTCAGGCCATACACACACAACCACACCTTATTGTCACCAACGTTATGAATTGCCTGATTGTAGGTTGACAGCTGACGTTGATAGAAAACAGCGGAATGGGTAAGAATAGGACAATATAGCACCTGTTGGAGGTCTGTGCATATCACAGCATAGGTTTCGTTTGCTTTAGCTTTTGCTGTATCCTTCTCCAGCATTGAATATGCTGCTTCCGCATGTAAATGGTGCAGTTTGATTTCTTCGTCGATTTCTTTCTCTCTGTTTCATTTTTACTGTTAACTAACTGCAGGAACAGTCTGCCACAGTACCCACATGAATCCGAACGTGGTACTCTAAAGCGAAAATTATATTGTCCCCTGAAAATATCTGTGTAAGCTCTTTCACTGCACTGTACTGTAGGTTTATCTTCTTTAAAGAGTCTGTAAAGTTTAGAAATATTCAAATCGGATCTCAGGCAGAGCTTTTCATTCTTATGTCTTGAGGCTTTCTTGTTTTGGTAGCTTCTCAATGTGGTTTCTTATCACGTCCTTCAAGCTGTCCTGCAGCTTATTTGGACGATTCACATGCTTACCCCTTCTGTCTTCTAACGGCACGCCACATTTAATCTTCCCTTGGAGCATTTGTACACGTCTAGCTGTAATCTTATATACCATGCACAACGTTTTTTGACATACCTGAATTTTTTCTGCTCCTCTTCTTAAAATGTACTTGAATGTGCAATGTCTGCGCGAAATGGTCTCCTCATTCTCCCTACGTTTGATGTCTACTATTTCAATGCACGACGAAGCAAAATGTCTGGTTTATGCATTGTAGTCTAAAGCGTAGAATTCTTGAAACAGCTCTCTGTTGTCTTCCATTTTTTGTGTTTTACACTGGTATCTACATTTGCAGGTAGGAATCTATAAAGGGAGCACGACGTAATGATAAGTATAGTTAACCACATTAACGTCAAAGGTAAAGGCTATGACAGCGCATTACAATATAATGTTTTCGAATAACGTATGTAATCTCGCATTTCACAGAAATATTGTGTTAGATTGGCATACAACGTTTATGCACCCACCTGTTCAGCAGAGATTTTCCCAGGTACTGGTTTGCTATTGTGGGCCAAATATGGCTGCCCCGAATTACGTTTGTGTTTCTTCGCATTCCACTTCCACTCACTATACTTAATTTTCCGCTTCCGGTCCCTGTTTATATCTTCGCACATGCTCTGACTTAACGTCACACAACGTTCCTGCTCCATGTTTACAACGTTTCTGCATCCGAGCGCCTCGTGACTAATAGGAAACAAACGAAAAATGGCGCTTAATGTACATGTTTGCCAACGTAACTTCATACAAGCCTTACTTTTCTCACATACAACGTTTCTACGTGACAAACCGGTTTCTTAGAAAAGTGAGGGTTACAACTTTTTGCCGGCAGGTATTCAAATGTGTTGGAAAAAAGTAAACAGAGTAAAGTTAATGTTGAAGTGATGAGGAATGACGTTAACTGTTGTGCATAGAGAGGTAGTAACGGAATAGTAGCAACTTTGGAGAGCATGGACAAGAAGAACGTAAATAAACCGATTTATGAGAATGTTAATACCGTTTATGACATGGTAAACCAGAATAGTGACTCAGATTTACAGAAGAACGCCTAACTTTATTGGGTCAAACACTATTACTAACGATGTAATTATTAATGATCAGTAAGCCAGATAGTAGGCTATGATGAGAAAAAAGCGTTACTGAAATTATTGAGAAAGCATCAAGAAATGTTTTGCTGGGATCTACTGTATTCGGAAAGACTATTTTTACTGCTTTGAAGAGCAAGAGTAGCAAGAGAAGCCGTAGACAATAAAAATTAGCAGTTGTTTAGATTGTCAAAAGTGTATTTATTAATGTAGTACTTGTTGTGCGGTCCTTTTAATGTTTTGCTGATATGGTATTGTCCATGAGTTGTGTATGTATTGTTTGTTTACAGTAACTGAGATATTTTATAGAATGAGTGCACAACGCATGGACTGTTAAAATCAGCTGAGCGCATAACGACAGTTCTGGGGATGTGGTTCACGATGTGTGGGACGACGAACTGTCAGCCACGATGTGCATGCCAAGAACACCTGAACAACACATGAATCAACAGATGACTCTGCAAGTAGACAAATAAAACAACGGACATGATGTGGAAATGTTGTGAATGTTGAATATGAAATTTATTATTTTTATATGTTCAAAAGAAAATAAATAACAATAAGATTTCTCATTAAATTCTAACATTACCTAAAGAGATCCAGATTTTTCATGTAATTTTCTATGTGATTATCATATTATTTTTGACACTAGAGATGAGCACCTTAGGATTTAACGTAATTCTGAAACAGTGATAGCAAAATAGTAGAAAATATCTTGTAACAGTGCATATAAGGTCTTAGTAATATTGGAGTTCGCTTATTCAATTTTATAAATTTTAATGAACACAGAAAATCTTTAATTTACTTGTTTCAAAAATGGTTCAAATGGCTCTGAGCACTATGGGACTCAACTTCTGAGGTCATTAGTCCCCTAGAACTTAGAACTACTTAAACCTAACTAACCTAAGGACATCACAAACATCCATGCCCGAGGCAGGATTCGAACCTGCGACCGTAGCGGTCTTGCGGTTCCAGACAGCAGCGCCTTTAACCGCACGGCCACTTCCGCCGGCCTAATTTACTTGTTTATTAATTTTGCGAGAAACATGGCGTAACCCCACGTATCTGCCTATATATCATTACATTTTTATTGTTACATTTTAACATTTACTGTAGGAAGATTCATGTCGCTGTAAGGTAGCGACAAGCACGTGACACGAAGAAGCATAACTATCATATTTATTTACCGTTTAAATATTGACAGACTTCTGCAACCGTGCTTTTGACCTTACTTGCACTGATAGCTTGTTATTTACAATTTCACTAACATTCAATCCACACGTAAAAGCTAAATAAGAATTTCTATTAATTTTGATACTAACTGACGAAAACTATGGACCAATCTGAGCGGGCAGGCGCCAAACTATTGAGATGACTCGTTGCCAGTCTGTGATCGTTTTAGGAAGAGGCAATACGTGAATCCACGCATAAAATGTGATCTCGTGTTAAGACGAAATAATTTACTAAAATTATCTCGGGTGACGTTCTTGTGTATGCCTGTGTTAATCTCGTGTGAATTCTAAGATCGTGTGAAGCTTTTTAGTATGACTTTTTCGCTGCTCTAGAAGTAATTAGCATGCGGAAACTTCGCCATGAGCAATCTTTTTCTTCATTTTTTTGGTCCTGTGAATGAAATAAAATCAACTGAAATCCCAATATTCCGTAATTTCATCTTTAATGAATTCTTTCCCATTTTTTTCTCTGCCTCGTGATGACTGGGTGTAGTGTGATGTCCTTAGGTTAGTTAGGTTTAAGTAGTTCTAAGTTCTAGGGGACTGATGACCATAGATGTTAAGTCCCATAGTGCTCAGAGCCATTTCTTTCCCATTTTCCACTTCGTTATGCATCGTTTACTGAATGCACATTAGCCTGAAACCAGCGGAGAAGAAATCAATCGTGACGACGACTACTAGACATCTTTTTAATGCAAGGGGAAGCAAAATGCCTCAAGGTGTGCAAGGGAAAGTGAGCGTGGAAATTACGTACTGAAATCCACCGTTTTTGTTGATCCTGGCTGGACCTTTAAGAATCCAACGTGTAGCGTATGGGGGTTAGAATCTGAGTTTGTTGTGGGACCGCTAATACTATAAACATTGAAGGCATTAATTATTGCACTTGACATCTCCCACATTACCGTCTCAGTCACTCTACACATCAAAAATAGTTCAAATGCCTCTGAGCACTATGGGAGTGAACTTCTGAGTTTATCAGTCCCCTACAACTTAGAACTACTTTAACCTAACTAACCTAAGGACATCACACACGTCCATGCCCAAGGCAGGATTCGAACCTGTGACCGTAGCGGTTGCGCGGTTCCAGACTGTAACGCCTAGAACCGCTCGGCCACATTGGCCGGGACTCTACACATCAGCGTGGGTGGATGTGTGACTAAAGCGGCAGACTACATGTTGATCAAGAGCAACTACTCTCATGAATTCTACGCTTGACATCCCTTGTGTGGGAAGAATTCCGTTAAAGATCTGTTAATTTCAACGGGATGCAACTACCCTCGTAAATTCGAAGAGTTCATCGTGTATCCTTAACTCAGACCGTCACACGAAACTTTAGAAAAATAAAATTGTATTAAGATAAAAATAAATTGTCATAGCAAGATTGCAGTGGGCAGTAAACCTATTATATAATAGCTCATCTATACGATTTTCCGACTTCAACATCCAGAGCTCAGTCGCTTTTCCTAACTTGATAAAATTGTTACTGGGTTGTATAACTTAGGGACAAACCAGATGGCAGATGTTGGCAGATAGACTTTATCTCTAATGACAAAGCCTAACTAAAAAGTTACGAGAATCAATATTAAGTGTGGATCTACAGTTCCTTACTCATCGCCCCCTTAGAAAACATTACAATAAATACAATGGGCACATAGACATGTTGTCAGTCACGTTTCCCGCGCTACGTACGTGAACGTAACGGGAAATAACCTCAACATGTGCTACAGTGGGAAGTTATCTCTTCCATACTTTTCACAGTGCTTTACAGGGTATGGATATATTGATACATGCAGAGGTAGAGCAAATGGGGGTCGATAGAACAAACAAGAAGCAGTATCTATCTATTAGAAATTTTCTGGTTTTCCAGTATGACAGTGAAATCTGTATTAGTAAGAACTATATTTTGGTAAAATTATGTGCAGGCTTTTGTAGATAACCGAGCAACGCTTTTGCAGAATGCGATGAGTTGCAGCGCGACGTGAGGTTTGCATGTGAGTGTCCCTAAGCATAATTTTATGAGGGTGCTGTTGCTTACAACCATTGGGAAGTGTCCGATGAAGAAGGAATATTTGCTTCGAGAATCTACAGCGAGACACGGTTCTCATATGTTTCACGCAGGCTGTAGGAGGAATTCCAACTGCAGCAAGTCTTGCAAATACGATTTGGGGAAAAATTTCAGCTTACGCTGGCGGCACCTGTTTTCATTGGCTATATGAGAAACTTCGATTAATAACACATTAGAATAATTTACAGTGCATTAGGTGGAAGACTGGCTCCCATGGAGACACAACGACTGAACTATGTGTAGGGAAGCAGCCTACTCACGCCGTAGTAAATTCCAGCAGTCTTTCCATTGTGTGCCAGCCAGTCCGCTGTAACTAGCTCTGACGTCATAAATGTAGCGCAATACTTTAAAAATCAAGCAAATAACCTAAAATTTTTCTAGCATGTCAGGATAATACTAAATTAATGTGTGTTGAATATCAGTTCGATAACTTTAGCCATTTTCGAAATTTGGACGTTTTTCTGTAAAAATCATTGGCGCAACAGAAAAGAGCTAGAGACTTCAAAATTTATAATCAGATTCCTTTTTCATAAATATTTAATAGAAACAGTCTTCTGGATCTCATAATTTAAGATTTTAGTTGAAATTCTATATTTTCTGGTTTTCGTCTCAAAACGTAAGGAAGAAAGATGGATTAAGTAGGCTAATAAATAAGGCTAGGATGTTTATATATAAGTAGGTTGGAGATCCGCTATAACTATGAAGATGTGAGAAGTTTCATTTGAATACCTATAAAACTATAGCGATAGCGTATCTCCAAATGGCCAGTTCAGAGCTCGTCTACTGCGTGCAGTGTAATTAAATTAATTCTCTCGCCCAAAATATTTAACTAAGCCACGTCAAAATTTTATTATCAATACTTACCTGAGTGCTGAATGCACATTTAAATTAAGAGCTTCATCGGCCATCAGCAAGAGAAGCTATGATTTATTAGGTAACTTAAAGTGGTGCATTACTAGCCCAGCGGCTAGTCGGGAGAGCCGATTTGATCAGGCGTTCCCTTAGCCGTCCGCACCGCGGCTTTATATATAAGAACGCTGCGCGAGGAAAAGGCCCCAGTTCTCTCCAGACGCTGAATAGCACGCCATCTGTGTCGGGAGTAGCGTCGCGTCGGTATCATTGCTACAAACAGCCTCGGATGCCGTATTAAGTTACTCGGGATACGCGTAACCATGAAATCATTTTCGAGTGAAGTGTTAATTCTGGGTTGACTTTAATTATCGATCTTCAGTTTGCGTATTGTCGTATTTTCACGTGCCGCCGCGGGACAAACATTCTACCATTATTTAGCGTGGCGTTTGATGAACCTTATCATCAAATTATGGCGAGCATTCATTTAAAGATTTAATTTGGACAGTTATAGTGGCATCAGCGCATTAGACTCTGAACTGCTCTGTTAGTTAGATTGTGTGGATTCTTTTGTTTTCATCTGTGACTTTCAGAATACAGAACGTTTTTTCACGACCGTTTTTGATTATAAATCCCAGACAATCTCCTAATTTCTCAGAGCTATAAGCTGTAACTATAAGTGTATTCTCAGATGAAGTGGGCACTAGGAATTCTAATTACAGGCTTCACGTTTTGCTAATCACTTTCTGGTTGCCAATATTGTAGTTAGAGAGCCAGTGTTGAGAACGGCAAAAGACAGCATAAACAATAGGAACATTTAACAACAGTAATTCCACCCGCCGCCGCACATATGGTTAATCGGCCGGGAAATGAAGTGTTTCTACATTCTACATTCAAACATAATTATATAGCAGCAACATATTATTCCAACCAGCCGCCCCACATATGCATTGTCCTCTGATCAATCATGATTTTGTACTGCGCTTGGCAGTGGATCAGTGAGTTTCTACAGAGAGCTTCGAATTTGTATCAGTCGCACACTTGTGTTCGAAATTTTCCAATACTGTCTTAGCGAAGTGTTTGTCTAGAAACGGATCGACAGACAGACAGATATCCACGACAGTAGAGAGTCTCTGGGAGTAATGGATGGAATTTAGCTGGCATCAGCATTATCATTCCTGGAATTACTGGCATCATCGTCACCTTTCCCGATATCAACCCTCCCCCTATCACCTGTCACCAGTGGCGTTACGCAGAAAGGCCCCAGGCCGCCAATGGCGTGCACGTTCGGCCTCGCAGGAAATTTTTATTTCTATATTTACCCTCTGTGCGTCCATCCAGCATGAAGCGCCGCAAGCTGCAGCGGCAGTATCAGCGATCAGCTGGGAAGAAGAATACTATCAGTAATTATTTGTTATTTCTTTTTGCTGTAACAGTATAGTCACTACTAACAAAGGAGCACAGATTGTGGGTACGTGCCACACAGCACTCCAACACTGTTAGAGAGTGACAACTAACGTGCTGCTGCTACCATAGAGAACAGTTGCACCTGTATTTTAAAGACGCGCAGACCTGGTGTGATAATTCGTAGCATTAGTACTTTGGTTTTTATTGGTATTGTTACAGGCATTGACTCGTAGAAGTTCCTACTTGAACCACGGCATCAGTAACATTAGCAGTCACTGAATGCAGGATGTCTTTTCAGCATTTTGGACATGGAACCATCTGAATATATCGTAGTACAGTCATAACAGCGGCAATCACTGTCCACAGGAAGTCTTCTCAATCTTCTGACCTGGTGTTCAAAAATGGCTCTGAGCACTATGGGACTCAACATCTTAGGTCATAAGTCCCCTAGAACTCAGAACTACTTAAACCTAACTAACCTAAGGACATCACACACATCCATGCCCGAGGCAGGATTCGAACCTGCGACCGTAGCAGTCCCGCGGTTCCGGACTGCAGCGCCAGAACCGCACGGCCACCGCGGCCGGCTGACCTGGTGTGTTCGACTATTCAAGATCACAGCTATACCTGTAACTTGAGTTTCAGCTAAGTACCAGGAGAAAACTACTATTCACCAATACGTACAGTCTGACTGAAAGTGGATATAAGTATGTGATTGTAGGCCTAGCACCCCACAGTGACTTTGGTCAAGTGGTTGAGATGGAGAACATTCAGTTTCTTGGAACTAGAGAGCAGCACTCGTGGTGCGGATAGGATTATCTGTGTAGTCTGATACAGCTCATATAGCCACGAAATGAGGGTTGCCTTGCCTTCAGCTATCCACTCTTCAGGGTCATCCAAATACCCATTACTCCATTCCGAAGTACATACACGTAGCTTTGCAAACTTCGTAGGATTTTTGGTGGGTTGGGAAGTCTACCAGTTAACACCGCAACAGGATCTTGTAGCTGGGAACAGAATAGATTATGTGTTTAACCCTGTGGAAGACTATTTAAGTCTGTTAGATGCTAACAAACAGTAATGTGCTCTACTATACTCTGTGCCAATCACTTCAATGTAGTATCAGTTAAAGAATATCATATGGAACAGCCGCTGTGCGGTGGTAACTCGCCAGAGTGCTGCCATCTTCGTTATTTACAGTATAAAAGGAGGCTTGATAGCCGAAAGAGATCAGCTTTCTGTCTTCTGTAATAGCGGAAATGGTCAACATAGATGCCTGCAAAGTGCTAAATATCCCTTAGCTATTAGGGAGGAAGACAAGACCAACCGATGAACGGCTTTGTTTGTGGTTATTACTGGAGAACCTGGACTGTCTTGTTACTGACATTAAAATAAACTTAACTCCACCTGAACAAGCCATGAAGGCCCAACGGTACCGACCGGCCGCTGTATCATCCTCATTCCACAGGCGTCACTGGATGCGGGTGTGGAGGGACATATTGTCAGCACACCGCTCTCCCGGCCGTATGTCAGCTTACGATATGGGAGCCGCTACTCCTCTGTCAAGTAGCTCCTCAGTTTGCCTCACAAGGATTGAGTGCACCCCGTTTGCCAACAGCGCTCGACAGACTGGATGGCCACCCATCCAAGTTCTAGCCCAGCCCGACAGCGCTTAACTTCGGTGATCTCACAGGTAACGATGTTACCACTCGTCTAGGCTGTTGGCTGTTACTGACATTGGGAACATAAATTACATCGAAATATTATGCTCCTTACCAAGAATAATTTAAATGTGCTTATACGTAACATGGCCAGTAATGTTAAAGAAGGATATGTGTGGGCTATTTAATTATTATCCTTGTAGTAACTTCTACAAGTTTGTAACTGCAAAACGTGGTGTCAAGGCTAAGCTACGGTGTCTCTTACAATATAACAGCAAGAGGAATATTGGAAAACAATGCAAGTAAGCATTGGGATTGACAGTTTAACGTGGTTGCGATTCAGCTGTACAGTAAAGATATGTAACAAACTAGCTTCGCGCCCGCAGCTTCGCTCACGTAGACTGTATTGTCTGCAAAGATTTTCTTTATTTTTCTTTAATCGAATATTTATGTTGTTCACAAACTGCTCCTCTTTCTAAATTTCTCACACTCATTGTGGCCATAGTATCATAGTATTTTCCAAATATCCTTCTGACCAAAAAGCGATTATGGTAGCCTGGAGTCCAAGGCTTTGTTAATCATGCCTTTCACATTCTTGTGGCGATATTTCATAAAAACATTCATCTCCTAACACATATTTCTCTACACCTAATCGGGAAGTGAAATGGCAGTTTTCATAGATTTAGTTTTGAAATAATTTCATCAAGCTTTTCATCCCCTATTTCACTCCATAGCAGAGTCGAGTTGCCAAAAATACTGAAACACGTATTTTTTTATTCCAAACCGAGAAGTCAAATACCTTCTGATAGCAGTAGGTTTAGGAATGCTTTAGTAGTTCTTTAATGATGATCTATTATCTATTTTCAAAAAACTTTCACCCACTGTTTTACTGCTTTATTGGTTGAATTTCCAAAAACGATAGAAAACTTATTTCTGGATTATGACAACGAATCGACACATCTATTTTAGCGGTTCTAGCTTCAAAATTCCCTAAATAGAGATATAGTTTCAAAAATTCTTTCATCGCCTATTTCACCCACTTAGGTGGAATTTCGAACAATTCCTCCTTAAACGACGCCTACTGTATAAGATCAACAGCATCTTCAGATTACAACTTTCTATCCCTAGCTGTTTGAGCTGGGCGATGATGAGACAGTGAATCATTCTGGCCCTATTTGACCTCCTAGTGGGCTGAATTCCCAAAAATAGTGGAACGTATATATTTTCATTTCCAACTGAGAAGTCAAATACCAATTTTAAAGATTTAGCTTTAAAAATGCTTTCACAATGAAACATTTTTATGAAAGTTATAGACCAGTATCACTAACTTTGATTTGTTACATAATACTTGAACATATTCTCACTTCGAATATAATAAATGTTCTTGAGACTGAGAAGCTTATGTCCACGAATCCGCATGGCTTTATAAAGTATCGCTCGTGCGAAACTCAGCTTGCCCTTTTCTCACATGATACACTGATAACTAAGGATCAAGGGCAACACGCAGATTCAATATTTCTAGATTTCGGGGAAGCATTTGATCCGGTGTCCCATTGCAGGCTGTTAACGAAGGTAGCAGCATATGAAATAAGGTTTCATATATGTGAGTGGCTCGAAGACTTCTTAAGTAATAAAAACCAGCATGTTGTCCTCAACGGCGAATGTTCATCATCAGAGAGAAGGGTATCATCAAGAGTGTCCCGGGGAAGTGTGATAGCACCGTTGTTGTACTCAATATACATAAATAATTTAGCGACCCTCGTATTGTATAGGCTTTTGTTTGTTTTGGTTAGTGTAGCTCAGTGTCGGTTAGACAGTCAGTGAGAGAGCACATCTAGTTCCTGCTGCTAATAAGCCGAGTACACTGTTCGTTTGTTATATATTTTTAAGAGCTTCAAACAGGAGCAACTTATTTTCAGTTATCTGTGTAGTTACTAGTTTATTTTTGTAAATTATTGCACTTTTGAGTGAGTGTTTACTAGGCACAAACTTTTATTTTAACAACAGTGTAGCGTACAGTACCGCCATTGTTATCGACACTTGTATCGACCCTCGTAACGTAAAGGCTTTTTTTCGTTCTGGTTAGTGTAGCTCAGTGTCGGTTTGACCATCAGTGAGAGAGCACCTCGAGTTCATGCAGCTAACAAGGCGAGTACACCATTCGTTTGTTACATATTTTTACAAGCATCAAACAGGAGAGACTTGAGTAATGGATAGGAACTGTGATTGCTGTGTACAGATGCGAGCTGAGATGGTAACCCTTCACACTCAGCTCCAGGCGGTGCTGGCTCCCGTCATACAGCTTGAGGCTGCTGCCAAGGGGCATCACTGTGTGTGTGGGGGGGGGGGAGGCGGGGGTCGGACACGGGGTTAAGAGGGACGTCGAACACGTGCCACGTGTCCCCCGATCGGCCCACTCTGTGGCTACCCTGGGTACTGCCTACACTGAAGTTGACCCCTCACCTGTGGTCGAGTTGGAGATCATTCCAAAGTCTGGCAGGCAGCGAAAGACTTTCTGAGGGGCCAATCGTAGGGCCTCCCCAGTTTGTTTGACGAACAGGTTTCGGGCGTTATCTGTGGCTGACGAAGTCTCTAAGCCGGATGCAGTCGTCCACTCTGTTCCAGAGGAAGCTTCTCGGCCTTCAAGGTCTGGGCATTCGCAGAGGATGTGTTTGCTGGTAGTTGTGGGCTCCAACATTAAGTGCGTAAGGGGTCCTCTTAGGAACATGGCTGCCAAGGAAGGGAAGAAGTCATTCCGGATATGCAAAGGGTGCTTCCGGATGCTCTAAAGAGTACGGGGTGCAGCCAACTGCAGGTGGTGGCTCATATCGGTACCAGTGACGTGTGTCGCTTTGGATCGGAATAGATTCTCTCTGGTTTCAGGCGGCTAGCGGAAATGGTAAAGACTGCCAGTCTTGCTGGTGAGATTAAGCCAGAGCTCACCACTGCAGCATTGACGATAGAACCGATTTTGGTCCTTTGGTGCAGAGCCGAGTGGACGGTCTGAATCAAAGGCTCTGGCGGTTCTGTGACCGTGTAGGCTGTAGATTCCTTGATTTGCGCTGTCGGGTGGTGGGTTTCCAGGTTCCGTTTAATAGGTCAGGAGTCCACTACACACAGAAAAAGTTTGGAAATTTGTGGTAAGGACTATGGGACCAAACTGCTGAGGTCATCGGTCCCTATGCTTATTCACTACTTAATGTAACTTAAACTCCTATGGGGGGACGGGGGGGGGGGGGGGGGCGAACCGTGACAAGGCTCCACGTGTAGCGGGGGCTGTGTGTAAGGGACTGGGCGTTTTTTTATGTTAGAGGGTCTCAGAAAACCACAGAAAGGGCTTCCGTCTAAAAGGGGGCAGGTAAAACACAGTAACGTAGTTGTAGCAACAATCGGTATTGTAGTTGTAAATTGTAGTAGCCGTGTTGGGAAGGAACCAGAGCTCCAAGACCTGATAGAAAGTACTGAAGCTCAAATAGTTATAGGTACGGAAAGCTAGCTAAGGCAGGACATAAGTTCAGTCGAAATTTTTTCGAACGATCTAACAGTGTTCAGAATGGATAGATTCAATACAGTTGGTGGAGGAGTATTTATTGCTGTCAGAAGTAGTTTGCCTTGTAGTGAAATTCAAGTAGTTAGTTCTTGCGAAATAGTATGGGCAAAGGTTATACTTGACAATCTGTCTAAACTATTAATTGGATAGCCGGCCGGAGTGGCCGAGCGGTTAAAGGCGCTACAGTCTGGAACCGCACGACCGCTACGGTCGCAGGTTCGAATCCTGCCTCGGGCATGGATGTGTGTGATGTCCTTAGGTTAGTTAGGTTTAAGTAGTTCTAAGTTCTAGGGGACTTATGACCACAACAGTTCAGTCCCATAGTGCTCAGAGCCATTTTTTTATTAATTGGATAGTTTTACCACCACCCCACCCCCCCGACTCAGAAGATATAGTTGCTGAACAGTTCAAAGAAAGCTTGAGTCTCATTTCAAATAGGTACCCCACTCATACAATGATAGTCGGTGGTGACTTCAATCTACCCTCGATATGCAGGAAAAATTACACGTTTAAAGCCGGCAGCAGACATAAAACGTAATCCGAAATTGTACTGAATGCTTTCTCAGGAAATTATTTTGAACAATTAGTTCATCAGTCCACTGGAAGCGTAAATGGTTGCGAAAGCATACTTGAACACTTAGCAACAAATAATCCTGGACGAATGGCGAGTATCATGACGAATACAGGGATCAGCGACCACAAGGCAGTTGCTGCTACGCTGAATACCGTAACACCTACAACCACCAAAAAGAAACGCAAAGTACATGTATTTAAAAAAGCGATAATAATGCTCTTAACGCCTTATTAAGAGACAGTCTCCACTGCTTCCGATCTGATCACGTAAGGGTAGAAAAGATGTGGAATGATTTCAAAAAGGTAGTATCGACGGCAGTTGAGAGATATATACTACATAAATTAATAAGTCATGGCACTGATTCCCCATGGTACATTAAACAGGAGGGGGGGGGGGGGGGGTCGCCGTTGCAGAAGCGACAAGAAAAGCATGCCAAATTTAAAAGAACGCAAAATACCCAAGACTGGCAAAGTTTTGCAGAAGTTCGAAATATAGCCCGTACTTCAATGCGAGATGCTTTTAATAATTTCCACAACGAATCTCTATCTCAGAATCTGGCAGAAAACCCAAAGAGATTCTGATCATACATAAAGCGCACCAGTGGCAAGACGCAGTCAATACCTTGTAATGGTACTTGAATTACGTAACGATTACGGCAGCTCATCTGAACCTCTCGATACCAGCAATACTCTACTGTGTTTCTGTAAAGCAGTTGACATATTTCTGAGACAACATTCAGATTTGATTTCATTTGTGATACATCGATATTTTTATATTGCAATGATATTATTCGTATGTGTATTCTTTCTTTTATCACTATGATCTTTGACGTACTTGTAACTCCTGATTTTTGGGCGCGTAAGCGATTATTAGTTAGTTGTTAGAGAGTTGGACCTTGAAAAAAAGTCAAGTCTTGGACGTCATGTTGGAAAGACGCATATTGAAGTCAACTTATATAATGTGAACTTTAACCGTGAGGAAGATGTTTTCAAGTATGTTTTGTATTGTGAAGTGATGTTTTGTGTGTTACGTGATATTGCAATAAAAGCAATTAAAAGGAAGTGTAACTTAAATTCGAAGTGCTGATTCCTTTTTCACACCACCATTGTCCTGAAAAGTGTAATCTTCAAGAATGGTTTGTGAAGCGCATCTACAAAACTTTTGAATATCGCAGAATAAAACCTAGGCCTCTTTGCATCCGATCTTCGAATCATCACCACCTAGATTTTCGACGATTGAGCCATGATTTTACAACGAGACCAACGTGGGAAACACGAAAAGATGAGTGCCTAGTTTATTCATTATTACATCAAATGACTTTATTAACTGTGCTCTAATGACACCTGCCACACAATAACTTTGTTGTTGCCCGAAAATGCAATATTTAGCAGCGTGAGCAACACCACAACCATTATTAAATTTTGACCTTTGTTGTGGTAGGGTTGTTAGAACCTTCACTGCCCGATAACTACGATGAAGTCACTCATGACAGTGACATTAAAGCACAGTTATTAAACACGGTTTTCCGAAACTCCTTCACCAAAAAAACGAAGTAAATATTCCTGAATTCCAATAAAAAACACCTGCCAAGATGAGAAACATAGAGGTAGATATCCTCGGTGTAGCAAACAGCTTAAATCACTTAATGAAGACAAGGCTTCCGGTTTAAATGGCTCTGAGTACTATGGGACTTAACATCTATGGTCATCAGTCCCCTAGAACTTAGAACTACTTAAACCTAGCTAACCTGAGGACAGCACACAACACCCAGTCATCACGACAAGGCTTCCGGTCCAGATTGTATACCACTCAGGTTCGTTTCAGGGTATGCTGATACAAAAGCTCCATATTTAGCAATTATATGCAACCGCTCGCTCACAGAAAGTTCCGTACCTGAAGACAGGAAAACTGCTCAAGTCAAATCAGTAACCAAAAATGGAAATAGGAGTAATCCGCTGAATTACAGGTCCATATCAATAACGTTGATTTGCAGTAGGGTTTTGGAACATATATTGTCTTTGAACATTATGAATTACCTCGACGAAAACGAATTATTGACACACAGTCAGAACGGATTCAGGAAACATCGTTCTTGTGAAGCACAAGTAACTCTTCATACTCATGAAGTAATGAGTGGTATCTACAAGGGATGTCAAATTGATTCCATACATTTAGATTCCCTGAAAGTTTTCAACACCGTTCCTCACAAGCGTCTTCTAACCAAACTGCGTGCCTGCGGAATATCGCCTCAGTTGTGCGACTGGATTCGTGATTTCCTGTCAGAAAGGTCACAGTTCGTAATAATAGAGTCAGCGAGTAAAACAGATGTAATATCCGGCGTTCCGCAAGGAAGTGTTATAGGCCCTCTACTGTTCCTGATCTACATATATTAACGACATAGGAGACTATCTGAGTAGCCCTGTTAGATTGTTTGCAGATGATGCTGTCATTTACCATTTTGTAAAGTCATCAGATTGTAACCTCCCCCTCACTTATCGACCTTAATGACAGTGAAAAATTAAACCGCGTGTACCGAATGGAAATTTGGGAAAAGCAAGCGTCACCGAAGTTAATCTGTCGGCAAAGAGGGAGGAAAGGGCTACATCTAAATGAAAGGAAAAATGCAAATGAAACTGGTGGAAATTAATTTTGAAAAAGGGTAAAGTTAATAAAGAAAGTTAATGTGCGGTCGTTGCGTTAAGAATTAGTTGGCGTTAATTAGATATTCATACAGTAAAGCTGCATGCCCTCGGGAAGAACTACGGCCGTAGTTTCCCCTTGCTTTCAGCCGTTCGCAGTACCAGCACAGCAAAGCCGTTTTGGTTTTTGTTACAAGGCCAGATCAGTCAATCATCCAGACTGTTGCCCTTGCAACTACTGAAAAGGCTGCTGCCCCTCTTCACGAACCACACGTTTGTCTGGCCTCTCAACAGATACCCCTCCGTTGTGGTTGTACCTACGGTACGGCTATCTGTATCGCAGAGGCACGCA
The DNA here is from genome assembly GCF_023898315.1 of Schistocerca nitens. NCBI lineage: Eukaryota > Metazoa > Arthropoda > Insecta > Orthoptera > Acrididae > Schistocerca > Schistocerca nitens. The sequence goes on along the minus strand of NC_064616.1, from coordinate 939,612,156 downwards.
AGCCTCGCCACCAATGGCAAGGTCCATGGGGGGGGGGGGGGGGGGGGAATGTAGGTTGCGGTAGGTACTGGGAGATGAAGAGGCTTGCACAGGATAGAGTAGCATGGAGAGCTACATGAAACCAGTCTCAGGACTGAAGACCACAACAACAGCAATTAGATATTTGAGATTTGGGGAAAATTACGGTCGCCAGTCCCATGGACAACTACTATAATAACTGAAAATGAAAGATTAATGCACATATATTTAGCACTCAAAGCGTGGCAACTGAAGGTTGACACGTGTTGTGTGAAAACTGAATGTTTGTCAGAAGTAATAAATTTCGCTACACTCTGACTTAATTTAGCAAAAGAATTAATAAAACCGGAAAATTGAAAGTTAATTTAGTGACTGAAATTAATAGTGAACTTTGTTTCTGAAGCACTACGAAATTCAATAAAATAAGGTTAGTCTTGGGCTACCTCAATAATCATTTCAAAAACTACTTGAATCTACGCAATTTAGAAATAAGTGATTTAACTTTGAACTTGAATTAAATGATTCTGAACAATTAACAATAGTAAAATTTAGTACGTACCAAGCTGAGCTGCAGTCACAGGTAACCTAAAATATGGTAACAAAACTTGCAGTCTTAATTTGTGCTTGTTTAATCTAAATATTGTAGCCAGCTATGAATACTTTAACTGAACTTTGAAATTAAAGCAGTGAAATGGAATGATATTACTTTAATGCTGGCGTTTGAATTTCAACGACACTCGAGTTCATTTCGGAAAAGGAAGGGACCCTGCTTGGTAATGCGATTGGGACAATGGGCAGCAAAGGTCCATGCTAAGTTGCTGTAATTTTGAGAGGCAAATGGAACAATTTTAAAAGCTGAGGTATGCCATACAGTTCTAAAACTTAACGTGCTTCCAGTCTTCCTTGTTGGTTGATTGAAGGTTTGAAGTTGTTGGTCGAGGAGGTGGGGACAGTCACTCATTGTCGGCCGTCGCTGTTGCAGAAGCTGGATGTCGGCGCGCCTTCTTCTCGACACTGTCACCAGGCGAAACGGGCTCTTGATGTGCACCAGCTAATGCTTCCCGTCCGCGACACCGTGTCAGAAACTATCATAGCAAGTCGAGCGCACTTACATGCTGCCAAACCCCGAAAGCGCGGCAACTCGCGGGAGCGTCACACAACACACCTGCTCCACCGACCTACTCCAGCCACACTCCGCCCTGCCCGCGCTCCACGCGGCAGATTTAACACTACCAAAGATCCTACACACTTTGGTTCTCCACACGACCTATCGGTGTAATCGTTTGATAGCATTGTTTTCCATAGGCCAGACCCAGCGTAAAAATACAAATAATATTTACAAAACAAACCACTTATACATCGACATAAATGCATTAATATATATATATATATATATATATATATATATTGTAATTATTCTACTATTTGTATATATATATATATATATATATATATATATATATATATATATATATATATATATATATATATATATAAACACTACTGGAAATTGAAATAAGAACACCGTCAATTCATTGTCCCAGGAAGGGGAAACTTTATTGACACATTCCTGGGGTCAGATACATCACATGATCACACTGACAGAACCACAGGCACATAGACACAGGCAACAGAGCATGCACAATGTCGGCACTAGTACAGTGTATATCCACCTTTCGCAGCAATGCAGGCTGCTATTCTCCCATGGAGACGATCGTAGAGATGCTGGATGTAGTCCTGTGGAACGGCTTGCCATGCCATTTCCACCTGGCGCCTCAGTTGGACCAGCGTTCGTGCTGGACGTGCAGACCGCGTGAGACGACGCTTCATCCAGTCCCAAACATGCTCAATGGGGGACAGATCCGGAGATCTTGCTGGCCAGGGTAGTTGACTTACACCTTCTAGAGCACGTTGGGTGGCACGGGATACATGCGGACGTGCATTGTCCTGTTGGAACAGCAAGTTCCCTTGCCGGTCTAGGAATGGTAGAACGATGGGTTCGATGACGGTTTGGATGTACCGTGCACTATTCAGTGTCCCCTCGACGATCACCAGTGGTGTACGGCCAGTGTAGGAGATCGCTCCCCACACCATGATGCCGGGTGTTGGCCCTGTGTGCCTCGGTCGTATGCAGTCCTGATTGTGGCGCTCACCTGCACGGCGCCAAACACGCATACGACCATCATTGGCACCAAGGCAGAAGCGACTCTCATCGCTGAAGACGACACGTCTCCATTCGTCCCTCCATTCACGCCTGTCGCGACACCACTGGAGGCGGGCTGCACGATGTTGGGGCGTGAGCGGAAGACGGCCCAACGGTGTGCGGGACCGTAGCCCAGCCTCATGGAGACGGTTGCGAATGGTCCTCGCCGATACCCCAGGAGCAACAGTGTCCCTAATTTGCTGGGAAGTGGCGGTGCGGTCCCCTACGGCACTGCGTAGGATCCTACGGTCTTGACGTGCATCCGTGCGTCGCTGCGGTCCGGTCCCAGGTCGACGGGCACGTGCACCTTCCGCCGACCACTGGCGACAACATCGATGTACTGTGGAGACCTCACGCCCCACGTGTTGAGCAATTCGGCGGTACGTCCACCCGGCCTCCCGCATGCCCACTATACGCCCTCGCTCAAAGTCCGTCAACTGCACATACGGTTCACGTCCACGCTGTCGCGGCACGCTACCAGTGTTAAAGACTGCGATGGAGCTCCGTATGCCACGGCAAACTGGCTGACACTGACGGCGGCGGTGCACAAATGCTGCGCAGCTAGCGCCATTCGACGGCCAACACCGCGGTTCCTGGTGTGTCCGCTGTGCCGTGCGTGTGATCATTGCTTGTACAGCCCTCTCGCAGTGTCCGGAGCAAGTATGGTGGGTCTGACACACCGGTGTCAATGTGTTCTTTTTTCCATTTCCAGGAGTATATATATATATATATATATATATATATATATATATATATATATATATATATATATATATATAAATAGTAGAATAATTACAATATATAAAGACACAGAAATGTCATATCTTCAGGTAACAAAATAAGGAAAAAATTTATAGTACAATACATGGAAATAGGAGGTTATGCATTTCCGGCGTTACAAGGTAACCAAAACGAATTGGAAAATGATTTAGATAAGATATCTGTATGGTGCGAATAGTGGCAACTGACCCTGAATAAAGAAATGTATGAAGTTATTCACATGAGTACTAAAAGAAATCCACTAATCCGATGAGCGACACAAATCTTAAGGCTGTAAATTGAACTAAATAGTTAGGGATTACAATTACAAATGACCTAAATTTGAACGGTCACATAGATAATGTTGTGGGTAGAGCAAACCAAAGACTGCGATTCATTGGCAGCACTCTTAGAAGGTGCAACATATCTACTAAAGACGCTGTTTACACCACGCTTCTTCGCCATACCCTGGAGTATTGCTGTATACTGTGGTATCCGCGAAATAGGGGAGACTGGGCTACAGACATGATACGTGAATTGGAGTGGTAATCATTTTAACCAAAGCGATTTTCGTTACGACGGGATCTTTCCATGAAATTTCAATCACCAGTTTTCTCCTCCAATTGCGAAAACATTCTGGAGAAATGATCATCAAGACAAAATAAGAGAAATCAGGGCACGCACAGGAAAATTTAAGTGCTCGTTTTTCCCGCGGGCCGTTGAAGAGTGAAACAGTAGAGAGACAGCTTGAAGATGGTTCACTGAACCTTCTGCCAGGCACTTTATTATGAATAGAAGAGTAATCATATAAATGTAGGTGTGGATAGCAATCTGCCGTGGTTTGCTCTGGTGTATGGTAAGGTGTCGAAGTTGAGTGACTGTAGGAAGATACAGATGACAAAATTTTTAGTTGGGGTGATGAATGTGGGAAAATATTAGTCAGTTCGGATGAGTAGGAAGATCAAACCTGTAATGTTCGGACAAAATGTTAGAAGTGTAGTGCTTGATACCGTCAAGTCGTTTAAATATCTGGCCGTAACGTTGCAAAGCTATATGAAATGGGACGAGCATGTGGGGACGATAGTAGGAAAGGCGGCTGGTCGGTTTATAGAGAGAGTTCTTGGAAAGTGTGGTTCGTCTGTAAAGAAGACCGCATATAGGACACAGGTGCGACCTATTGTTGAATACTGCTCTAGTGTCTGGGATCTGTACCAGGTTGGACTGAAGGAGGTCATCGAAGCACTTCAGAGATGGACTGTTAGATTTGTTACCGTTAGGTTCAAACAACACGTAAGTGTTAAGGAGCTTCCTTGGGAACTCAAATGGGAGTCCCTGGAGGGAAGGCGTCGTTGTTTTCGACGAACACTACTCTAAAATTTAGAGAACCTGCATTTGAAGCTGACTGCCGAAATATTCAACTGCCGACAACATACACTGCGTGTAGGGACCACGAATATAAAATACGAGAAAAGAGGGTGTATACAGAGGCATGTAGACACTTGTCTCCCTCGCTCTGTTTGTGAGTGAAACTGGAAAGGAAATGGCTTCTACAAGGTACCCTCCGCCACGCACCATACGGTGGCTTGCGGATTTTCTATGTGGGTGTAGGTAATTCACCCTGCATATAGGTTTATACGTCAAATCACTAGCCCAGACGTGAAAAATGTTATTGGTATCCACATTACATATGAGTATTTTATAATATGGCCAGATATTCACCTACAAGGAAATTTTATGTACTCCTTGGCTAAAGAATATGGTATTACCAATCTGGAGGCTACAATATACAGCTACATAATGGATCGTGTGTTTAACCTGGTGAAAGGCTGTTTAAATGTATTAAACACCAAAGAAAAGGATTTAAAATGTGCTCCTGCCTGTCCGCAGCTCGTGGTCGTGCGGTGGCGTTCTCGCTTTCCGCGCCCGGGTTCCCGGGTTCGATTCCCGGCGGGGTCAGGGATTTTCTCTGCCTCGTGATGACTGGGTGTTGTTTGATGCCCTTAGGTTACTTAGGTTTAAGTAGTTCTAAGTTCTAGGGGACTGATGAGCACAGATGTTAAGTCCCATAGTGCTCAGAGCCATTTGTGCTCTTCTCTACTCTGTGGCAGTTGCTTCCCTGTGGCGTTAGTTACTGAATAATTTACACAAACAGCTCCTACGTGATGTTTAAAAATGTTTTTCAGTATGTCTACTGGAGTAATAAGAATAAATGAAAATTGGGTGGTGTACAATCTAGTCTGCCAGACTAGCAAGACCGAGAAAGGCTTTTAAACTGTGTTCTCTCTGCGCTCAGTTTTATTATGTACCGAGATTCTTGACACTGACTCCAGGAAAGATGAAGTAAGTGTTACACAGAAGCCCAGTATTAAAGCAGGAATAACATACTTCTCTCAATCTAGGATACTGTTCTCCACAATACCATAAAATATAGGTATTGCCAAGTGATAACTGGTCGCTACCAACAATGTTATGTCACAAGTCTTAAGAAAAAGAGTAAGTGCGTCACACAGACGTAAACCACTTCAGTGTAATTAATGTGTTATGCACACGAAAAAAAAAAACTAAATTTCTGAAACAGTGAAGTCAAAAATGACAACTGTTGTATATCGTTAAGACAGCTGCCATAAAGGAAGAACATAATGTGCAATTGCAAACACAAGAAGTAAATGTAGCTGTGTAAGCTAGGTTTACATGTGGGTTTAAAAACTGTGTGTGGAGAAATCTGACTACGACTAGGGAATAGAAAGAATTAGCATTTACTGTAAACTCCAATGGTAAATGTTTATACTTCATAATCCATAGTCAGGCAGCAGTTGCCGGCCGCGACACAAGCAGCGATAGGGGAGTACCGAAATGGTCCAAATGGCTCTGAGCACTATAAGCCTTAACATCTGAGGTCGTCAGTCCCCTAGAATTTAGAACTACTTAAACCTAACTAACCTAAGGACATCACACACATCCATGCCCGAGGCAGGATTCGAACCTGCGACCGTCGCGGTCTCGCGGTTCGAGACTGAAGCGCCTAGAACCGCACGGCCACATCGGCCGGCGGATGTACCGAGTTTGTGACTTTTACGAGTTCCTAACCAGGAACGAATTTTATAATATCAAATGTGTGCTTTAACAGTTTAGTTGAAAGTCTCCTGCAGAAATATAGACCCATGCTGCCTCTATAGCGAGCCATAAATGCGGGAGTGTTGCAGGTGCAAGATTTTGTGCACGAACAGACCTCTCGATTATGTCCCTCAAATGTTCAGTGTGATTCATGCCGGACAATTTGGGCGGACAACTATTTGCTCGAATTTTCCAGAATATTCTTCAAACCAGCCGCGAACAGTTGTGACCCAGTGACTTGGCACACTGCCATCTATAAAATTCCATTGTTGTTTGGGAACATGCAAATAGTCTCCAAGTAGACGAACATCCGAAGGACCAGTCCATGTAAACACTGCCTACACTATTATGGAGCCATTATCAACTTGTACAGTGCCTTGTTAACAACTTGGGTCCATGGCTTTGTAGGGTCTGCGCCACACTCTAATCCTACCATCAGCACTTGCTAATAGAAATCGGGACTCATCCGACTAGGGACTCATCCGACTAGGCCACGGATTTTCAGTCGTCTAGTGTTCAACCGATATGGACACGAGCCCAGGAGAGGTGCTGCAGGCGATGTCGTGCAGTTAGCAAAGACACTCGCGCCTGTCGTCTGCTTTCATAGTCCATTAACGCCAATTTTCGGCACACCGTCCCAACTGATTTCTGCGGTTATTTCCCGCAGTGTTGCGTAAGTGTTAGCACTGACAACTCTACGCAAACGCCACTGCACTCAATTGTTAAGTGAAGGCCATTGGCCACTGCATTGTTGGTGACGAGAGATAATGCCTGAAATGTGGTATTCTCGGCTTACTGTAGACACTGTGGATCTCGTTATACTGAATTCCCCAACGATTTCCAAAAATGAATGTCGTATCCGTCTAGCTCCAATTTTCTTTCCGCCTTCAAAGTCCGTTAATTATCATCGTGTATGGCCGTGCGGTTAAAGGCGCTGCAGTCTGGAACCGCAAGACCGCTACGGTCGCAGGTTCGAATCCTGCCTCGGGCATGGATGTTTGTGATGGCCTTAGGTTAGTTAGGTTTAACTAGTTCTAAGTTCTAGGGGACTAATGACCTCAGCAGTTGAGTCCCATAGTGCTCAGAGCCATTTGAACCATTTCATCGTGTGGCCACAGTCACGTGGGGAACTTTTTCACATGAATCATCTGATCACAAATGGCAACTCTGCCCTTTGTACCTTGTATACGTGATACTACCGCCATCTGTATTCGTGCATATCGCTATCCCATGACGTTTGTCACGTCAGTGTACATTTACTCCGTATTACCAACAAAGCAGAAATGTCCCTTGAAGCACAACATAGATGGTTTCACTCACCCACGGAAAATATTACTTTGATGTAACTAAATCATGGGTTTTCAAATCCCACTACTGTGTAGAATTCACGATCAAACTTCACACCCTCGCTGACTAGTTTAGCCGGCTGGGGTGGCTGAGCGGTTCTAGGCGCTACAGTCTGGAAGCGCGCGACCGCTACGGTCGAAGGTTCGAATCCTGCCTCGGGCATGGATGTGTGTGATGTCCTTAGGTTAGTTAGGTTTAAGTAGTTCTAAGTTCTAGAGGACTGATGACCTCAGAAGTTAAGTCCCATAGTGCTCAGAGCCATTTGAACCATTTGACTAGTTTAGTACCATATTTGTTTAAGATGAAGATTTAGTTATATAATATTATGTGTGCATTGGGTGACTGCTTCTGCTGCGACGGCAACACAACATCTGTAAGGAGAACAAATTATTAAGCATATTGTAAAGGGTGCTGAAAACATTTGTCAAATACTTTGAGAGGTGGTAGTACTCATCGAAACAAGAAAAATAAGTTCAATAAATATGGGTTCGGAAACGCATACTTTCCGAGATAAGCACGTGTTCATGGGAAGGGCTGTGCGGCGCTTGGTTGCGGCTGTTAGCACAGTCGTTGCATTGGCGCTCCGTCATTTGTGTCGGCAGGGTACTACGATGTCACACTCACAGTACTGTACCCACCGTTAGGTAGTCTACAGTCAGTTGTGTGGTTCGAGCTTTGTTGTAGGCTACGTCAGTTTTCGTCGTGTTTCTGTGGGTTATTGTACAATACTGTCGTCCCTGGGTACGTATCATGGTGTTTCACCTTCTTCCAAACGCGGATTGACAATATGTGTTTTCTGTTATTGCGCTGTTTGTACGTACTGTATAAATCGTGTAGTACATTTACACGCCGGCCGAAGTGGCCGTGCGGTTAGAGGCGCTGCAGTCTGGAACCGCAAGACCGCTACGGTCGCAGGTTCGAATCCTGCCTCGGGCATGGATGTTTGTGATGTCCTTAGGTTAGTTAGGTTTAACTAGTTCTAAGTTCTAGGGGACTAATAACCTCAGCAGTTGAGTCCCATAGTGCTCAGAGCCATACATTTACATTTTCTCTCTTCGATCACTTGTTACCAATGGAAGCCTACTACTCAAGAACTGAAACGGCGGATATGATGTTCTGCTATGGTTTATGGACATAGCCTGCGAACCCATGGCCTCTACGCTGAAAAGTATCCACAGCGTAGAGTGCCCTCTGATAAACTGTTCGGCAGACTTTTCCAGCGTATGAGGGACTCAAGTACCCTTGGACCTCGGAAGACTGACAGTGGAAAGGCCCGTACAGTCCGCACGCCTGACTTGGAGGAACGTGTGCCACATGGGACCAGTGTGCAATTCAAAATGGTTCAAATGGTTCTGAGCACTATGGGACTTAACATCTGTGGTCATCAGTCCCCTAGAACTTAGAACTACTTAAACCTAACTAACCTAAGGACATCACACACATCCATGCCCGAGGCAGGATTCGAACCTGCGACCGTAGCAGTCGCGCGGTTCCGGACTGCGCGCCTAGAACCGCTAGACCACAGCGGCCGGCCCAGTGTGCAATTATTAGCAGTTGCAGAAGGTGTGTCTCACTCTTTTATCTGAAGGGGGTGGGTGGGGATGGGGGAGGCACTTCATGAACAATCTCCGTAGCCATACCATCTACAGAGTGCTCAGGCCCTAAGACCACAGGATCGCCAAGGCAGACGGCGGTCCTGTGAATGGCTGTTGCAGTACCGCAGATCCACCGTTCACATCCAAGATTTTATTTACCGACGAGGCAGGGTTCAGAAGAGATGGTGTTTTGAACTTCCATAACCAGCATATACACTATGTGTTTAAAAGTACCCGGACACCCCCAAAAACATACGTTTTTTCATATAAGTTGCATTGTGCTGGCACCTACTGCCAGGTACTCCGTATCAGCGACCTCAGTAGTAATTAGACATCTTGAGAGAGCAGAAAGGGGCGCTCCGTGGAACTCACGGACTTCGAACGTGGTCACGTGATTGGGTGTCACTTTTTCCATACGTCTGTACGCGAAATTTCCACACTCCTAAACATCCCTAGGTCCACTGTTTCCGATGTATAGTAAAGTGGAGACGTGAACGGACACGTACAGTACAAAAGCGTACAGCCCGACCTCGTCTGTTGACTGACAGAGACCGCCAACAGTTGAAGAGGGTCGTAATGTATAATAGGCAGACATGTATCCAGACCGTCGCACAGGAATTCCAAACTGCATCAAGATCCACTGCAAGTACTATGACAGTTAGGCTGGAGGTGAGTAAACTTGGATTTCAAGGTCGAGCGGCTGCTCGTAAGTCACACATTACGCCGGTAAATGCCCAACGAGGCCTCGCTTGGTGTAAGGAACGTAAACATTGGACGACTGAACAGTGGAAAAACGTTGTGTGGAGTGACGAAGCACGCTACACAATGTGGCGATCCGATATCAGGGTGTGGGTATGGCGAATGCCCGGTGAACGTTACCTGCCAGCGTGTGTAGTGACCACAGCAAAATTCGGAGGCGGTGGTGTTATGGTGTGGTCGTGTTTTCCATGGAGGAGGATTGCACCCTGTGTTGTTTAGCATGGCACTATCACAGCACAGCCAACATTGATGTTTTAAGCACTTTCCCGCTTATCACTGTTGAAGAACAATTCGGGGATGGCGATTCAACGCGATCGAGCACCTGTTCATAATGCACGGCCTCTGCCGCAGTGGTTACACGGAAAACATCCCTGTAATGTACTGGGCTGCTCAGAGTCCTGACATGAATCCTATACAACACATTTGGTATGTTTTGGAACGCCGACTTCATGCCAGGCCTCACCGACCGACATCAATACCTCTCTCCGTGAATAATGGGCTGGCACTCCCCAAGAAACCTTCCAGCACTTGACTGAACGTATGCCTGCGAGAGTGGAAGCTGTGATCAAGGCTAAGGGTGGGCCCACACCAGGGACCGATGGAGTGCGCCCCTGATGACTTGTAAGTCATTTTAAACCAGGTGTCCGGATACTTTTGGTCACGTCGTGTATGGGTAGATGTAAATACCAAACAATTCAGGAAAGAGGGCATCAACACCTATCCTCAATCAACGTATGGAGACACGTGGCAACAGATTAAGACGTGCCACCACAAAGGTTAACTGGGATGCATTACCTAAAATTTCTCATTAATGTATTGCCAACCTTGCTGGAGGCTGTGCCATTGCAGCAACGAATACAAATGTGGTCCAGGCATGATGGCGCACCAACACAATTTCGTTACAATGTGCGTGAACATGTGACGCATGGATTCCAGAAGCGCTGGATTGGTCCGGGGGGTTGAGGGGGGGGGGAGGGGGCACACTTTGGCCTCCTCGTTCCCCAGACCTCAATCCCCCAGACTTTCGGTTATGGGGAAAATTCAAGGGAATGGTCTACGCGACGCCAATGAACGATGTGCGGACGTTATAGGTTCGCGTTTTGAATGCGTGCAAGCGCTTCCAACAACGACCGGGTACTTTTCAAAGGGTGCGTCATTCCTTATACCGGAGGGCAGAGGGGTGCATTGTCTTGACTGGGCGCGACGTTCAACACTTCCTGTAATCATGTGTTTATCGCAGAAAGTATGCATTCCCAGATCAATGTTTACTGGACTTATGTCAGAAAGTATTCATTTCTGGACCAATGTTTACTGGACTTATTTCTCTCGTTTCGATCCATACTATCATTTCTCAAAATATTCGACATTTTTTTCTGAACACTCTGTATATTATTGACGACATTTCCCTCATTTGTCATCAGTATTAATAATTACATGACAACTGTCTTTGTGCTATATGCTTTGAGATGCTCACGTTTTGAGAGACCTCACACTACTGGTTGGTTAGTTTATCGATAGCTGTAAATACTCGTATATAGGTTTCGGTATAGCGATTAAAGATTGTGTCCATTATTAATTTAGCAGCTCGAGTGCGCTCGGGTGATTAAACAATTTTTATTGGAATTTGTACTGTTCCATTTGTGTTCTAGGTGGCTTGTGCTCACTGTGAAGTGCTGTGGCTGTCTATTGATTCATGCACCCCTTGTGGAATACACATGCATCACTCAGCAGGAAGCAGCGCATGGCTGTCACGTGCCCCACGATAGCATACTCTGTGTCTCAAAGGTATACTCGAGCAGTGTGCCCGTATCCTGATTTATAGTCAACGTATGTGCAGTGTATACATGGTGTAATTTTGGTGTGTGTATCAGTATAAAATGTTAACATATTACTCTGCTGATACACCAACGCACACGGCACAATTAAGCTAACTGTTTGTGTTTGTTTGTGTGTGTGTGTGTGTGTGTGTGTGTGTGTGTGTGTATTTGTGTGCGTATGTTTAGGATGGAAAATGAAACATTTTTTGAATGGGACACATTTTCTTACAACTGGCAAGTACAGTAATAGGCAACCTTTGTGTCACTATATATACTCCTACTGATTGCCGACAATGTACGTAAACTTATGTAGAAGGCCCCTACTGTGAACACTTTCATGTTGCTCATAGCACTGTGAACTATTGCGTATGTTGTTATGGTTTAGGCGATAGTAGTTCTACTAGTGCTGTAACAATAATAATAATAATTGTACCAAAACACATACACACATAATAGTAATATCTTAGAGACGGACGGTACACTTACTGACAGGTATTTCGATCACAGCTCACAACTGCTTCTTACATGATGGAGTACTGGATATACATTTTAGAATACGTATAAAATTCGAGCAAATGCAAGTGTGCAATTATGCAGCTGTGAAGCCACCCACATGAGCAGTAAAACTAATCCTCTAAATTTCAGGTACGTGATAAATCACACTTATCTAGAGCCTGTAAACTCAATCAAATACTTAGGGATTACAATTACGAATAACTTGAAATGGAACGATTTCATAGATAACGTGGGGAAAACAAACTAAAGACTGCTATTTATTGGTGAACACGAAGAAAATGTAACAGGTTTACTAAAGAGATTCCTTACACTATGCTTGACTGCCATTTTGTGAAGTACTGCTGTGTGTTGTGGTATCTGCATCAGACAGCGTTGACAGATGACATCGAAAAAGTTAAAAGAAGGGCAGTTCGTTTTGTATTATCGAGAAATGGGGAGAGAGTGCTCAAATATGATACACGAATTGCGGTGGCAGTCATTAAAACAAATGCGTTTTCCGCTATGGCAGGATGTTCTCACGAAATTTCAATCATCAGCTTTCTCCTCAGAGCGTGAAAATATTTTATTGGTGCCAAGCTACACAGAGAAAAATGTTCGTCATAATAAAATAAGAGGAATGAGAGCTCGCACGCAAAGATACAGGTTCTCATTTTCCCCGCGTGCTGTTAAAGAGTGGAACAGTAGAGAAGTAGTTTAATGGTGGTTCGATGAACTCTCTGCCAGGAACTTAAATGTGAATTGCAACGTAATCATGTAGATGTAGATGTACAGGGTGTTTCAAAAATGACCGGTATATTTGAAACGGCAATACAAACTAAACGAGCAGCGATAGAAATACACCGTTTGTTGCAATATGCTTGGGACAACAGTAGATTTTCAGGCAAACAAACTTTCGAAATTACAGTAGTTACAATTGTCAACAACAGATGGCGCTGCGGTCTGGGAAACTCTATAGTACGATATTTTCCACATATCCACCATGCATAGCAATAATATGGCGTAGTCTCTGAATGAAATTACCCGAAACCTTTAAGAACGTGTCTGGCGGAATGGCTTCACATGCAGATGAGATGTACTGCTTCAGCTGTTCAATTGTTTCTGGATTCTGGCGGTACACCTGGTCTTTCAAGTGTCCCCACAGAAAGAAGTCACAGGGGTTCATGTCTGGCGAATATGGAGGCCAATCCACGGCGCCTCCTGTATGTTTCGGATAGCCCAAAGCAATCACACGATCATCGAAATATTCATTCAGGAAATTAAAGACGTCGGCCGTGCGATGTGGTCGGGCACCATCTTGCATAAACCACGAAGTGTTCGCAGTGTCGTCTAAGGCAGTTTGTACCGCCACAAATTCACGAAGAATGTCCAGATAGCGTGATGCAGTAATCGTTTCGGATCTGAAAAATGGGCCAATGATTCCTTTGGAAGAAATGGCGGCCCAGAGCAGTACTTTTTGAGGATGCAGGGACGATGGGACTGCAACATGGGGCTTTTCGGTTCCCCATATGCGCCAGTTCTGTTTATTGACGAAGCCGTCCAGGTAAAAATAAGCTTCGTCAGTAAACCAAATACTGCCCACATGCATATCAAAAAAATGGTTCAAATGGCTCTGAGCACTATGGGACTTAACATCTATGGTCATCAGTCCCCTAGAACTTAGAACTACTTAAACCTAACTAACCTAAGGACAGCACACAACACCCAGCCATCACGAGGCAGAGAAAATCCCTGACCCCGCCGGGAATCGAACCCGGGAACCCGGGCGTGGGAAGCGAGAACGCTACCGCACGACCACGAGATGCGGGCACATGCATATCGCCGTCATCAATCCTGTGCACTATATCGTTAGCGAATGTCTCTCGTGCAGCAATGGTAGCGGCGCTGAGGGGTTGCCGCGTTTGAATTTTGTATGGATAGAGGTGTAAACTCTGGCGCATGAGACGATACGTGGACGTTGGCGTCATTTGGACCGCAGCTGCAACACGGCGAACGGAAACCCGAGGCCGCTGTTGGATCACCTGCTGCACTAGCTGCGCGTTGCCCTCTCTGGTTGCCGTACGCGGTCGCCCTACCTTTCCAGCACGTTCATCCGTCACGTTCCCAGTCCGTTGAAATGTTGCAAACAGATCCTTTATTGTATCGCTTTTCGGTCCATTGGTTACATTAAACCTCCGTTGAAGACTTCGTCTTGTTGCAACAACACTGTGTTCTAGGCGGTGGAATTCCAACACCAGAAAAATCCTCTGTTCTAAGGAATAAACCATGTTGTCCACAGCACACTTGCACGTTGTGAACAGCACACGCTTACAGCAGAAAGACGACGTACAGAATGGCGCACCCACAGACTGCGTTGTCTTCTATATCTTTCACATCACTCGCAGCGCCATCTGTTGTTGAAAATTGTAACTACTGTAATTTCGAAAGTTTGTCCGCCTGAAAATGTACTGTTGTCCCAAGCATATTGCAACAAACGGTGTATTTCTATCGCTGCTCGTTTAGTTTGTATTGCCGTTTCAAATATACCGGTCATTTTTGAAACACCCTGTAGATGTAGACGTTGTGTGGGGGAACCAATTAGACAGTAAATATTTTTGCCATTCTGTTGCATTGCCGTTATACACTGATAAGCCAAAACATCGTGACCACTGCTCACCGCAACGTTGGATGCCGCAAATAGCGAAATCCGTTGAGATAAGCGACTTTGACAAAGGGCAGATTATTATCATGCAGAGCCTGTGATCGACTATCTCGCAAACGGCGAAGCTGGTCGAATGTTCACATGCTATTGTCGTGAGCATCTACGGAAAGAGGTAGGACAGTGAAACAACCACTAGGAGCTAAATGGTTGGACGTCCACGACTCTTCACAGAACGTGGGATTTGGAGGCTTGTTGCTCTGTAAAGTAGGATAGATGGTGATCTGTGGTATCTCTGCCGAAAGAGCACAACGATGGTGCACGCAAAAGTGTTTCGGAGCACAACGTTCATCGTACATTGTCGAACATAGAGCTCCACAGGGGACCGCCTCTACGAGTTCACACGTTGACCCAACATCATCGTCAATTACGACTGCAGTGGGCACGGGAACACCGGGATTCGACCGTCGATCGACGGAAACGGGTCGGCTGTTCGTGTGAATCACATTTTTGCTTCATCATGTGGATGGTCGTCTCCATAAACGCCGTCATCGATGTGAATGGCGGCTCGAAACAAGCAGCGTGCCAAGGACGCAGGCTGGTGGGAGCAATTTTATACTATGGCAGACATCCTCCTGCGCTCGAAGACAACCACAAAGGCCAGCGAATGGTGGGCAGTTTGGAGCACTTAACGTGTTACGCCTCGGAAGGGCATGACTTTCTGAAAGAAACCCTCACTGGTGATGAGTCGTGGGTACACCACTACACGGCCGAAACCAAGCATGCCTCTGTGGGTTGGAAACAAGCTGGTTTCCCAGTACGAAAGAAATTGAAAGTGACTCATTACGCTAGGAAAATCCTTGCAATAGTATTTTAGGCTATGTATGATGTGTTATTGGTGGCTTTTGCTGAACACGAGACCACTATGAGTGCTGCAGCCTACATTAACTACATTAAAACTTTGCTTAAGCTGCGTCGCCCCCTCGTGACAAACTCCACAACATTAATGCTGACGCTGTCAAACTTCTTCATGACAATGCATGCCCTTATGCTGTTTATGAGAAAATCTCCAGATTTGGGTGGAAGGAGCTCCA
The DNA here is from genome assembly GCF_023898315.1 of Schistocerca nitens. Lineage (NCBI taxonomy): Eukaryota > Metazoa > Arthropoda > Insecta > Orthoptera > Acrididae > Schistocerca > Schistocerca nitens. The sequence continues at coordinate 939,596,299 of NC_064616.1, read as the reverse complement.
GCATTCACCATACACTCCAGACTTTGCACTGTCGGGCTTTCATCTGCCTGGTTCTTTGAAGAAACTCCTTGCCGGGGAACACTTTGCGGCAGATACTGAACTGAAATTAGCTGTCTGCAGATGGCTATACTTCAACTAAATGTACTTCTACGAACAGGGTGTATTGAAACTGGTACCACGATAGGAGAAGTATGTTGAGGTCGTTGGTGACTGTGTACGAATATAGGTAAAAGATTAACTTCGTTTGTGATTTTCTTTGTTTGTTACCTATTAAACTTTTTGGTAGTAAAATTATTGTGCGTTGCTTTCCGATCTTCCCTCGCTTAAACTTGAAATTGCTCAAAGGATAGTGGACCGAACTTGCAGGCCATTGGTGCCCCAGGAGCCCCAATGCAATTGGCAGTCAGAACGATGATATCGACGCACATTGGCCAGAGGGTTGATGGAAACTGTTAGGGACAGGAAGTTCCGGGAATGATGCCACTGGCTGAGCTCTAGATGCTGGTTTAGTGATTCAGGAAAAGCTGATCCCGATGTCATCAGTTCCTGGAATGCAGAAGCTCATGTAAGTGAAATTATTGCCAGAGCTTCCAGTGACTCTCTACTCACGACACACATAACTCTCCTGTGTGCTTTAGAAATTCAACAACTCTTTTTTTTTTTTTTTTTTGGTAAAGATTGGTTCCATTGGCGAGTGATTTAGTATTCGAACACCTTCATTCCTCCGCATGGGGCTCACTTGATTTATTGCAGCCTGCAAGATATACACTTTTCTGATTCAATGGTTAGAGTACCATATGGACTTGTATCTCCCTGGACAACGTGTTGCACTAGGCCAGCGTCACGCATGACTATTTCAAAGTTGAAATTCGTTTCTCTTTGGGAGAGAAGAATGTTTTTACGAGAATAATCTTACTAATCAAGGCCAAGCACAATGACACAGCGTTGGCCTTTCGTGATGACCACGCCCCGCAGTAAAGGACAAGAGGTACTCTGGCATAGGTTGTTCTACTTGTGCAAAGATCTAATATTTAAAATGACGTAGCTAAATATTACAGAGCACCTTCGTCTGTGTATTCCATCATATTAGCGACTTATTCTCCTGTGTACTGTATGACATTTAATTAAATTTTATCATTCCGTATATAGCATCACAAACTTTCGGTCCGCAGCTCGTGGTCGTGCGAGAGCATTCTCGCTTCCCGCGCCCGGGTTCCCGGGTTCGATTCCCGGCGGGGTCAGGGATTTTCTCTGCCTCGTGATGACTGGGTGTTGTGTGATGTCCTTAGGTTAGTTACGTTTAAGTAGTTCTTAGTTCTAAAGGACTGATGACCACAGATGTTAAGTCCCATAGTGTTCAGAGCCCTTTGAACCATTTGAACCAAACTTTCGGCCAGTTGCTAGTCTATCAGATTCTGAGGACCGTAGGCACCATGCCTAATCCGACTCATAGGAAACGTTTCTGAAATTCCAGAATCCACCTACGGGTCCGGGATTAGAATAGGTCCGAGGTATTCCTGCCTGTCGTAAGAGGCGACTAAAAGGAGTATCACACATTTTGGCCTTTATGTGATAGTCCCCTGTAGCGTTTGACCGCCATTCTTCTAAATTTTCCCGAAGATCGTGCCAATTTGGGAAGGGCGCCTTACATGGTGCATCGTGTACAACTTGCGCTGAGACATCTCGCATCCTTCGTCGACGTGGATTTGCACTTCCGCTCATTCTCCAGCTGTTAGGCGAGGTCACCCTCCTGGGTGCGTTTTCCTCAGTCCACTGTGCAGTATCATTTTCTGCGCTGACGACGATAATGTATTTCATATGACGGTAGTATCTGTTCCCGAAAGAACAGTTACAGTTGACGACGATGCAGCTTTGCTAGAAATGAAATGATAGTTGAATGGACACCCTAGCTGCAAACCAGCGTTGATGTACTTCATTGGGGACATGTTGAAAATGTGTGCACCGACCGGGACTCGAACACGGGATTTCCCTCTTACATGGCAGACGCTCTATCCATCTGAGCCACCGAGGGCACAGAGGATAGTGGTCCTGCAGGGACTTATCCCTTGCACGCTCCCCGTGAGACCCACATTCCCAACATGTCCACACCACTACATTCGTAGTGCGCCTAATAGATGTTTGCCCATCATACTCATTACTCGTGGCAGATTAATCCACCAAGTCCCGTACGAGTTCGGGCATAGCGTGTGCGTTCGCACAAGGAGGTCAATGGCCGGGAAGCCATATTTTAACTACGTATGACGGTAGTATCTGTTCCCGAAAGAACAGTTACCGTTGACGACCATGCAGCTTTGCTAGAAATGAAATGATAATGAAATGGACACCCTAGCTGCCCCGCTCTCACGGGGAGCGTGCAAGGGATAAGTCCCTGCAGGCGCACTATCCTCTGTGCCCTCGGTGGCTCAGATGGATAGAGTGTGTACCATGTAAGCAGGAGATCCCGGGTTCGAGTCCCGGTCGGGGCACACATTTTCAACATGTCCCCAATGAAGTACATCAACGCCTGTTTGCAGCTAGGGTGCCCATTTAATTATCATTTCATGATGGACTTCCTTGCTGGTTTGCACCTGATATCCAGCATGGCAGCCAGTTCGTTGTGGTGGCGCCGCCATGTACCCTGTCGGTTGTTGCCCCTGACAACACAGGGTTCTCTCTGCTGATGCCTGCGCCGTTCTCCCCACGTATGCCAAATAGTAGATGCTCGTCACCTTGGGGCATCGAAACTTCCGACAATGGGCATTCTGCCAGGTGGCCTTTGCTACAGCTGGGTGGCGCTCGTGCGGAGGGACCCTGGTCGGAGTGGGTGGCATCAGGGCGGATGACACGCCACGAAGCGCTGTACGTCATCTCTTGCTGATGGCCCACCACCAGCTGTCTCTAAACGATCGAGGTCTAACTTCGCTGTTAAGAAATACGACCCAAAATCGTTCCCCTCCCTGGCAACACCGTGGGATGAATGCCAGTCTAAGAATGGCAGTGAAGCTTATTCGCCCCGGTACCTCGTATGTACGAGAGTTGATGGGGAATCTTTCATCTCAGTGAAGTCTCAGTTAGAGTTGAAGTTTGTGGAGGCACAGGGCTTGTCCAAAATCCGTTCTGGGTCAGTCGTAATAAAAACAGCATTCTCTGCCCAGTCATGCGCATTACTTGCCCGTGACAAGCTGGGGATGTTTCTTTTCCATCACACCCCATAAGAGCTTAAACATGGTCCTGGGTTTCCACAGGCATCTTCTTTTACAATCTGATGACGAGCTGCGCGCCAACTTAGAGCGACAAGGTGTTCATTTCGTCCAGCACGTCCGTTGGGGTCTGATGGATAATCAGGTTGCCACTGGTGCCTTCGTCTTGGCCTTCGACGGTGACGCATTACCCGAAAAGGTCAAGGTGATGGTTTACTGCTGTGATGTGAAACCATATATCCCTCCTCCAATGACGTGCTTTAAGTGCTGGAAGTTCAGGCATATGTCTTCCCATTGTACTTCCAGCATCACCTGCCAAGATTGTGGATGTCCATCACATCCCACTACTCCGTGCCCCCCCCCCCCCCCTCCCATCTGTGTCAACTGCAGAGAGCACCACTCGTCTTGCTCGCCAGACTGCAGGATTTTACAGAAAGATAGGAAAATAATGGAATACAAGACCCTGGTCAAACTCACCTACACTGAGGCTAAGAGAAAAAATGAGAGGCTACATGCTGTGTGCATGACATCCACATACATCGCTGCTACGACAACGGTTCCAGCTCCTTCCGTTCCACCTACTCCAGTCAGCTCTCAGAGCCGCAAGACTACACCTGCCCCCTTGATGGTGGGGGGTACTTCCCTCCTTGTTGCTCCTGCATCAGCTACCTCAGGATCACTCTCCCCCCCCCCCCCCCCCCCCCAACGATCATGGACATCAGTCCCCAATTCTCAGCTGGAGAAGTGTAAGTCTTCTTTGGCTCCTCTCGCTAGGAAGGGGACCCTTGTGTCCCTCCCTTCCCAGGTTTCTACTAGTGGGAAAGATGACACCTGCCAGTGGCTGAAGTGCCCAAAAGCAGCTGGTTGTATGGCTTCACAATCCTCCTCAGTCAGTAAAGCCCTCCCAGCCAGTAAAACCTAAGTATCAGCGAGAAAAATCCAAAAGGAAGACCCACAAGACCAAGGAAATTGTGGTGGCACCCACACCACTGCAACGTACAGGCGCTGCATCTCAGGATGACATGGAGATTCTGGTGTGCACTGAGGACCTAGATATCGTCAGACCCTCAGACACAATAGATATAGATGGCTGAGGAACTAAGTCGGTGGCAGCAGGTCACCCTGAGGCGTAAACTGCCTCATTGAACGTTCCAGGCCTTCCCAGCCTCACGATCATGTCATCCTCTAGTGGAGTTTCGGCGGTTTTTTCCACCGCCTGGCTGAGCTACGGCGACTGTTAAGCTTTACACCCGCTTTCTGTCCTCCAGAAAACCTGGTTCCCAGCAACATGGAGCCCTGCCCTCCACGGCTGTAAGGGACATTACAAGAACCGTAGCGACTACAATAGAGTTTCAGGTGGAGTTTGCGTCTATGTCCTGAACTCAGTATGTAATGAAACTTAGCCCCTTCAAACCCCTCTTGAAGCTGTGGCTGTCATGATAAGGACGACACAGGAAATAACTATCTGCAATGTATATCTTCCTCCAGACGGTGCAGTACCCCAGAACGTATTATCTGCACTGATTGATCAACTCCCTAAATCTTTTCTACTACTGGGAGGTTTTAACGCCCATAAACCCTTCTGGGGTGGCACCGTGCTTACTGGCAGAGGTAGAGATGTCGAAACTTTGCTGCCCCAATTCGACCTCTGCCTCTTAAATACTGGGGCCGCCACGCATTTCAGTGTGGCTCATGGTAGTTATTCGCCCATTGACTTATCACTTTGCAGCCCAGGACTTCTCCCATCTGTCCACTTGAGAGCCCACGATGACTTGTGTGGCAGTGACCACCTCCGCATCTTCCTGTCACTGCCCCAGCTTCATGCCCACTGACGCCTACCCGGATGGACTTTTAACAAGGCAGACTGGGAACTTTCACCTCTGCTGTCACCCTTGAATCTCCCCCACATGGTAACATCGACGAGATGGATGAGTGTGTCAACAGGACGATAGTTTCAGCGGCGGAAATTGCGATCCCTTGTTCCTTAGGGTTCCCACAGCGAAAGACAGTCCATTGGTGGACGCCGGAAATTGCTGAGGCCATTAAAGAGCGTAACAGCGACAAAAGCGGCACCCTTCCGTGGAACACCTAATAGCTTTTAAACGGATCCGTGCCTGAGTTCTCCAGCTTATAAAAAGACACAAACAGGAGTGTTGGGAGAGGCACATCTCGACAGTTGGGTGCCATACGTCACCTTCCCAAGTCTGAGCGATGATCAGACGAGTTTTTACGTACCAGATCCGAATAGGTGTTCCCAGCGTTAACACAAATGGCGTGTTATCTACCGACGCAAACGCGATTGCGGAGCACTTTTCTGAGCACTGTACTCGCGGCTCTGCGTCGGAGAACTACCCCCAGCCTTTCGCGTCCTCAAACGGCGGATGGAAGGGAACATCCTCTCGTTCACTACACGCCACAGTGATCCCTATAACGCCCCATTTACAGAGTGGGAGCTCCTCGGCGCCCTTGAACATTGCCTCGACACATCTCCTGGGTCATATCGGATCCACAGTCAGATGATTAAACATCTCTCGTCCAACTACAATAGACATCTCCTCATCAAATGGTTCAAATGGCTCTGAGCACTATGGGAATTAACATCTATGGTCATCAGTCCCCTAGAACTTAGAACTACTTAAACCGAACTAACCTAAGGACATCACACACATCCGTGCCCGAGGCAGGATTCGAACCTGCGACCGTAGCGGTCACGCGGTTCCAGACTGTAGCGCCTAGAACGGCACAGCCACACTGGCCGGCCCATCTCCTTATCGTCTTCAACCGGATCTGGTGCGACGGCGCCTTTCAATCGCAATAGTGGGAGAGGACCATCATTTCAGCGCTCAAACCCGCCAAAAACCCGTAAGCTGTTATAATGTATGGTAAGTCGGCAGTTGCGTTGGCTCCAGGAGTTACAGAGCGTACTGGCTCCATGCCAGGGCGGTTTCCGCCACGGTCTCTCTACCACTGATAATGTTGTGTCCCTCGAGTCTGCCCAAGTAGGTGCCTACCATAGTCCATCCATGTCAAAGAGAATGGAGTCCCGCAGGGCTCTGTATTGAGTGTCTCTCTACTTCTAATGGCCATTAACGGCCTGGCAGCAGCTGTAGGGCCGTTGTCTCACCTTCTCTCTATGCAGATGACTTCTGCATTTCGCAGTGCTTCTCCAGGAATGGTGTTGCTGAGAGGCGCCTACAGGGAGCTATCCACAAAGAGCAGTCATCGGCTCTAGCCCGCCGCTTCCAGTTTTCAGCCGCAAAGTCGTGTGTCATGCACTTCTGTCGGCGTCGAACCATTCATCCGGAACCAGCACTTTACCTTAATGACGATCCACTCACTGTAGTGGATACATGTCGATTCTTAGGACTGGTTTTCGACGCACGATTGACTTGGCTTCCTCATCTTCGTCAGCTTAAGATGAAGTCCTGGCAGCACCTCAATGCCCTCCGCTGCCTGAGCAGCACCAGCTGGGGTGCAGATTTCTCCACGCTGCTGCAGCTCTACAGAACCCTTGTTCAATCCCGCCTTGACTATGGGAGTGTGATTTATAGTTCGGTGGCGCCCTCAGCCTTGCGTGTAATCGCCCCAGTGCACCAGTATGGTGTTCGACTAGCGACAGGGGCTTTTAGGACGTCCACTGACCAGAGTACTGGTGGAGGCTGGAGTTTCTCCACTGAAGATCAGACGTGCACAGCTGCTCGCCAGTTACGTTGCACACATTCGTAGCCCTCCTGAACATCCTAACTACCGTCTTATTTCCCCAACCACGGCGCTTCATCTCCAGCATCGGCGGCCCAGGTCAGGGTTTACGATTGTGGTACGCATCCTATCTTTTCTATCTGAACTGGAGTCCTTCCCTTTACCACCTCTTCTCGAGATTCATTCACGAACATCTCCATAGTGTAAACCTCGGCCGAAGCTTCTCCTGGACCTTTCACATGGCCCTAAGGACTCAGTTAACTCCGCGGCTCTCCGCTGTCACTTCCTCTCGATTCTCCACATGTACTGGGGCCACGAAGTGGTTCACACCGACGGCTCGATGGCTGATGGTTACCTTGTCTTTCCGTATGTTCATGGAGGACATATTGCACAGCACTCCTTTCCAGATGGCCGCAATGTATTCACTGCAGTGCTGGCAGCCGTATGTCGTGCTCTTGAGCACAGTCGTTCATGCCTTGGCGGGTAATTTCTCCTGTGTACTGACACCTTGGGCAGCCTACAAGCTATCGACCAGTGCTACCCTCGCCATCCTTTGGTAGCGACCATCCAGGAGTCCATCTGTGCTCTGGAATGGTCCAGTCGTTCAGTGGTGTTTGTCTGGACCCCAGATTACGTCGGAATTCCAGGAAATGAACTTGCCGACAGGCTGGCAAAGCAGGCTACACGGCAACCACTTCTGGAGGTTGGCATCTCTGTAACTGACCTGCGTTCGTTATTACGCCGCAAGGTTTTTCAGCTTTGGGAGACGGACTGTCATAATCTCAGTAGGCACAATAAACTGCATGGTATTAAGAAGACTACGAATGTGTGGCAGTCCTCCATCCGGGCCTCTCGCAGGGACTCTGTGGTTCTCTGCCGGCTCCGCATTGGCCACGCTTGGGAGACCCACAGCTACCTCCTGCGGTGGTTCTCTGCCGGCTCCGCATTGGCCACGCTTGGGAGACCCACAGCTACCTCCTGCGGTGGTTCTCTGCCGGCTCCGCATTGGCCACGCTTGGGAGACCCACAGCTACCTCCTGCGGTGGTTCTCTGCCGGCTCCGCATTGTCCACGCTTGGGAGACCCACAGCTACCTCCTGCGCCGTCAAGACCCGCCTCAGTGTCGGTGCGGTGCCCATATTCTGGCGCACTGTCCCACTTTGACTGCCCTGCGACGAAATCTTCGGTTACCGGACTCGTTGCCTCTAATTTTATCTGACAACGCCTCATCGGCTGATTTCTTTTTACGTTTTATTTGTGAGGGGTTTTTATCATTTGATCTACGTTTTAGAGCATGTCCATTGTCCCTCTGTGTCCTGCACATTAGTGCTTTTAGGGTGGAGGTTTTAATGTGTTGCAGAGTGGCCAGCTTCTCCTTTTTATTCTCATGGTCAGCCAGCCATGGTAATCTGCTTTCTTGTTTTAATTTCTTCTATCTGTTTCTTGCGTCTCTGTGGTTTCCTTGTCTCTTTTTGTCCATTTAAGTGTTTATTGCCCTTCGTCGTTCTTGAAGTTTTCCTTTCTTTCCGTTTTGTGTTGTAAGTCTCGTTTATTTTATTTTCACCCTTGTGGTTTTGTTTTATTCGGAACAAGGGAAAGATGACCTAGCAGTCTGGTCCCTTCCGCCCTCTTTTAAACCAACCAACCAAACAAACAAATTCCAGAAGTGTAACTCTTCAGGCTTTCCCGGCGATCTAATGATATCTTGGGTTGTCGGGTGTTCTGCCGGATATCAGCGTCGTACTTGCACGATATTTCGGTCACGTAGCTCGTAACCTTCATCAGGTGCGACCTGAGACTGCTCCTCGAGTGGACCTGGTCCAGTATTTATGCCTATGGCCTTCCCCCTCCACCAACGGCTGCAGGCGCTTCCTCTGTGGTCCGCGCCCATTCCCTGCGACCTGCTGGAGCGTTGCTGCTCCGTTTTCCGTCCGCTGCGGTTCTAGGTGTTCCCTCTGCGGTCCGCGCCCACCAACCCCGCTCCTGGGGGTTTCATCTACGGTCTGGGGTACCAAGCGTTCCCCCTGCGGTCCGCGCCCGCTCACCACGACCTGTTGGAGCGTTGCCGCTCCGTTTTTCGTCCACTGCGGCTCTGGATGTTCCCTCTGCGGTCCGCGCCCACCAGTCCCACTTCTAGGTGTTCCATCTTCGGTCTGGTGCTCCTGGCAGTCCGTCAGGGGCTCGTTTTCCATCTCCATGTCTCTGGTTCTTCTGTTGGTGCAGTGTTGAAGCTGGCCCCATTGCTCCTTTAACAATTCCAGAGCCGGATCCCAGGCTCTGCTTAGCTGGTACCCTGTGTCACGGTTCATAAGATCGTCAGCCATTTTAATTTCTATCGATTCTCTTATAACACTGTCCCAAAATCTGGGTGTTTGTGCTAGAATCCTGGTATCCTCATACTTCATGGCATGATCTAGTTCTAGACAGTGTTCAGCAATGGCTGACTTAGTCACCTGTCTTAATCTAGTGTGCCTCTGATGTTCTTTGCACCTGATCTCCACAGTTCTTGTCGTCTGGCCAATGTAGCACCTGCCACATTGACAAGGTATATTGTAAATCCCTGGTTTTCGTAACCCCAGGTCGTCTTTGACACTCCCCAGCAGTCCCCCAATCTTGTTGGATGGACAGAAAACACACTTGATATTGTGTTTACGGAGGATGCTACTGATTCTGGCAGAAATAGAGCCAGCATAGGGCAGATATGCCACCTTCTTTGTTTCATCTTGGTCTTCTTCAGGAACCTGTGGTATGGTGGCTGGTTGGAGTGCCCTCTCAATTTGTGACGAATCTGAGTGGCATACAGTTTGATGAGACAACCTTAAAGGTACTCAGCAAGTGTCTCAACTTTGCTACGACCCCTAGAAATGTACCCATTTCAGGTTTCGTCAGTGCAGTAGAGCAAGTTGCAGCCACACTTCCACCTAATGTGGCAGAGGAAGTCCGCCGAGAGACCTGCAGGGCCCTCACCAAGGCCAGGCCGCCGAAATCGAACATCACAACCGAGGAGAGGCTTGCACTCAAGAAACTCCGGGAAGACAACAGCATTGTGGTACTGCCGGCAGACAAAGGGAACTCCACTGTCATCTTGCAGCGGGTGGATTATGATGAGAAAGTACGCCAACTTCTGGAGGACCCTGCATACAGAATTCTGGAGTGTGACCCCACGGACAAGGTGGCCAAGAAGACTAGTGCTCTCTTGAAGGAAACAGGGATGCATGATAAGATCATCAGACAACTACGGGAAAAAGCGCCAGTGCCACCTAGACTGTATGGTCTGCCTAAAATACACAAGGAGGGCGTGCCCCTACGTCCAATTGTCAGTAATATTGGGGCACCTACGTACACAACAGCCAAGTACTTGAAAGGTCTCCTGTCTCCATATGTGGGCAAATGTATTCACCACATCCGCAACTCAGAAGATTTCCTGCAACGCCTCAAGCAACTGCACATCACAGATTCGGACATCATGGTCAGTTTTGATGTGGTATCGCTGTTCACCAGGGTCCCACTGAAGGACTCACTAGAACTGATTGCAGAGAAATTTGACGGTGCTCTGTTGGACCTGTTCAGTCATACACTGACATCCACGTATTTCCTGTACAGAAACCAATATTACGAGCCAACATGTTTATGGAGAGTTTTGAGGAGAGGGCATTGGAGACAGCCACATTTAAACCCACATGCTTCTTTAGGTATGTGGATGACACTTTCGTGATCTGGCCACATGCGATGGACAGGCTCAATGAGTTTCTTGAACATCTTAACTTATGCCACCCTAATATCAAGTTCACCATGGAACTGGAGAAGAATGGCCAGCTGCCATTTCTGGATGTACTAGTCCAGAGGAAAGCAGATGGATCAATTGGCCACAGTGTGTACCGAAAACCAACACACACTGATTTATATCTGCAGGCCAGCAGCTGTCACCACCCTGCACAGAAGCATGGGGTACTGAAGACTTTGGTCCACAGAGCACATGCCCTGTCAGACCAAGAGAATCTACCTATAGAGATGGAACGTCTCAAAACAGTTTTCTCCAAGAATGGATACACGGACAGACAAATTGAGAGGGCACTCCAACCAGCCACCATACCACAGGTTCCTGAAGAAGACCAAGATGAAACAAAGAAGGTGGCATATCTGCCCTATGCTGGCTCTATTTCTGCCAGAATCAGTAGCATCCTCCGTAAACACAATATCAAGTGTGTTTTCTGTCCATCCAACAAGATTGGGGGACTGCTGGGGAGTGTCAAAGACGACCTGGGGTTACGAAAACCAGGGATTTACAATATACCTTGTCAATGTGGCAGGTGCTACATTGGCCAGACGACAAGAACTGTGGAGATCAGGTGCAAAGAACATCAGAGGCACACTAGATTAAGACAGGTGACTAAGTCAGCCATTGCTGAACACTGTCTAGAACTAGATCATGCCATGAAGTATGAGGATACCAGGATTCTAGCACAAACACCCAGATTTTGGGACAGTGTTATAAGAGAATCGATAGAAATTAAAATGGCTGACGATCTTATGAACCGTGACACAGGGTACCAGCTAAGCAGAGCCTGGGATCCGGCTCTGGAATTGTTAAAGGAGCAACGGGGCCAGCTTCAACACTGCACAAACAGAAGAACCAGAGACATGGAGATGGAAAACGAGCCCCTGACGGACTGCCAGGAGCACCAGACCGAAGATGGAACACCCAGAAGTGGGACTGGTGGGCGCGGACCGCAGAGGGAACATCCAGAGCCGCAGTGGACGAAAAACGGAGCGGCAACGCTCCAACAGGTCGTGGTGAGCGGGCGCGGACCGCAGGGGGAACGCTTGGTACCCCAGACCGTAGATGAAACCCCCAGGAGCGGGGTTGGTGGGCGCGGACCGCAGAGGGAACACCTAGAACCGCAGCGGACGGAAAACGGAGCAGCAACGCTCCAGCAGGTCGCAGGGAATGGGCGCGGACCACAGAGGAAGCGCCTGCAGCCGTTGGTGGAGGGGGAAGGCCATAGGCATAAATACTGGACCAGGTCCACTCGAGGAGCAGTCTCAGGTCGCACCTGATGAAGGTTACGAGCTACGTGACCGAAATATCGTGCAAGTACGACGCTGATATCCGGCAGAACACCCGACAACCCAAGATGTCAATTCCAGAAGTATTTGCAGAGGTTCCCACTACCTGAGAACTTATCTAAGTAATTAAATTACGTGTTGTCAGTTTGTGTGAAGTAACCTTGTCGTTGACCATCAAAATGTTCTGAACGACGTTATTCTGAGATATTTGATAGAAGGCAGAGTACAAATATAGTAGTGTGTTCGTTACTTCCTGCAGTTCGCTTCGCTATTGTGGCACTGCAATCTACTTAAGCGTCCGGGTATCATTCTCTTCAGTTACCTATGTAAGTCGACTGTTACACAGGAGAGCTGTATGATGACCACATACCTTTGGTGCTTTAATTTAATGTGAATAATCTTCCTTCTCACTGCATACACTACTATAAATTTTCAGCGACCAATATCTACGGGTAAAGGAAGACATTTTACATAAGTTTCCAGAGAAAACTTCTATGGTTTTAACGTAATCACATTCGTCCTGCACCTCAAATGAAAATGTAACTCTACGGAGAATGGAAGCAGGAATAAATAATGGACTATCCTTCAATTTCTTTGGGCGACCAACAGAAAGATATGGCGACTATTAACTAATGATGACCAGGTCTTCTGACCACTAGGCGTATACTGGGTGGGTGAACCGAAAGTCCACCGGAAACATCCCAAAAGTTGTTCAGGGATATTTTCTGAGTATTTCGCTACAAATGGCCAGTGGTTTGGGCAGATCCGTATAAGATAATGCATTACGTTTGATTCCTTATTCCCATGTCTCCTTGCATCTGTTTTGTATTGAAAATATCTGCCTAACAGAGCAACTATCGACGCTATGCTCTGGGTGTGTTCTTTGGAAATAAATTTTTCTCTTACCTGACAATACTTTCTACACAAAACATTAATGTGCACTATTCTCTTCGTCCTCAAGCTTGCACTCAGTATTGGTCGAATCTACTTTCGTTTTGTCCTTTGTGCATAAATTTTTGTAACTACCGTAGGCTTCTGCAGTGAGTGTAACCAAGGGAAGTTTTCCTAACACTCTTAATCAGTTAAGGTCGTGACTGATGACCTCAGATGTTAAGTCCCATAGTGCTGAGAGCCATTAAAAAAAAAAGAAGAAAAGAGAATTAAGGTCGTAACCACATTACATGTGTGTTAGGTGTGTTGCCCGTCTGTCGGGCGTTATCCCTTGCCTACCCCTTTGTTTGCGTATGAGATCACTGTCTTAATAAATTCCCCTACAAATCGGAAGCGACGAACTATTGAGAAACTGAGTGAGGATATATAAAAGACCGCCTAACCTAAAGAAAATTTTGTTCTACATATTCGTCCTCCTGTCTGTTACTTAAAAATAATCATTATTTATAGCTAAATTGAAAGTATCAGTTTTTAATTCAGTTTTTATTCGAAAATTATTACTTTGTAACTTGAAACAGAGGGTCTTCGTCCATGACGGGGAACGCTGTAGTGAGTACAACATAACAACAATAATTATATTTAGTTACCTAGAAGCGCAGACGTTGCATGATCATCTAACTTTCATTACTTATAAAATGCAATTTATATTTTGCAACGATATAAAAACCGCACTCGACTTACGCTGAACAATGTTCGTTTCAAGTTATGTGCAAAATAAAGAAAGAAACAAACAAAAAATAAAGAGGAATTGTTGCCTCCCAGATTCTCTCTCAAACATTCACGTTTTTCTCCCTACCAATGCTACCAGTACTAACGGTAATCCTACCATTTACTTCGTCATTTATGTAAAACTACGATTCGGTAGTTTTGGTAGAGCGCAAATCCAGTTGTAGGTTAATAGTGATAGACACCCATAGGGAAAGGTATAGTGATGAAAATTTGGCCGATCTTCACCTCATACACGGTATCACTGTATTCAGTGGGAGAGCAGCACAACGACGCTACACTCGGCAGTTTCCACTGCACTTGTTTCTTTTGAGGGTTGTTGGATTACTACGTATTTCTTGTTGTACATTTGGTGAATACATAATCCCCTTTTGTGTAGGTATTTTTGCAGAAACAAGTAACTGAACACAATGAAATTATATTACTACCTTACGAATGAGAGACAAATTATGTTAGACGGTTCACTATCATTTATAATAAGCACTTTGCGAATCACAGGCGCCATGTAAAGATAAGGAATACTAACGTTTCGGGATCAACCGAGAAGTCGTAGTGGGAAGACAACGGACTCGTACTTCGAAAGTCGAGTGCTCTAACCTCAGATTTAGGTTTCCCTCGATTTTCCTAAATAGTTAAATGCAAATGCCGGGATGATTTCTTTAAAAGAGCACTGTCGTTTTCCGAGCCTGTGCTGCGTCCACTTTCAGTTTTGTTTTTCTTTGTTTTATGTTTTAGTATTCGTCATTCTGCTTTCAGATGTCGCAATCGCGCGTAACAAACCAATACTGAATACTGTCTTGGTGTGTGCCTCGAATGACTGAAGAAAGCTGTGTGTGTACGGTTGTGTGCTACATGGCTTGGCTGGGATGTGAGGCGACGCAAACACAAGACGGGCGGGGCTGCAGCCGCTCTGCCCCCTGCCTGCCGGAGCCGAGCTGGTCATCGCTGATTGGCCGCTATTCAAGCATTTTCTGGCCACCATTCCAGGTGGCAATTGCACAGGCTACTGCTGCGAATTTAACGTCGTTCGCGGGGTACGTTCTGGAAACTGAAATTCGTCATCTGACAAAGGTGGTGGTTATTATGTTTTATATTTTATTTGATGACAATTATAATGTTCTATAAATTTTGGGAAGTAAATGAGTATGGCGTACAGAAAAATATATCATTATGTTTTTTGGAGAACAGAACCCGAAAGTAAAGTTTCAATTTATCAACTTGCTCTCATTTTTTAGATAATTTTGATTTATGTATTTGTCAAGAAAAAAATAATAAAAATATGAAATAAGAAAAATATCAAAATATGAGTATGCTTTTTTGGAAACCTATCCGTACTGTGTTGCAACACTGACTCTTTTCATCACCCAACAATAATCACATAACGTGGAATCATCTTATGTTTGTTCAGCTAGTCAAAGGTCACCATTTTCATCGCTGGCATCAACGCATTTCGGCGGGACAAAATCAGTTCTTTATGGCAGAAACGGTGTTTCTAATGACACGTTCATGTAGGCGGAGCAGGTCATCGACCAATTATATAAAATTTTCTGGTTGGAAGTTTCCCAGGAAACAATGTGAAACGTCCTTAAAGGATTGTCACACTGTTCTGTCCTTGTCCTTAAGCACAGTTCAGAATGAGTGTCTTTAAAACGTTCTCTGATCTGTGGAAGGATACACACACCTGCTTTCACGTTTTCGTAGTTGAACATGGAAAACTTTTTATGAGCGTAAATGAATACAGTGCCGTTTACATTTGAAGCAGTTACAAAAATCGTCATAAGCCGTAGTACGATATGTGGTACGAAGAGCGAATGTTTGCTTGCCTGTATCAATAGTTCCTTTACAGTTTTCATTCAAAGAGTTAACGACTATTGTTCGACTAATTTTGCTGGAAACAGAGTTTGTCTATAGCACGACTATCTCACTTTCAGATGAAACAATAACACTCAGTGTAGCAGGACTGCACTCCTGATAATATGACAATAAATTTTAAATTCCCACAAATTTTTCTTCTGATAACTCGCACAGTCTATTTATATCGCGATGTTTCCTACATGTGGATATGTTTCTCTTTTATACTAGTGACATACGCCAAATGAATAGAAGCAAGCTTGTTAGCACTGCGTATAACTGTTACTTTAAGACTTCTTTTCAAAACAGTGCACAGTCGCTATAGATCAGAACTTTAAATCATAGTCATTGCATTCATCAGTACTGTTATGTCTTTGCAGTCTTTGCCTACGACACCTCTTCTGGCCAAGTAACTAATACTGTATATGATATCCTTTGATCACAGAAAACAGGCTTTCACGGCCGGTATTTGCGTTACTGCGTGGATACATATAAATAGCTCGCCTTTCTAATATTGCTGAGCTTGTTTAAGGCTGCGACTACTTTCTGAGTCGGTAAATCCTCTGATGATGTCTCCAGCATTGGAAGCCGAAACATTAGGCCGAAACCTGTACCTTGGACCACGACCTTCTGCCCATAAAACAAATATGAGATATGACATCGTTTCGTTACCAGTCCAGCCTTTCATTACCACGGAAGCCATTCCATTACCCTTCGATAAACCAGAAGCACGTATCTAAACTTGTAGGTTTACCCCATAAATACTCGGAGGGATACTCATCGGCGCTTTGAGTAAGCTAATATAGAAAAGCTACCAGAATTTTGTGAAACTAAAATGGAATAGAAACTTCCTGGTATATTGAAGACCCTCCCGGGTAGTCACGCGTACTAACGCGACGGCTTCCAGGACGGGGGGGTAAGTCGGTCACAGGTCGAATGCGCCCTGAGGATTAACGACGGCCAGCCTGGATGTGGTTTCTAGGCGGTTTCCCTCATCCCACTAGGTGGATACCTGGTTGCGTCCCATGTTCCGCCACAGATATACGCTGCACAAACATTTATAAAACTTTCTCACCCTTTAGTCTAATCGCAGACACACTGGATGCACTACTGCTGTACTTCTTGGTGAATTGGAGACTGATGAAGTTCGCTGTCTGATCTCCTTAAACACTTACTCAGCATGAGTAGCAAGTCATAACTGTGTGCCAGACGGGGAACTGAACATCCCATATGGTATACAGGACTTCTGTGAATTTCGTAAGGTACGAGAGAGGGACTGGCGGAAGTAAGGCTGTCGGAGCAGGCTGTGACTCATACCAGGTCAGGTCATTCGGCAGAGCTCTTATCTGCGAGAGGCGAAGATCATAGCACCAAGCTCCGGTACACACTTGTAAGCCGGCAGGGAGCTAAAAATCACGACAAACTCTACTGCAGCGTCAAAATTAACCGCAATAATCTTTCCTTTCAGGTCTGAGATCTTTTCCACAGTGTGGAAAGCATACTGTTGTGTAATATGTTTTCATAAACACCTGCTGTCAATTAGCTGTCGACTAAAGCTAACGGTCCGAAAAAAACAGATGTACAGCCCCATCCGACTTATTATCGCTATTGAATTTCATTTTTGCAGCTCGTTCAGATGAATAGCTTTCTAAGGGCTCCGCTAAGTCTCTACTCGTCCTTGCGAGTGCCAATATACTCATCCTTCCTCATCACTTCCTTCCACTGTCCAGCAGATCAATGATGGCGTTGTTGGCTTAGCCCTGCGCGCCTCCAACGCAATTGTTTTTGTCATCAGTGCCTTTTGGACAAAATCGCGGTGATTAAAGACGACTCCTATCACTTACATACAAGACCTTTGATTGTGTAAATCATGGGATTCTTTTAGATAAGCTAAATCATTATGGTTTGAGGGGGGCAGAGCACAAATGGTTTAATTCATACTTAACTGGAAGAATGCAGAAAGTTGAAATAAGTGGTTCATGTAATGTTAAAACAACAGCTGATTCCTCAAACTGGGGGGCTATCAAGTACGGGGTCCCACAGGGTTCGGTCTTAGGTCCTTTACTGTTCTTGATATACATTAATGACTTACCATTCCACATTGATGAAGATGCAAAGTTAGTTCTTTTTGCTGATTATACAAGTATAGTAATAACATCCAAAAACCAAGAACTAAGTGATGTAATTGTAAATGATGTTTTTCACAAAATTATTCAGTGGTTCTCAGCAAACTGATTCTCTTTAAATTTTGATAAAACACAGTATATACAGTTCCGTACAGTAAATGGCACAACTCCAGTAGACTTTGAACAGAAGTCTGTAGCTAAGGTAGAATTTTCAAAATTTTTAGGTGTGTCCATTGATGAGAGGTTAAACTGGAAGCAACACATTGATGGTCTGCTGAAACGTCTGAGTTCAGCTACGTATGCTATTAGGGTTATTACAAATTTTGGTGATAAGAATCTCAGTAAATTAGCTTACTATGCCTACTTTCATTCACTGCTTTCGTATGGCGTCATATTCTGGGGTAATTCATCGTTGAGTAGAAAAGTATTCATTGCTCAAAAACGTGTAATCAGAATAATAGCTGGAGCCCACCCACGGTCATCCTGCAGACATCTATTTAAGGATCTAGGGATCCTCACAGTAACCTCACAGTATATATATTCACTTATGAAATTTGTTGTTAATAATCCAGCCCAGTTCAAAAGTAATAGCAGTGTGCATAGCTATAACACCAGGAGAAAGGATGATCTTCACTATGCAGGGTTAAATCTGACTTTGGCACAGAAAGGGGTAAATTATGCTGCCACAAAAGTCTTTGGTCACCTACCAAACAGCATCAAAAGCCTGACAGATAGCCAACTAACATTTAAAAATAAGTTAAAGGAATTTCTAGATGACAACTCCTTCTACTCATTGGCTGAATTTTCAGTTTTCAGATATAAATTAAGGGGGGCAAAAAAAAAAAAAACTTTAACATTAGTGTCATGCAATATTTTGTGTAATGTAATATCTTGTACAGACATCTTTTATTAACTGGCACGTTCCACATCATTACGAAGTGTCGTATTCATGATCTATGGAACAAGTATTAATGTAATCTAATCTAATCTAATCGTTCTGTCTCCTCGAAGGTAAAGTCTGACAATTCATTCGTACAGTATACCTTCCATTTCATCAGTGACTGTTATTTTCTTAGACATTGAGAGGAGTAAATCATGTTTAGTATTTCCATGACCTGTCAAATTTCTAAAACGAACTCCAATTGTGGGGTGGGGAACATTTAACAACTGTGCAACCTGTGACGGGGTGTTCGAGTGTAGTGACGTCGTGGTAAGGCACTAGTCTCCTATTCATACCGACAACAGTTCGAATTTCAGGCCGGCATTAAAATTTAGGTTTTACCTAAACCGTTCAAGGTGAATGCCGGCATGGTTCCTTTGAAATGGACATGGCCGATTTCCTCCCTCATTCTTCCACAAACCTAGCTCGTCCTACTTGTGTAATGATCTCAGCGACGACGGGCGGCCGGCCGGAGTGGCCGAGCGATTCTAAGCGCTACAGTCTGGAACCGCGCGACCGCTACGGTCGCAGGTTCGAATCCAGCCTCGGACATGGATGTGTGTGATGTCCTTAGGTTACTTATGTCTAAGTAGTTATAAGTTCTAGGGGACTGATGACCTCAGAAGTTAAGTCCCATAGAGCTCAGAGCCATTTGAACCATTTTTTTCGACGACGGGCCGTTAAACCCTAACCTTGCTTCCTCCCCTCCTTACGGAAATCACGAATCAGTCATTAACCGTTCATATTCATCTGTCTCCACTCTCTCTTCCTGACATACAAAGTGTCTATGAAGCAGGCGCACAATGACCTTCCGTAAAACGTGTAATGTTACTAATATCACAGTGAAGCACCGGGGGGAGTGGTGATGGTGGGGGTGGGGGAGATGGAGTGACTTTTGAACACGTAGTGATATCATTGCGCCCGTCATGCGATACGCCTAATTAAGTCCTCGAACTGAGTTCGATGTATCTTAGGTTCCGAATCACTCATGATAAGACCTCAAGCAATATTCAGTTAATGGAAAGAGAGACCCATTCATCATTGGGGAACTATGCGACTTCCAACACTTCTCTAGGTCAGGAGCAGGAAAATTGTAGTGAATTTGTTTCCTACTATACCTACTTCTGCTACCTTCACAACATTGCAGTCAATAAACAAATAAGACCAAACGACAGAATCGTGAACTCGATAAAAGAAGAATTTGGAGGTTAAGGCTTAAATACCCGTCTATAACGAAGTGTCTAGAGATGGAGCGCAAGCTACAAGTAGGCAAGGAAAGGGAAAGGCATCGGTCATAAGCTTTTAGAGAGTAACAATCCGGTATTTGTTTTAAACGATTCATAGAAATCACGAAACTCTTATTCTGTTTTTCTTTTTCTTTCTGTCGCATCACGCCTGAATGTTGTCTATCAACTATTTACTTATAATTTATTTTCCAGAAAAGTATTTACACGTAGATCAGGGATTGTGTGAGGCAGCACAAGTTCATGGATTACTATTGAATGATGTGTCGTAACATGGCGCTTGAAAATAAGCTACGTAACTCAGCAATCGCTAGCGTGTCAATCTAACAGTACAAAATACAACTGAAGGAAAACGAATCGTCATTCTTGAATACGTGCAGTCGACTGCACAAAACCCTCCGCATGTCCCGATTAAGTTCGGGTACCTTCAGTTGTGTACAGCTTGCGCCAGCGGTAAAAGAGCACGCTCTGGTGACGGCGGCAGCGCCACATGTGACATACTTATAGCAGTGTATTTTCTCCCGCCTTATTCTAACGATTGTAGTTACAGACCGTTTTGATTTTCTGTAATTGCGCATAATTACTGCATATTGTTTTATATAGACACTGTAAAATTTATTTTTATCTGTTTAAAACGCACAGATGTTTCTGTCTCGAATACTATACAATTTAGAGCAGAATTACTAGATACATTGTAGCAGCGTGGAAGCGTTGGAAGATCTAGATTTTCCCGTAAGCACTCATAGCTTGCGTACGTTGACATAGTTGGTTGATATGTTACAAGCAACACGAATGTAGCCGTGGTATGCCAGAAATGTCGACACAGTGCGCTTCCGACGAGTATACGACAAACAGTCACTCGGGCCATGAGGATGGCGTCCTGGCACTCGTCCAGCGCGCTGTTCCAATGAAGTGATAAGAGTTCCAGCAGGACCACTCGCCGGTCCACACAAATCGAATCGTTGAGCAATGATTTTCGCAACAGGCTGGCGTCGACCTGGCCTGTTTGAGCGCCGGACCTGAGTCCCATTGAAAATTTGTGAGCCAAAATGAAGCGTCACATGAACTTACACAGGCCGACACCGGCACAGGGACCTAGTGTTGGATACATGGGAGAATCTCGCGGACGATGAGACATGTTTCTAGAGGCTGACCGCTTCCAGCGCTCGCCGAATGGGGCATGTAATTGATGACAATGGTGGATGGAGTTCGTAGTAGCCTCTCCCTGACGTGAAACTTTCCTCGTATCATATTACTTCACTTTATATTGCAACATTTTAAGCAACTGTCTCTTTTTAAATTGGAAATCTACATTAAATCATTATACTTTACATATTATTTGCTTATTTCGTGTTACAAGACTCTTTACACATATAAATTTGATAAAAGTTCAAAGAAGTCAATCTGAATTGACATAGATCTATATTAACGACATAGGAGATAATCTGAGTAACCGTCTTAGATTGTTTACAGATGATGCTTTCATTTACCGTCTTGTAAAGTCATCAGATGATCAAAACGAGTTGCAGAATGATTTAGATATCTCTATGGTGCGATAAGTGGTAATTGACCCTGAATAAGGAAAAGTGTGAAGTTATTCACATGAGTACTAAAAGAAATCAGCTAAATTTCGCTTACGCGGTAAGTCACACAAATCTGAAGGCTGTAAATTCAAATAAATACTTAGGGATTACAAATAACCTAAATTGGAACGATCAAATGGATAATATTGTGGGTAGAGCAAACCAAAGACTGCGATTCATTGGTAGAACACTTAGAAGGTGCAACAGGTCTACTAAAGAAACTGCTTACACCACGCTTGTCCACTCTAGTCTGGATTATTGCTGTGCGGTGTTGGATCCGCATCAGGTGTGACTGACGGATGACATCGAAAAAGTACAAAGAAGGGCAGCTCGTTTTGTATTATCGCGAAATAGGAGAGATAGTGTCACAGACATGATACTTGAATTGGAGTGGCCATCATTAAAACAAAGGCGTTTTTCGTTGCGACGAGGTCTTCTCATGAAATTTCAATCACCAGTTTTCTCCACCGATTGCGAAAACATTCTGCTTGCACCAACCTACATAGGGAGAAATGATCATCACGATAAAAAAAAGAGAAATCAGGGCTCGCACAGAAAAATTTAAGTGCTCGTTTTTCCCGCGTGCCGTTCGAGAGTGGAGCGGTAGAGAGACAGCTTGAAGGTGGTTCATTGAACCCTCTGCCAGGCACTTTATTGGGAATAGCAGAGTAATCACGTAGATGTAGATGTGGAAACGGTGTTCTAATGCGAGGTAGTCACAGGAAACACTTGATCTGACCAATGAAAGAACAAGTAAACCTTAAAATAATAATTTTCTTTTCCTTTCTGCTTCTCCAAACTTTTTTGCATTTACTGTACAAATGAAGTGCAGTCAAGACATACAAAAGCTATTTTGCAAGTGACCATTCCTTGGGAGTCCAAAGAAAGCATTCCTTTTACTGTGTCCAATTCTCCTTGGAAATTTTTGGAAATTTGTGGTAAGGTCTTATGGGACCAAACTGCTGAGGTCATCGGTCCCTAAGCCTACACACTTCTTAACCTAACTTAAACTAATTTACGCTATGGACAACACACACACACCCATGCCCGAGGGAAAACTGGAACCTCCGACGTGGGGAGCCGCACGGACCGTGACAAGGCGCCTGAGACCGCGCGGCTACTCCCGCGGCTCCATTTCTCTATTTTAATCTTCAGACAATGGACCACTGCAGAATATGCATTCAGTGTCTTCTTCAGATTGTACATCTGAAGCAGTGTCTTCAGTTATATTTTTATCAGCCTACGAATGACTGGAAGACTGTTTCCTGTGTTTTACTTGTTTTCCTTTCCAAGTTCCAAAATTTCTCTTCTGTCTCCTTGGATTCCGCTACAGATTTTATCACTTTCAAATTTTTCAAATAATTCCTGTATGGAGACTCATAGACTCAGAACGTTAGCCATTGGCTAATATGAGATACCTTTTCCAGAATGTGATATTTTCGCTTGTTTGGATACCAATGGCGTCGAATATTAGAAATAAGCCATCTTACGCTAAAAAACTAGCTTCACGGTTCCGTTGCTCGATTTGAAGGACAATTCATTATAGCAAATGCAAGAGAATTTTGTGAAAAACATAATCACATGAATACTGCTGCAAGAGCTACTCGACTTCAAATATTAGAGTTCTACAGATACATACACTTAAAAACCTTGATATTAAGCACTTTTCACATCAAGTATTCCGACAATTTCCACCTCCGTAACGGACTTACTGTCATTACTCTACGCCCCAGGAGTAGTGAGGATTAACTTCTGATGAAAAATGAAATCATGCAAAATCAGAACATAAAAATTATTTCATTCTTCAAATTAAACTGAAATTGCTCGGCGTAGTGCATCAACTCTGCGCGGCATGGACACAACAAGTTGTTAAACGTCCCCTTCTGAAATACTGAGCCATGTTGCCTCTATACCCGTCCATAATGGCGAAAGTGTTTCCGGTGTAGGATTTTGCGCACTAACTGGCCTCTCAGTTCTGTCCCATAATGTTCCATGGGATACATATCGGGCGATGTGAGTGGCCAACTCTCTCGTTCGAATTGTCCACAATGTTCTTCAAGTCGGTCGCAAACAATTGCTCTCCTTAATAATTCCATCGTTGTTTGGGAACATCAAGTACATGAATGGCTGCAGATGGTCGCTAAGTACCCGAACATTACCAGTTCTAGTCTACGTTCGGTCCAGCTCAACCAGATGACCCAGTCAATTCCACGTAAATACAGTCCACACCATTATGAAGCCACCATCAACTTGCACAAAGGCTCGTTGACAACTTGAGTCCATGGCTTCGTGGGGTCTGTGCCACACCCGCATCCTGCTATCAGCTCTCACCAACGAAAATCGGGACTCATCTGAACAGACCACGGTTTTCCAGTCCTCTGGGGTCCAACCGATATGGTCCCGAGCCCAGGAGAGGCGCTGCAGACGACGTCGTGCTGTTAGCAGAGGCACCCACTTCGGTCGTCTATGGCCATAGCAACACTGTCCCAACGGATACGTTCATTGTACGTCGTACATTCATTTCACGGTTACTTCACGCGTTGTTGCCTGTCTGTTAGCACTGACAACTCTACGCAGACTCCACTACTGTCGGTCATTAAGTGAAAGCCGGTGGCCACTGCGTTGTCAGTGATGAGAGAAATTTCGTGTTTTCAGCAGACTCATGGCACTGCGGACCTCGGAATATTGGATTCCCTAATAATTCCCGAAACTGAATGTCCCATGCGTCCAGATCCAAAACTCCGCGTTCAGATTCTGTTAATTCCCGTCGTGCGTCCATAATGACGTGGGAACTCTTTTTACATGAGTCAACTGTAATGATACTTGAATTACGTAACCATTATGTATACTGTTGTAAAGACAGTGAAGGGAGGCCTGTTGTAAAATTTAGTAATTTTTGCTAGTTTGAAAAGATATGGCTAAAGCAACTTTTAATCTATTACATTTATTTTCTTTAATGTTATACCACGAGGATCAATAATCTCTATGTACTGTTTCAAAGATTCTATTATTCTATATAATCATTACTGTAACTTACTACCTTATCATCTTGCTGTTTGGGACACCCAATCCAGCTTGTGCATTGAATTGTGTGTGTGGGCGGGGGGCGGGGGGCGGGGGGGAAGGCGTTGTAATGGTACTTGAATTACGTAACCATTACGGCAGCTCACCTGAACCTCTGGCTACCAGCAATATTCTACTGTGTTTCTGTAAAGTAGCTAACATATTTCTGAGACAACATTCAGATTTGATTTGATTAATGTAGAGGTACTTTGATACATCGATATGTTTATGTTGCAATGATATTATTATTATGTGTATTCTTTCTTCTGTCACTATGATCTTTGACGTACTTGTAACTCTGATTTTTGGGCGCGTAAGCGATTATTAAAGTGCGCGTCATTTATGTTGGCGGCCGAGTTTAGGTTCGTTCTGCGCATCTGACGTCAAAAAATACAGTCAGCCAATGAATAGAGAACGACGTTGCCAGATCTCCACTGCAGAGCAGAGCAGGGACCAGTGTCTTCAGTTTTAGAAACGTTCAGTCATAAATAAAGTAATAGAACAAAAGCAATGTCTTGATAGCAGACTTTGTTTTATAGAAAGTTTGGAAAAACCATTCTTTATACCAATTGCTTCATTTTCTATTAATTAATTAAACCAAACAAGCAATAAGACTCCTAATTCAGGCGATAGCAAGGAAAGGTGTTTGTATCAATTTCACGAACCGCTTTTTCGCAATAAAGAAAAGCGGTAATTGTTTTATTTCCTATTGTACTTCGACGAAGTGCAAGTAATTCATAGGCATACCAACAGTGTTTGTCAGAATTTTGAGTGACCTGTTAAAGTACTTATGGAGCGACATAGCAGGACGAGCTGCGCTAGCGTAGCGGTTAAGGCGTTGGGGTGTCTTACTTCACGAATTTTATTCGTTTGAATGCAGTTTTTTGAAAATTCTAGTGCTTTGTCTCTTCATTAACCCTTTAGCTGCTGCAGTCACGTGCTCCCCGCATTCCGCGCTGTGCGCGATTTTGTCATCACTGCACTGCTCGCCTATGCAGACACATGGTGTTCCCACTGCTTTGACACACTTATCATTCGATTTCACAAAAACTATTTGGCCCAAAAATTAGATTTTTACACATCTTCTTGACTGATACCTTCCCCCCATAAATGACTTAATTTTGTTTCGATGTTCAACCCAGTTATTGTGCAGCATTAAATGTAGAAAACCATTGCACGAAATTTTGAAGAGTTTGCAGAGGTAAAAGTCTGTAGCGTATACTTTCCGTATGGTCGATTTTAGTTGCCACAATGTTGGGAATGAAATGTGGACAAGGTACCTAAATTTCATATAAAATTTACTGTATAACAATATCTCATTTAATGTAAGTACCACATAGGTGTCGTATGTAATATTGAGAAATATTCCGTCTTTCGCGACTGTAATAAAAGTTTTATTTACACCGGGCGCGTTTGGCTTTATTTTGAAGCACTTTAATCAGTCAAAGGAAGTGGGGGGAAGGTATCAGTCAAGAAGATGTGTAAAAATCTAATTTTTGGGCCAAATAGTTTTTGTGGAATCGAACGATAAGTGTGTCAAAGCAGTCGGAAACACCATGTGTCAGCACAGGCGAGCAGTGCAGTGACAAAATCGCGCACAGCGCGGAGTGCGGGGAGCACGTCTCTGTAGCAGCGAAAGGGTTAATGCGGCCGTGGTGGCTTTACTTCATACACTGCGCGCTCCCCCCCCCCCCCCTAAACGTAAGCTTGCCAACTATACTATACTATGGCGCTGCTTCTCTTGGCGCGTGCGTCGTGTGCAACTGGCAACGCAGCAGTCTCCCGAGTCTGGGCGGGCATGCGCGAGCCGCCAAGATAAAAGAATTCAACTATAGTTGTTAGAGAGTCGGATAACAGTGATTATAATGATCCTTTGGTGGTGGTTTCCAAACATGTAGGGGGTGTTAGACTTGAACTTTATTCTAGGCACCTTAACAAATTTTTGAAAAGAGAAAATGATCATCCAGAAAACATAGATGAACTGTTACATAAATTTGAATGTGTGAAATTCGTGAGCAGCTTAGACTTAACTTCAGGCTTTCACCAAATTTCTTAAAAATAAATTCTAGAAAATACACTGCATTTTTGTATGGGGGAAAAAGTTATCATTACTGTGTTGTACCATTTGGACTAACTGTTTCTGTTCCTGAGTTTATTAGAGCATTATTTCTTGTTTTGGGGGATGAACTACTGTCTAAACTTACTGTATATGTAGATGATATTTTGATTTCTGGAAAAACATGGGAAGAACATTTTGAATTGCTAACACATGTGTGTACAAAATTAAGGAAAGGGGCTATGACCTTGAAGTTAGAAAAATGTAAATTTGGAGTAAGTGAATTGATATTTTTGCGACACATTGTTTCGGAAAAGGGGATTGAACCTGACAGAGAAAAAATTGAAGCTATAGAGAATTTTCCTGTTCCTAAAAATAAAAAAGAATTAAAATCTCTTTTTGGTCTAGCTGGATTTTACAGAAAGTATGTCAGTACTCAAGCTATGAACTCTTCTTGACACCGAGCGAGGTGGCGCAGTGGTTAGCACACTGGACTCGCATTTGGGAGGACGACGGTTCAATCCCGCGTCCGGCCACCCTGATTTAGGTTTTCCATGATTTCCCTAAATCGCTCCAGGCAAATGCCGGGATGGTTCCTTTGAAAGGGCACGGCCAACTTCCTTCACCGTCCTTCCCTACACCCATGAGACCGATGACCTCGCAGTTTGGTCTCTTCCCCCCCAAAAAATTCTATATAGGCCTGACATGTCTTTACCCTTCTGTTTAATGACTGACAGCAGTGATACAGGATTAGGAGCACACTTATTTCAGGAAAAACTAGTAAGAGATCATATTGAACACCATTCCATGGCATTTGCTAGTAGAGGATTACAAAAGTATGAAAAGACTTACACTGTGACTGAAAAAGAACTTTTGGCTATACATTGGGCTTTCAACAAATTTAAAAATTATCTTCTTGGACACAAAGTAATTGTTTACTCTGACCACAAAGCACTAAGTTACTTTCAGGAGTGTAGGCTTTATCATAGTAGAATCACCAGATGGGCATTATTCTTACAACAATTTGATTATGAAATTAAATATATTAAGGGGAAGGAAAATGTTATTGCTGATGCACTTTCTAGGTCACCTATTGGGCTAAATTTTGATAATGAAACAGGTATTGATGACAAAAATTTCAAAATTATGTATTTGAAGGGGATAAAAGATGAAGGAGAAATACCTAGAATGAAATTTGCAAATCTCAATAACCTGGAATACAAGGAGAATTTTTCATATTTTATATTGTTTATGAAGTTTGTTTCCTATCATGTGATATGGAAACTATATATTGTACTGAAGCTTACTTATTGCTGAAAGGAAGTGTAAAATGGTTTTGCTTTACGAACCATGTACACATGTAATATACATACTATTCATTGAATATATGCCTAGATGTAAGAAAATATTTTGATGGTTGATTCTGCATTTTATTTTCTTTGTGTAGTAGGACATGCGCTATTTTAGTTGTGGTAGGACACGTGCTATTTTAGTTGTAGTATATTCATGTTATTTATTAGAGATTTGACATACATGCTTTGTGCTTACTACTATTTTCTTCATGTGCTAATGTTATTTATGCTGAAAACATTTTGTTGCTGTTATTATTATATTTTCTGAGCCTCTGTGTTGGAAAAGACTGAAATTGGAATATTTCGAACAGGCTATGCCTGCTTATTTGCCCACTTGACATTTGGGATGTATGAAATTGAGGACTTTCCACACTGTGGAATTAAATCATTCTTTTGTATTTGTTATTTTTATTAATTGTGTCTTTCTATGTAACATGTTTAGGATTAGTTGTGATACCTTTTGATATTTTGCATATTATGTTGATGAAATTAAGAGGATGTTTGTTGTGAATATCCAACCTCTACTTTTGTCAGCCGGCTGAAGTGGCCATGCGGTTAAAGGCGCTGCAGCCTGGAACCGCGAGACCACTATGGTCGCACGTTCGAATCCTGCCTCGGGCATGGATGTTTGTGATGTCCTTAGGTTAGTTAGGTTTAACTAGTTCTAAGTTCTAGGGGACTAATGACCTCAGCAGTTGAGTCCCATAGTGCTCAGAGCCATTTACTTTTGTCATTTTGATAATATTTCTTCTGTTTTTGTAAGACTCAGTGTAGCCCTGAGCACTTTTCTTCCTTTGTACATGTCATATTGTAGGATTATATGCTACAGTTAGATTGGATCTGTATTGGGGGGATGAATATTATGATAGACAATATATATCAGTGATGGGTTTCTTAAGCTACTGTCTGCGTTGCATTTTTTATTCGTGGGCGGCTGTTGATATTCTGCTCTCAGTTATATTTTTTGAGCCCTCCCCTTTTATTTCTTATTTTACTGCCTGACACTGATTCTATTCTATTTTTCTTCTCCTGCTGATGAGATGGGGCTAGGCTGAACTCTCCAGTAGTACCTATTTCTATCTCTCTTTTCCATCCACATATTTTGAGGTATTGCTCCTCCCTTGTTGCAGTGTATATAATTGTACCATGTCCTCATTCTCTTCAATACAGATCAACAAGCAATTGTTTTCTTAAATGCTGTCTGGAAATACTTTTCTTTGTCACAAATTTCCATGTTAATATAGTAAACTGTATCTGGTTGAATAACTTTCCAAATTTATTTATATTCTATCATACCATATTATAGTGGAGTAAAAATTCCAATTACTTTCACATCAGAATGTTGAAGGGCTATGGATGATAAAAGCTTGCTTATGACATGTCATATACAAGTTTTTTTAAAATAATGTAAGAAAATGAGAAATTTAATGTGTGTTGTAATATACATAATTTTTATTGAATATGAATCATAATTGTTAGACTATTATAATCTTTCATATTGTTTCTTTCATGTCATCCTACTAGTGTTTTTCTTGGTGACACAATATAACACTGAATATTTGTGTAGGAACTTATACTGAGCTGAAGAGTAAAGCCTATGTAATAATTTCAGGTCAACTACCTGTGTAGATAAAGAACCCACCAGTAAAAGGAACTATGTAAAGGGAATACCTATGGACCTGTTATTAGAGGAAAAACTTAACTAGGAGGACAGGAACTACAGTGGTGAAATGGACAGTGAGTTATATATAAAGGATGGCCTGAAAATAACAATTGGTCTCTTGTCTGGAAAAGTTTTAATACTTTTCTTATTATATTGCCAGGAGACATATTCAGTGCTCATGTATATAGCTGTAACTAAGATTCAAAAAATTTATTACTTTTTCTTTGCATACAATACGTTACAGATTAACAGATAACATTTTGTTATTTATGTGTACTGTTGTAAAGAGAATGAAGGGAGGCCTGTTGTAAAATTTAGTAATTTTTGCAAGTTTGAAAAGATTTGGCTAAAGCAACTTTTAATCTATTACATTCCATTTCTTTAATGTTATACCACGAGGATCAATAATCTCTATGTACTGTTTCAAAGATACTATTATTCTATATAATGATTACTGTAACTTACTACCTTATCATCTTGCTGTTTGGGACACCCAATCCCATGCAGCTTGAATACCTCTGGTTACCAGCAATATTCTACTGTGTTTCTGTCAAGTAGTTAACATATTTCTGAGATGGCATTCAGATTTGATTTGATTAATGTCGAGGTACTTTGATACATCTATATGTTTATGTTGCGATGATATTATTCTTATGTGTATTCTTTCTTTTGTCACTATGATCTTTGACATACTTGTAACTCTGATTTTTGGGCGTGTAAGCTATTATTAGTTGTTAGAGAGTCGGATCTTGAGAAAGTCAAGTCTAGGACGTCATGTTGGAAAGACGCATATTGTAGTCAGCTTATAAAATATGAACCTTAACAGTGAGGAAGATGTTTTCTAGTACGTTTTGTATTGTGAAGTGATGTTTTGTGTGTTACGTGATATTGCAACAAAAGCATTAAAAAGGAAGTGTAACTTAAATTCGAAGTGCTGATAATTTTTTAACATCACCATTGTGCTAACTTTCAAAGGTTTAATCTTCAAGAATGGTTACTGAAACACATCTATAAAACTTTTGAATACCGCATAATAAAACCCAGGCCTCTTTGCATCCGAGCTTGGAATCATCACCACCTAGATTTTCGACGATTGAGCCATGATTTTACAACGAGACCAGCGTGGGAAACACGAAAAGATGAGTGCCTAGTTTATTCATTATTACATGAAATGACTTTATTAACTGTTCTCTAATGACACCTGCCACATTATAACTTTGTTGTTGCCCGAAATTGCAGTATTTAGCAGCGTGAGCAACATCACAATCATTATTAAATTTTGACCTTTGTTGTGGTAGGGCTCCGGCAATGCACTCCCCTTTTATACCTTCTGTATGCTATACTACCGCCATCTGTATGTATGCATTTTACTATCCCACGACCTCTCAGTGTATCGCGCTCTATTTTCTTTGAAAGTTACAGAGAAACAAACCATAATTTTCTGTTGTAAACCATACACTACGCTTGTCCTGTCAATTAGAAGATCGTGCAGTTTCGTAATTAATTATCTCTCTCGGATCATTACACAAGTTCAACAGATTTTTGTTGTCTGCAGAATTTAAACGTCTTATTCAGTCCCATTACCTTGTATAGTTGAACTTATTTTTCGCAGCATAATTGTAACTTTACATCGAGACCAAAATTTATGACCTCATCGTTAAACATTTACTGTCTCTTACTCTGTTTCAACTTATTGATTTTTTTGCTGCATTAGTTTTTGCGTTCTGTCAGTTACTTCCGTGAATAATTTTATGCATACAGTCCACACTCTCTGATTGGCAGCTTCATTGGAGCCTGATTGTTTCTGAAATTGAGAGTGATGGCAAACTTTAGTGTTCCAGAATTAAATGTAAAAAGAATTCCTGTTGAGTATGGCGCTCACGTTTGAGTGCGTACTTTGATACAAAAAAGCATCATTATTAATTTCATTTGTGTCAAAGAACTGAATAATTATTCGATTACTTACTATCTCCTACCTTTGAATTATGAGCATCGGAAAAGATAAAATTTTTTCTTGAAGTCTGTTTGATCTAAAATCATTCACGTAATAATGTTCTCTTACTGCTATAAGACGAATGCCCTTGAAATAACTTGGATGGATTTTGTTTAAAATTTCGTGAATTTTTGATACAGTTTTTTTAACTCGTATAACGATAATTCTCTTAAGGACTACAAATAATATGCACCAGTATTGTAATGATCAAGACAAGAGATTATACCACAAAAAAAGGTGTTAGGTCCATTGACCATGAGTTACTAAGCAACGATGACAACACGTCCTTCGGACCGCTTCTAGCGTTGCCAGTCATATCACTGCCAATTTTGTGATCGCTGTCGATATCCTTTACTTCCGTGTGTAACGTTAAATTGGTATTAATTTTCGGTGTGTCTTTTGTAAGTTTCGTAAGTATGATAACATGTTACCGCTGTAATGAAAATGGGCATTAACGGGGAGAAAGTGTTGTCACAAACTGTGTCGTGACTGTACACTTCGAAGATGCCCGATGTGGTACCCGGTCATTTTTCGCGAGAACAGGTTTGTCTACTGTAATTTGATTCAAATAAAATTTCTTTCTTTCAAAGGGCACTCTTCACTGGAACTATATATTCATCATGTATTCATTAGAGGGTTTTCCTCAATTTTGTTTTCATCTCACAGCGACAAGATCCATTCCTTAGTAAGTCGAATAAGGATACGGCATTTCCTTCCAAGAGCTTCATAGATTCCGCAGTGTAAATTGTTGTGTATGGAGAAAGTTTCTCAGATCACAGTGTTGTGGAAAACCTAAGTGCGTAACCCACTGCATCTTCGGTTCTACGTTTTCATCGGTCATCACTAATATATGATGTATATGAGCACTGTTTCTGAAAATAAATCAAGATTCTAGTTATAAGGTTACTCTGTGACATACTGTGGTCTGAATATATTAGGGGCGGAGGACGTACACGATTCTGAAAGATTTTCATTGCAATATCAGCATTTGACAGTTCTTCCTATGTTAGAAAACTGTCATACTAATTTTAGGTTATTGTCCTCTCTTCTGAGAACTGAATGACCTCATGTATTCATTTTCTTTACTAAGTACTCTGGCGTCTTAACTCTCCGTTCGTATAAATCTATGCACTGTCAAGTGGAGGGAAATATTTGGTTCAAGCCATGTTTCACTGACCTCTGCTATTGGGATCTCTCAGGCAATTACTTCTTTCATTAGATGTTTCGTATTAGTAAGAAATTACATCGTAACATCTTTAAATCTGTTACCGAGAGAAAAGTATTATTTTAATCGCGAAGGTCACAGTATATTATAATAGTTGTCATGTAGTTGAACAAATTGCTGTTTCTGGTGGTTAAGCTTGGATTTCTAGAATAACGTACACGTTTAAACTGAATAACGTTCCTCGCAAGGCAGTTTGGAAGTGAGAAGATGTTCCTACTTGTGACGCTGGGACTGAGTTTTTAATACAGGACCCACTTCGTCGCACGATGACACGATGTTGTTGTCCTTACGGATTGTTATGAATCGGTTTGGGTGGGAAAGCGTTTGTCTACAGTTGTGTGGCACACTCCCACCGCCTCACGGGCGCTGGGCGATCTGACGCCTCTGTTTGTAAGCCGTAACTATGCAGGGACCAGCCAATACTGGAAAGGCTTCCCATGGCGGGGAACAGTTTGAGCATGAACTGCTTCTGCATAGGATATGGGGCATGCTTCCATGTCGACTTCCTTTAAAGCCTTAGTGGATATTTCTTCTACGTGACTTTTGTGCAAGTATATGATCACGTCCACTTTAACACGTCGCGTGAATCGTTGCAATGGACACATCCCCTCTCCTTTGAGTGGCAGTCGTCATGAAAATGACTGTCGCAACAGTTTTCATATCTTTAAGCAGAGATGACTGAATATTTAGATGATTAAAGTCGTTCGAATATTGTCAGATTTCCGGGGATGTATACCACTTGTAGACAGCGCGTGCCATTAATTTTACCTTTGCCTGTAAGCACTTGTGAGTTCAGATATCCAACGCGTTTTTTGTATAGGAATTGTACTAAATCTGTAGATTTTCAGTGCTGTCGTCATGCGCATTAATAGCAAAGTAGAGACGGGAGCGACAATGGCTTGCGAGATTTCATCTTCGTCTAGGCGAATTTTTGATTACTCCGTAAAACATAATTACGTCGCTCACAATACACGTATTTTGTTGATGAACTGGCAGAACTGAAGATTCAACTAATAAGGAATTCTACGATACTTATATTCAAGAGTGACTATATTTCTTCATGTTTAATCAGTAGTTATAACGGTACTCCCACATCTACAATTTGCTGAGTACACGATGTTGTCTATCACAATAGGATCGAATCTACCAACAGTTCCCATGCACAAATCGACGTTCGTTCTAAAAGGGTCAATGACACTTTCGTACTTCATGTGCTGCATATGATGTCGGACGGAAGTGTCCACCATTGTTCAATTCACGAGGTTTCAGGTTTAAAGGTTGCTCTAAAGTTACATAGCAGTCTGACTGGAGGGCTTGTCGTTAGCTCTGCCGAGCAGTGGCCGTTACCTCAACCTGTCGGTTGTTTTGTGGCACGTCATTTGTTGTTCGTCTGTTCCTCTTCTCCTCTTCCTGGCAGAGCCAACGCCCACATTTGTTTGGAACCATTATCCGCACAGTCAGATGTAATTCTTTCAGATAGTCAGAATTTCTGGGGCCTCTGCCGTTACTGAAGGCACAGGCTGCTCGTCCGTTGTATACTGTTGCTCGGCTGCGAAGAAAAGTGAAGCATCGTCGTCTTTCCGGTTAAGTTCGCTTTCCAAATTAACGAATGTATCTGTTAGCGTTAACATTGAGCACATTAATAATAACAATGCGTACCAGCTCATAGACTTCAGGTCTTTCACGTCCTGTTAACACATAGACCAACGTTCGACGCTCAATAAACGTGTAAACAACAAGTGTTTCCCCTCTGAAATACCTTTATCAGCGCCAGATACGGAAAATAGCTTAGCGTGCGATCAAGGAATTGGAAGCCTTCCTAGAGGTAGCTAGGATCTGTATTTTACAAATAGAGCTGTTGATTGCGTAAACAACCGAATATGAACTGCATTTATTCACGGAATGAATTGAATATTAGCACTTACGAACAAATATTCCTAAATAATATGATTTCCGAGTAAAACGCTCCAATAAAATGTTTTAAAATGTTTTGAAGTTCCGTATTACAACAGACTCCTTCATTATTTCATTGCTGAAAGTACTAGAGAAGACATTAAAAATTACGTTAACTATCCGCTGTAGCTGCTTGATTGCAATCTTCCAAACAGATGTATTGTTGAATCTGAAAATTGTCTGCATCATACAATTCAAGAAAATCAGCTCCCAACGTAAAACGGATTTTCCATACCACTCTTAAATCTAGTCTAACTGATTTAAAAAGTATCGTGAAACATCTCGAATCTTAGAGCTACTATCGAAGACTGGGCGAAATCATGTGTGCGCATTAAAATGAATATATATTATGAAAGTAAGTGTAAAGTGTGTGTGTGCCACTAAAAGTCAGAAACGAGTCCCGGTACGATCAGTGGAGTTACATGATGTGGTAGCCCTCTATCCCTCATCCACGAAGAAGGTTCCTGTTTTTACCTGAAGGGCGTGCTTTTGAAGATTTAAGGGGTATAAAGTTTCGCCCTCTAAAATTTCGAGAACATTCCAGAACATTCGAGAGTATTCAAGAACATTCGAGAGTATTCAAGAACATTCAAGAACATTCAAAAAGATTAGAAAGTATTCGAGAGCATTCCACAACATTCCAGAACGTTCCGGAATGTTCCACAATGATCCATGATGTTCTGGAATGTTCTGGAATAATCTGGAAATTTGTGAAGATTCCAGAATATTTGGGAACATCCCGGAACTTCCTGCATCATTGTGGAACATTCCAGAACACTCCCTAATGTTGTGGAATGTTGTGAAATATTGTGGACAATTAGAAGCCTTTTGGTATGTTCTGGAATTCGCCACTGGTGGAGTATGTAAAGCCAGAACCGTCCTGGGTTCGAACGTCAACAGTGCGTAAAGTGTAAACAGTTTATATCATTTATATTTTAGACAATGTCCTAACGTAAAATAGGAGGAAATCTTTCCAGTTCTAAAGCAAAGAGGCGAAAACAAAAAGAACTGCGATAAAACGAAACAGATGAAGAGCACGAAGCACGTTTAAGTTCCCAAGGAACGACAGTGAGCACCGTGAGAAGCAGAGAAACCGAGAACGACGAAATGAACGGGCTGAAGAATCGAGAATTGCGACACAATCTTGTAATAAAAGACTGAACTCAAGCCAGACATGAAAATACCGCCCTACGACAAACGAGGACGAGGACAAGTAAAAAGTACAACCGAACAAATGAAGCATTCCACAACGACCTGACGAAAAAATATAACAAACACAAACACGTTATAGTGGAAGAAATAGATAACATCTGCTAATTTAGCAATGCAAACAAATTCAATAGAGAAAAGCCAGGATTATGTTGCATGAATGGAAAAATTTGGTTACCACCACTGGAAGCATCTCCGCAGGAATTTTTACTTCACACGACCTGAGAAACTACAGACCCAAAAAGCTTTCATTAAAATGTAAAATCGTATAACACCTGCTTCCAAATGAATTCTTTCCGTATCACTACGATCAATACTAACAGAGATGAAACCGACTACACTTTTTCCATCCAAAGACAAATCTATCAGAACGTGGGATCGTTAATATCACTACCTGACGAAGACCATAAATTTCTGCCAGTATATTTCATCGGAAATGAAGAAACAGTAATTAATCAACGATGCATAAATTTCAGTGGATTGAGACGAGAAGTAGACCAAGATGTACAGAGGATCTTACACAAATACAATCAACTGATTCACATATTCAGAATAGCCGTAGAACGAATGATTTCTGATGACCATAAAGTTATAATTCAAGCGAACAAAAGACCACTTTGAGAACATGAACGTCGATTTAATGCACCTCTAACAGACGAAGTCGCCATCGTAATTGTGGACAGTGAAAGCACAAGCTGTGACATAATTGTACAACGAAGAAGAGAACGAATACAACGCATCGCAGAGACACAACGTTCATATCATGCCCTCCAATATCTATTAACATTTATGCACCGAGAGGACGTATAACATTTCAATGTGAAACAAATCCAACGTGAAACAGGCGTAGAAACAAACAAAAAAAGTCACTTCCAAAGAGTTCTATGCTTACCGCTCAACTATCACAGACAATGAAACGCACAGTCACATTCTCAACACTTGCCGTTTGTTCCAACAACTCCTGGTAGATATGTCAGCAAAAATAGAAGCGGAATGGATGCTTTACATGAAACCAAATCAGAAGAAACTACGCACGAAAGAATACATCCACTTAAAAAAAACAATCATAAATTACTGAAACTTTGATGGCACTGGAACAATGGTAATCTTACCCTTATCATACATTGGAAATCCGAGACCCATGCACGAATACACTCAAGATACCATGATCTACATAAGAAAATATGGACAATCTGACTTCCTCGTAACATTCACATGCAACTCGTCGTGGACAGAAATCAAACAACAACTAAGATACGGACAAGCCCCCATGCTTCGAAACGACGTAACAGCACGAGTTTTCCGACAAAATGACCAATGACATTTATTGAAGTCATCACAAAGTACCACGTCTTTCGAACTGTTAGATGCTGGATGTACACAATCGAATGGCAAAAACGAGCACTGCCTTACTCACACAATCTGATATGGTTACAGGGCAGAATTCATCCCATCGATAACGACGAGGTCATCCAAGCTGAAGTTCTCAATACACAAGAAGATCCGGAACTGTACGACATAATGGTGAAAAAGAAGATTCACGGACTATACGGGCCATTAAACACAAATTCGCCATGTATAAGTACCTGACAATGTACAAAAAGAAAAAAGTTGATGGCTATCCCAAATACAGAAGGCGATCACCAAAAATGTTGGATTCGCAGCAGTACGAGGGAGCGACGAACTAGAAGTATATAATCAATGGGTAGTAACATATAACACACTACATTCCAAAACATTCCAAGCACACATAAGCTAAGAATACTGCAATTCAGTGAAATCCATCAAATCTGTCTGTGAGTATGTGAACAAAGGTCCAAAATTACACATTACAAGACAGTGATTAAGCCAGAAGCACTGTATGTAGCAGAAACACTTAACATGAATTTCAAAGGCCAAATGGAGAAACTTGAGCTAAAGGAAAGAAAAATTTTAAGAAAAATCATTGGGCCAAAATTTCAAGACAATAACATTATATACATCAAAAATGAAACTCTCTACAAGAAAATTGAAAAACTTTCAGATTCTATGCGAAAAAGGAGAATAAATTTTTATGGTCATCTTCTCGGAATGAATTCCAACAGTTTAACTAAACAAATCTTTGACTTCTTCCGTAACCGAAAAACGAAGCCCAACTGGTTTAAAGAAACTGAGAAAGACCTAGTGGAATTAAAGATTTCAGAAAATTCACTTATTGATCGAACTGCTAAATTTATTACTAAAGATGAAAACATAAGGTTTCAAGACAAATCCACACAAAAGTCCAAACCCTTCATCTCGGAAGAAGAGAGGAGAAGATGATCAGAAAGAATGAAGAAATACTGGGCCCTAAGAAAAGAACAACGCACAAAGAAATTATTGATCCAGCGTACCCCAAAGAGGGTGAAACGAAAGAAGAAGAAAGAAAGGCAGTGACATGTCAGTATTTCAAATAGTCAAAGATAGTGAACAACAAAACAGAAACGACGAGATGAGAAGATCATCAACAGTAACGAAGCAGCGTGGCGGATTTTCGGTTTCCCGATACGCGAATGCGAATCAACTGTGCAACATCTAGCAGTACATTCGCAGAATGTACTGCTCAGAACACAACATTAACAGCTTTTTACCAACTGTGCCAAACGGATCTGTTCGCGAAAACATTAGTGTAGGTCGACGTTCGTACCTATTATACGTGGAACACAACAAGAAAGATTTTTCAACGACGAAAACAAGGAATTCCAGTAGATCATCCAGGAATTATGAAAACTGAGGCACTAGGCCGAATATACACCATACAATCGAACAACGTCTAATGTTTCTGCATTCTGATGTTGCTACACGAAAACGAGGACCAACAAGTTTCATAGATCTCACGACTGTTGATGGTTACCTATGCCAGACGTACAGAGAGGCATTCCAGCGCTTAGGACTACTGGAGAACAACCACTGAGAATTAACACTACAAGAAGCCTCATTCACAACCTCAGATGAATGAACGAGAGACTTATTCGCCATAATTCTAACAACATGTAACCATCGAATCCAAACCAGCTATGGGACTCCTTCGAGAACGTGTCAGTGATGACATACTGCACCAAATCCGAAAAGCTCATCCTGAACTGCCCATCGAATTCAACGACGAGATCTTCATTCGCCTAGAAGATAAATGTTTAGCAATAAACAGCTGCACCTTAATACAGCATGGGATGCAAGCACCACGAAAAGCTGCTGTCCGTGTGCTAAATTTCGAAATTGGAAAGGAAGGAAGCTACAACACCAACGAACTACTTCAATACATTGGTCACAACAAACCACTTCTCGATGACAATCAAAAGGAAATTTACAACGTTATTACGGAACGGCTGGACAACAACACGGGCAGAAATATTTACTTGGACGCACCAGGCGACACAGGGAAAACGCTTCTAATACATCCTTGCTCCGTCATCATCCGGCATTGCAGCCACATTTATGGAAGGAGGACGAAATGCCCATTCCATCCTACAATTACCGTTGGATATAGCCAAAGAACAATATTCCCGGTAGATAAAATCTCAAGAGCATCTGGACGGGGTGAACTTTTAAAACGACCTTAAATGATCTTCTGTGATGAATGCACAATGACACATAAAAAACACTCAAAGCCATGGACAGAACATTAAAGGACTCGCGAGGAACATCTGAAGTCATCGGAGGAGCTGAGCTTTTACCGTCAGGAGATTTACGACAAACACTTCCAGTTGTCCGCAAGTCAGCAACAGCAGACAAGATCAATGCATCCTTTAAAAAAATAAGATATCCGGCAACACATACAAATACTGCGACTAACTAAAAACAAGTAAGTTGAACAATCGAAAGGGGAAACAACAGCACATTTTGCTCCATAACTTTAACAAATAGACGGAAGCACATATCCTGCTGACCAGAGGACCGGACTGAGTAAACTCACCAGTGATTTCTGCAACATAGCCACTGCTGAAAACGAACTCATCCACCAAATTGGTCAAAATTATTACAATCTGGACTGGTTATTGGAATGGGCAATTTCGGAAACTAAAAATGATGTTGTTGATGATATCAACATTAACATTCTGTAGTGGCAACTTCTGCCACCGACTGTATCAGGATGACCAAATGTAGCTTGAAGAGGTAGAAGGCACCGTATTAAGACTCTTCCGAGTTTTCCTAGTGATTTATTGTTTCCAACTACAGTGCCGTGTTCCCCTCGAACTGCATCACAGGGCTCCGCAATGCTGAGGAAGCAGCCCAGCAGCCCATGCAATGCAATGCTGTGTCAAGCCTTGTACGCCAGCGGAGCTGCAGCATCTTCAGGATGCCGGCAGTCGACTTGGCGTTCTGCATCCCTGCCGACTCAGCGCCCCTCGGTGAGCCGCATCTCCGTCCTTCCCGCCATCGTGGCTCAGATTGCGGCGACAACGAGCGCCGGCGATCCGGCGTCCGAATCTGCGGCCCTCGCCTCGGTATGCCTCTGGTGAGTGTTGTAAGCCAGGATGACTGCCCACGGTAGCGTGCCGCTGGCTAGCTGCCTACGGACCCTGCATACGCCTCAGAGGGTCGAATGACCCACCGTTGACTGGGACGCTGGCGCCCCATTTGCTGCTGTATGTATCTGGTGGTGTGACATGCCCCGCCGTCCAGGAGAGCTGCCACACTTAAATGAATCTCATTAGAAACCCGCACTTATTTATACGTGGCTGTGTTCCTCTGTTTTGCTAATGTGCCACTCCAAGCCACGTACTCACAACGCCTAGGTTGCACCAGGGGCCCCTTCTGCCTGTAACGTATGCCATGCAGACTGCTGGGTTTACACTTTTCAGTAGGTCGACAGCCCTGTGGCCTCCATTCTACTTCACAACCACTGGTCAGCGTAACTTACTGTCAACGGCCCGTGCCTAGGTCTAACTTGTGCACCAAATCAACTTTCCCTATCCTAAACGGTGGTGCCACTACATTATTCCCCTCATCGGAAGGACTCGGTCCCCAGGTTGACCCTTAACAAGCTCTTAACTTGTTGGGTTGACACCTATGGCATATTTCCTTACTATTAGAAAACGTAAATGTGGTCTAGTGCCACTTAAAACCATGACTTGAAACAAAACGTAAAAATTCCTTACTGGACGACCACTGCTCGATCAACCCCTTACCTACTCGTCTCACGCTCTCGGTATCCAATCCACTGGGCTTGGACTTGTAACCTCCCCCTCTCTTATCGACCTTAATGACAGTGAAAAATTAAACCGCGTGTACCTAATGGAAATTTGGGAAAAGCAATCGTCACCGAAGTTAATCTGCCGGTAAAGAGGGAGGAAAGGGTTACATCTAAATGAAAGGAAAAATGCAAATGAAACTGGTGGAAATTAATTTTGAAAATGGGTAAAGTTAATAAAGAAAGTAAATGTGCGGCCGTTACGTTAACAATTAACTAGCGGTAATTAGATATTTGAGATTTGGGGGAAATTACGGTCGCCAGTCCTAAGGACAATTACAAGAAAGGTAATTACACATACAATTAGCACTAGAAGCGTGGCAACTGAAGGTTGACACGTGTAGTGTGAAAACTGAAAGTTTGTCAGAAGTAATAAATTTCTCTGCACTCTGACTTAATTTAGCAAAAGAATTAATAAAACCGGAAAATTGGAAGTTAATTTAGTGACTGAAATTAATAAGAAGCTTTCTTTCTTAAGCACATCGAAATTCAGTAAAATACGGTTAGTCTTGGACTACCTCAACAATCATTTCAAAAGCTACTTGAATCTACGCAATTTAGAAATAAGAGATTTAGCTTTGAACTTGAATTAAATGATTCTGAACAATTAACAATAGTAAAATTTAGTACGTACCAAGCTGAGCTGCAGTCACAGGTAAGCTAAAATACGGTAACAAAACTCGCACTCTTAATTTGTGCTTGTGTAATCTAAATATTGTAGCCAGCTATGAATACTAAAACTGAACTTTGAAATTAAAGCAGTGAAATGGAATGATTGTACTTTAATGCTGGCGTCTGAATTTCAACGACACTCGGGTTCATTCCGGAAAAGGAAGGGACCCTGCTTGGTAATGCAATTGGGACAATGAGCAACAAAGGTTCATGCTAAGTTACTGTAATTTTGCGAGGCAAATGGAACAGTTTGAAAAGCTGAGGTCTGCCATACAGTTCTGAAACTTTACGTGCTTTTAGTCTTCCTTGTTGGTTGATTGAAGGTTTGAAGTCGTCGATCGAGGAGGTGGCGACAGTCACTCATTGTCGGCCGTCGCTGTTGCAGAAGCTGGATGCTGGCGCGCCTTCTTCTCGACACGGTCACCAGACGAAACGGGCTCTTGATGTGCGCCAGCTAATGCTTCCCGTCCGCGACACCATGTCAGAAACTATCATCGCAAGTCGAGCGCAATTACATGCTGCCAAAACCCGAAAGCGCGGCAACTCGCGGGAGCTTCACACCACACACCTGCTCCACTCGCTACTCCAGCCAGACTCTCTCTTTTCTCTGCCCGCGCTCCACGCGGCAGAGTTAACACTACCAAAGATCCTACACACTTTGATTCTTCACACGACCTATCGATGTAATCGTTCGATAGCAGTTTTCCCTAGGCAAGACCCAGCGTAAAAATACAAATAATATTTACGAAACAAACCAATTATACATCGACATAAATGCATAAATATATATATACTAATAGTAAAACAAGTACAATATGTAAAGACACAGAAATGTCATATATTCAGTTAACAAAAATAAGCAAAACAAATTTATAGTACAATAGATGGAAATAGGAGGATATGCATTTCCGGCGTTACAGACTACCCTTCGTTCCCTCTTGGAATTAGCTCTCTGTCTGATCAGCAACAAAACAACACATAACAGAGTTAAGGCTGGGATGACACTTGGCACTGAGGTGCTCAAAATGATCGTTATTTGCCGTTGCCTTTCCCTATACTGGTCGGCTGGTGTGGCCGTGTGGTTCTAGTCGCTTCAGTCTGGAACCGCGTGACCACTACGGTCGCAGGTTCAAATCCTGCCTCGGGCAAGGATGTGTGTGACGTCCTTAGGTTAGTTAGGTTTAAGTAGTTCTATGTTCTAGGGGAGTGATGATCACAGATGTTAAGTCCCATAGTGCTCAGAGCAATTTCCCTATACTGAGCGACATGTTGCACAAACTGTTTGGCTGATATGCGCCCCTCTTGCTCTAAAACGAACTGGTTTACGCATCTCAACAGACCTTGCTCCAGAGTTTGATTTAACATTGTCAGATTCTGCCTTGGCAAAAGCTCTCAAGTGGCTTCTGGCCAGTACAGCTGTGGCTGCGTTAACATTCAATTGCGTGACTCCTGAAATTGACGCTGTCAGGTGGAAGGTTGGTCCTATTATGTTACACTTAGTTCCATTGATTAAAATTCCACTCCCCTCGAGCTCTATACGTTTCGCTTCTGCAAATACTCCCTGCTCAAAACAACTTGCTACTCCTACCAAATTCTCACAGATGGAGAAGATCCAATGCATCCCGACCCACTGCAAGATCAATTTTGGCTCCATGATGTCCCTTGGACAATCTATTCCTTTCCCCCTAGCTAAAAGTAACTGCACCATGTAAGTGTCCCCTATTTGTAGCTTCACACATTTTCCTCCAATGATCACTGTTTTTGATCCATACTCAACACCGACTGTGTGACTACTTTCATCCTAAAATTTACATTATGTAAACTGGTGCAATAAATATGACTTTCCTGACCCAGCACTGTCGATAGCTAAAAATTTAAACAGGAAATCGTACGACTCTGACATTGTTCAACACATATTTATTACAGCTTTGCCGCAAAATTTACTCTGACGCATTTATTTCTCCAGAACTGCGTGAGAGTTCTCCTCCAACCACACTCCACATACGTCAGACTCTACACTTCCCTTTTCAGTTACCTGAGGACAGGGATCACGATCACGCTTCCTCCCTCTTCAAAAAGACTGCTGCCTCAGCAGGCTCACAATACTCTAAAACACATATAAAATACAATGCCTAATTAATCTATGCAAACTCAATGATACATAACCAGAAAAACAACAAAACCTACAAATGCTCTACTACTTTCTAGATCGCAAAGCATACGGTACTTTATGCTGTACTCTATCTTCCTGGTTTTCTCTGTGCGTAGCACCTCTTTTCACTCTTTCTTCCTCTTTCCTTCCCGTGACACGCCTGGAATCACATCTGGGTAACTGTTAAATGGCCGTAACCACCAAATGTCTACTATCGTTGTTCTAGTTGGCAGCTGAAGCTTAACATTAACGGGGGATGTGGTTTCAACAACTTGGTATGGCCAATGATACCTCGTGAGGAACTTCTCCGTTTTCCCATTTTGGGTGTAGGCGCTGGACAGCGTTACCCTTTGCCCCACTCTATACTGTGGTAAATTTCCCTTCCGCTTCAATGCATCTTCCTGCGTTTCCAAAGCCTTCGTATTCGCCTTTTGCACCCGTTTCCAAAAATCCCGAATTGTCCTTGCGAACTAACATACAGATTCACCGGTCCTTCCTTTCTGTACCTTCATTAAATGAAACGGTGACGGAATTTTTTGCCTGTACACTACCCCATATGGAAACAACCCGGTATTTGTACGGACTTTTTCATTGTAT
This sequence comes from Schistocerca nitens, assembly GCF_023898315.1. Taxonomy (NCBI): domain Eukaryota; kingdom Metazoa; phylum Arthropoda; class Insecta; order Orthoptera; family Acrididae; genus Schistocerca; species Schistocerca nitens. The sequence goes on along the minus strand of NC_064616.1, from coordinate 939,551,769 downwards.
GCGCATAAAATATGCTTCAAATACTCGTCCCACTGACGGTGATGAGAATCTACATAAAAACTCAGCATCTTCCCGATTGTTCTGTGTACCCATTCTGTCCTTCCGTTGGCCTGTGGTTGCAACGCGCTCGTCCTCAAATTCTTTAAGTTCAACAATTCACACAGTTCCTTCATTAAATCCTGCGTGAAATTGGTCCCTTGGTCAGTAATTATTGTCTGTGGTACACCAAACTTCGAAATCCAGTTGCTTACTAACGCCCGCGCGACCACTGCAGCCTGTTGATTTGGCATAGCCAACATCTCCAAATACCTCAAAAACGGTCTGTTATTGTGAGAACGAATCTGTTCTCCGATGGTTTTCACCTAAAAGATCCTAAGACATCAATCCCCAACAAAGAAAATGGACATGTCGCTTCCGGTAATCGTTGTAGCTGTATCTGTTTCAGACTCAAATCTGCTCTCTGCATACATGGTATACAATTCTTGACATAATGATCCACATCTTCTTTCCTACCTCTCCACCAATACCTTTCCGCCACTCTCCTATTCGTCGCTCTAACCCAACTCGTAAGTATAATCATTAATTTCCCTTATCCTGTCCGCAAACTTCTCTACCGTCTCCCCCTGTCTGTGTCGCCCTAAAGTACCGAGCGCTATTCTGTTTCTTGTACCTTTGTAAGAGCCCCTCCTTCAACTGCTTGAACTGTCCTGCCTTCCTTAAGGCCTCAGAACACCTTACATACATCTTCGCTTCACCTGTTAATCTAATCATGGCTACATGTAACAGCTGTTCATCAGACCAACCATTCATCACCGCTGATGTCTCCAAATCCTCCACAAACGAACGCACATCCTCAGATGCCTTGCCAGAAAACGGAAAAATCAAACTTGTGCTATCTTTTCCATCAAAATCCGCACCGCTTCTGGTTCCGACACACCTTGCGTCTTTGATGCTGCCATTGTGCTGCTTTCGTTCCTAGTTAGTACCGAAACAAACATTTAAGTACAAACATAACCTGACTTCCTACACCTCAGTATCATCATACTCGGTAACATCATACTCAATCCAATACAAAAGTAATTAAATGCCACGAAAGAAAAATAATAAATCTTACTGCCTCAAATACACAAAAAGTTATTCTGACAAAAAAAAAACCATGCCTATGCAAAACGTCTAAAATGTGGCTTGTCAGAAGCCACACTCAAAAACACAAAAAGGCCAGAAACCTTTCAAGACGCAAAAGAAAACTGTTCAAAACTCACCACATCTTGTGAATGTAATGTGTGGTTCAAATGGCTCTGAGCACTATGGGACTCAACTGCTGAGGTCATTAGTCCCCTAGAACTTAGAACTAGTTAAACCTAACTAACCTAAGGACATCACAAACATCCATGCCCGAGGCAGGATTCGAACCTGCGACCGTAGCGGTCTTGCGGTTCCAGACTGCAGCGCCTTTAACCGCACGGCCACTTCGGCCGGCTGTAATGTGTGCAGTGGGCTCGAACATCGCACTGGACAGACGACGTCCGCTATTCTGACACCAAATGTAGTGGCAACTTGTGCCACCGAATGCATCAGGATGGTCAAATGTAGTGGGAAGAGATAGAAGGCACCGTATTAAGGCTCGTCCGAGCTTTCCTAGTGATTTATTGTTTCCAACTAGAGTGCCGTGTTCCCCTCGGTCTGCATCACAGGGACCCGCAATGCCGTGGAAGCACCCCAGCAGCCCGTGCAATGCAATGCTGTGTCGAGCCTTGAACGCCAGTGGAGCTGCGGCGTCGTCAGGATTAGAGTCCTGCATGACCGAGTAAGCGAGCACAAAATATGAGACGGGGCGAGCACACCCTAACTCGGTAGGCTGCCCGCACTAGTTCATGTGACCGAGCATAGAATCCGTGACCGAATACGTAGCACGCAACTTCAAACACATTACACGTGTCATCCGTGAGAGACTGCAGCCAGTACGGGCTTCTCATTTGTGGGGTGTCTCTCTCTGTAATCAAGCAGCGCAAGGAAGCCAGTACAGTATGACATAAGATTGAAACCAATGTCTACACATTGAAGAAACAGGAAGGTCTAAAAGGCCAAGTAAGGAGTACATTTCTGTTGGTTCTAGACGAAAACAGTGAATCTAATGGGCACGTATCGTGCATAAACTGCTCCACATTATTGTGTTTCCAGTCGGGAACCACTCACTTAAAGAAACGCAGTTGCCAGAAACCTCACAAAGATACAGTTCCTTCACGAATACCGGCAGTAATAAAAAATAGTGTTAGAGAAAAGTTTGTTGCAATGTGTGCTAAAGATATGAGACCTTTTAATGCTCTTTCCGGTGAAGGTTTCAGAGAACTAGGCCAATAATTAATAGCTCTAGGAGCGCATTATGGAGAAATTGACGTGGCAGATGTCATGCCACATCTCTCTACTATAAGCAGACATGTCAAAGAAAAAGCTGATGCAATACGAAACAGCATAACGCCTTCTGTTATTGCGGAAGTCATTAATAAAACATGTGCTGCGACAGTTGATATGTGGACTGATTCGCATAATCAGGTGCACTCTTTGACGCTTACAACACATTACATTAACACAGATTGGTCTCTTGTGGACAATATTTTATTTACAACAAAATTCCTGGACATTAAGAAGATGGGAGTGAATATTATGAAAGAAATTGAAGAGAGGGTGGCTGATTGGGACATTTCGCTGGACATGTTGCACAGTTTTGTTATTGTCTCCGACCTGGATGCTAATGTAATAAAGGCTTTGGAAAATCACGAAAGGATTCCTTGTGCTGCTCATTGTATAAACACAGCACTTAGCCATACTTTCGATGAAGATAACTTCTTGTTAAATCATGCCCCGAACATCGCATCAGTCTGGAACCGCGCGACTGCTACGGTCGCAGGTTCGAATCATGCCTCGGGCATGGATGTGTGTGATGTCTTTAGGTTAGTTAGGTTTAAGTAGTTCTAAGTTCTAGGGGACTGATGACCTCAGATGTTAAGTCCCATAGTGCTCAGAGCCATTTGAACTTTTTTTTTTGTTTTGAACATCGCATCAACAATAAATACTGCAAAATGCATTTTAAGGTACATTAAGAAAAGTGGCGTCTGCTCGTCTTTGAAATCATCGTTGAAACAAGAGGTCTACACACGCTGGAACAGCTTGTACACTATGGTTCAAATGGCTCTGAGCACTATGGGACTCAACATCTGTGGTCATAAGTCCCCTAGAACTTAGAACTACTTAAACCTAACTAACCTAAGGACATCACACACGTCCATGCCCGAGGCAGGATTCGAACCTGCGACCGTAGCAGTCGCGCGGTTCCTGACTGAGCGCCTAGAACCGCTAGACCACCGCGGCCGGGTTGTACACTATGCTGGAATCCTTACACAGTATAACGAAGTTGCTGCTTTGCTGACGGAAAAGGACTCTGCTTATAGATTGCAAAGATATAAAATGAGCTTGCAAGAAAAATTGCGCATTTTCTGAGACCATTTAAAGAGGCCATAGATGAATTAGAAGGCGAAAAAGAACCGACAATCCAGTTAGTTCTTCTTTGGTTTCACAAACTGCAACAAATTTGCAGTGTCAGTGACACTGACTATCAAGTGAATAATTACTGCAGTTAAAAGCGCTGTTTCATTATGATAAGCGATAGATTTATAATTAACTAGCGTTATTGATTTGTATGTACTAACAGATATGTATTTTTTAACAGGAGGTACAAAGGATTAAAAATCGAACCTTGATTTTCGTTTGTGAGAAGATTGTGTTCACTTCCAGACATAAAATTGCTACGTTTCTTTGGCCGTCTTTCCGTGATCTTAATATGCTTGAAGTAAACGAAAAGCAGGAAATTAATAACAATGTGCGACAAAAGTGTGCTATTTACACAGGTACAACATGCAATCATTAACATAATCGTTTTTGCATAGTAAGTGGATAGTGTATTATAGAGAAACGGGAATGTTATAATTCGTATAATATTTCATTAACGTAAAACAACTCGGTTTTACGGGAACGATTCAATGGCTTCCACATCGTTTCTGTATTACTTGTCTCTTTTGTTTATTATCATAGATCCTTCAAGTATCGTGTCATCACCAAGCAGAATGAGAGATCGTTTCAAGGAATGGAGGAACAGCAGATCATCCACAGCAGATGAAGATCTCTACATTTTAATGCACCCCGGAGATGATAATGACATCTTAAAGTGGTGGAGCAGACATGAAACAGATCTGCCAGGCCTGGCTGTAGTTGCAAGGCGTATTTTATGTATCCCAGCATCAAGCGCACCTAGTGAATGATGCTTTAGTAAAGCAAGCATGCTACTAACAAATCGCCGCGGACAGTTAAATCCGGAACGGGTTAGTGATTTACTGCTGATAAACAATAACTATAATTTTGTAATTTTGTTTCTGTTGCAAACAAGTGAAAAATATTTACGCCTGTAAATGTTTAATGTTCTTTTTATGCTTTCTTTATGAAGATGGTTGTTGTCTGGATTACAGGGACAGCACTTATTTAACGTTTCCTATTAATGAAAGGAAAAATATATATCTTCTGTTTGGAAATGAGACTCGTCTTCTATCCACGATTGTATTGAAATATCATTTTCCTTTTCAAGTGCTTTATTAATTTAGCTGTGTAACGTACCCGTTCTTGGAATTGTTACTTTTGTATTAAAAGAGAGGGAGACAGAGATAAATACATTGTGTGTGCGTGTGTGTGTGTGTGTGTGTGTGTGTGTGTGTGTGTGTGAGTGAGAGAGACAGAAAGAGAGAGAGACAGTGAGGTGTTGGATATATACATATAGTACAGGTGAGACGTCAGCATTCACCGGCCATGCTCGGTTATTCGCGTGTCCTGAATCTGGACAACAGACATGGGGCGAGTACGTGACCGAGCCAAGTCGTGTGGGGCCAGACATGAACGGCTCGGTCCCCCCGTCAACAGGCTAGCCGTGACCGGTCAAACACTGAGCGTTGCACCACTCTAGTCAGGATGCCGGCAGTCGACTCAGCGGTCTCGTCCCTGCCGACTCAGCACTGCTCAGTGAGCCACAGGCAGCCAGCTGCGTCCTTTCCGCCATCGTGGCTGAGATTGCAGTGACAATGAGCGCCTGCCATCTGGACTCCGAATCTGCAGCCCTCGCCTCGGGGTGCCTCCGGCGTGTGTTGGAAGCCAGGAGGACTGCCTGCGGTAGCGAGCCGAAGAGTGGTCCACCACTGGCTGGCTGCCTACGGACCCCCCCCGGAGGGTCGAACCAATAACCCGCCATGGACTGGGACGCTGGCGCCCCATCTGCTGCTGCATGTAGCTGGTGGTGTGACACGCCCAGGAGAGCTGCCACACTTGAAGGAATCTCGGTAGAAACCTGTACCTATTTATACGCAGCTGTGCACCTCGGGTTTGCTAACTTGCCACTCCGAGTGACATACTCACAACACCTAGGTTGTGGCAGTGGGCCTCTAATGCCTGTAACCTGCGCAGTGCAAACCGCTGCGGTTACGATTTTCAGTGGTTCGATGGCCCTGTGGCCTACATTCTACATCGCAACCGCAGGTCAGCGTAACTTACTGTCAACTTGCCCGCGCCTGGCTGTAACTTGTGCACTCAGAATAGTGCACAAAACCAACTTTCCCTATCCTAAACGGTGGTGCCACTACAATTCCGCAAGACCGCTACGGTCGCAGGTTCGAATCCTGCCTCGGGCATGGATGTTTGTGATGTCCTTAGGTTAGTTAGGTTTAACTAGTTCTAAGTTCTAGGGGACTAATGACCTCAGCAGTTGAGTCCCATAGTGCTCAGAGCCATTTGAACCACTACAATTCAAATGAAACTTCCCGGCGAAGAAGGAATACACAAATCGATCGACACGATGGTAAACGTTGAAGAAATAACATCCCAACAGAAATTCAAAACTTTTCGCAAGTACCAGGAATACCATTCGAATGTCTTCGACTTAAAATTGGATCTCCGATCATACCGCTCAGAAATCTCAATTCACCAAATTCACCAAAATTATGTAATGGTACAAGGATGGTCGTCAGACAGCTATCGAATAACATCATAGAAGCCGAACTTATGTCTGTAAAGTACAAAGGGCACACGCTGTTTGTCTCCAGGATACGACTGATCTCTGCTGAACTGTCATTTCAATTTAAAAGACTGCAATTTCCAATCGGATTAGCCTACAGTTTTACAGTTAACAAAGAGCAAGAGCAAAATTCAAAATATTATAGCATCAACGCCACTTCTCTCAAAGTCAACTATACGTAGCTTGCTCTCCAGTTAGAAATTAAAAAAAAATGTACATATATACCTCGGATAATAAATGACAAATGTTATTTATAAAGAAGTATTCTAAATAGAATATGTTCACAATAATTTTTTTACTTCTTGTGTATTAAAGTTTATTCATTTATTCCAACTACCAATTGCATGTTCACTCTCTGAGTGAAGCCATGTACCAGAGCTAGTATTGAAAATAAGGTTCTGATGATTCAATGTAGCATGACAGTGGAAACTTTACTTAGCCGTGCCGTCTGAGGCGTCTTGTCAAGTTTCGCGTGCTCCTCCCGTCAGAGGTTCGAGTCCTCCCTCGGGAATGGGTGTGTGTGTTGTCCTTAGCGTAAGTTAAAGTTACATTAAGTAGTGCGTAAGCTTAGGGACTGGTCACTTTAGCAGTTTTGTCCCATAAGACCTTACCACAAATTTCCAAAATTACTTTTAAGCCGTAACGAACAGACTGGCCATCCATGATGATAGGGATGACGCTTACCGACTGGAAACAAACGATACTCATACAGCTCATGAAAGTACAATGTAAGACTAAATTTATCGTCGAGTTCAAGACAGTCTACAGTACTCAATAAAAAACTTTCTTGAGAAGTAATGTGTTTGTTTCCACTGCTTCCAAGTATGAAATTTGTAGCCTTACATCTCTCCAGGGCCAATATTGTTTTGGAGTACAGTTTATCTCTAGTGCAGTTCACTTAGGAGAGGCGCGATTTTCATTTAAAGAAACATCATCGCCCTCGCTATTCATCTGAAAATCTATAAGCAAGGCTACGTGGAAGTTAACTCCCTCGACTCTTGACGTGGGGTGCGAAGGAATTGGGGTGAGCCAAGACTCTAAAATAGCCAATTTTGATATGAATTAATTTCGAGACATGTCATGCCACGAGAATTAAATTTTAATCATGACCCTAGAAACGGTGGGAGGGGGCTCTCTTTTCCCCTTCGCAAACGCCTATGACTGTCGATGTTGCTGCGAGGATAATCGTTGTTTCAGACGGAAATTTGAACCTAGGCCTTACAGTTTGATGGGAAGAAACCCGAGACCTTGCCTGAGTCACGCTCCACGATGTTACTTCCATCAAAAGTACTGGTCCGGTAATACGTGCAGGAAATTTTCTGTGGCTCTGAAAAATGGTTCAAATGGCTCTGAGCACTATGGGACTCAACTGCTGTGGTTATCAGTCCCCTAGAACTTAGAACTACTTAAACCTAACTAACCTAAGGACATCACACACATCCATGCCCGAGGCAGGATTCGAACCTGCGACCGTAGCAGTCGCACGGTTCCGGACTGCGCGCCTAGAACCACGAGACCACCGCGGCCGGCTCTGTGGCTCTGAGAAGGTAGTAGAGAGAAACTAGCAGACTTAAAGCTCGTGGGGCGCACGGCAGCCGCTAGATCTCATGTTAACTGGTTTTCCCCGGTGACACGGTGGTTATGTGCCAAGATACAAACAACAAGGTCTGCAATTCGATTCCCTGTCACTGTACCTTTCTTCGTCATTTTTTACTCTTTCCCATTCTGACAATGTTTGTTAATGTGAAAATGCCGATTAGCAACGTAGTTCGAAGTCCATATCAAACTACAGGTGTCTCTCTAGCTGTCTGGATGACCCTGTTCGTAGTTTGTAGGAAGACAAGGGCATTCCATGTACAGTAGAATCAAAGTATGTGGTGTCCAAACCAGCTTTCGGGTAGATGACAGATTTGTCTCTTTTGATCAAAGATGACAACACTAAGTTGTCATGGCCATTTTTCATCTTATAGTTTAAAAATATTTCGTTATTCTATCTAAAATTTTAAATTCTTTACACTGTGAAACTGAGTCAGATTGATACTGACAGTGCAGCATAACTGCATTATTGGTGGCTCAACTATTCGATGAGGGAATTACATTTATGCATTTAAGAATGAAACTGTTTTCCCAAGAAGCGACGGAAGAATACATTAATACATTTGAATATTTTACCGAAAGCTACTGCGCGTGGCCTGACGTCGGCGCTGGTACACGTAACGCTTCAACCCCAAATTTCCCAGTGCGGTTAACCGGTTAGTTCAAGAGCGTATTCTTGCACATAATGTAACTTACACGTGCAGCAGTTCTTGAAGTAGTCCCGCAATAAACTTTATGTCTCTGTCTAAGTGGTTAAGTTAGAGATGCCTCGGCTCATGAGAAGCTTAGGGCATACCAGCCACAATAAGACCGTAAGACCATGGATCATAAAGCAAAGTGATGTCCAAAGCAACCACTATTATAATTCCTCAAATGGTACGACGTCGTGCTCAAAGAAATGCCCCAGAATTTATTATTCGGTTTTCAATATCGGTTGAGCTATTATATGTCATACGTATTACTATGTCAAATTTGCCGCTTTGATGACGCAAGTTGAAAAGCTCTGCCGACAGCGGGCTCCGAATTGTAGTGTATAATGTGACGGTGTGACGTAACTATCAGAGTGCGTTAGAGACGGACAGAAAACTAAAAGCACGAAATCGAAGAATTCGTCCACACATGGAGCACTCGCTTCTTCCACTTGAAAATGCCAGGCCATACACGAGCCCCACGACGTCTGCAACAATCCTACGCCTTCGTTCACTGTCGTCCATCATCTTCCATACAGTTCCGACTTGGCCCTATCCGACTTTCATTTGTTCCCAAAGCTTAGAACACTATCGAGAAATTCACTTTGATAATGACGAGAATGTACTAGCAGAGGTGAGGTTGTCGCTTTATCAGCAGTCAGACATTCTACAGTGACGGTATTAACGAACTGGTCTCTCGATAGGAGAAATATTTTCATCACCAGGGTGGCTATGTTGAGAAATAAATATGTAGACATGAGGAATAAACACATTGAATGTTAATACAGTTTGTTTTATTTAGAAAGTGCTAAGAGTTTTCACATTTAAAATTCGGAGGCATTACTTTTCAGGACGTCCTTGTATACTTCTTACTGTAGAGCATTTGTTGCTACACTTGCCCTCACAATACTGATACCATTTCAGGCTAATTTTTGCTGATAGATGAAGTTGTTTATATATATTCTCCTAATAACACAATGTTTTTCTGGAACGTTACACCAGCAGTGCACAAGTACTTGCAGTTATTTATGTCGTATCCAAGGCCACCAACGACACAACGCAACAAAAATCTCTTTTGATTTTAGGTTCTCTTTCCCTACATACTTGCTTTATTATGCTCCTGCTTCCTTTCTAGTTTAAACAAATCTGTGATCCATTTTACGGTGACATTTGCTTAAAGACTTTCTTCTGAAATTTGGGTCACTGATGAGTTCAAGTGCAATGCTTACTATGAAATAAATCTTTGACCATACAAGACGGAGCCACAGGGTTTGTGCATTGCCGTGGTGGTGGGGCTACCACTACAATAAGCTGGATAATCTGTAAGCATTCTGACTGTTGGTTTGGTACAGGCCGTTGTCCAGAGTCCACTTATTTAATTTCTCAGATTTTGTTTCAGTTGTAGGTTCTTCCTAGTTTTTATGGTGGATGAGGTATGCACTATTCAACCTTACTTTTAAATAATTATCGCTATTTGGTGGATAATGCCATTTTACAAGAAAATCTTGAGTCCTCCTTCCATCCTACGCTGATTTCCTTCATGACTAATAGGAATGTGGATATGTTTAGCAACTGTCAGTATTATGGTTTCACGATTGCAGGTTCGAATCCTGCCTCAGCCATGGATGTGTGTGATGTCCTTAGGTTAGTTAGGTTTAATTAGTTCTAAGTTCTAGGCGACTGATGACCTCAGAAGTTAAGTCGCATAGTGCTCAGAACCATTTGAACCATGATTGCAAAAATGGTACAAATGGCACAAAGCACTATGGGACTTAACATCTGAGGTCATCAGTCCCATAGACTTTGAACTACTTAAACCTAACTAACCTAAGGACATCACACACATCCATGTCAGCGGCAGGATTCGAACCTGCGAACGCAGCAGCAGCACGGCTCCGGACTGAAGCGCCTAGAACCGCGCCGCCACAGCAGCCGGCTCATGATTGCAATGTCATGACCCCAGACCGTTGAATTTTCACTGAGGTTTTCATTGTTTTCTCTTTAGGTGTACACCCGAGGATGTGGCTGTAGGCCCATAAAACTGGTCAAGGCCCAGTGAAGAGTATTATACAGCTGAAAGCCGTGTTCTTTGCAGGATGTACTACCACAGCTATGGATCCCCATAACACAGAGCTGTTCGCTACTACAGCATATATACCAAATGCATGTAGGAACAGACATGACATTCAACAAATGAGTTACCATACGCAGAAATTGTTGGAATACAATGCAGTACAGTTTCCTCGTTATTGGTAAAACGAGGAAATTGAAGGATGGTATATATAGACGAAACTTTCAGGAGATTTTGCTTAAAACATAGTGAACAAAACGTAACTGTGCCAATATATTGTAGGATATGGAGAAATTTGCAAATGTGCAATGCGCTTATTGTGATGGGATGAAGCGCAAGGCAATCATACGTTTTCATGCCGACAGAAAATTCGTGGCAATAAATGCAAATCTTAAAAACTCTACTGAAAATATCAAAGAGACTATGAAAAATGATACTACTGAAATGCTGATGCTGGACGATGATATAAAAACGATAGCTGTGAAATTTCTTAAAATTGATAAAATATCAGAAGATACAAAAGAATCTTGCATTAAATTTCGCATAAAGAACAGCTCGGGAAGGAGGCAATGAAGCCGTTCTCAGGTTAATCAATGCAGTAAATGCATAGGTTAATGAAATTGAAAAAGTTTTAAGTATATAGGGAGAAAACCCTGTATAAGAGTATGTTAGATATGTGTGATTCGGAAGTTGATTTAGTATACTGCAGCATGTTGACAAAACGTAAATTCATTGTAGCACAGATGGCTATACTTCAGAAATTATGACTGTTAAAATTAGGATTGCTGAAGTGAGAATTTTCTTTCTCTGAATCATTTAAGGCAGAAAAAGAAAGTATCAAACAGCTACACACATGGTGAACAGAGGCAGATGAAGAGGTGAGGAAGAAGACGAGGAATTGAACCCTACATATGATGGCTTGGTTCCTGCATCCATGCGGTATTTTCAGTCCCAATTGAACAACCCTGTCAGGTGGGTCAATATCGATCTAGATCAGCTGCTTCGGGTGACTGCTTTGTCAGATATAGGTTTGGTTCCTGTTGATAGTATCGGTAGGTGTGACTTCACATGACATGCCGTGCATCTCAATAGGAAAGGAAGGGTAAATTGGCTGGGAAGATAGCAAAATCTATCAGAGGAGCACTGAGACTCATGGGAGTATTTGTTTTTTAGGTTAAGATCAGTGTCCAATCATCTAGTACTAAATGAATTTAAGCTTAATGAGAAGCTCAGACAGGCAGGTAGTAGAGATGTTAAAATATCACAAGATTATGACGACAGTACACTGAAAAATAATGTCAGTAAGTCACAAGTTTGTCATAAAGGCACAGTGAAAAATAATGTTAGTATAATGGATCAAACTATCAGGGGATTAAAAAACAAAGCAGATAAGCATCTTGTTTGTTTAGAGGATTTAAATCTGAGGGTGGAATAGATGTACTATGCCTGTCTGAACATCATATAGTCAAAGGTGTAGAAATGGCAAATTCCGCCCGGAGTGGCTGAGCGGTTCTAGGCGCTACAGCCTGGAATCGCGAAACCGCTACGGTTGCAGGTTCGAATCCTACCTCGGGCATGGATGTGTGTGATGTCCTTAGGTTAGTTAGGTTTAAGTAGTTCTAAGTTCTAGGGGACTGATGACCTTAGCAGTTAAGTCCCATAGTGCTCAGAGCCATTTGAACCATTTGAGCCAAATGGTAAATGTAGGTGAATATAAGCTTTCAGCACGTGTAAGTAGAGACACTATGGAGACAGGAGGAGCTGCCATATATGTATCAATCTGTCATAGTGTGAAAATTTGTAAAAACTAAAAAATTTTGTGTTGAACAATATATAGAAGCATTTACATATGAGCTTAAACTAAATAATGGTACTTTTACAATTGTAGCCATGTACAACTCCCCACCGGGAAATTTTCAGCTATTCCCGAAAGACTTGGATTCTTCGTTGTGCTGTCTGTCAGACAGAGGGAAGCAAATTATTGTTTGAGGGGATTTCTATGTATATTTTCTGAAAGAGTCCGATAGAAAGCTTGACCTTGAAGTATTACTTGGTTCTTCCAATTTTACATCAGTTATTGATTTTCCTACTCAGGTGGTACACTGCACACTGAGAGATAATTTTCTTATAGACCAAGATAAATTTCATCAAATAAAAACTTTTCCTATTAGCAATGGTCTGTGTGGCCATTATGCACACCTAGTTACAGTATATGACATAGTTCCATACAGTAACGAGAAATAGTTCTCCAAAACACTGTGTTCGATTAACGATTTAACAGTCGAGTGTTTTAGGGAAAGCTTGCTACAGTTAGAATCGATTGAGGTGTACAGGTAACCTCATGCTAATTTCAAATTTAACATGTTTCATGATACCTTTGTGAGTGTATTTGAAAACAGTGAAACTTAATTGTAAGAATCATCTAAACAGCTATGGCTTTCTAAGGGGATAAAAATATCTTGTAAACAGAAAAGGGAAATTTCTCATACAGCTAGGAGGAATAATGATCCAGAAAGAGTGAAACATTATAAAAACTACTGCACTCTATGAAGTATGTGCCTTATGTATGAGATTAAAACAATTTGGAATATTGTTAAAAGGGAAACATGGCAACTGACAGCACAGGATGACTGTGTTTCTATCAGACTCAATGAAACGTTTATTAATAAGAAGTCGGAAGTAGGAAACGTTTTCAATTATCATTTTTTAAGTATTGTAGAGAAAATATAATCCAGCTATTCATTAGAAAATGCAAGGCAGTATATGTAAGAGGCAATTCCTATGCAATTTGATCAAATAGAAGTTCAAATCACCTCTCCTACTAATATTAGGAAAATAGCAAATTCGCTCAAAAGTAAAAGCTCACATGGAGTTGATGACATTCCCAACAGAGTACTTAAAGCTTGTTTCCAACTGATAAGTAGGATTCTCAGCCACATATGTAGCAGCTCACTGAAAGGGCATTTTTCCAGATAGACTGAAATACGTTATTGTTAAATCATTGCATAAGAAAGGGGATAGATCTGATGCTAAAAACTACCACCTAATCTCACTTCTAACTGCTTCATCCAAAATTACTGAAAAAGTAATGAACACAAGAGTAGCACCACATATTTGTAAAACTTAAGTGCTAACAAAATGTCATTTCGGTTTTCAGAAATGCATTTCAACAGAAAATGCTATATAAGCTTTCACTGATCAAATATCAAATGTACTGAATAACCAGACATCACCCATTGGGATATTCTGTGATCTCTCAAAGGCTTTTGATTGTGTGAATCATGAAATTCTTCTATATAAGTTTAAATATTGTGGTATGAATGGGATGAAGCACAAACGGTTTAATTCATATTTAACTGGAAGAATGCAGAAGTGTTAAATAAATAGCACAGATACTCAGCGAAAATCAGCAGAGTCCTCTAACTGGGACAGTGTCAAGAATGGTGTCCCACAGGGTTCAGTCTTGGGTCCCTCTTTGTTCATTATGTATATTAATGACTTGCCACTCTGTATTCATGAAGATGCAAAGCTAGTTTTTTTGCTGATGATACAAGTATAGAAATCACATTCAACAAACAAGAATCAGCTGAGGAAATTGTAAATAATGTCTTCCAGAAAATTATAAAGTCATTCTCTGCAAATGGGCTCTCACTAAATTCTGAGAGAATACAGTATATACAATTCTGCACAGTAAGTGGCATAACACAGTTGATAAATATAGACTATGAACATAAGTCTGTCGCTAAGGCAGAATATTAAAAATTTCTGGGTTTGTGCACTGGTGAGAAATTGAATTGTAAGAAACATGTCGGTGATCTGCTGAAACATGTAGGTTCAGCTACTTATGCTACTAGGGTTATTGCAAATTTTGGTGATAAACATATCAGAACATTAGCCTACTAGGCTTATTTTCATTCAATGCTTTCATATGGTATCACATTTTGGGCTAATTCATGATTAAGAGAAAAAGTATTCATTGCAAAAAAGCGTGTAATCAGAATAACAGCCAGAACCAACCTGAGATCACCTAGCAGACATTTATTTAAGGAACTTGGGATACTCAAAGTGCCTTCGCAATGCATATAGTCACTTATGAAATTTGTTATTAACAACCCATTCCAGTTCAAAAATAAAACCAAAGTCCATGGCTATAACAACAGAAGAAAGGATGATCTCCACTATTCTGGGTTAAATCTGACTTTGTCACATAAAGGGTTGAATTATGCTTCCACAAAAATCTTTAGTCATTAACCTAATAGCATTAAAAGTCTGACAGATAGCCAACCTTCATTTAAAAACAAATTACAATAATTTCTGAATAACATCTCCTACTCAGTAGGCGAATTTTTTAGATATGAAAGAGTAACTGTAAAAAAAATAATTAATTTGTGTAAAGGAAACTTGTGTTAAAGTGACACATGCCACATCATTACGAATTGTCGTATTCATGATCTATGAAACAAGTACTTATGTATGTATGTATGTATGTAGAAGAAGGATAAACAGTCACCTATTTTATCAGTCACCACAATGGTAGCGAATTAGTTGCGACATACAGGGTCAGCCGAATTAACTGTATATGTTGTAATGCAGCCTATATACTTTATCAAACACACGATATAGGTTGGAAAAAGAAGATAGAAGAAATACCGATTTCAGTGGAACTAATCCTCCTAAAAACGTCGAACGCCAGAAAGTACTTGCTGAAAGAGATAAGAACATATGCTGAAATATTAGCTGTGACTAGTGCACATTGACAAGAACAAACAGCGGGAGGTACAGTAAAATTATTGTACGAGCAGTAACTGGTGTATATAGCCTAAGTGGAGGCATTGACTTCTAGCATAAAAAACTGAAAACGTTACCTCTAAGTTACATATGCTACAATTACCTGAATAAAATTATATAACGACTCTAACTACTCATAACTACAGCTACCACAGGGAATATAGATCACACGAACGAAATAATATGAACCGTTTCGGAGCTTCGAGAACGATTCATTACTTAATCATAGCTATAGAGAAGGTGGTCCATGTACGCCACAGGCCTACACAGAAAACATTCCCACATATACATGTCACGAATTCAGATTTGGATGATGTACAGGAAACTTGTTCTTGTGGATATAAGACAATACTCAGTCAAATAAGGTTTCAGGTGTATGTCAAATTTCATTGATACATATTCTTCTTGGCCCGTCCTGTGAAGGTAAAGACTGGGAAGGAAGCTAAACAGGTATTTGAACAATTGCTGCAGACTGGGATGAATCAGTGTCCTAACAACCAAAACTCCAACAATGGAGCCCAATTTAAGAATAGGTATTTCAAGTTGGTAATGGAACTATATGGAGTAGACAATTACTAAACATTATCTCATATGAAAGCGATTATTGTTGAGTATTTGAACAGAGTGGAAAAAATTATATATGAATGCAATTTGAACTTCGAGGATCATAGGAATGGTTATACGTCCTCCAACAAATTTTTGCGAATATAGTCAGATTAAAAGTCATACATTAAAAATTATACCTACTGATACTCACGAGAATGTCCTTCTAAATGCAGTATTCAATTGTATAAAGAGAGTGGATCAACAAAATCAGAAATTAAATATATGTGATTTAGTGAGTTTAAGAATTCTTACCTGGCAAATTGGTTAACAGAAATATTTACAGTTTCATAGGTGCAGTGGATGAACCGATGGGCTTAGATATTAAAGGACAGCAAAGGTGAAGAAATTGCTGGTAGTTTTTACACAGACGCTTCACAGAAAATCTCTGTAAAGGAGTGTTTCTTGAAGAGAATATGGTATATAACAGGGTACACTGCTCTCAGACTGTGCAGTAGCGTTACATGAGTGCTAGGAAGTGTATGAGTTTTTCCAGTAGTGTTCGTGTTAAGTTACCAGTTGAACTGCTTATTCCTGGATACTACTACTGTAGACCCGGAACAAAGCTGAAAAAGCATGAGATAATGTGTTTAATCTACCAGATGAGGCCTGCAAGGAACATGATTTAGCGACTGCTGCAAATGAGGTATGACAGAATGTCACACTGCTGATCGAATTTTAGCTGATAAAGCCACGGAAATACTTCAGTTAAGGACATAGTCACAGGACAATGCACTGTGTCGCTTACAGTTGATAAAGTAATGCATATCAAACAAATTATGTGCTGGACTAAAGTTGAAACAATATATGAACTCATCTCATCATATAACAGAGAAACCGGAGAAATACACTCCTGGAAATTGAAATAAGAACACCGTGAATTCATTGTCCCAGGAAGGGGAAACTTTATTGACACATTCCTGGAGTCAGATACATCACATGATCACACTGACAGAACCACAGGCACATAGACACAGGCAACAGAGCATGCACAATGTCGGCACTAGTACAGTGTATATCCACCTTTCGCAGCAATGCAGGCTGCTATTCTCCCATGGAGACGATCGTAGAGATGCTGGATGTAGTCCTGTGGAACGGCTTGCCATGCCATTTCCACCTGGCGCCTCAGTTGGACCAGCGTTCGTGCCGGACGTGCAGACCGCGTGAGACGACGCTTCATCCAGTCCAAAACATGCTCAATGGGGGACAGATCCGGAGATCTTGCTGGCCAGGGTAGTTGACTTACACCTTCTAGAGCACGTTGGGTGGCACGGGATACATGCGGACGTGCATTGTCCTGTTGGAACAGCAAGTTCCCTTGCCGGTCTAGGAATGGTAGAACGATGGGTTCGATGACGGTTTGGATGTACCGTGCACTATTCAGTGTCCCCTCGACGATCACCAGTGGTGTACGGCCAGTGTAGGAGATCGCTCCCCACACCATGATGCCGGGTGTTGGCCCTGTGTGCCTCGGTCGTATGCAGTCCTGATTGTGGCGCTCACCTGCACGGCGCCAAACACGCATACGACCATCATTGGCACCAAGGCAGAAGCGACTCTCATCGCTGAAGACGACACGTCTCCATTCGTCCCTCCATTCACGCCTGTCGCGACACCACTGGAGGCGGGCTGCACGATGTTGGGGCGTGAGCGGAAGACGGCCTAACGGTGTGCGGTACCGTAGCCCAGCTTCATGGAGACGGTTGCGAATGGTCCTCGCCGATACCCCAGGAGCAACAGTGTCCCTAATTTGCTGGGAAGTGGCGGTGCGGTCCCCTACGGCACTGCGTAGGATCCTACGGTCTTGGCGTGCATCCGTGCGTCGCTGCGGTCCGGTCCCAGGTCGACGGGCACGTGCACCTTCCGCCGACCACTGGCGACAACATCGATGTACTGTGGAGACCTCACGCCCCACGTGTTGAGCAATTCGGCGGTACGTCCACCCGGCCTCCCGCATGCCCACTATACGCCCTCGCTCAAAGTCCGTCAACTGCACATACGGTTCACGTCCACGCTGTCGCGGCATGCTACCAGTGTTAAAGACTGCGATGGAGCTCCGTATGCCACGGCAAACTGGCTGACACTGACGGCGGCGGTGCACAAATGCTGCGCAGCTAGCGCCATTCGACGGCCAACACCGCGGTTCCTGGTGTGTCCGCTGTGCCGTGCGTGTGATCATTGCTTGTACAGCCCTCTCGCAGTGTCCGGAGCAAGTATGGTGGGTCTGACACACCGGTGTCAATGTGTTCTTTTTTCCATTTCCAGGAGTGTATAATACTACTGTCTTAGAACATCGGCAGAAGTGGAGGGAGATAGCGTCATCTACATACTTCTAGTAGCAGGTACTGACTAGCCTGTACGTACTCACGCAAATATCATGCTGCCTACAACCACATGATGGGAGATAACCACACTCGATTCCTTTCGGTTGAAATAAGCCAAAAATCCGGTTCTAACAAGTTTTCGCCTATAAAAAAAAAACCTTTTCGTGGGAGGGGTGCTCATTCCAGTCTGAGTGCTGATAGGATTCCCTACCATCTGCAGCTTCTACTGGCCTGGAGCTAGAGTATTAGCAACAGCAAGCGGCTATTGAATAGATTGCCCAGGCCACATCCTACATCGGAATTTCAAGTAACGGTGCAACATTTTAGTCTAGCAGTGTCAGACAGCCAATGAACCGATGAACCGATGACTATCTCCAGCTTAACTCATGTTAGATTATGTCGCTCATCAAGGGGCAGAAACATAAGTAGTACTAACTCATTTTTTCTACTACTATTACACATCTGATACACACACACACACACACACACACACACACACACACACACACACACACACACACACACACGCTTGAGAGCTTCAGCTATGAGACTTTGGTTTGCTTCTTTCTAGATGCACTCAGTGGTGATGTGGCTATGTGGGTATCGGTTCACACAGCAGCAACTGCAGATATCCTAGTAAATAAGCCAAACCAGTCTCCAGCATTAGCTCATGGCGGATGACTCTGAGCATCGAGGGTCACATACATAACTGTTAGGTCTTCTTCTTTCTGTTCTACAATATTACGTTTGTTACACATACTTATAACCATTACTTATGAGATTTGTTTTATTTGTTTGTAGATGCACTCTATGATAGTATGGCTGAATGGATTGACGTATCTGTTGCAGAGATATGATTAAATGAGTTTAACTAGCCAATAGCCTCAATCTCTAGTATTAGCTCGTGGAGGATTACACCAATCATCAAAGAGCAAATACTCAATTAGTATTACTTCATTTTTATTTATGTTCTATAGAAATAATAGTAATTTTACCTACACACATGCATACAGCGCATACAGTACTTATGATATTTAGTCTATTTCTAGGGGAGCTTAATGATAACACTTATTAGCTAATATTATGGTAAACTACGATGATGATGTGATACATGATGAGATCACACTGGACTGAGTCAGATGACGATAATTTTGCGCATGAGTACTACTAAAAATTGTAATTACAGATGTCTGCATATGACACTTCTACACACACACACACACACAAACACACATAATACTTATTAATGTAGTTCCGTTCTTTTCTTTCAGATGTGATGAACATATCTGGTTCTTGGCTTGTGCGTGCAACAACACCATCACTTGTCCTGACGATGATGCATTCGCCACCTCAGCCTGGTACACTGACGATGCATTCAGCATGCCCGCAAACACCACAGCCCAGTCCGTGAACACCCTAGAATCGACTAAGAACACCAGTTCGTTTGCCATGGTCTGGTTCACACTCTCTGCTCCCTCAGACATCTTGCAATATGCTTGGACCACATTTCGTCATTGGGTAACACACTGATATCGCTCTTGACCTAGTAGCAGCCCCCTCGCACACTCTGTTAAGGATCACCATTTGCATTGGACTACTCAGCGGTTGCTGAATATTTTGGGGACGGGATCTCACAAGGTCACACTGACAACACTAACGCAGAGTACTGAGATCTTGCCACTTTCCTCAATGCCTGTCAAGCCATTTCGGAAAGGGGGCTCCCCAAACTCGTCAACGACCTCTGGTAGCCCGTCATTAAGTGATGTGTAGTTCTGTGCTGCGCACTCATGCGCCCCCTGAAAGAAGGTAGTGCTTACTGTTCAAGAAAAGAGCACCTTCTTCAATTTGTGGTAGAAATGGTGTGATATCATGGGGTAAGGCAATTGCATAATGGTTCACAACTTTTAGCAATAGCGTCATAATGGGCCATTTTTCTGAATTTCTTAAAAGAGGATCTGGTACTGCACTCAGCCATGAACTCTACCTCGAAATGTACTCGTATGTTTTTCATCCATATAATGTGAGTACAATTTGATCCCTCTTCCAAAGTATGTTGCTGTTAATAAACCATTCTTTAATGTCCAGAGTATTGCTAAGGGGGGGTGAATTTCCATTTATGTGTTTGCTTCTGGCTTAAGACATAAATTTTCTGAATCATGTATCGTAGATGCATCTAGTGTCTGTCAGCATTCTGACTTCAAAGACATCTCATGTCCCACAAAACTCCAGAATATAACAAAAGGCGAGACGCAGCAAGCGGATTATTCAGTTTGTGTTTACGGCGTGCAGTAGATGATTACAGCGAGCCAGAAGAAGATGGGTAGCTCACTGTGTCGAAAAAGTAAAGAATAAACATACATGTCAAACTTAGATGCTCACGGCCCCAGAAACATGGATTTGTTGCTGTTCTCTGAGGGTGAGAATGGACAGTATATCTTGATCAGAAACATCTCCCATCTACTTTTCTCTCAGCTGAGCGCAAAAATATTCTTCTGTAGATGCCTCAGTTCCTTAACCGAGTGTGTATATCTAGAAAGCACCTTACTGGCTGCGCCAGGCAAGAACCGGTACGTTTGCAAATGCCTGCCGGAGACAAAACCTTCATTGCATACGCTGACTTCGAGTGCCTCCTAGCTCGTGTTGATTGTTGTGAAGGTAATCAAAATGCATCTCATACCACCTGCACAGGATAGAAGGTAACGTAGGTGGCAGTGTATCAAGTTGCATGCCTGTATGACTCCAACCACGACAGATTCGAATCATATATCGGTGATAATCCTGTGAGATGTCTGCTTTCTGTCTTAGAAAAATTCTCACGACGCGTTGGTGAGATTTATCACAACAATATTTCAATGATCTACTCAGAGTTGAATGATACATTACACAAGCAGGAGGTTTACTTTCATATTTGTGGGATCACGTTGGATAGAAGAGCAGATATTCCATGTAGAGACCACTGCCACCTAATGGAGAAGTTCCTTGGCACATACCCAGTGCATACAGTTTGAAATACCAACTGCCACAACACACACTTCTTCCATAATGTGATCAAGTATCATCAAGTCACTTGTTGAGCACTTGGGTGATTTTGGCTTGAAATATTATAAGGTGTTTGGAATACATGACACGTCGAAAAATACATTTTATTTTCCAACGAGTCACATAAAACATAACGCTCCGCTTCCTAGATTTACCATGTTCACGTAAGTGTCTCTTCAGAAACTTGCTTAGATAATGCGTCATGACGATATGCGTGCGTATCACCAGATTTGCATATCCAAATGATACATAGTTTCAGCTGGTGACGACGGAAGGGGTTCTTCCTTAAAACCACCTGTATTCGATGGAGAGACTCTATGAAACAATGTTGCCCAACATAACTACATTATCCAGTAATCTCATAGACACTGCCATAATGGATGTAGAGTTCGGACATGCAGTGAATGTTTGCCAAGAGCGTAACATCATAGTTTAAGGGAATATGCAAGACTTTACATTAACACCGCTATGTAACACTTGAAGACTTTTTATAGAAATTCCAGCACCAGGGCTTTTGTTGAATGAAATGTTAAGAAGCGCATGTGTCAGCATTGGACTACTGACTGCTGTTGACATTTAGGTCTTCTTTGGATATGGGATATGTGGGTGACTTTGCCAGTGTGTGTGCAGGTACACCAAGGTGAACAGCCCTCGAATGAATGACGAGGAGTGCAGGCTATTTGACGTTTTAAGTTACTTCCCTTACTTGGATGTAAACAACCTCTGTGGGCATGTCATGGAACAATCTCTGCCTTGACAGCGTTCTGATGGATGTCTGAAGAGAGAATCTCCAGACTGAAGGAAAATATCCAAGATGTGGTTGCTGATTCTGGCGAAGGATATGTCTTGGTGGTAGACTTGGCATATTCTACCCATTGTGTCCAGAGCGCCTAGTCATGCACTCATGCACTATAGTTCCAGCCCCAAGCTAATGAAATCGTTAGGGAGTAAGCAGAGATATAAGCTGCACTACAGACACCTACAGCATTGGCTCGAGTTAGGGATCATCTGCGCCATTTCCTTCAAGCAGCGACTCTGGTTGAAAGAGTGCGTTGATTGAGACATCGAACAGAGGACTCTCGCAGCATTTGACTTTTGAAAGGGTTTTTATAAATTAATAAACTATTCAGTTTTCGGGGAAAGCTTCAAAAACCTTGAGAATACTACAAAATTCACATAGTTTACCTATGGCGGGTTCATTATGTTGCAATAGATAATATCACCAGGTCAAAATTGCAACGGGTCGCCGTCTTCAATAAAGGACTAGTTGCTGTGGTGATGGCTAAGGTTTCGGTGTAGTTCACGAAACCTGTCTATATCGGTATGTTTATTCTGGACCTCCCCAACCACCGCATCCACTGCTTTCGCTGTTACTTTCCAAAGCCAAACTTCGCCTCCCCAGGTTACTTTATATGTATACAGATAATTTCACCTATTGGGTTAAAGACTGCGATCCATATGAAGTAATTACGTGTAATTCCCAAACATTTGACTCGTTTCGTTATGTGGCCGATAATCCTTTTGAAATAAAACCTCAAAACAAGAAGGTAATCGGTCTGATGAAAGACAAGGCGAATGATTTGCAGATTGTGGAGTTGTGAGCTCAGATCGAAAATTTATGCAAACTGCACTGAATCAGGTGCCTCCCAGAGGCTGGCTAAGGGTCTGAATTATGCGGCGTCAAAGGCTCTTTCGATCGCAGGTTACAAGAGGTGCCTGTTTGAGTGCACAGACGTCATTCCGCATGTGGTGTACGAAGTAGCCTTTCAATCGCGAGGTCATTACGTATCTACTGCGCTGCTACTGAGAGTTTGGGTGTCAGTTTATGGTGCAAACAGCACCTGTAGGGATGGAATCGGCACCCTCCTATACTCACACTATTCACTTGAGTGATTTAGTGTTTGGATGTGTATTTATTCAAAATATTGGATGTGTGAGAGTGTATGCAGAATTTCAGAATGAACCATGTGTCATAGGCGTGTGCATGAGTATGCGTGAATGACTGCACACTGCGTGTGTGTGCAAATTGTGTATGTTGTGTGTACTATGAGAACAACTGCACACTATATGCACATGTTTGTTGTGTGTGTATTTTTGTTGTTTTTCTTCACCTGCTGCTTCTGGTCCCCATTTTCCGTATGTTGCACACATGTTGTATAGAAATGATCAGACCAATCTCAAAGTAATAATAGTAATAATAATAATGTAAAACTAACAACTGTAATAAGAGAAAAATAATAATTCAGTGGAAACATAGTATTAACTTCTTCTTCTTCTCTCTACTAGCTTTCAGTGTATGATGTACCCGATACTGTTAGTTTAAAAAATGTGAGGAAGTGTATAAGTCACGAGAAACAATGTATTTATTATGGAATAACCCTGAAAATAATTATAAATCAAAACATACCAAGAGTGAAGAAGCTGTAACCGTTACTAACATTTTACTGCAAAATTTTGTTAATAATAAACCATAAGTTAATTTTTTGTATCATTACGTTGGTAATCATTCAGAATTTAATATTTTTTTAACAAACCTGATCCTCTCACTGTGGCACAGAAATCTTGAAATTCAATGCCCATGTAATTACTCCAGTAATAAACGTGGGAGATGTCAGGCTGAGCTAGAATTGTATTCGTCATGAGCAGAGAGGGTGACTTTCATTTTCTTACCAATTTTATGTCACGCAGTTGCCCAAAATGCACGATTGGGGTATCTGGTTACTTCATGACCTTGAAGGTACCAGATGAAACTGCCTCAGGTATGTGGCGGTATAAGGGTCCTCCTGCGTGACCTTGAATGCAACTGATCATTGTCAACTGTAACCTGTCACTGGAAGTGTAACCTGAAACTCAAGGTCGAAATCGTTCATATGCCAGCGTACATACCTACACCCGTGTGGTATTTCTTCCACTATGCCCTCCTGTCCACGTATATGTGGTAGCCGGAAATGCTATTTCGAAAGCCCTTACAGCTCTCTTGGAAGAAGGCTTATCAGTTGACAGCCAAAATGTTAGCAGGAAACAGTGTTTGGTTGCGACTGATATCCCGCCATTTTGCGAATGTTGTAATAAAGTGTTTTACATCTATGAACCTGGAATCTAAAGTTTTGTTTCAGTGCAATGCACACTACTAAACTCAACTTTAAACAAAATTAATGAAGGTAAATTTTGCTTTTACTATCGTAATTGTGGGCAGTAGTATTCCCTTCGATATGTGATGTTTTATTCACAACGTAACTTTGTAAGACATTATACGTTCTGTGAATCTGTAGTTAACTTGCCGAATTCCTTAAAAATGCTTTTACTTTATTATCTCTGAAGGGCGCTGGAGATTACTGTTACACGCTTTGGCACTATATAAATTTTCTTTACAATCCATGAGTTACCCAGTCTATTATTTTATAGAACATTATAGAATGAAACTGTGCTGTATATGCTGCCTTATTGTTCATTTAAGATTTGTAATGATATAAAGTCTAAGTCTTGCTGAACTTGGGCTTTTAATACATCCTGGAATACGTTTCGTCGTTCTCAAATTCTTTGTAAAATATAATCATAAAATGTTTGAGCAATCAACTCTATTTATCAATTCCTGGCCGTTCTCTATTGTTTGGATGTTGTATGTATTGTCTCACTATTCTGCGCAGCTGAAAGTAATATATTTTTCAAAGTTAGCAGAGGAGCCATTTGCTGAATTAAATTCACATGTGTTACTTTACGAATGGGTCCGTTTCAATGCAATCGTCGCAGTATTCACCTTAATCGATTTATGGAAACCACAGGAAAACCAAATCTAGTTGACGGGATGATGATTTCCACTGCAATGCACGTCACTTAATTGTTGAATGAAATTCATCTAAACGATTGGTGATTAACCGTCAGCCATTGAATTCTCTCCCATCCTCCTTAGCTGAATATAAATCTAAATAGACGAGCTGTAGTGAACTGTTATACTGTTTTCTCGTAGCCGTAGGATTGGACGACGCTGCCAGGAAGTGCACTGACCGTCTACCGTAAATGTGTTGACGAGAGAACGTTTCAGTAGTGCCTTGCGAAATAACTTCTACATAAAATCCTTTTGACTTCGCCAAATGTCACAGAATATATGCATTACACATATTCTGACACACTACATGAAATTTTACTTGCTAATTTTTATTCATTACGCACTGCCAGTAACCAGCACAAAATACACGCACAGCTATAAAGCAAAATAGTCTCTTTCATTTCTGCCCTGAAGACACTAACATGGGGTTGACAATTCTTCGAACTATTTTGAAATTATAATTCATGAAGATCTAGGGCCATGTTCCATACTAGTCTGCTTATTATCGAAATTAAATGTTTATCTTAGATAATAACTTTTTTCGGTGAAATGCATCATGCGCTTGAGGCCATATCATGAGCATTGAAGTTCGTTATAATCGAACAATGAAAGAATTTTCACCAATAGAATTTTGCGGGGAAGAGACACACAGCTGGTGACATACAGCTGTGGATCACTAGGATATGTGCCAATGTTCTGCATTAAATTTTAAATGATTTTGTGCCGTCTTACGTGCTGACAGACAAAGATGTTGATGATAGAGTTTGCCATTATCATTGCTGCTTGTATTTTATCCCATGAATTCATCGTATATTTCTTCATTATAATACAAATGAAGTATTTCGTTGCATCAACACAAATTCAGTTTACCGCTACTACATGGAACGATACTACAAGCTCAAGATTTTGAAAGGCAACTGTAAACGATTTTCCACGTTGTTCGCATTATGGTAACAACACATAACATACGAAATACAGTTTATAATGAGAACAATGAATTCGATGGATGAACGGTCTGTGGAAAGTAAATCACTACAGTCGTGGGAAAGCGATATGCTCATATACAGATGGTTGCAGTATCGCGTACACAAGATGTAAAAGGCCATGGCGGACAAGATGCCGCCCAGATATACTGGATATCTTTCTATCTAAAAATCTCACGTGGAACACGACAACCAAGGTGGTCAACGACTTAGACTGGGACCACAATAAAATTTTTCCACCAAACCTCTGACTCCAATCACCTGCTCATCAGGAATCTGGGACAAAATCTACCTAAACCCAGAACTAAATTCCCCATCGTGACCAATACCAGAAACTTTAACATACCATTATAAATATTGCACATTAAATACAAACACCATAACATACACACTCCAACACTAAATATATACGCACAATCACGACATTCCCATCCTATCATTTCGATACCATCAAATCAGACAGAAGGCAGGGATCACATCAGATGCGATCCTTTGAACACAGGGGTTCAATACCCATCAGACGATCTCCCTGGAGCTGTCATTCGTATTCGTTTGATGCATGTGAAAAGGTTTCCGACGCACGACGGAAATTAACAGACTTTGAACGCAGAATAGTAGTTCGAGCTAGACGCATGGGACATTCCATTTTGGAAATCGTTAGGGAATTCAATATTCTGAGAGCGTCAGTGTCAAGAGTGTGACGAAAATACCAAATTTCAGGCATTACGTCTCACCACTGACAACGCAATGGGCGACGGTCTTCATTTAAAGGCCGAGAGCAGCGGCGTTTGCGTAGAGTTTTCAGTGTTAACAGACAAGCAACACTGTGTGAAATAACAATAGAAATCAGTGTGAAACATACGACGAACCTATCCGTTAGGACAGTGCGGTGAAATTTGCCGTTAATGGGCTATGGCAGCAGACAAAACAGCACGACATCGCCTGCAGCGCTTGGCCTCGTGACATAATATAGAAAGCTATCTTTTTCATAAGTCCCATAATTTACAAAATTAATTTTTTTACAAGTTTTTCGTGATGCATCTACAGAACTAATTTTTTCTTTTAAACAGAGGTTTTATTTGCAAATATATTTTCTTCTTCTTATGACTATCGAATACAAGAACTTAAATACTAAGTGTCGCAGTTGGTTTCAATATGCACTCTTATTTAATACTAACATTTGCATTCTCATTGTTTCATCATCATTTAATAGGACATTTTTTGCTTTCTTATCATTCTATATACGCTATTTACATATCTTAATTATTTCCTTGTACTTCCATTTTATCATTTATTTCTACAGGGTGTTCAGAAATACCAGTTACGAAGTTCTAGGACTTGTAGAGGGCAGTGAGCACATAATATTTTTAATAAAAACCCATCTCCAGAAACATACCGTTACCGTTCTATGACGATTTCATTTCAGATGTTTAACTCATCCACTTCTGTTTGAGGAATTGAATTTGGCGTCAAGCAAAACAATTATTTGGTAACAATTTGAAAGGAAACATAACGAAACATTCATTTAACACTTAAACACATTTGTGTGTATTAACACACTTAAATATTGCTTTCTGTATACACACTGTGCTGGGTTCTTTTTTGTTTTGAAATAATGTAGACACGTAAGTTTTAAGTGTTAATACAAACAAATGCGTTTAAGTGATAACGGGATGTTTCGTTACGTGTCCTTTCTTATTGTTACCTAATACTTATACTGTGTCACGCCTAATTCAATTCTTCAGGCAGAAGTGGATGAGTTAAACAACTTGTAACAACAACAACTGTACATATAATAATTTTTTTCTTCTGATTTTCGATAAATTAGTGTAAGCGATGTTCTGATTTCATTTCTTTTTTCTTTTCATGTCATTATGTTCAAGAAACTGTAAACAATTTTCGATGTGAATATTAATGTTTATGTCAAATTGCAAGCAATATTATAGCAAAATGGAAATGTAAGAAATGTTGTAAGATGTTAAAGTTGTAATTGTGCGCCTGGTCCATACGTAGGCAATGTATTAGGATATGTAGAATGCAAAACCTTTGGTGAATACCCTGTCAGTAGGGGAGCGGTAAAAAGTGGATGGGAGGCGAGCGCGGGAAAATGCACACGGGCGCGGCACGGCATAACGGGCTCAGCAGTAGTAGTCGGAATTGGGCATCGGTCTGAGAAACACGCTCTGAATCGAGGAGGCTCTCCTGGAAAACGTGATTTCATTGAGCCTCGGATGTGCCGTTTCCGACGACTATACAGCATGGCAAAATTCCATAGGCACTAAATGGAAAAATATTGCGTAGGGTTACAAACTGAACTGAAACATTCGTAGAACGGAAACGGTACGTTACGATTATTATGAATATTCAGAATATTATCTTCTCACTCCACTGAACCAAACCTAGGAGTCTGTAAACGGCATTTCCGAGCACCTTGTATATACAGTACATACATTGGAAACGGGGACTAGCAGCAGCAGGTGAAGAAAAAACCCACACACGCACACACAAACACATATACAATATTCTTACAAGCACACATAGCGTACAAAGACCCTATACGCACACGTAGTTTTCAATGAGACACTCATTCCCTCTGACACACACAAAACTGTGACAAACAGCTAGTCAGACAATTCCGAATATACAAGTCAATTATTTTACAAATAGATATACTGAATCACTCCAATGAAAAGTGTGAGTGTGGGATGGACTCGATCCCATCCCCACAGATGAAATGTTTGTCGTCATGATGGGACAGCCTTATTTTCAGATAGACTATTTGAGGTACCATATGTCGGGCGGCGCAGAAGCCATTCAGCCTGCAGCTCTTGTAATCTTCTATTGAGACAGCCTTAGAAGTAACACAATGCACACACTTAACCCGCCTCTGGGTGGAAGCTGCATCTATGCAGTATACGTACATTTCCGCGCAAATCCCCACAAACTCCGCAACCTGCAAACCATTCGCCTCTTCTTTCGTTAGGATAATGAAATTCTTGTTTTCTTGTGTTAGTCCAAAAGGATTATTGATCAATTATCCAGATGTGTCAAATTCTTCGTAACTGTACTTAATTACTCTTACTTCATATGGAGCGTAGCCTTTCACCCAGTAGATGAAACCACCTGTATCCACTTAAAGTAACTTGAGATCGACGAAGTTTGGCATCAGTCTCATAGTGGAATCGGTACGTGTCGAGTTACGAGAGATATAAAACACACATACGGATGTAGACATGTTTCGTGAACTGCACCGGAATCTGGGTCATCCCCACAGCGAATAGTCCTTCATTGAAGATGTTGACCCGTCTGAAATTTGGTGTGGCGATGTAATATCTTCCACTTTAATGCTTATCCCACTTGTTAACTAAATGAACTTCATGGTATTCTCTAACGGTCTCCACAGTTTTTCCCAAAACTGAATTATTCATTAATTTGTAAAAATCTTTTTAGAAATGACAATGACACGTCACGAGAGTCCTCCGTTCGTTATTTAACACGGGGTCCCGGGCTCGATTCCCGGCGTGGTCAGGGAATTTCACCTGCCTCGAGATGACTGGATGTTTGTGTTGTCCTCATCATTTCATCATCGTTCATGAAAGTGACGAGATTGGACTGAGCAAAGGTTGGGAATTTGTAGGGGCGATGATAACCGCGCAGTTGAGCGCCCCACAAACCGAACATCATCATCGTTATTTAAGTAAACGTACTCCTTCAACGAGTCAAACAGGCTGAAAAATTTTCCGCAGGTAACATCAACAAGTTTCATTCCCTACCTTCGACGTTTCTGTAGGTTTCTGCAGTGAATTATATCACGTTGTTATTTCCCCAGCGCTGTTAACGGCGTCGGCAAGTCACCGTGCTTGTGATGCAGATGGATGGGATATCTACTTCCACATTATATCCCTCACCAACATTCAGGCCACATCATAGATGTCTCCCTTCAACCTGGCGATATTACTCTTGGACAGCCATTGGAAGCCTCGAAATGACAGACTTTGTTGCATGGCATACCTGTTAAGATTATTTATATCCAGATAAAGGAGATAACCCACATCGTGAGATGGTCTGTGCTCCTCCTCATTCTTTGACGCGTTATTCGTCTTGGTGTACATGTGCATGCACTGGCAATGTCACCCACGAATGCTGGGTTGGAAGAGGAGCAACATGTCAACATCCGTCAGCAGGTCTATGTTGACGAGTGTCTTCCTTAGCACTGGGGCGGTGAAACAGGAGAGAAGACCCAGAAAGTATATACCCAGGCATACACTCCGGAACTTCGGGAAAAACGTGCTCGAGCAGGTGAGTGACAGTATTCAAATATAATATTGCATAATTACCACAATTAGTGATACCGAATTTCTGCCAAATAATTACAGCATGCTCATACACGACATCCGTTATGGCAGTGCCTATTGGTTTACTGGAGAAGCAATTATGTCGAGCAATGTTGTTTTGTTAAGTCTCTTCTTCGAATCCAGGTATTCGTATGGAGAGACCCACTTCTTCGTCTCACGCTGTAATTTACATTATCAGGATATGTAGCTTTGGCGATATGCATGTCGTCCTTACCGATGATTCAGCAAGTTTCTGAAGAGATGTCTCCATGAAGCGAAGCGCATCCAGGAAATGGCGTGTTATTCTTGTAATTCTCTTTGAGAATGAGATGTACTTCTAAACGGCGCCAGAAATGACACCTTATGGTCCTTCAACCCAGTATCACTCAGGTGTTGAACCACAAAGTGGGCATCATACGCAGCAGTTGGTGTTTCAAGATGCATGCATTGTGAGCTGCGCTGCAGAACGTCCTTGTTTATGATAATGGTTTCAACAAGGAATTTCTGCATCTCTATCCAACAGCAGCTCGTAAATATGAAAATCAACTGCCAGCTCGTACAGCGCATCATCCTCCTTCCAGTCGTTCATGGGGACGTTGTCACTGTAAACGCGTTTTTTGTGCTTAGTGAGCAAAAATCTCACAAGCTTATCCCCGACATAAGATTCGAATGTGCTGCAACTAGTAACATCTTGATATGCAGCTGCGTACGGTACATGTCGTTCCATGAAAGTGATTTAGGAAGTAGAGGGGACACTTTCACAACATACGACAAGAGGTAGGAGGCACTATAAGTCGGAGTAGACGATAAGGGACATCGCTCATGGTGGTGGGCATCCTCAAACTTAAGAACTTTTTATCCTCTGTAGGCATTTCCACAAGTACCAGTTCTGATTCGAGCAGTCCTCGAGGTCCCTTTCAAGATGCTATCTCTTGGTAAAAGCGCTGAAAGCTCTATGGTAGAAATGTCTTGTACAATGCTTTTCCGCACGCGATGTTGCCCTTCACCCTCTGAGATTAGGAATAGATCTAAATGTGTGGTATTTAATGGCAAATTTGTAAAAGTATAGGGTCCCAACTATCTTACGCCTGACTTCTTTGTTCTGCTCAGGGTGCTCATAGTCTTCTTCTGGCTTATCAACTACCAGGGTGTGTACGTGTTCAAATAATCAGGGTTCTGCCTCCGAATTTTAGTAAGTTCTTGAGTTTCCTGAGGAATGAGATGACATCGAAATAATAATCCCTGTGGACATTACATTTGTCTTATTTACTTTTACACTCAGGATCAACACTATAATTTTCATCACTAGCTAGAAATGACTATTTGAAGCAATATACACTCCTGGAAATTGAAATAAGAACACCGTGAATTCATTGTCCCAGGAAGGGGAAACTTTATTGACACATTCCTGGGGTCAGATACATCACATGATCACACTGACAGAACCACAGGCACATAGACACAGGCAACAGAGCATGCACAATGTCGGCACTAGTACAGTGTATATCCACCTTTCGCAGCAATGCAGGCTGCTATTCTCCCATGGAGACGATCGTAGAGATGCTGGATGTAGTCCTGTGGAACGGCTTGCCATGCCATTTCCACCTGGCGCCTCAGTTGGACCAGCGTTCGTGCTGGACGTGCAGACCGCGTGAGACGACGCTTCATCCAGTCCCAAACATGCTCAATGGGGGACAGATCCGGAGATCTTGCTGGACAGGGTAGTTGACTTACACCTTCTAGAGCACGTTGGGTGGCACGGGATACATGCGGACGTGCATTGTCCTGTTGGAACAGCAAGTTCCCTTGTCGGTCTAGGAATGGTAGAACGATGGGTTCGATGACGGTTTGGATGTACCGTGCACTATTCAGTGTCCCCTCGACGATCACCAGTGGTGTACGGCCAGTGTAGGAGATCGCTCCCCACACTATGACGCCGGGTGTTGGCCCTGTGTGCCTCGGTCGTATGCAGTCCTGATTGTGGCGCTCACCTGCACGGCGCCAAACACGCATACGACCATCATTGGCACCAAGGCAGAAGCGACTCTCATCGCTGAAGACGACACGTCTCCATTCGTCCCTCCATTCACGCCTGTCGCGACACCACTGGAGGCGGGCTGCACGATGTTGGGGCGTGAGCGGAAGACGGCCTAACGGTGTGCGGGACCGTAGCCCAGCTTCATGGAGACGGTTGCGAATGGTCCTCGCCGATACCCCAGGAGCAACAGTGTCCCTAATTTGCTGGGAAGTGGCGGTGCGGTCTCCTACGGCACTGCGTAGGATCCTACGGTCTTGGCGTGCATCCGTGCGTCGCTGCGGTCCGGTGCCAGGTCGACGGGCACGTGCACCTTCCGCCGACCACTGGCGACAACATCGATGTACTGTGGAGACCTCACGCCCCACGTGTTGAGCAATTCGGCGGTACCTCCACCCGGCCTCCCGCATGCCCACTATACGCCCTCGCTCAAAGTCCGTCAACTGCACATACGGTTCACGTCCACGCTGTCGCGGCATGCTACCAGTGTTAAAGACTGCGATGGAGCTCCGTATGCCACGGCAAAATGGCTGACACTGACGGCGGCGGTGCACAAATGCTGCGCAGCTAGCGCCATTCGACGGCCAACACCGCGGTTCCTGGTGTGTCCGCTGTGCCGTGCGTGTGATCATTGCTTGTACAGCCCTTTCGCAGTGTCCGGAGCAAGAATGGTGGGTCTGACACACCGGTGTCAATGTGTTCTTTTTTCCATTTCCAGGAGTGTACATTCCCCTCATCTATATTTTGGACAGTAATGCATGCTTGAAGAGGGATGAAACTGAACCTCCATTACGCATTTCATGGACATGTGAGAATATATAGAGGTTGCGTACATGACTGAGTGCATTCATGACCCTCTTTCCTGCCTGTTGGAAAAGTTGCCAAGCAAAACACGCTTAGCAGAAGTTCCGAACCACTCCCCCAAGTTTGAACGATGCTCCTCTTCTAGCAATGATCACTGTAAAAGTTTAGGGGATGCACTAGCTCACGGTACAAAACTGTGTTACACTTAACAGCAGGATACCGTCGGTTATCGACAGTTTTCGGGAGTATCCTTTCCAAAATGCCCTGGCAGGCATAAAAAAAGTTGCAGTATGTCATTAGTCTGCATTCGAAGTATCAATGCAGACAGGTGGGCGGTGAGATGCTGTCCCCAAAAGAGCCGCAGTGGCAGGGGCAGTGGGAGCAGAGGGGACAGGGGGGCGGTGTGGATGGCTGCAGTGCCTCGACATTGGATAGAAGTTGCATCTGAAAAGTGAATCTCACTGTGTTAGGCACAGTCCTCTAGGTCTGTGGCAGCACTATAATGCTGGTGGTAATGTTACGAGCACTCCCGTGCTGGCGATCACTAGCAAGCAGTCGTCACATGTCGGTAACGACCCTGCGGTTTAGCTGTCACTGCTGCTACCGTGTATGCGAAGAGTCAGACAACGCCAAAGTGTTGAACCTCGCCCGGCCACTGTTGCTGACGTCCAACTGCTTGGGCTGGCCACTGTCTGAAGACTACTGCCCACACACTAGTGCGACACTGCCTATGCCCATTGAAGAACTGTACGCTGCCGCCACTCGTCAGGCCATTAGGCTGGCACCAGCAGCAGCTGGCACCCTGTGCTAGCTGAGGTGGACATGCGCAACATTGTCCACGCTGCCTGTTTGGGGCAGAACGACCTGCGTGTCGTTTGGGATGGATCCAGCTGCACACAAAAAACTCTGGGATAATTTTCGGTATAGATCTGGGATAGCAAGATCAATCCTCCTATGTTAGGTTAAAACATTGCCTCCGCGCTGACGCCCCTACCGCCCCCGGTGCTCTATCGTCGGAGGAGGGAGGGAGTGGGGAGCCCTGCTGGAAGCCAACATACGAAAAAGTGTGTTTACAACCGAATAATGTCAACACTCTGCCTCAACAGCAATCCATGTGTTTTAGCGTTGGTGTAGGCTCTTACTGTTAACATTTAGAATATTAAGCGGATACCCTGCCTGGGTTGGGACTCTACTTCAAAGCTGAATAGTATAAAAAAAAATAGCAAGCTTCACCTCGTTATGTAAGCAATTCGAGCAGATATACACCTTCCATTTACATATGGAAGAAATGGTTAAATATCTAACAATGTTGAAAATGTCAAAAAATGGGTAAGAATCTGCATATGATTTGGTGAGATCGGATATCTGCAATTCCACTTAGATTGTAGTTGAAATATGACATAAGCACTAGCTCAGAGAGTCTGGAGGGATCTCTTCGAAACATTCCTAGAATCACAGACCAAGTACCTCCAAACTGACGGAAATCTCAGCAACAGCTTTAGAGAGAGAGCTCATCGTAGACACTTTGGAAAAAATTAATGGATTTTGTTAATTATGCAGGGGGACTGATGGATATGACAACAGATATACTTAGAAAAAAAATCATTATACAGGTGGGGTAGTCGGTCGAGAGGAGCTGTAACAACTCGGTACAAGAGAGTGAGTGCCAGCACGTTTCCCTTACTAGTGGAGCGGTGGTGCAGTTTAGAGAGACAAGACGAATTTGTGATACTCCCATTAGTTCTCTCTCTCTCTCTCTCTCTCTCTCTCTCTCTCTCTCTCTGTCTCTCTCTCTCTCTCTCTGTCTCTGCGTGTGTGTGTGTGTGTGTGTGTGTGTGTGTGTGTGTGTGTGTGTGTGTGAGAGAGAGAGAGAGAGAGAGAGAGAGAGAGAGAGAGAGATAGAAAGTGGTAATGTTACTTTATTCTGAATGCTTGACAATCTCAAACCCAATATATCCTAGTTGCAAATCATATCTATTTGTAACCGTAAAATATATGTGAATGCAGGGTAGGGTGGTATCATTTGAGAACCGAATGAAGAGAAACGCACTGATTGCATAATGACATTCCTGAGAAGTGCGTTGACAGAGGATAAAATGCTGCTCTGTGGGCAAAATAGATATCATAATTCGTATCTACGTGACTTAGATTAGCTTCTTGTAATATTGCTTAGCGTTTGTCGAACTTTTATCCTCATTTATCGTACATTTAACCTTATTTTCGAATGTTCTCTACGGCTGTATCAGTTGTGGCAAATTTATTGCTTATGGCTCCTATACAGTGGTTCATGGTGTGGGTTCCTGTAATCATGTCCTAGTTCATGAACCACGGGCAACGTATGAGTGGCCAAGTAAGTGATCCCGACAGTCGGGATACCAGTTACTTTGGAATAAGGCTGGGCATCTCGGACATATTCTGAGTCGTGGTCACCTTTGTGCTCATACGCCAAAGACTACCAAATCCACCGGTTAGTCCCTCAGCCGTTAGAGGTAAAACCCAATGGGACTCGGGGCAAGTAAGGCTAGCAACCTGCTTCCCTGGTACTTTAAATATGATGCTGGCAACAATCAGAGCAAAATGCCTCGGACCTTTGGAGGTGACGGAGTCCCACCTCTAACTGACAAACCAGGGACTCCTAAGATACGACTTGGCAAACAAATGGTAATGAGATGGGGAGCTATTAATATTAATGGGGGCGACTCTGGGAAGAAGGTAGAGCTGGCAGAGGCTGCAAGTAAGATGGGGCTGGACGTTTTAGCTGTTAGTGACATTCGGGTAAGGGGTGAGAAAGAAGAGGAAGTGGGAGAATACAAGGTCTACCTGTCAGGAGTCAAAGCAGGAATAGCACAATGGGGGGTAGGGCTTTACATCAGGAAAGAAATGGAACCCAGCGTAGTTGCAATAAGGTATGTAAACGAACGACTGATGTGGATAGATTTGACAGTGTCTAGCAAGAAAATTAGGACTGTGTCAGTATATTCGCATTGTGAAGGGACAGATCAAGAATATATGAATAGTTTTTATGAGGCACTCAGTGATGTAGTTGTTAGAGTAAAGGACAAGGACAGTGTTCTGCTCATGGGTGATTTTAACGCCAGGATAGGAAATCGAACAGAAGGGTATGAAAAGGTTATGGGTAAATTTGGAGAGGATATGGAGGCCAACAGGAACGGGAAACAACTCTTGGATTTCTGTGCCAGTATGGGCTTAGTAATCACAAACTCCTTTTTTAAACATAAGAACATTCACCGGTATACTTGGGAAGGCAGGGGAACCAGATCTGTCATTGACTATATAATACCAGATCAGGAATTCAGGAAGGCTGTGACGGACACACGTGTATTCAGGGGATTCTTTGATGACACTGAACATTATTTAATCTGCAGTGAAATTGGGATTGTGAGGCTGAAAGTGCAGGAGGTCAGGTCCATATGTAGGAGGATAAGAGTGGAGAAACCTCAGGATAAGGAAATCAGGCACAAGTACATAACAGCGATCTCAGAAAGGTACCAGTTAGTTGAATGTAGTCAATTACAGTCATTGTAAAAGGAATGGACAAGGTACAGGGACACAGTACTAGAAGTGGCTAAACAATGTCTTGGAACAGTAGTGTGTAAAAGTAGGATGAAGCAAACAGCTTGGTGGAATGACACAGTCAAGGCAGCCTGTAAAAGGAAAAAGAAGGCGTATCAAAAATGGCTACATACTAGAACTCAGGTAGACAGAGAAAGTTACGTTGAAGAAAGAAACAAAGCCAAACAGATAATTGTAGCATCCAAGAATAAATCTTGGGAAGACTTTGGAAACAGATTGGAGAC
Source organism: Schistocerca nitens (assembly GCF_023898315.1). Lineage (NCBI taxonomy): Eukaryota > Metazoa > Arthropoda > Insecta > Orthoptera > Acrididae > Schistocerca > Schistocerca nitens. Next base: position 939,514,750 of record NC_064616.1, on the reverse strand, counting down.
TATGGGTCAAGCTGCTGGAAAACCATTCTGGAGTGTAATTAGCAGTCTTCGAAAGGGAGGCATGAAGGAAATGACAAGTATTTTGGACAGGTCAGGAAAACTGCTGGTGAATCCTGTGGATGCCTTGGGCAGATGGAGGAAATATTTTGAAGAGTTGCTCAATGTAGGTGAAAATGCGATCAGGAATGTTTCAGATTTCGAGGTAGAATGGGATAGGAATGATGATGGAAATAGGATCACATTTGAGGAAGTGGAGAAAATGATCAATAGATTGCAGTGCAATGAAGCAGCTGGGGTGGATGAAATTAAGTCGGAACTCATCAAATACAGTGGAATGTCAGGTCTTAAATGGCTACACAGGATAATTGAAATGGCCTGGGAGTCGGGACAGGTTCCATCAGACTGGACAAAGCAGTAATCACACCAATCTTTAAACATGGAAAGAGGAAAGATTGTAACAACTACAGAGGTATCTCTTTAATCAGCGTTGTGGGTAAAATCTTCTCAGGTAATGTTGAAAGGAAAGTGCGAGTATTAGTTGAGGACCAATTGGATGAAAATCAGTGTGGGTTTAGGCCTCTTAGAGGTTGTCAGGACCAGATCTTTAGCTTACGGCAAATAATGGAGAAGTGTTATGAGTGGAACAGGGAATTGTATCTATGCTTTATATATCTAGAAAAGGCATATGACCGGGTTCCTAGGAGGAAGTTATTGTCTGTTCTACGAGATTATGGAATATGAGGCAAACTTTTCCAAGCAATTAAAGGTCTTTACATGGATAGTCAGGCAGCAGTTAGAGTTGACGGTAAATTGAGTTCATGGTTCAGAGTAGTTTCAGGGGTAAGACAAGGCTGCAACCTGTCTCCACTGTTGTTCATATTATTTATGGATCATATGTTGAAAACCATAGACTGGCTGGGTGAGATTAAGATATGTGAACACAAAATAAGCAGTCTTGCATATGCGGATGACTTAGTTGTGATGGCAGATTCGATTGAAAGTTTGCAAAGTAATATTTCAGAGCTAGATGAGAAATGTAAGGACTATGGTATGAAGATTAGCATCTCCAAAACGAAAGTAATGTCAGTGGGAAAGAAATATAAACGGATTGAGTGCCAAATAGGAGGAACAAAGTTAGAACAGGTGGACGGTTTCAAGTACTTAGGGTGCATATTCTCACAGGATGGCAACATAGTGAAAGAACTGGAAGCGAGGTGTAGCAAAGCTAATGCAGTGAGCGCTCAGCTACGATCTACTCTCTTCTGCAAGAAGGAAGTCAGTACCAAGACTAAGTTATCTGTGCACCATTCAATCTTTCGACCAACTTTGTTGTTTGGGAGCGAAAGCTGGGTGGATTCAGGTTACCTTATCAACAAGGTTGAGGTTACGTATATGAAAGTAGCTAGGATGATTGCAGGTACTAGTAGATGTGAACAATGGCAGGAGGGTGTCCCCAATGAGGAAATCAAAGAAAAACTGGGAATGAACTCTATAGATGTAGCAGTCAGGGCGAACAGGCTTAGATGGTGGGGGCATGTTACACGCATGGGAGAAGCAAGGTTACCCAAGAGACTCATGGGTTCAGCAGTAGAGGGTAGGAGGAGTTGGGGCAGACCAAGGAGAAGGTACTTGGATTCGGTTAAGAATGATTTTGAAGTAATATGTTTAACATCAGAAGAGGCACCAATGTTAGCACTGAATAGGGGATCATGGAGGAATTTTATGAGGCGGGCTATGCTCCAGACCGAACGCTGAAAGGCATAATCAGTCTTAAATGATTATGATCATGATGATGGCTCCTATACAATGGAATGCTTTGGTGGAGAGCGAACACAGTTGTCGCTGGATGGCCTACCCCAGAGTTGATACTGCGTCTTATCTCATCTCTATAGCGCTGTGCCGTAGGTTAGTCTGAAAGTAATCGTCAGGGTTGTCCAGATAGCTGTATCTGCATGCCTGTCATCTCCTGTATCCATCCTCTGTTCAATATTTTACCGTCGTACGTTATTACAATTTAAATAAACGGTTGCACTCTCTCTTGCTCTGAAGTGGTCTGGGTCTTTTTAAAGTGAATTTTCTCCATTGGTAGACGTTTTGGATAACGTTATGCATACAGAAAACTTACATCCACCCTACCCCTGCTAATCCTAGTAATGTTGCAGTACGTGTATAACATAGTGTAGCTACGACAAAATCTTTTAGGTATGAGCAAAAAGTGTCGTCATCAGGAGCTTTTACCCACATGTTTTATACGAATCATCAACTAAACAGTGTTTGATATGTGGGAGTCTAATGCAGATCATCGTCTCTTTGTCTATAGTTTTTAAAAATGTAACTTGGAAATCGATCACCTAACCTCGTGATCGTATAAATTTACTTCGCTGAGTGAGAAACACGTCAGGAGCTGGTAGCGTTTCGGTAATATCCTCATTCCTTTATCATCCGAAAACGACAGCTTGTTCACTGGTCATAACGACCATCCAAACCTGCTACAGGGCGTTGTGCAAGGTCATAGCTGCGGATTAAAAATTATTCTCGCTAGCTTCCGTTATTATTACTAACAGTCAGGAAGCAGTACCTTACCACGACAGACGCAGCAACAGATAAGTAAACTACTTAAGTGACATTTACGAGTTCCTAACCAGGAGAAAATTTTATTATATCATGTGTGTGCTTTAATACGAGGGGCGTTCAGAAAGTAAGCTCCGATCGGTCGCGAAATGGAAACGACTATGAAAATCCGATAAAGCTTTGCACAGATGTGTTGGGTAGTGTCTCTAGTATAACCCCAGTTAGCATCACGTCGCTCTTCTCATTTCTGAGCTCGCAGTGAGTGCGTAAAGATGTCTAGAAAATAGTGTCTGCCGCCAAGTACGAGGGCCTGGTGAGAAATTTCGCCTGAAGCTATGCAGCTAACATTACATAACTGTCGTGCTGTTTCGTCTTCAAGACAATTCTCAGCCGCATTCTGCAGGGGCAATGAAGATGCTCCTGCATCGTTTGCAAATGGAAATGTTAGATTACCCACAATACAGTCCGCAATTGTCTCCCCCTGAGTTTCATCTCTGGTCACATGAACCGCTGTCTTTGACGACAACATTTTGACACAGACAACGAGGTGTAGGCCAGCGTGGAGAATTGGCGGAAAGCACTGGCGGCTGCCTTCTATGATGAGGCTATTGAAAAGTTGGTACAACGCTATGACAAAAGTCTAAGTCAGAACGGCGACTACGTAGAGAAGTAGCTGAAAGGTGTAGCTAATTGTTACAAGTAAAACATTTCTGATGTTCACTGTGGTTTAAATTTGGCAATCAATCGGAGCTTACTTTCTGAACAGGCCTCGTAGTTTAGTTTCTTGAGTTCCTGCGTGTAAATTTAAAATCTAATAGCCACAGTTCTCGCGTTTTCGTTTGCATAAGAAAGTAAACCGATTTTGTTATATATTAGAAATTCCTTATCAGGGGCAAATTATTTAGATTCACCTGAGTGCTTAGGTAGTTAGGTTCTTGAATATCTGCCTATTACTAGGCATAGTTCGTGTGTTTTCGTCAGAGTCTACATTAGAGTTGCGCAGCACGTGCCGATAGTCCGTTTATCTGCATAGTTTAGTTTTCCACATTCTTTGGTAAGGACAGGGACTGCGATTGTTGTGTGCGGATGCGAGCCGAGTTGGTGACACTTCACTCTCAGCTTCAGGCTGGAATGGCTTCGGTTACACAGCTTGAGGCTGCAGTGTATGGGCAGCACTGTTGTGGGCCGGCCGTGGGGATCCAACGGACGTCCAGCGCGTCAGAGTCCTCCGATCGGTCCTCACCGGTGGCCAATCCAGTTGCTGCTCGCACTGAGGCTGACCCCTCACCTGTGGTCGAGTGGGAGGTCGCCCCGGGGCGAAGCAGGCGGCGAAAGACTTCCCAGGCGGCCGCACGTAAGGCCTCCCCGGTTTGTCTGACAGAAAGGTTCCAGGTGCTGTCTGTGGTTGACACTGTCGCTGAGCCGGATGCTGTCGCCTGTCCTGTTTCAGAGGAAACCACTCAGCCTGCAAGATCCGGACAACCGCAGAGGGTGGGACTATTGGTAGTTGAGGGCTCCAACGATAGGCGCGTTATGGGGCCCCTTAGGGACTTAGCTGAGAAGGAGGGTAAGAAAACCAATGTGCACTCCGTGTGCATACCGGGTGCGGTTATTCCAGATGTGGAAAGGGTCCTCCCGGATGCCATGAAGAGTACAGGGTGCAGCCAACTGCAGGTGGTTCCTCAAGTCGGTACCAATGACGTGTGTCACTCGGGATCAGAAGAGATTCTCTCTGGTTTCAAGCGGCTAACAAATGTGGTAAAGGCTGCTAGTCTTGCTTGCAACATGAAAGAAGAGCTGACCATTTGCAGCATAGTCGACAGGACCGATAGCGGGCCTCTGGTACAGAGCCGAGTGGAGGGCCTGAATCAGAGGTTCAGACGGTTCTGCGATCGTGTGTGCTGCACATTCCTCGACTTGGGCCAAAGAGTGGTTGGGTTTCGGGTTCCGCTGAATAGATCAGGTGTCCACTATACGCAGGAGGCGGCTACACGGGTAGCAGGGGCTGTGTGGCGTGGACTGGGTGGTTTTTTAGGTTAGATGGTCTCGGGAAAACACAAGATGGGCTTCAGTCACAAAAGGTGCAGGCCGAACACAGAAAGAACATAGAAACAGGTATCATTGGTATAACAGTTGTAAATTGTCGTAGCTGTGTTGGGAAAGTACCAGAGCTCCAAGCGCTAATAGAAAGCACTGATGCTCATATCGTTATAGGTACTGAAAGCTGGCTAAAGCCGGATATAAGCGCAGCCGAAATTTTTGTGAAGAACCTAACGGTGTTCCGAAAAGATAGGCTGAACACGGTTGGCGGTGGCGTGTTTGTTGTTGTTAGAAGTAGTTTAAATTGTCGAGAAATTGAAGTAGATACTTCCTGTGAGTTAGTATGGGCAGAGGTCACTGTTGCCAAGCTGAATAAAATAATAATCGGATCCTTTTACCGACCTCCCAGTTCAGATGATACAGTTGCTGAAAGGTTCAAAGAAAACTTGAATTTGATATCAAACACGTACCCGACTCAGACGATAATAGTTGGTAGTGACTTTAATTTACCCACGATATGTTGGCGAAAATACATGTTTAATTCCGGAGGTACGCATAAAATATCATCTGAAAATGTGCTAAACGCAGTCTCCGAAAATTATTTCGAGCAGTTAGTTCATGAGCCTACGCGAACAGTAAACTGTTGTGAAAACACACTTGCCCTCTTAGCAACCAATAATCCTGAGTTAATAACCAGCATCAAAACCTATATAGGGATTAGTGAAAACAGGGTTGTCGTATCGAGATTGTAATCTCCAAAAATAAGCTAAAAATATACCTATTCAAATAAGCAGATAAAAATTCACCCGACGCCTTCCTGAGAGCCAATCTCCACTCATTTCAAATTAATAATATAAGTGTAAACCAGATGTGACTTAAATTCAAAGAAATAGTATCGGCAGCAATTGAGAGATTTATACCAAATAAACAAACAAACGACGGAGCTGATCCTCCTTGGTACACAAAACGGGTTAGAACGCTGTTGCAGAAACAACGAAACAAACATGTCAAATTTAAACAGACCCAAAATCCCCAAGATTGGCGATCCTTTGCAGAAGCTCGAAACTTAGGGCGGAGTTCAATGCGACACGCCTGTAACAGTTTCCACAACGAAACTTTGTCTCGAAACCTGGCAGAAAATCCGAAGAGATTCTGATTGTATGTGAAGTATGTTAGCGGAAAGAAACAGTCAATGCCTTCTCAGCTCGATAACAAAGGAGACACTATGGAAGTCAGTGCTGCCAAAGCAGATTTACTAAACACAGCCTTCCGAAATGCCTTCACAAAAGAAGACGAAGCAAATGTTCCAGGAATCGAATCGAGAACAGTTGCCAACGCGAGTAACGTAGAAGTAAATATCCTCGGAGTAGTGAAGCAACTCAAATCACTTAATAAAAGCAAGTCTTCTGGTCCAGACTGTATACCAGTTAGGTTCCTTTCGGAGTATGCTGATGCATTAGCTCCATACTTAACAATCATATACAGCTTTTCGCTCGACGGAAGATCCGTACCCAAAGACTGGAAAGTTGCACAGGTCACACCAATATTCAAGTAAGGTAGTAGGAGTAATCCACTAAATTACAGGCCCATATCGTTAACGTCGATATGCAGCATGATTTTAGAACATATATTGTGTTCGAACATTATGAATTACCAGGAAGGAAACGGTCTATTGACACACAGTCAACATGGGTTTAGAAAACATCGTTCCTGTGAAACACAACTAGCTCTTTATTCACATGAAGTGCTGAGTGCTATTGACATGGCATTTCAGATCGATTCCGTATTCCTGGATTTCCGGAAGGCTTTTGACACTGTACCACACAAGAGGCTCGTAGTAAAATTGCGTGCTTATGGGATACCGTCTCAGTTATGTGACTGGATTTGCGTTTTTTTGTCATATTGTCATAGTTCGTAGTAACTGACGGAAAGTCATCGAGTAAAACAGAAGTGATTTCAGGCGTTCCCCATGGTAGTGCTTTAGGCCCTTTGCTGTTCCTTATCTATATAAACGATTTGGGAGAAATCTAAGCAGCCGTTTTCGGTTATTTACAGATGACGCTGTCGTTTATCGACTAATAAAGTCATCAGAAGACCAAAACAAACTGCAAAACGATTTAAAAAAGATCTGAATGGTGCGAAAAGTGGCAGTCATTAAGGTCGATAAGTGAGGGGGAGGTTACAAGTTGACCCTAAATAACGAAAAGCGTGAGGTCATCCACATGAGTACTAAATCGAACTCGTTAAACTTCGGTTACTCGATAAATCAATCTAACTTAAAAGCTGTAAATTCAACTAGATATCTAGGTATCACAATTACGAACAACTTAAATTTGAAAGAACACATAGAAAATGTTGTGGGGGAGGCTAACCAAAGACTGCGTTTTATTGGCAGGACACTTAGAAAATGTAACAGACCTACTAAGGAGACTGCCTACACTACGCTTTCGTTTTTCTGCCAAGTTAAATCCATCTCTTAAAAGCGATCAGTCAGGTTCTTAGTTTCTCTAGGGATGCATAACATTCTCTTGTGCTCCTACGTCCTATTTATAATCCACAGATCAGTGTGCGTTGACAACGGAACTGTGTTTTGTCCTCCGAATAAAACTCGTGCACTGGTGGGGAGCGCCATAGATGACCTCGGTTTGAGGAAGGCTGGCGTGTACCAGATTCCGTGTGAATGTGGCAAGTTGTATATTGGTCAGACGATGCGTACCGTCGAGGATCGATGCCGTGAACACCAGAGGCACACTCGACTGATGTATCCAAGCAAGTCGGCGGTCGCTGAACATTGTTTGTCGGAAAATCACGCTATGGACTATGAGTCCGCAGCTCGTGGTCGTGCGGTAGCGTTCTCGCTTCCCGCGCCCGGGTTCCCGGGTTCGATTCCCGGCGGGGTCAGGGATTTTCTCTGCCTCGTGATGACTGGGTGTTGTGTGATGTCCTTAGGTTAGTTAGATTTAAGTAGTTCTAAGTTCTAGGGGACTGATGACCATAGCTGTTAAGTCCCATAGTGCTCAGAGCCATTTTTTTGGACTATGAACGCACGAGGATTCTGGTACAGACGGCGAGATACTGGGACAGCGATGTTAGAGAGGCCATCGAAATTCGCACCAATGACGACCTCATAAACCGTGACTGTGGCTATAATCTTAGCAAGGCTTGGGAACCAGCGATTGGGTTAATCAAGAGTAAATCGAGCAAATGTATAGTTGTGACGACCACGGCGGACAGAGCAATCACACCGACGTCATCTCAAGACGCCGTCGCAATCTGTTCCACCGCGCGACCGTGACGCGGGGCGCGGACGGCGGAGTGAGCGCGCCGCGGGCGGAGGGTATTTAAATCGGCCGCCGCCGCGACCGAACCCAGTTCCCCCTGAGCAGCCATAGTGTACGGATCTCCGTGCCGGCACGTTCACAGGAGCTCAGTCCGTCAGTTCACCTGATGATGGCGACATGTATGATCGCCGAAATATTGTGCCCGTTGGACACTGTAGACCGGCAGTACACCTGTGGATATTTTGATTATCAAATACGCCGTGAGAAACTCAAGAATTACAAGATGTATAGGGATTGGAAGAGATGGTGGAAACCTTTTATGTGGTATTATGAACGTGCGTGGTCCTCCCCTAAAATTTTCTGCAATGAATACTGCTCTGCTCAATGCAGTTGCAGAAGTAAGTGAAGAGAGCATGAAAATGGCAGTCCTGGGGGCAATTCAAGAAAACTGTGAAGCAACTAATAGCAACGATATAGCAGTTTCCTGTGACAGTTCCTGGATGAAGAGGGGTCATACTTCACTGCATGGAGTTTCAACAGTCATTAGTGACGACATTGGAAAAGTATTGGACTTGGAGGTGATGTCTAAATATTGTTCTGCATGTTCCTTGCACAATAAATATATTGATGCAGGTAAAGAAACAGAATGGCAAGAAGCCCTCAAAGCTGTTTGTAGCAGAAATTATGAAGGCTCCAGTGGTGGGATTGAAGCTGCTGGTACGAAATTCATTTTCCATAGATCTTTGCAAAAGTATGGAGTAAGATACGTGCAGTATTTAGGAGGTGGAGACTCTAGTGCTTGCAAGAATGTATTTGAAAGTCAGCCGTATGAAAAAGATTGCACTATTGAAAATCTGGAGTGCTTAGGTCATATTCAGAAGAGGATGGGTGGACGACTCCGAAGACTTGTTGCAGACAATAAAGGCAAGCTACTAGAGGATGGGACGCCACTGGGAGGTAAAAACGGACTAACAAAGAACAGAATTGACAGCCTTCAACTCTAATATGGTGCTGCAATTAGTAGTAACCTTACAAGCTTGGACAGTATGAGGAAAGCAGTATGGGCCATTTGGTTTCATTACTTGTCGAGAGACACTACACCTCAACATGGCCTCTGTTCTAATGAATGGTGAAAATTTTTGAAAAGTAAGGAAAGTGGGGAAGCTTATACCCATAAAAATAACCTTCCTTATGAGGTTTCAATGGCCATAAAACCAACGTTTAGAGCACTGGCTTCACCAGAACTGCTAGAAAAACGTCTGCATGGGAAAACACAGAACCCAAATGAAAGTTTCAATGCCCTTATTTGGAAAAGATGTCCAAACACTGTTTGTTTCCAATTTGGTGGTGAAGATTTCTGCTTTGGAAGCTGCAGTAGTGTTTAATGATGGGAATGTGGCAAGACTTCACATCCGCAGCAAGTTGGACTTTACACCTGGAGTCTTCACTGAACAGATACTGCAGATCATCGACATGCAAAGAATGGTGAAGGCGGAGACTTCAGTCCAGAACATACAAGAAATTGCTAGGCAAAGGAGCAGAGAAGCTAAAAGAGCTTTAGAGGATGATGAGGAAGAAATGGAATATGGATATGGGCAGTTTTAGCTAAGATATGATAGATTTCTTTTTTTTTTTACATTTCATCCAAACTTTAAAATGATTTTTCTTCAGCTCAAGGTTTTCTGCTTTCAGGAACACACATATCAGAAACTACTGGAAGGATTGCAATGAAATTTGGCACACCTGTTCTTTTACTTTGAAGCAATATTTAAGTGGAACAAAATTTTAATCGAGATATTATACACAGTTTTTGTACACCTATTAGTGTAGATTATTTTACCATTAAAAAAATTTGCCAAATTTGCCTCCAATTTATGAAAAAGTGTACCTTAAAATAATAATGCAATAAAAAATTCAAAATTATCTCACTGCATTAGATTGTTATTAAAAATTATGAATTTTTTAAAAAAATCATATTAGATCTCCATACATAAGTGTACAAAATTTCAATGAGATTGAACAAAAAATGGCAAATGGCAAAGATATGGATTTACGAAAATGTCAGTGCAAGACTGCCACCGTCTCCCCTTAACGTGTCAAAGTCTCTGAAATGTTCACTTAACCTGTAATAAGTCTTTACGTATTTTTCTGCTTTGAACAACCATAAATAACACATAATTATTTCACACCCTACAAACGCAGCGGTGCCCTGAACCGTCGTTCCTAAACTCGTCAAATGCTAATACTGAGGTGGATGGGAGGATATGATATTACAATACATCAGTGCTAACAACGATGTGAAGAGGGTCTCATGGGCCTATTCAGACGACTTTTATTTAGAAGGTGAGTAAAGTGCCATAGACCTCTACAAATATTTCATTTTTTTAATTTCAAATGATATTTAGTATTTTTCCTCCTCCTTTCCGCACACAGGCGACATGGCTGATACCTGCCCTCTTTCACAATATGAGTGGGAACAATGCCGACTTTCTAGTTCTACATTTCGGTAATTTTAGACAGAAGGATGATAAGGTAAGTGTCATTTCTGACATCGTTAATAAGTACAGCTCATTCTCAAAGAGACTCACGCTAAGATTAACGTACCATTTCCTGGATTCACTTCTCTTCATGCACGCGTATATGCACAAACTTGCTGGGACGATGCGTAAGGACGACATGCATGTCACCACAGCTGCACATCCCGGAAGAAGGAGGTCTTTCCCTAACAATACCTTCATTCGATGGGGAGATTCAACGATACCACATTGCCCGACATAAGCGCATTCCCCAGCAAACTAACAGGCACTGCCACAGCAGATGCAGAGTATGAGCACACTCTGAATGTTTCATGTTTGGCTGCAATACTTTACGCAAATATGCAATATTATACGTGGATATCGATGTCCACCTGTTCGCGAACATTTTTGAGAAATTGCGGAGTGTATGACTGGGGACTACTCTCTGGATCCTACCTTCTGTATTACCATGCCTAGGCTTTCATGGGACACGATGCTAAGGAAGATGTGTATCAACATCGAAGTGCTGACCGATGTTGACGAGCTGCTCTTTTTCGAAAGCAGGAGTCACGATGGCTTTGCCAATGCGTGCACAGGTATGCCAAGGTAGATAAGCCTTGAGTGAATGAGCAAGAGTACAGGCCGCCTGATGATTTAAGTTACGCCCTTTATCTGGATGTAGACAACTTCTACGGGTACACCACGCAGCAAAGTATACCAGTTTGTGTTCCAGTGACTGTCTATTGGGAAATCACCAGGCTGAAGGAAAAAAACTATGATATAGCTGCAGATGCTGATGAGGGGTATGTTTTGGAGATAGATGTGGGCCGGTCGGAGTGGCCGTGCGGTTCTAGGCGCTGCAGTATGGAGCCGAGCGACCGCTACGGTCGCAGGTTCGAATCCCGCCTCGGGCATGGATGTGTGTGATATCCTTAGGTTAGTTAGGTTTAATTAGTTCTAAGTTCTAGGCGACTGATGACCTCAGAAGTTAAGTCGCTTAGTGCTCAGAGCCATTTGAACCATTTGATAGGTGTGGAATATCCACCCATCAGCTTGATAAGCACGGTGACTTACCGCTATGTCCAGGGCGTCTAGTTCCGCATAATGGCTTCATCCCGAAGCTGTTGACAACGCTGGGGAACAGACAACATTATATAATTCACTACAGAAATCTCGGGCAATATCTCAGATTGGAAATGAAATTTGTTAGTATCATAGTATCACTCACAGAATATCCTTCATCCAGCGTCCCTGGTTGGAGTACACTGATTTAAGTACCGAACAGAAGGCTCTCGCGACATGTGACATTGTGACATCTGCTGCTTACAATACATGATCTTCTAAAATATGTTGAACATTATTAAATTCACATGTTTGCACTGATAGTGTATAACATCAAAAACTTTAAGTTCCAAGTTGAAGTGAACTTTCATTTTAGTTTATGAGTGAAAATGTAATTTACTGTATGAAAACGTAAAAAATTTACAATTTATATCTATAATGTTCATGTTTCGTCAGATGAAACTACACTCCTGGAAATGGAAAAAAGAACACATTGACACCGGTGTGTCAGACCCACCTTACTTGCTCCGGACACTGCGAGAGGGCTGTACAAGCAATGATCACACGCACGGCACAGCGGACACACCAGGAACCGCGGTGTTGGCCGTCGAATGGCGCTAGCTGCGCAGCATTTGTGCACCGCCGCCGTCAGTGTCAGCCAGTTTGCCGTGGCATACGGAGCTCCATCGCAGTCTTTAACACTGGTAGCATGCCGCGACAGCGTGGACGTGAACCGTATGTGCAGTTGACGGACTTTGAGCGAGGGCGTATAGTGGGCATGCGGGAGGCCGGGTGGACGTACCGCCGAATTGCTCAACACGTGGGGCGTGAGGTCTCCACAGTACATCGATGTTGTCGCCAGTGGTTGGCGGAAGGTGCACGTGCCCGTCGACCTGGGACCGGACCGCAGCGACGCACGGATGCACGCCAAGACCGTAGGATCCTACGCAGTGCCGTAGGGGACCGCACCGCCACTTCCCAGCAAATTAGGGACACTGTTGCTCCTGGGGTATCGGCGAGGACCATTCGCAACCGTCTCCATGAAGCTGGGCTATGGTCCCGCACACCGTTAGGCCGTCTTCCGCTCACGCCCCAACATCGTGCAGCCCGCCTCCAGTGGTGTCGCGACAGGCGTGAATGGAGGGACGAATGGAGACGTGTCGTCTTCAGCGATGAGAGTCGCTTCTGCCTTGGTGCCAATGATGGTCGTATGCGTGTTTGGCGCCGTGCAGGTGAGCGCCACAATCAGGACTGCATACGACCGAGGCACACAGGGCCAACACCCAGCATCATGGTGTGGGGAGCGGTCTCCTACACTGGCCGTACACCACTGGTGATCGTCGAGGGGACACTGAATAGTGCACGGTACATCCAAACCGTCATCGAACCCATCATTCTACCATTCCTAGACCGGCAAGGGAACTTGCTGTTCCAACAGGACAATGCACGTCCGCATGTATCCCGTGCCACCCAACGTGCTCTAGAAGGTGTAAGTCAACTACCCTGGCCAGCAAGATCTCCGGATCTGTCCCCCATTGAGCATGTTTGGGACTGGATGAAGCGTCGTCTCACGCGGTCTGCACGTCCAGCACGAACGCTGGTCCAACTGAGGCGCCAGGTGGAAATGGAATGGCAAGCCGTTCCACAGGACTACATCCAGCATCTCTACGATCGTCTCCATGGGAGAATAGCAGCCTGCATTGCTGCGAAAGGTGGATATACACTGTACTAGTGCCGACATTGTGCATGCTCTGTTGCCTGTGTGTATGTGCCTGTGGTTCTGTCAGTGTGATCATGTGATGTATCTGACCCCAGGAATGTGTCAATAAAGTTTCCCCTTCCTGGGACAATGAATTCACGGTGTTCTTATTTCAATTTCCAGGAGTGTATGTGGTTCCAAAGAGAAGTCAAGTCTTAAATACCTATCATGTATATACCCAGTCTGAAGCGCTGAATGGGAATTTGTACGCAGACGGGGATCCGAAGCTGGTCTCACACTCAGTGGGCAGATGCGCTAACCACTACCCCAATCGGGCAGAGTGGCTTTGCACTACAGCACGGGCTGTCTTAGTATGCCTCCCTCCTCAGTCCAAATTCCCATTCTCGGCCCAGCCCACATAGTATCCGCCCTAAACTCGAATAGCATTGCAGTGTCATCAGAGAAATGTAACACCCTGCTAGGTATCTATTTGCAATTGGGAAGCCATCTCCATGGATAGTGAAGAGTAAGCTGGTTTTCTGTACACCATTGCATGCATGTCGTGAACTACCGATATATATGGTAATTAGTCTAACTTTCGTTTTCGTATTTAGTCCCTACATTATAAAATGCAAATCATTAAAATTATTACACTGTGAAGGCGGCACGCAGCAAACGTGAAACGACATGCTTCTATACATCTGCACTATGTAGGTAGGAGTAACACCACCAACAATCTGTATATAATGAAAGAATATGCAGCGGGTCCCATATTTTTTAATTGCATTTCGATACTGATTATTTGTGAGAAGATCTTATTACGCCTTGTGTAAAAAGGAGAAACGTCTATGGTCGCATGTCGGAGTTCGACAAAAGCAACATCGAGTCCTATCGAGACTGTGGTTTACCATTTCACGATTTTTTGCTTGGATTAATCATAATGTTCGACTGTAATACGAATACGGAACACATGGATTTAGTAAAGCCTTATTCACTGGAATGCACAAGCTCAGCGAGCCAGTTTGTCTGGAGTACAGTCCTATTGTTGGCTCAGCAATGCAGCCACATCACGCACCTTGAGTCCGAAATTGGATTCGTTTGCGGCAAAACCAATGTTGCACAGTATAAAACTATACTTCGTATAGCCATAAAAATTTCATGTTTGTTCCCCGGCAACGCCAGAGGTAGAGAAGAACGGTTCAATAGCCATGAACCTGTCCCGCAAGGAACAATCGCTGTTAGACAGCAAGCACGTAATCTATAGCGGCATCCTGAATGGGCTGAGTAACCAAGGAAGCAATGTAGCTCAAAGATATCATGCCGACAGAGGGATATCATCATAATGGTGACCACACAAAGTGTCACAATAAAGTTTAGATTGGACACAAGGGTAAATATTCAGTGTCTGAAAAGCGAAGTTGTGAGATACGAAAGTGATCAAGACAGCAGACCAAACGAGAAAACCAAAACTAGCTGTGTCGTTGCTGTATCACCATAGCAGACTGTACAAGCTAGTCTTGTTTAAACACTGCTTCTGTCCTGGTGGGGTTTTATTCAGTTTTCAGCAGTCCTATCGAGAATGAGCTCCTTTGCCAGTCGAACCTCTGCCCATCTAGTCGCCTTCGATCTTCTATGGAGCAGCAAATTCTGTCTGGAGACAGTCGCTGTGAGTTGCAGCGCCAACTACTGAGATTGGTGGGAAACTATAGCTCTGACAGTCCAGCAGGCTTTCTAGACGCCTAACCAGCAGGGCCTGTGAACAGCTTGTAATCCGCCATCGTGTGGGCGAGCCACTGCTGCAGTCCGCCTCCATTCCTGTGACAGACTTCGATGGTGCCAGACTCTTCCTATTGATGAGAGGTCGCAGCACTTCTCTGCACGACTTCACGTACTGATACATGCCTGCCCTATGGGCAATCTACGACAGAGTCATTGCTGCCCCTGCCGTCGTCTCCCGGATGCTGTGTGCAGCCTCACTTGGCGCGGACTCTGCTGACTACTAACTCAGGCGAGGTGACCGGTCTAGTGACATCGCAGCTACTGAGTCGACACGCCATCGTCCGCATGACGATTTCTGGCCGGCTTATTTCATGGCAGTACGCTAGCACCAGCCTTCCCCTTACGGTCTGGCTGAACGTCGAAGCACCGTCATCAGTTTTTTGTAGGCAAAAAAACGTTTATTATTGAAATAATGTTTCATTAACACATCTAGTCTTCAGCCTGGCATCTACCCTCTGAGTCGATGAACCCACGTATCTTGTTATTGGGCGGGGGAGGGGGGGGGCGTAAGGTAAATGCGGGAAGGGTGCTCCGTCAGGCTCCTACCCCCAGGACGCTACACAAATATTCACATGGACAGTGCAATAACATTTGGAGTCCCGAGCCCCGATGACTGTTAGCAAGACAACAACTGTTGTGGTTTCCCGTGACGATGGAGAGAGTGTTGCACTGATAATTGTCCATCCAACGATAACACTGGCCAGACGAATGGCACTACGTCGTATTTGTACTTAGAACAACACAATGGGAATATCCATGTATGAAGTCTGCAAGGAGAATGATTGCTGCCATGTTGTATTAGTCACTTGGCATGGTAGTGTAGGACGCCAATGGGTACACAGAACGAACATGTTTCTTTCATACATCCCGTAATTTCTTACGCAGTTTTTTCGTTCCTCACGTGTGGAGTCCTGTGGCGTCTATGCTCTATATTCGAGGTCCCCCTCACGGAACCTTTCAACAAGATAACACAAGACTGTACGTTTTTGGGGATGTCCTGACCTACCTCGACACATTGGAAATTGGGTTGTTGACCTGGTCAGCTCATCCTCCAGATATCTGTCTCTCACAGATTGAAAAATAAATGGTCAGATGTTGCCGATAGACGGCCATTTCACCACTCTCCAGCAACCACGATTCATAAATTCTGGCATAGAGCTGAAGCAGCATGTAAACACGTACCCGTAACTGTCATACAACCTAATTTCAGCTATGTGTCTCAGAGGTGGCAGCTATGTATACTGAATTTTGCATCCTGTACATCGTCCCAATTCATCTAAAAATTTAATCGTCTATTCTTCCTACTACACTGTGTACCCACACGTCCAGAAGTTCTCTCCTCATCTCACGGCAAGCTAAGTTACTTTCTGCTAATTATTAATTGGTGTAGAGGAATTGTTTGTAGTGTAATTTGTATTGTTTGTATTTGTGTTGTTCGTTTGTAGTGTAATTTGTATTGTTTAATCCGTCGTCATACGTGACAAATGTGGATCTTGTCGTAGGGGGTTGGTGTTTCACTGGGGAGATTGTAGCGGGGAACCTGTTATAGTGCCAGATGAGGCTCGCCAATGGAGTTGTAGATTATGTAGCCGTGACAAGAAAATCGTGGAACAGGGAAAAAAGATTTGTGCCATTCAGGCTGAACTAGAAATGGTGTACTTTGAATTAGACAGGTTGAAGGGGGAAAGAGACAGTGGGAGCTGGGTACAGGTAACAAGTCGTAGTCAGAAGGAGATAACCTCAGAAATCACTTTTCAGATTCCAGTGAGCAATCAGTTTGATTTGTTACCTGAAGGAGAAGAGTCTCAAACCGTTTTTGAGCATAGTAGAGTGCAGCAGACTCGTAGTAACAATTGTAATGCTAGGTCTGGAGTAAGGTCTAACAGAAAGAAAAGAGTCCTGCTGTTAGGTAGCAGTCACGGGAGAGGTGTAGGCCAGTTGCTACAGGATAGGCTAGGGGTCGAGTACCAGGTCACAAGCATTGTGAAACCTAGTGCTAAGCTTAGCCAGGTTTCATAAAACCTAGGGGCCTTGTGCAAAGATTTTGATGGCGAGGACCATGTTCTTATAGCAGGAGGAGCAGGAAACAGTCTGGCTAGCAATTCGGACTGTTGGCAGAAACTAAATCTCATATCTGTGCTGTACCTGTTAATGCAATTGGGAGGTGGGGTTACACTAATTATGGACTGCACCTGAATAGGAGGGGGAAGGATAGATTAGTTGATCTTCTTGCAGAAAATGTAAGGGGGGCCACATGCACACAAGACAAAATACCTGTGATTACTGGAATCAGAGGGACCATTTTTTAGGTTAGAGTCAGGTTACAGACAGAGAGTATTGAAAGAGAATAAAACAGAGCAGTGCCATAATGTCTGTAGCAGTATCGAAAGAAATAAAGTTTGTGTGTTTCATCAGAGCATTAGAGGACTGACAAAAAAGATAGATGGGCTTCTTGTATGCCTAGAAAATGGGGTAAATTCTGAAGGTATAGATGTTTTGTGTCTCTCTGAACACCATGTAAACGCTGGGACGGAGAAGTTAAATTTAAGGGATTACAGATTAGCATCTTATTCATGTAGAGTCAACATGGAAAAAGGAGGAGTTGCTATATATACAAAAACTGGACTCAGAGTCAAAAATATTGAAACAAATAGTTTTTGTGTAGATCAGATCCTTGAAGCATGTGCTCGTGAGTTGCTACTGCAATATGCTTCTATAGTAATTGTAACGATCTACAGGTCCCCTCAAGGTAACTTTCAGCTGTTCATGAAAAATCTTGTGGCATTATTGAGCTACATGTCAGACAAAAAGAAGCAGTTAGTGGTTTGTGGTGATTTTAATGTAGATTTCTTAAAAGATACGGATAGGAAAAATGAGCTAGAATCTTTGTTTGGTTGTTTCAATCTAGTATGTGTTGTAAATTTTCCAACTCGTGTGCAGCAGGATAGTAGCTCACTTATCGATAATATTTTCATAGACAGTGCTCAGGCAGAAACAATTAATGTGTACCCAGTTGTTAATGGGCTATCTGATCATGATGCACAGTTAATGGAAATAACACATATAGCACCTTACAGGATTCAGGCAGGTTCATAGCAGGAAGGGAGGCTTATTAATGAGAACAGGATACAGAGCTTTAAGTGCAGCCTAGAAGAGGTAGAATGGGATGAAGTATGCACAGAAAATGATGCTGATGCCAAATTCAGTTTATTCCACCGTAAATTTGTCTCAATATTTGAGAGTTGCATTCCTGAAACTTTATCCAAAAAAGCCATTACAAAGTCAAGTAAGGCATGGATTACTAAGGGAATTAAGATATCGTGTAAGAGGAAGAGGGAAATATGAGAACAGGCCATAATAAGTCAGAATCCGACGTTAATTGCTTACTACAAAAGATACTGTAATACACTCCTGGAAATTGAAATAAGAACACCGTGAATTCATTGTCCCAGGAAGGGGAAACTTTATTGACACATTCCTGGGGTCAGATACATCACATGATCGCACTGACAGAACCACAGGCACGTAGACACAGGCAACAGAGCATGCACAATGTCGGCACTAGTACAGTGTATATCCACCTTTCGCAGCAATGCAGGCTGCTGTTCTCCCATGGAGACGATCGTAGAGATGCTCGATGTAGTCCTGTGGAACGGCTTGCCATGCCATTTCCACCTGGCGCCTCAGTTGGACCAGCATTCGTGCTGGACGTGCGGACCGCGTGAGACGACGCTTCATCCAGTCCCAAACATGCTCAATGGGGGACAGATCCGGAGATATTGCTGGCCAGGGTAGTTGACTTACACCTTCTAGAGCACGTTGGGTGGCACGGGATACATGCGGACGTGCATTGTCCTGTTGGAACAGCAAGTTCCCTTGCCGGTCTAGGAATGGTAGAACGATGGGTTCGATGACGGTTTGGATGTACCGTGCACTATTCAGTGTCCCCTCGACGATCACCAGTGGTGTACGGCCAGTGTAGGAGATCGCTCCCCACACCATGATGCCGGGTGTTGGCCCTGTGTGCCTCGGTCGTATGCAGTCCTGATTGTGGCGCTCACCTGCACGGCGCCAAACACGCATACGACCATCATTGGCACCAAGGCAGAAGCGACTCTCATCGCTGAAGACGACACGTCTCCATTCGTCCCTCCATTCACGCCTGTCGCGACACCACTGGAGGCGGGCTGCACGATGTTGGGGCGTGAGCGGAAGACGGCCTAACGGTGTGCGGGACCATAGCCCAGCTTCATGGAGACGGTTGCGAATGGTCCTCGCCGATACCCCAGGAGCAACAGTGTCCCTAATTTGCTGGGAAGTGGCGGTGCGGTCCCCTACGGCACTGCGTAGGATCCTACGGTCTTGGCGTGCATCCGTGCGTCGCTGCGGTCCGGTCCCAGGTCGACGGGCACGTGCACCTTCCGCCGACCACTGGCGACAACATCGATGTACTGTGGAGACCTCACGCCCCACGTGTTGAGCAATTCGGCGGTACGTCCACCCGGCCTCCCGCATGCCCACTATACGCCCTCGCTCAAAGTCCGTCAACTGCACATACGGTTCACGTCCACGCTGTCGCGGCATGCTACCAGTGTTAAAGACTGCGATGGAGCTCCGTATGCCACGGCAAACTGGCTGACACTGACGGCGGCGGTGCACAAATGCTGCGCAGCTAGCGCCATTCGACGGCCAACACCGCGGTTCCTGGTGTGTCCGCTGTGCCGTGCGTGTGATCATTGCTTGTACAGCCCTCTCGCAGTGTCCGGAGCAAGTATGGTGGGTCTGACACACCGGTGTCAATGTGTTCTTTTTTCCATTTCCGGGAGTGTATTTTAAGGAAAGTCATTAAGAAGTAGGGAAGCTTATGTGTTCTGACAGAAATTAATAATGCGGATAATAAGATTAAAGATATATGAATTATTGTCAAACGGGACACGGGGCAGCCTGACAGTGCACCATAGCAATAAAGCTAAATTATGATGTTGTGAGTTTCAAGTATTTTTAACAGTCACTTTCTGAATGTAGCAGCAATAATAGGGTTAAAGGGTTCAGTTGAAGAAGCAAAAAAGTACGTTAAAAATGTCATTCCCGAGGACTTTAGGCCTTTAGAAATAGCACCAACGTCCCCCATTAAAATTAAGGGAATTATAAATGTACTGAAAAACAAGTGCTCATGTGGTGTTGATGGAGTCTCTAACAGAATTTTGAAGTGTTGTTCTAATTTAAAAGCAGAGTCCTTAGCGATATATGCAATGCTTCGCTGGCACAGGGAATTTTTCCAGAAGGATTGAAATACGCAATTGTCAAACCTCTTCATAAGAAAGGTGACAAGAGTGACTTAAATAATTATAGACCAATCTCGTTGCTGACTTCATTTTCTAAAATATTCGAAAAAGTTATGTATTCAAGAGTAGTCTTACGTTTAAGTGAAAATAATTTACTCAGCATGTCACAGTTCGGATTCCGGAAGGGTTACTCGACTGAGAATGCTATCTACACATTTACCCATCAAATAGTACAAGCCCTAAATAACAAATTATGGCCAGTTGGTATTTTTGTGATCTCTCCAAGGCATTTGACTTTGTGGATCATGTCACACTCTTATAAAAACTCAGTTTTATGGAATTGAAGGCTACACAGACAGCTGGTTTCAATCATACTTAATGAACAGAAAGCAAAAAATTGTGCTGAATAGCACAAATAATTTTGGAGGGTGATAAATTCTACTGAATGGGGAGTTATCACAAAGGGAGTTCCACAGGGTTCAATTTTAGGTTCTCTGCTGTTTCTTATTCATGTGAATGACCTCTCACTTAACGTTCAGCAAGCAGAACTAGTACTTTTTGCAGATGTCACGAGTGTTATAATAAATCGCATTCCAGAAGAAGCAGCTGAAGATATTGTTAAGGATGTCTTTCAAAGAATTATTAAGTGGTTCTCAGAAAATGGACTCTCCCTTAACTTTGAAAAAAACTCACTATATCCAGTTCTGTACACCGAATAGAGTCCTACCGACAATTGATGTAGCATATGAAAAGGTCTCAGCTAACAGGGTAGATTTCTCCTAATTTTTGGGTGTTCACATTGATGACAACTTGAACTGGAAGAAGCATATTACTGAGCTTCTCAAACAACTAAGTTCAGCTTCTTTCGCTCTCCGTATAATCGCTACTCCTGGTAATAAACAGATCAGCTTCCTAACGTACTTTGCATATTTCCACTCAATAATGTCTTATAGAATAGTTTTCTGGGGTAACTCACCACTTAGACATAAAGTATTGATTGCACAAAAGAGAGCAGTGTGAATAATTAGTGGTGTTAACCCAAGGGCGTCATGTAGGCACCTTTTCAAGGAGTTAGGTATTTTAACTGCACCATCATAGTACATATATTCGCTAATGAAATTCGTTACAAATTATCCATCTCAATTCGCGAAGAACATTGATGTTCATACGTACAATACTAGAGGGAAAAATTACATTTTCTATCCGTTATTGAAGCTGTCAGTTGCTCAAAAACGAGTACATTATTCAGCAACAAAAATCTTTGATCATTTGCCCAACAACATAAAGTGTCTGGCAGGTAGCAGGTCAAGTTTTAAATCTAGTTTAAATTATTTCTTTTGGACAACTCCTCCTACTCTATGGACGAGTTTCTGTTTCAGAAATGGTAAAAAAAAGTACTTCTAAATGTAGTTGCATGTGCAGAACTAAAAATTTCAGTAATATTAATATTAGCACTATTTATGTGTAGATATATCTTGTAATCTGACTTGTTCTACATCATATCAATAATATAATCGAGGAAATGATCTACGGAACATGGCATAACTAAAACTAAACTAAACTAAAACTAAACACAAATTCATCATTTACTATCTTTCGTTGCGGAGCAATTTTAATGCTTAGCAGTGCAGATCAAGTGAACGAGTCATGTATTATCCTCTCTGTTCTTTCGTGAACCCATTACTTGGCTCATCCACATGTCGTCTGAGGATGGAAAATGACACTCATATTATCGACGCAAGACTACTCTTTTGTGGTCTAGCGGTTCTAGGCGCTCAGTCCGGAACCGCGCGACTGCTACGGTCGCAGGTTCGAATCCTGGCTCGGGCATGGATGTGTGTGATGCCCTTAGGTTAGGTTTAAGTAGTTCTAAGTTCTAGGGGACTGATGACCACAGATGTTAAGTCCCATAGTGCTCAGAGCCATTTTTGAACTACTCTTTTGTCACACACGTCTAGCGACACACAAGGCAACAGATGGTTTATTGATGTCCGTGTTACACACAGAACTCACTTTACTATTGGACTGTACATATGATTTCATGTCATTGCGTGATAATGTTCTGATGGCACAGCTCTGCTTCTTAATTTTCCTTTGATTGTTCGTGATGTGGAACTTCTGCCATATCGTGTGCTTAGGGTCCTCTCTAGATGATATCATGGACTTTCAATGCTCAGCACAAATATTAAGACAACTTGAACAAAATAATATTTTATTTGTCAGCAATTTTCAAGGACAGTTGCTTCCCTACCGCAGTTTTTCTGTATATCCGTTATAGTTTCATTATAGCTAGGTAACCCCTTAACAGTTCGTGCAGTTCTTATTGTTTCCTCCTATCTCTTGACTGTCAAATCTCTTTGGTAATGTGTTCTGGCGTATGGACAAGCGCCGGCACGAAGATGAAGAACACAAGAGCAGAGAAAGCTGTGGGACGACGTAATTTATTTATTTACTTTTTATTTATTTATTTATTTACAAATTATAGACCTGTTACCTGATGTTTAAAACAGGTCGTACTCTTACAATTTTCGTTTTTCATCTTTGTACAGTTTTCTTTTCTTTTGTTTTATCTACAACATTTACAAAGAACGATACATTTCAAAATAACAATAATTTAAGGTTGAAATATAAATAAAATTTTGTTACTTTTTAAGAAGACGACGTAAGCCAATAGCCCGCTGATTACTAACGCACCACGGCAGGAGCGGCCTCTACAAGAAGAGAACATAAGCACCGCTCCTGCCGCACAGTATTCGCGCAGAACTAGACTAAGCCTAGCAAGAGCGCTGCGATAGCCGTTATTAGTGATCCATATCCATTGCTTGTATGAACATTGTCTGTGACTAAAGTCATTGACTGTTGGCATGTCGCCCATCGCTTTGCGACACCGTTGTAAATTCAAAGTTGAGTATTGTCAATCTTCTTCACTATAATAAAAACTACTAATGTGATTTGCTGGAATTGTTAAGTAGCTATCCGAGAACGCAGCATCCTTTAGGTACCCTATGAGAGACTAGTGGGCAGGACCCCACATAATGGTTTCAAATGGATAAATAATAATCGAGAATGTTTGATCGAGAGCAGTGTAGGCAGATTCCATCGCAGATCAGTGATATGTTCTAGTAATTTTTCCAATGAAACTTACATCGCATCTGTTTTTCTGTTTACTACGATCTTGCAGATAACCTCTTTAACAAGCTACACACTTTGTTTGCAAATTCCTAATAACCTACAAACACCCAGAAACAAAACTGAGTTTGAATACGTCTCCATAATTAAAACTAAATATTTATTCTTTACGTCAGACGTTAGATGAGAACATCGGTACCATTCCTTTAATTTTAAGCATTGTGAAACGCCATGGGTTGTGGTACATAAAGAGTACTGATCAGTCGACGCCTGACTTATCATGTTTCACCCTGACAACGCCTTCTGTTTCATAGCGGTGTTGTAGTTTGGAAACATGTAGCATAAGTTGTATTGTACAAGATATTATCGCACTATCTAAATGTGTTAAAATCGAGTATGTTTCATTGTTCATTGTTATAAATATTCACGTAAAATGTGTGGGAACGTACAAATGTTATTTAAATTAGTAGATTGTAACAAATTACTACAATATGTCACACAAAAAATACCTCTACAATATCTCTCAGCGTAAGAGACAAACTCAATGATTAAACAAAATTCTTCTTTTATTATTACTATGTACAGTTCACAGGATACGAATATTCTGTTATCCACTCAGTAAAGACGTTGGGTTAGATGTAAGAGAGTGCATGAAAGCCCTGATGTTGCCAGGTGAAATAAATGCAGAAATAAGACAAAGTTTTATCTAGGTCATCCACCTTAAATTATTGTAGATTCTTACAAGTGCTATCGAAAGTCGAAGGAGGAGAGGAACACTCGAGCTGCACATTAAAATCATTTCCAAAACTCGTACTTCTACTTACCACATCGCCGGAAAACGGTAAAGTTCCGATGCTTTGCGGCAATCACGTTTGCCGGGCAAATATACGTGAAACGCCAATTAACGGCGTGTGTTGTCCACTCACACAGTTCGCTGTTGCAAAGGCTGACAAGATAGCCGGTACGGAACACTCTTTGGGGAAGAAACCTAATTTGCTTTGGGAAGAGTTGAACAAAGAGCCACGGGTGTCACAGAAGGCCGGTTTGTGAACACATTCTCTATCCTTTCACAGCGAGATTAGTTGCGAACGGGAAAGAGCTAACAATATTTGTTCTCTTCTGATGTCCGTCGGCAGAATCAAAGCAATTAAAGAGAAGAACGGACAGTGGACGTTACACTGGAAATACGGGCTTTTACTAGGAACTGCAATGTAGTTTTCTGGTACTGGTTCTCAGTTTCTCTTCTCTCAGTTCCGTTACGCGACTGAAAATTTGTCATTCCGCAAGAAAGAGGTGGAATTATGTTTTGTGGCCATTTCGTGGTTAACAAGCACGTCTGGCGGGAGATTAATAAAAATGAAAAGTTTTGAATTTCAAAATACTTAACGGTGACAAAATGTCTGATAAGGAGAACATCCGCAAATAAGGAACATACAAGGGCTCTTAGGAAAGTAAGCTCCGATTGATCGCGAAATGGAAGCCACTATGATAATCAGAAATATTTTATATGCAACAGTTAGCTACAGCTTTCAGCCACTGCTGTACATAATCACCACTCCGACTTCGACATTGGTACCAACTTTCCAATACCTTCGTCATAGAAGGCAGCCGCCTGTGCTTCCCGCCAATTCGCTACGCTTATCTATAGCTCGTTGTCTGTGCATAAATGTTGTCTTCATAGCCAGTAGTTAATGTGAGCAGAGATGAAACACAGAGCCGGCCGGTGTGGCCGTGCGGTTCTAGGCGCTTCAGTTTGGAACCGCGTGACCGCTACGGTCGCAGGTTCGAATCCTGCCTCGGGCATGGATGTGTGTGATGACCTTAGGTTAGTTAGGTTTAAGTAGTTCTAAGTTCTAGGGGACTGATGACCACAGATGTTAAGTCCCATAGTGCTCAGAGCCACGAAACACAGAGGGAGCCAGTTACCGGCTGTAGTGCAGGAGCATTTTCATTGCCCCTGCAAATTGCGACCGAGAATTGTCACGAAGTAGGGACAGTATGACAGTTATGTAATGTGGGCTGCATAAAATCAGGCAAAATTTCTCACTTGTACCTAATACTTGGCGGGAGACACTGTTTTCTACGCATCTTTATGTTGACACCATGCGCTCAGAACTGAAGAGAGGGAAATGATACAACCGCCAGGCATACTACACACACTATCGAACACATATATGCAAAGCTTTATTAGATTTTCACAGTGGTTTCCATTTCTTGACCGATCGGAAAGCCGGCCGCTGTGGCCGAGCGGTTCTAGGTGCTTTAGTCCGGAACCGCGCTGCTGCAAAGATCGCAGGTTCAAATCCTGCTTCGGACGTGGATGTGTGTGATGTTGTTACGTTAGTTAGGCAAGTCCAGGGGACTGATGACCTCAAATGTTAAATGTCTCTGAGCACTATGCGACTTAACTTCTGGGGTCATCAGTCCCCTAGAACTCAGAACTACTTAAACCTAACTAACCTAAAGACGTCACACACATCCATGCTCTAGGCAGGATTCGAACCGGCGACCGTAGCGGTCGCGCGGTTCCAGACTGTAGCGCCTAGAACCGCTCGGCCACTCTGGCCGGCTCAAATGTTAAGTCCCATAGTACTCAGAGCCATTTGAACCGATCGGAACTTACTTTCCGAATATCCCTCGTATTAAATAAATAAAAATCCACATCAGTTGTAAGTAACTTGTCCTTTTTACTGTACGACCTGTTAAGGAAGCTTAAAGGCTCATCGTCACGTGCCGCCAACTGCGAACAAGAGGAAGAGGAATTAACTTACTAGAACCATAGGACTGACATCCGGAAAACTAGGCAGAGGGGTGAAAAGCGGTATTAATCACACAATCAAACAATCATAAATGTTTGCCGGCAGGTCAGTCGGTCACGAGGGAGACTGAAACATAGACGCTAAACTAGAGGGGGATAAGAGTAAAAACAGAAAACAGTAATAAATAAGTAATCTCAGTCAGCCATTGGCCTTCCCGCAGTGGTGAGACAGGTTCCCGTCAGACCACCGAAGTTAAGCGCGGTCGGGCTGGGCTAGCACTTGGATGGGTGACCATCCGGACTGCTGAGCGCTGTTGGCAAGCGGGGTGCACTCAACACTTGTGAAGCAAACTGAGGAGCTACATGACTGAGAAGTAGCGGCTCCGGCCGGGAGAGCGGTGTCTGACCACATGCCACTCCATATCCACATACAGTGACGCCTGTATGCTGAGGATGACACGGCGACTGGTCGGTGGCGTTGGGCCTTCCAAGGCCAGTTCGGACGGAGTTTAGTTTAGTTTTAATTTCAGTCAAGCATAGCTACAAAAACCGAGACGCTCGCCACGATAGTCGACAAGGAACTGACTGCCTGCCGTCAAACCAGCTTGAAGTTGGGGGTTAATATAGGAAACAATGAGATGGGGGGGGGGGGGGGGGGGGAAGTAGGACATAGCCGAAAAAAGGCATAATACAGGGCTGTCTGGTCTTTCTTCTTTCTGCTAACACGTGTGCGGCTCGCAAGAAAGGAGACTACATCTACATCTACATCTACATAGATATTCCGCAAGCCGCCAACCGTGCGTGGCGGAGGGTACCCTGTACCACTACAAGCCATTTCCTTTCCTGAGCAGCTCACAAGTAGAGCAATGGAAAAACGACTGTCTATATGCCTCCGTATGAGCCCTAATTTATCGTATCTTCTCTTTGTGGTCCTTACGCGCAATGTATGTTGGGAGCAGCAGAATCGTTCGGCAGTCAGCTCTAAATACAAGTTCCCTAAATTTTCTCAATAGTGTTTACCGGAAAGGACGTCGCTCCCATCCAGGGATTCCCATTTGAATTCCCGAAGCATTTCCGTTACACTTACCCTTTGTGCGAACCTACCGGTAACAAATCTAGCAGCCCGCCTCTGAACTGCTTCGATGTCTTCCTTCAGTCCGACCTGATACGGGTCTCAAACAGTAGAGCAGTATTCAAGAAAAGGTCGCACCAGCGTCCTATCTGCGGTCTCCTTTACAGGTAAACCACTCTTTCATAAAATTGTCCCAATAAACCTAAATCGACCATTCGCCTTTCCTTCTACAGTTCTCACATGCTCGTTCCATCTCATATCGCTTTGCAACGTTATTACCAGATATTTAAACGACTTGACTTTGTCAAGCAGGACGCTAGTAATGCTGTATCAGAATGTTACAGGTTTGATCTTAGTACTTGAACCGTGGCGTTTCGGTGGAGCGCCAGCGTATTTGCAAGTACCTCGCCTTCGCGCTCGTATCTTTGCTTGTGATGCGTACTGAGTCTTGGCTGCCTTATCTTTGCCGGAGGAGTTAACTGGAGGCTCTCGCCAAGAACGTGCGGCCGGAGTGCGCTTTTAGTGGAGCGGCAACCAACCACGTGTGTGGAGCAGCTTGGTGGAGAGCCTTCCCGTCGCCTGTGAGCAGGCCTGTTGCTGCCTCGGGTTTCGTGCTGCTAGTCCGGGACACGGCTGCCTACGGTCGTCCACTGCCTTATTGCCGCCTGCTGTACCCGACGCAAGCCATATCGGACGTCCAGCGAAAAGTAAAGTGAACATGTGTGTAGGTGTTGAGGGCTGCTACCTCACTTCCAGTAACTGTAAGCGCATGGGTGTTACCATGGAAGTAAGGTGTGTCTATAAAGAGTTCATGGTGTTTAAGACAGACGTTAAATACTGTATTAATATAATGCACGAGCGTGCCTCTTCCAGCTCGTGGGAAATTGTTGTTTATGTAATACGTAACCCGTTGCAAGGCTGTAATCTGTTTATCAAATATATTCCATTCGAGTGTTTGGTAGCCTTAGCGCAGTGAGCCCCAGTAAAGCTTACAATGAAATTTTCAGAATTGTGCTCCTTATGGTTTTCACTGAACAGTGGGGCTTAAGAGTTCACGTAATTTAATTGTGACCAAGACTGGAGTGCCCGCTGGCCTTGCTAGTAATTGTAAGTTTGTTTTTTATATCTTAATAACAGGCAATTCTCCTTAAGGTTATTGATAAGATTTGCGCTGTTGGTTGTACCTTGCCTGTGTAGTTCATTCGTAGTGGGGCAAAGGTAGTGTGCCGTTTTATTAGTGAATAATTTAACCTGTTATTTAATATCTTTGGTAGTTGTTTACATTGTCCCTGCGGACCTGTTTTGTGCGCTTGTTAAATGTTACAGCTGGCTGGCTGGTGTTTTGGAGTAAGCGCTACCTCTCCACCTATGGGTACTGGGGCTGTGAAATCCGGGTCGAGGCTCAAGAAGTGGGTCTCGTACGAACTGCCGCCTACCGCCTTAGCTTCTCTAAGTTAAGTTTTCGTTCTGCCTTCGAGCGACCTGGCGTCACTTCTCCCTAATTAATTGTGGCGCTAATTATGTTTACTTGGGTATTTATTACATTTATTATATTTAATAAACCCTGTGTCAAGAGCAACATACAATTGTGAAAGGTTGTTGCTGTGCTATTTTTAGTGAGACTTTGCGTTGACTAATTGTGTTACTCGGCCTTGGAGCCGAAGTTTGAAACCTTATTAAACCTTAGGAATATTGATTGGCTCTTTAATGTGAAACAAGTGCCTTTCTATTAATTTCATCCTGCTATTTATTGGGTGCATCTCTGGCAGGTTGTTATTTAGTTAAATGTTTTTGAGAACATCAGTTCTCAGTGTCCGAAGACTAGTCAGAAATATTGTGTGTCTTAATTTAAGCAGTCAGGCGCATAATTGTCAGTGGTTTTAAAATTTTTTCATGTATGAGATAGACTTTGTTTCATAAAAAGACATTGGTAGCAGATTCATTAAATTCTTGTGACTTACTATCCTTATTACCTGAAGTAATCAGTATTAAGATATTGTTGTTTTAAAGGAATTTGTTGATATGATTGTTAAATAAAACGAATGATAACAAAAGGGCTCCAGTCCTTCCTATTGTTTCCCTATTCCCTAGTAGCAGAACGATTCAGTTCTCATCCGAATTATTTAAATCTTCCACGTTTGGGGCTAGCTGTCTTTCATCACACCAACTGGAAATTTTGTCTAAGCCGTCTTGTATCTTCCAATAGAGACTGAACTTCGCCGCCTGACCGGACACCACAGCATCATTAGCAAACAACCGCAGATTGCTGCCCACCCCGTCCGCCATATTATTTATTTATATAGACAACAACAGGAATACTATCACACTTTCATGGGGCACTCCTGAAGATACCCTTTTCTCTGATAAGCATTCGCCGTCGAGGACAACACACTGGGTCCTATTCCTTAAGAAGTCTTCGAGACACTCACGTATCTGTGAACTTATTCCATATGTTCGTACCTTCCTGCAATGGGGCACCATGTCTAATGCTTTCGGAAGTCGATAGATATCAAATCTGCTGTTGCCCTTCATCCATAGTCCGCAGTATATCACGTGAGAAAAGGACAAGCTGAGTTTCGCATGAGCGACGCTTTCTAAAACCATGCTGATTCGTTGACAGAAGCTTCTTAGTCTCAAGGAAGTTTTTTACATTCGAAATGAGAATATGTTTAAGGATTCTGCGGCAAACATAATTTAGGATACTTTTCTGTAATTCTGCACGGCAGGTTTTTTTTCCTCTTCCTTTATACTGGAGTCACCTGCGCCTTTCTCCAGTCACTTAGCACTTTGTGCTTGGCGAGAGGTGCACGATAAATGCAAGCTAGGTATGGGGCCAAGCACTCTTTGTAAAATAGAACTAGGATTCCACCCGGAACTGGTGATTTATTTTATTTCAGATTTTTCAGTCGTTTCTCTACGCCAGGGAGACTTACTACTATGTTGTCCATGCGGGAGTCTGTCAGGTCGTCAAAAGACGGTACGTTTGTACGATTCGTCTGTGTGAGCGATCTCTTGAACATGAAATTTAAAACTTTGCCTTCCGTTTTGCTATCTTAAACTGCCACAACAGGCTGGCAACAGCCTCACACTCGCTTAGCGATTGTACATAAGACCATAATTTTCTCGGGTTCTCTGCCAGATCTTTTGCTAAGGTGTGACGGTGGGCAGCCTGCCACAGTCAACTTCAAACACTACTAAGACACAAATAAATGTCTGACATTAGCTGATAGCGATCATTGGCTGAAATCGTTGGGGAAAGCAGACAATTTTTGTCAGACCAGGACCCGAAACCAGGTCTCCTGCTTACTAGGCTAATACGCTGACCACTCCACCATACGGACAGAGTGGTTAGTGCAACTCCACGCACGCCTCTCGTCAGACCCAAATTCTCAAATTACCCACATACTACTGACGTAGCGCCCCTTGCCCATTAATCTCATTACTCACGGCATTTCGCAGATTCCCGTAAGAGTCCTATCGTGGTGTGCATCTGCACTGAAGTGATCAATTGGTCGTTCTAACCTTAGTTATATATGTGGTGTCTGTTCTGTCCGAAAGAACAGGCACCACATAAATAATTAATGTGAGGACGACTAATTGATCACTTTAGCGTAGATGCACTCCACGCTCTAAATCTCTTCGCAATCAACGAAATGCCTCGAGTAATTAGGATATTGGGCAAGGGCACTACATCTGTAATATTTGGATAAGTTGCGAATTTGGGGTTGATGAGAGGGCTGCTAGGGTACGCCGTGCAGTTGCGATGATCAATGTGTCCGGATGGAGCAGGGGTCAGAGCATCTGCCTTGTAAGCAGGAGCCCTGGGCTAGAATCTTGGTCCTGCAAATATTTTCAACTTTCCCTATTGATTTAAATCAATGTCCACTAGCAGCTACTGTCAGTCATTTCTTTGTGCCTTGATTCGTAATGGCGGTGTTAACAGAATATGTCTGTTCTTTCGGACATGTCCGAAAGAACAGACACCACAAATACAAGAAGTATTATTCGTCATAAGTAACTCAGTATCTGGCGTTGTCTTGTTAGATATATATTCCAGTCTTAAAGTAGGCCCTTTCTTCCTTCTTCCCTCTTTCTCTCCCCATCTCCTCCTTCACCTCCTCTCTATCTCCTCCACCCCCTCTGTCTGTCTGCCTTCTCCACCCTCATTCTCTATCCATGTCCTCCTACCCTTCTCTCTATGAATCTCCTCTTCCGCCTTATCTCTGTCCATTTCCTCCCCCACCCACAACTCCACCTCGTACTCCTGCACTCTCTGTCAGTATCCTTCTATCCCTCTCTGTGTCCAACTCCTCCTCCTCCCTTTCTCTATTTTGTCCACCGCTCTCTGTTCATCTCCACCTCTCCCATCTCTGTTCATCTCCTCCTCTCTTCTCCCCCTTCTCTCCGTCTACCACTTCCTCCCCTGTCGCTCTCCACCACCTCCTCTTTCCTTTCTCTGTCCAGTTCATCCCTGTCCC
The DNA here is from genome assembly GCF_023898315.1 of Schistocerca nitens. Taxonomy (NCBI): domain Eukaryota; kingdom Metazoa; phylum Arthropoda; class Insecta; order Orthoptera; family Acrididae; genus Schistocerca; species Schistocerca nitens. The sequence goes on along the minus strand of NC_064616.1, from coordinate 939,483,080 downwards.
TGTCCGTCTCCTCCTCTTTCCTTTCTCTGTCCACCTCTTCCTCCTCTGTCCCTGTCCATCTCCTCCTCTTTCCTTTCTCTGTCCATCTCCTCCTCTCTCTGTCCATTTCCCCTCCCCTATCTTTGTCCATTTCATTCTCCTCCTATCTGTAACTATCTCCACTTTCCCCCTCGCTGTGTGTGCGTTTTATCCTCCCCCATTCTCTCTCCACTATATCACATTCACCTCAACAGTAGGTTGGCGGTTCTTACCCCTACAGCATTTCTTTCCAGCTTGTAACTAATATATGTACCAACTCTGATTTAAATCTTTCCAGAGGTAATGATGAGTTTTGTAACCGTGGTTTTCCCGCATGCACAGATATAAAACCCATTTCACGTGTATTTAATACATTTCACATGTATTTCTGCAGATATTTCACGTGTATGTCTAGCGAATTTCACCTGGCAGTTTCATTTTTCATTTTCATGCAGCTCAGTGTTTGTGATGTCGTGGTTCCTGAACTATGTGCTGTTCGGTGATGTTATTTTTTTGGTACTTCCAGTATTATATGTGTTCACTGTGAGCAAAATGTATTGTGAATAGAGTTAGTATCAAAGAAGCAAGAAATTAAAACGTCATGCATAATGAGGCAGTTTATCACTCATCTCAGTATTTGAAGTCGTATCTCCTTCACTATGAGACGTAGAATAACATATTCTTGTAGATGAATTCAGCGACGTACGCGGATACCATGTGCGAAAGTTGTTGCAAAGAGAGCTAGTTACAAAGAAGTAATAAATTAAAACGTCTTGCATGATATGACAGTGTGTCACGCACTCTGTATTTGACATCACATCGCCTGAACAGTGTGTCGTACCTTGACATATTTTTGTAGGAACATTCAGCGGCAGATGTGGGTACTGTCTCCGAAAAATGCTGCTAACAGAGTTAGTAATAACAAAGTACTAAATTTGAACGTCTTGCATGATAGGGTAGTTTTTTACGTGTCTCTGTGTTTATGACGTCATAGCTCGTTAACTAAGTGTCGTAAAATGATATAACGTTTCTGGTACGTTCAGTGGTATGTGCGTACTGTCTGCATAATCTGTCAAGCTTCACGAGGCAGCTTTCTTGCATGAACAACGAAAATGTTGTAAGCGATAACCTTTTTGCTACATCATTGTGTGCAAGTCGTCAGCGAGAAAATGTTTCTTAATTGTTTGAAATTATGTATAATGTTTGCTGCAGGTCTCCCGTGGTTAATATCCCCACAGCGATTCTTTCCAGTCAATAAGTAATACGTGTACGAAGTTTGGTCGAAATCTGTGCAGTGGTTTAGAAGAAGAGCTGGCGCAAACATACATATATACGTACATCCGTTTTTATAATTTGTGTGAATTCATCTAATCATCCGTACTACACGGAACAGCCAAAGAAACTGGTACACCTGCCTAATATCGTGTAGGGCCCCCCTAGCACGCACGTGTCGCAACACGACGTGGAGTGGACTCGACTAATGTCTGAAGTAGTGCTGGAAGAATTGCCACCATGAATCCTGCAGGACTGTCCATAACTCCGTTATAGTACTAGAGGGTGGAGATAACTTCTGAATAGGACATTGCAAGGCATCTCAGACATGCTCAATAATGTTCATGTCTGCGGAGTTTGGTGGCCAGCGGAAGTGCTTAAACTCAGATTAGAGTGCCTGGAGCCCCTCTGTAGCAATTTTGGACATGTGGGTGTCGCATTGTCCTGCTGGCACTGCCCAAGTCCGTCGGAATACACAATGGGCGTCAATGGATGCAGGTGATCAGACAGGATGCTTACGTATGTGTCACCTGTCAGAGACGTATCTAGGTGCATCAGCGACCCGATATCACTCCAACTGCATAAGCCCCACACCATTACAGAGCCTCCACCAGCTTGACCAGTCCACTGCTAACATGCAGGATCCATGGATCCAAGAGGTTGTCTCCATACCCGTACACGTTCATCATCTCGATACAATTTGAAACGAGACTCGTCCGATCAGGCAACATGTTTCCAGTCATTAGCAGTCCAATGTAGGTGTTGCCGGACCCATGCGAGGCATAAAGCATTGTGTTGTGCAGTCATCAAGGGTACACGAGTGGGTCTTCCGTCCCGAAAGCCCATATCGATGATGTTTCGTTGAATGTTTCGCACGCTGAGACTTCTTGATGGCCCAGCACTGAAATCTGCAGCAATTTGCGGAAGGGTTGCACTTCTGTCACGCAGAACGATTCTCTTCAGTCATCGTTACACACTTTCTTGCAGGATCTTTTACCGGCAGCAGGGATATCGGAGAGTTGATGTTTTACGGGATTCCTGATATTCACAGTACATTCGTGAAATGATCGTAAGGGAAAATCCCCACATCATCGTTACCTCGGAGATCCTGTGTCCCATCGCTAGTGCGCCGACTATAACACCACGTTCAAACTCACTTAACTCTAGATAACCTGCCACTGTAGCAGCAGTAACCGACCTAACAACTGCGGCAGACACTTGTTGCCTTATATAGGCGTAGCCGACCGCAGTGCCGTATTCTGCCTGTTTACATAACTCTGTATTTGAATATTCATGCCTATACCAGTTTCTTTAACGCTTCATTGTAGTACGAGATGGTCACGTTACGGGCCATAGTGCAGTACCTCTGTACATACAGAATCATAACAAAGAACTTCAGACTATTAATACGAGGTGCATTCAAGTTCTAAGGCCTCCGATTTTTCTTCTAATTAACTACTCACCCAAAATCGATGAAACTGGCGTTACTTCTCGACGTAATCGCCCTGCAGACGTACACATTTTTCACAACGCTGACGCCATGATTCCATGGCAGCGGCGAAGGCTTCTTTAGGAGTCTGTTTTGACCACTGGAAAATCGCTGAGGCAATAGCAGCACGGCTGGTGAATGTGCGGCCACGGAGAGTGTCTTTCATTATTGGAAAAAGCCAAAAGTCACTAGGAGCCAGGTCAGGTGAGTAGGGAGCATGAGGAATCACTTCAAAGTTGTTATCAAGAAGAAACTGTTGTGTAACGTTAGCTCGATGTGCGGGTGCGTTGTCTTAGTGAAACAGCACACAAGCAGCCCTTCCCGGACGTTTTTGTTGCAGTGCAGGAAGGAATTTGTTCTTCAAAACATTTTCGTAGGATGCACCTGTTACCGTAGTGCCCTTTGGAACGCAATGGGTAAGGATTACGCCCTCGCTGTCCCAGAACATGGACACCATCATTTTTTCAGCACTGGCGGTTACCCGAAATTTTTTGGGTGGCGGTGAATCTGTGTGCTTCCATTAAGCTGACTGGCGTTTTGTTTCTGGATTGAAAAATGGCATCCACGTCTCATCCATTGTCACAACCGACGAAAAGAAAGTCCCATTAATGCTGTCGTTGCGCGTCATCATTGCTTGGCAACATGCCACACGGGCAGCCATGTGGTCGTCCGTCAGCATTCCTGGCACCCACCTGGATGACACTTTACGCATTTTCAGGTCGTCATGCAGGATTGTGTGCACAGAACCCACAGAAATGCCAACTCTGGAGGCGATCTGTTCAACAGTCATTCGGCGATCCCCCAAAGCAATTCTCTCCACTTTCTCGATCATGTCATCAGACTAGCTTGTGCCAGCCCGAGGTTGTTTCGGTTTGTTGTCACACGATGTTCTGCTTTCATTAAACTGTCGCACCCACGAATGCACTTTCGACACATCCATAACTTCATCACCACATGTCTCCTTCAACTGTCGATGAATTTCAATTGGTTTCACACCACGCAAATTCAGAAAACGAATGATTGCACGCTGTTCAAGTAAGGAAAACGTCGCCATTTTAAGTATTTAAAACAGTTCTCATTCTCGCCGCTGGCGGTAAAATTCCATCTGCCGTACGGTGCTGCCATCTCTGGGACGTATTGACAATGAACGCTGCCTCATTTTAAAACAATGCGCATGTTTCTATCTCTTTCCAGTCCGGAGAAAAAAAAGTCGGAAGCCTTAGAACTTGAATGCACCTCGAATATTGCCCACACTAACGGTTGCTGAGCACAAGTCGTGGCTTCTCTTGATCTACAAATACAACCTAACGATCACATGGGTGTTAACCACGAGATTATCCTTACACACATAAATCAGGAGAAGGTTCTTAAGAAGTACTACACTGCCTCACATCTACGGACTGCATCTGAGAAAGTCGGCTGCCTCGTGATGACTGGGTGTTGTGTGCTGTCCTTAGGTTAGTTAGGTTTAAGCAGTTCTAAGTTCTAGGGGACTGATGACCATAGATGTTAAGTCCCATAGTGCTCAGAGCCATTTGAACCATTTGAGAAAGTTGGTAAAGGAACGCTGGCATTGTACGATCTTTCCATATCCAAAACCAAACAGGCGGCATCAAACTCTTAACAAAAGCCATACACACAGTAGTGCGTTTATAGAATCAAGTACAGCAGTCTCGCATTCTGGAGAACGACGGTTGAAACACGCGTCTAGCCATCCTGATTTAGGTTATCCATGATTTCCCTAATCGCTTCAGGCCGGGACAGTTCCTTTGAAAGGGCACGGCCGACTTCCTTCCCTGTCCTTCCCTACTCCGGTGGGACCGATGACCTCGCTGTTTGGTCTCCTCCCCCTAATCACCCCACCCACCCCTATAAAATCAAGTGTGAGGAATATACCTGTCAATACATAGATCAGACATGACGTACTTTTGCTATCAGATTTATAGAACATCAGCATGTAAGTAATTCAAAGATGCCCTAACCAACCATACCAAGGCTTGTAATCATTGAATACCTGACATTAGTATAAACTTTAGCATGTTCCACCTTCATCCTAAAGGACGTGTCCTTTTGCTTCTTAGGGAAGTAGATACTTCGCACAATCTGAACCAGATCCAAGAGTTTACGTTAGATGAACAAATCACGCTTAACCACAAGTTTATTTTAGGTAACTGTCAGTTGTGTAAGCACTATATGTTTCACACATTTCTAGCTCTTCGAAGCTTCCATTTTCTTCAGTAATGTATAAACTGCATTTACGATGATATTCACATAGCTTGCATACGTTTTATCTTATCTTAATGCCCCATTTACTGTATTAGCCCTACTGTACCCGAATCGTAGTGTTCTCATCCACTACACGTGGGCTTCACTTGTTCCATTTGGGACCTTTCGCTTCTATCTTATTTTTTAATTACTTTTTGTGTTTTTTCCTTTGTATGACACTATTTTAATCTTGCATAGGCTGCTTATGCTTATATTTTGTTTTGTCTATGTACGTTTACCGAGTATATCATTTGGAATCATTTTTTCCCATTATTTACCGATCATCGTTTAATTGCTTGATTATGTGATAAGCTTTTTTTATATTATCCGTATACCCATTCCCTTTTATTTGTTTTTGAGTTGTTACGCTCACTTCCATTTTGTCTCTTAGGTATTTCTGCGTAACACAGATCCTATGTTTATATGTATATTGCGAGGGCTGTTCAATAAAGAATGATCATGATTTTTATGGTCTTAATTTCTTGCGCTAAAATTTAATCTTACGATATTCTCTAAGCATAAAGTGCAACAAACACGCCGTAGCAGTTTCATTGTTGGGACTCCTGGTTCCCGCCTGTGAGAGGCAGGCAAGGTCAGACATGCTCACAAGGGAACCTCCCCATCGCACCCCCCTCAGATTTAGTTATAAGTTGGCATAGTGGATAGGCCTTGAAAAACGGAACACAGATCAGTCGAGAAAACAGGAAGAAGTTGTGTGGAACTATGAAAAAAATAAGCAAAATATACAAAGTGAGTAGTCCATGTGCAAGATATGCAACATCAGGGAGAATATATGCCAAGGAACGCCGTGGTCCTGTGGTTAGCGTGAGTGGCTGCGGAACGAGAGGTCCTTGGGTCAAGTCCTTCCTCTAGTGAAAAGTTTACTCTTTTTTTTTATCTTCGCAAAGTTATGATCTGTCCGTTCGCTCATTGACGTCTCTATTCACTGTAATAAGTTTAGTGTCTGTGTTTTGCAACCGCACTGCAAAACCGTGCGATTAGTAGACGAAAGGACGTGCCTCTCCAATGGGAACTGAAAACATTTGATCGCAATGCCATAGGTCAACCGATCCCTCCACAGGAAAACACGTCTGATATATTCTATACGACACTGGTGACGGCATGTGCGTCACATGACAGGAATATGTTGTCGACCCACCTAACTTGTACACTTGGCGAATGGGTAAAAAGATTCTTCTACCTTGCCCGATTTAGGTTTTCTTGTGGATGTGATAATCACTCGATAAAAGTGATGAAAACATAACGGACGGACAGATAATAATTGTCTGAAAATAAAAAATTAAAATTTTCACTCGAGGTAAGACTTGAACCAACTACCTCACATTCCGCAGCCGCTCACGCTAACTACGGGACCACGGCGCTCCTTATTTATATTGTCCTTGATGTTACCTATCTTGCACATGGACTACTCAGTTTGTATATTTTGTTTATTTTTTTTCATAGTTCCACACAACTTCTTCCTGTTTTCTCGACTGATCTGTGTTCCGTTTTTCAAGGCCTATCCACTGTGCCAACTTATAACTAAATCTGAGAGGGGTGCGATGGGGAGGTTCCCTTGTCAGTATCGCCTACCGTTGCAATGGAGGTAAAACGCGAGGAACAATATGCCGCTTTGAAATTCTGCTCTAAGGTGATTTAAAATGTTTGAAAAGGGAGACAATGGATCTCAAGGGAAGGTGGACCCGGTGGTCCAGTTACTGCTCTTACGGAAGGAAACATCAACACCGCTACTGTCACTGTGAGAGAGTATCGACGAATTGCCTTAAGATCACTTTCTCAAATACTGAACATTTCATTCAGTGCCACCCACACGTTGGTGACAGAAAAATTAGACATGAAATTTTTTTGCGCGATGGGCTCCATGACTGTTTATTCCCGAACAAAAGGACATCCACGTGCAGGTCTGTTGATGTTAGAAGAAGATCCGGAGGTTCTTTCAAAAGTAATCACAGCTGATATAACTTGGCTACATCATTTTGACCCTGAGAGCAAACAGCAAAGCTCACTGTGGAAATATCCTTCATCACCAACCCCCAAAAAAGCAAAATTGTTTGCTTCCGCTGTGAAAGTTAGGGTCATCTCATTCTTTGATATTCATGGAATGATTTAACAGCATGTTGTACCTGCATACACATCTGCAACTGGACAATACTACAGGGATGTCCTGAAAACATTTTAAGTCCATATTAGGCGCAAAAGACGACATTTCCGTGAAGCAGGATGGATGCTGCACCACGATAATGCGCGGCCGCATATTGCCAGTGTTGCAAAAATCAACGTGAAGTGCATCCATAACCCCCCCCCCCCCTTATAATCCGAATTTAGTCCCATGTGACTTTTTTTCTATTCCCTAACATAAAGAAACGCCTTCGTGGGAGGCTTTATCAATCATCAGAAGCAGTAGTGAAGGATGCGGAGGCCATTTTGAAGGACCTCTCAAAAAATGTTTTCCAGCATATATTTGAAGACTGGCAGAAACGCTGGGACAAGTGCATCGCGTTCTTGGGAGACTACTTTGAGAAGGACCATCAAAATTATGAGAATGAGTAAAGCTATATACACTCCTGGAAATTGAAATAAGAACACCGTGAATTCATTGTCCCAGGAAGGGGAAACTTTATTGACACATTCCTGGGGTCAGATACATCACATGATCACACCGACAGAACCACAGGCACATAGACACAGGCAACAGAGCATGCACAATGTCGGCACTAGTACAGTGTATATCCACCTTTCGCAGCAATGCAGGCTGCTATTCTCCCATGGAGACGATCGTAGAGATGCTGGATGTAGTCCTGTGGAACGGCTTGCCATGCCATTTCCACCTGGCGCCTCAGTTGGACCAGCGTTCGTGCTGGACGTGCAGACCGCGTGAGACGACGCTTCATCCAGTCCCAAACATGCTCAATGGGGGACAGATCCGGAGATCTTGCTGGCCAGGGTAGTTGACTTACACCTTCTAGAGCACGTTGGGTGGCACGGGATACATGCGGACGTGCATTGTCCTGTTGGAACAGCAAGTTCCCTTGCCGGTCTAGGAATGGTAGAACGATGGGTTCGATGACGGTTTGGATGTACCGTGCACTATTCAGTGTCCCCTCGACGATCACCAGTGGTGTACGGCCAGTGTAGGAGATCGTTCCCCACACCATGATGCCGGGTGTTGGCCCTGTGTGCCTCGGTCGTATGCAGTCCTGATTGTGGCGCTCACCTGCACAGCGCCAAACACGCATACGACCATCATTGGCACCAAGGCAGAAGCGACTCTCATCGCTGAAGACGACACGTCTCCATTCGTCCCTCCATTCACGCCTGTCGCGACACCACTGGAGGCGGGCTGCACGATGTTGGGGCGTGAGCGGAAGACGGCCTAACGGTGTGCGGGACCGTAGCCCAGCTTCATGGAGACGGTTGCGAATGGTCCTCGCCGATACCCCAGGAGCAACAGTGTCCCTAATTTGCTGGGAAGTGGCGGTGCGGTCCCCTACGGCACTGCGTAGGATCCTACGGTCTTGGCGTGCATCCGTGCGTCGCTGCGGTCCGGTCCCAGGTCGACGGGCACGTGCACCTTCCGCCGACCACTGGCGACAACATCGATGTACTGTGGAGACCTCACGCCCCACGTGTTGAGCAATTCGGCGGTACGTCCACCCGGCCTCCCGCATGCCCACTATACGCCCTCGCTCAAAGTCCGTCAACTGCACATACGGTTCACGTCCACGCTGTCGCGGCATGCTACCAGTGTTAAAGACTGCGATGGAGCTCCGTATGCCACGGCAAACTGGCTGACACTGACGGCGGCGGTGCACAAATGCTGCGCAGCTAGCGCCATTCGACGGCCAACACCGCGGTTCCTGGTGTGTCCGCTGTGCCGTGCGTGTGATCATTGCTTGTACAGCCCTCTCGCAGTGTCCGGAGCAAGTATGGTGGGTCTGACACACCGGTGTCAATGTGTTCTTTTTTCCATTTCCAGGAGTGTATATTGCTGTGCGGTGTGGAATCCTTACCAGATAGAACTGACGAAGTACATCGAAAAAGTTCAAAGAAGGGCAGCACGTATTGTGTTATCGTGAAATATGAGGGAGAATGTAACTGAAATGACACAGGATTTGGGCTGGACATCATTAAAGGAAATGCGTTTTTTGTTGCGACGGAATCTTCTCACGAAATTACAATCACCAACTTTCTCCTACGAATGCGAAAATATTTTGTTGATACCGATCTACATCGGGAGAAACCATTACCACGATAAAATAAGAGAAATCCGAGTTCGTACGGAAAGATATAGGTGTTCGTTCTTTCCGCGAGCTATACGAAACTGGAATAATATGACTGTGAAGGTGGTTCGATGAACCCTCTGCCAGGCACCTAAATGTGTTTTGCGGAGCATCCATGTAGATGTAGATGTAGATCTGTCGTTGTATTTCTCATATGTTAGTGGCTACGTTCAGCTGTTATGCTGGCAGGCTGCCCTTGTCAGTTCCTTGTCTGCTGTCCAGGCGGACGCCCAGGTGGTTGTAGCTACGCGTGAGCAATGTTACTTACGTATTATTGATTGCTATTTTTACACGGATCCTTCCATCTGCGTTAGCTTCTTTGGTTCTGTCCTATACGTCGTTTGGCGTGGGCTTGATCCCTCGTGACTTACGGGCCCGACTGACAAAGTATCATGATTTTTTAAATGATGTAATACAATTTTTCAAAGCTTTACCTCATTTTTGGAACATCAGTCTCATAGTTAATGTATGCCAGTTCCTCCTCCTCTTGTTCTCAGTTGGCGGTACCTGATGATGGAGCTATAAGCTTCCGAAATCAGCCTTGCAATAAAAAAAGAGAAATTACTTACAAATGAAGAGAAGTTTTAATCTATTAATACATTCGCTGTAGGGAATTTTATATTTTTCAGTTTCACTTATGAAAGCTTCCATTTCAATATTGGACTGGTGAAAAAAAAGAAGTCGCTGCATAGGTTGCGCGCAGTGTTGAAAGATACGAAGGCGTAACACATTTCCTGTAGAGTATTCACAATTGTGTTTCTTTATTTTCTAAATAATGTGGCCTAAATTACAGTAATTTAAGTCAGCTACCTGAAACAGATGTCATGAGAAATAAAATCTGTGAATTGAAGTATACTATAAACTGTGTTTGTCGCATTCTGAATTTAGTATGTGACGTTTTGGAAGCTAGACGCACCCTAGTTATAGTCCGTGTACTACCACTGTATCTGCAGTAAATGAGAAATGTAAAAAAATATAGGTTATCTAAAAGAGAGATTAGTTTGTTTTTACTACAAAATATGCATGGAGATTGGAAATCTTTTTCCTTTGCTAAAGCAGTCATAGTTGGATAAGTATCTGTTGTACATAGAACAGGAGATTTCTCAATAGAGGGGCTTTCTGCCAACCGATCACAATTTCAGATATTGGAGGTAAGATTTTGTTACATTGCCAGTTTATTAATGTCCGTGGGTGTAAGCACGAGTTTTTATACTACAATATTAGAACAGAAAGCTGCCTTGTCGCAACTGCTGTCGTCACAATAAATCATGGATAGTAACAGAAAGTAGCGTATTTCAGTATTAGTCGCATTTAACATTAAATGTCTTTAGTGTTTCTATATTGATTAATTAACATTGGTTCAAATGGCTCTGAGCACTATGGGACTTAACATCTGTGGTCATCAGTCCCCTAGAACTTAGAACTACTTAAACCTAACTAACCTAAGGACATAACACACATCCATGCCCGAGGCAGGTTTCGAGCCTGCGACCGTAGCAGTCGCGCGGTTCCGGACTGAGCGCCTAGAACCGCTAGACCACCGCGGCCGGCTTAATTAACATTATTTAAGATTTTGAACCACAATAATTTCAGATAAATAAACCACAGAACAAAATTCCAGTTTCAGAGCAAAAATTGATGAATCAACATGGCGTGTTAAAATAAAATTTAACCATTGGATTTAAGCATAAGTAGATGCACCTGATTCCATTTTATGTTATTCATCCACAAAGCCTTTTTGATTTTCTTCCGTAAGTCCTATGTTAAATCATCAAAGCACCATGCAACACGTCACTACATTAAATTAAGAATGATTTCATTGATTGAATGATAATAATAATAATAATAATAATAATAATAATAATAATAACCTCGATGACCCAGACCACGATAAAAAATCAAATACCATGAAATATTATCAATAAAAGGCTTTACCTCACATTTTAACTGCTCGACGAAGTGTACTGCCGCTGCATTTGTAGCCAGACCAACGGATCCTGTGGAGTCTACACCTAGATATTAGAAGCAGCTTTAGAAAAGTGAGAACTACGTAACTAGACATCTTAGTCTAGCGACAGCTATAATACTTTACAATGCTGAACACAAGCTCGATATTAATAGTTGGTTAACAAAGAGAAACTGTGAAGATGATGGATGAGCTTAACACATGTAATAGTCTTGGGTCTGCCAAGTCGCCTCCGACGTCAAAAAGTGGTGGCACAGCACCTCAATACATTACGCAGCAGAAGCGCAGAAAATACTGACACCAGTACCAGCCAGACAGACCGCTTCTGCTCCTGAATGGCTTGTGGGGGGGACTGTGGATTTCGTACAACCAAAATGACATGGGGCGCAGAGTCAAGAAAGTTCAGTCAGTATCAAAACTCTTTATTCAGCATGACTTCCGTACAAGAGTACGATATCTGTGACCCTGCCGCAGGTGTTTTGACTTAGGCAGTAATACGCTACCTCAGTATAACACTGGCAGTGCGCGTGATCCCAAGGCGTTGCGTGTGTACGGGGAGGCAGGAGTTGGTAAAGCGGCCAAGCTAATACAAAAAGTCACAAAGCCCAGCAATCAGCAAGCAATCGTTTGCCTGCTAGGAGTTCATGACAGCTGGGTGGGTGTGCAGACGCCAAGTGCTGAACCCATGACCCTCACAGTGGCTCTAAGCGTGAAATAATGACACTGTGGAAGTGGCCTCCTCTCCACGGCACCAGCTGGAGAACTAGAACCGCCAGATCTAGCTGGCGGCTCGTAAACCGGTAGGCTTGCGTAGCTTATGAGCCTGCTTGGTGAGGTTAAAATTGCTCGCCTCCACATTGGAAATTTGGCTGGTGTGGAGACCGTCATAGTGTCGGATGGAGTAGGACGTTAAGGAACAAGTGCTGCTCATGGTTTAGCGCGGAGGTTTTAGAATCACCCTCCCTAGCTAAGTTGTGAGAGGAGCGAGCCCCCGTCATGTAGGTGGCTGCGGAAGCACACTGCTGTGCCATGACATGTGGAAATCAAGTCCACTGCTATTGACACTGCTGCATTGCATAATGTTTCTCTAACATTATTTTAGCACTCAGCGACAGGGTTTCGCAGGCGGCATGCCTGCGTGCTCCTCGACTGTTTGCGAAATCTTTCTGTAGCTGATGCCACAATTTCTCCTCCCCCTTCGCTCCCCCCACCTCCCAAGGAGAATTCTGTCCTTTGAGGCTGTACATTTTTCTCTTTCTCCTGTCATGCGTCTTACATTGTTAGTGTCCCAGTAGGCATACCTTTGCCTATCGACAGATTTGTGGCGGTCGATGGTCTGCGTGTCGTGGATGGCTGGGAGGACGGTGGCGGCAGTAAGGACAGTTCTTACATGGGGGACCGCAGAGCGACAACGAGCAAATGAATGATGTCAGTTCAGAGCAGCAAATTTCCTTCCATACCGAATTACTCGGAAGGCCTATCACATAACAGTCCCTTGACTCGGCCCATCCATACAACATAACAGGTAGCTGTTCCCATCTACCACGTTCCATGAAATAAACAATCATGTCTACGGTATACGAGCGTCCTTCCTCTCTGAAGGCGCAGTGACTCAAAGTCTCCGTAGACTTAACCACAGTAATCACTGCAAGTTTCAACGTCAGTCACTGATCACCGACTTCCGTAGCCCCGCTTGCTACACAGACGTTGCCTTACGTACTGCCCCATAAACAGCCCACACTGGCTTCTTGTCGCCCCGCGGTCCCCCAAGTAACAACCGTCCTCACTGCCATTGCAGCCGTCCCAGCAATACACGACATGTAGCCCATCTGCCGTCACAAAACTATCGATAGACGTGCCAATCAGCACATTATTAACACTTTGTTTTCCTTTTATATTGTCTGCACCCCACAGCACAGTGTATCGTGTGTAATAGTATCAGAGGTGCAGATACCATTAAACGCCAGGATGGTCGTCTCACGGTGATATCTGCAGGACGACAAGTCTCATTCTCCCTGCTCCCCAGGTGTCGTGGAATCATCAGAACTCTGTTATTAATAGCATTCTGTATTCAGTAAGACAGTCATACGGAGGCTTATGGCGGCGACTTGTTGGCGTTAGTAGATCTCGAGGCAGCCATTTCTACTTCACTGTAGGCCATGGGGACAGACCTGGTCCACGACATTGTGAGTATAGAGAGTGGTCTCAGCGAAGTGGCAGCACCTAGAGTGGTCTTTTTGACTTAAGACTGATGTTAGATGCGTGACAAGCGACAGACACGCATGTTGGATAGGCAAGCTTTCCTTGTGGCTGGTCAGGCACGCGTCGTGATGGTCTTCAGGCGCCAAACCCATAACCCTTTGGAGAGTCTCAAACTCTAGAGGTGGTCCCAGTGGCACCAGTTCGAACTCCTCTACCGTCAGGTCTAGCAGGAACTCATAGACAAGCAGCTGACAATGATGTGGGTGGATGTAGTCAAAACCAACTGGCTTACATGGGACCGACAGTTGTGGAGTATATCTCGTTATCAGTAGTATTAGATGACAAGGTACTGTTAGAGTGTGAGTGACGAGTGTTTTTAGATGGTCTCCCCTGCTTTGTTGTGACAGAGCCTCACCTTTGGTCACGTAGGTGACCAAGGCGGTGCAGCGTTGGGCGAGCCACTGTGAGGACTGAGGTGTTGCACCAGGCTGTGTCAACAATATTCCAGCACTGGCAACAGTATTTCATAGGACGCTCACTTATACCCGTCTCTCCTGATTGTAAAGTCTGTATGGTGGAGTGTTGTCACAAAACTCCTCCTGCTTAGGATGATTTGGTCCATCAAATTCCATATTGCTGCTAAACCTGCGAATTACTTACAATAATATAATACTGTTTACGCTTTCTCACGCTCTTACTTACGGTTTCCACACCGACTACCTTTTCTTCTTTGTACTATTGTGTCGTTGCAGTGGATTCCACCGGAGGCGGCGCGTGGCGATAGTTGGCGACACACAAGTATTCCGCAGACACCGAAAGCGGTTTCACAACACGACGCCACAGGCAGTGATGCACTCTCGCAGGGTCCGGCCTCCACCAGCTGCCAGTAAGAGGCAGCTCTGCAGACTGTATAAAGTTCAGCCATGGGGTGGCCAGAAGGCAGTTCTGATGGCCGTGGGCTAGAGAAGAAGAGATTACATCTCGTTGAGCCTACAGGTGTGTTGATGTTTTAGTATATTTCTGTGAACCTTGGACTTAATTGTAGGATTGTACTACTGGACAGAATCAAAGTTAAGGAAAGATTCAATTACTGCTTATTGATGTGGGTTAATTATGCTCTTGTCCATACCCGTATGACGACAGTTTCCTGCTCTGCTACTCCTGGCCAGCTATCTTCCTATGTTGGTATACCATGGAGGGACATCACAACTGGCGACCAAGATTCTTGTGCTCAACGCCTCTGCTGTCGTCTATTACGTTGTTATTGATTCACAGATTTAGTGGTTTCTGGCGCAATTTTATTTTATTTTACTTATTTATTTATTTTTTGCATCACTGGTAATTGACTAGGTTATGCTACTTAATTGTCGGTCACATGCCTGCCGTTTGTTGTTTTACCTATTTTGTGTTTATTTGTGGCTCCTGTGCTGCATTTTCTTTTCTTGCTCGGTGCCTAGTCCCATTTTCGTGCCCTCTTATTTATTACTTTTTTTACCATTGTGCACTTTCCTGCTACGCTTGGACTATCCTGGTTGAGCCCCAAATGCCAGCGTCGCAAATACCTGCTCCTCAGTCTGCATTTCATATAACGCGATATGCTCAGTTTCAGAATCAATAAATGGCTCAACTGATGGACACTACGAAACGCTTCCTGGCAGCGCATATGACACCGAAGGCATCGCCAGCAACTCTGGCAGTTCAGTAGCCTACGAAACCGTTATTTGCATTGTCGTTTCTGGAGTTCGACGACATGAAAGAAGACTGGTCTAATTATCTCGCCCATTTGAAGGTTCATTTTGCGACACATCTAGTGCAACATACTTCCAAAAATTTTCATTTTTTGACCACAGCAGGGATGTCAATCTACCTGTAAATTCTTTCCTACTTTTTGCCCTGAAAATGACGAGGAATTAACCAGGCCCTCGACAAATATGTTGATAAACATGGCTGGCGGATGGCCCCTATAAATTTTTCCGATTGCGGAAACAGCAAGGCCAGACATATAGACAGTGGGTGACACACTTGCTTGGACTGCAAGACAATACAAGTTTAAGTGAGATTGCTGAGATTTACGGTTATGCAATGATACGTGAAACTATCACGCACAATGTGCTGAGTCGAGGATTCATGAGCAGATTCTTAAATACGCTGACCCTTCTTTGCAGCAAATTTTGCTGATTATAGATCATCTAGACTCTTGTAATACGGCAGGAAACAGTTTCGAGGCAATGCCTATTTGCAGTGTGGCACGGCAGGATGTGACAGCCATGTCCTGGGCCGCTTGCTGCGGCCAGCTCGGGCACAGCACAAATAGCAGTGATAATAGATTTCCCTCGTTGTACGAGTAATTCAGCACAGAATCACCAATATTGTATTAGTGTAATGTCAGGACAACAAATTTTTTCTTAGATTTGTCATTCATGGACAGCCTGTTAGTTTCCAACCGGACACGGGTGCCACCGTTACATTGCTTAGCCATTAAACTTATGAACTGCTCAACTGACACCAGCTGTGGAAATCACACACTACAGTCAGTGCGTCTATTAGGCAAGACTTTCCTGTTTTAGGTTCAAATGGTTCAAATGGCTCTGAGCACTATGCGACTTAACTTCTGAGGTCATGAGTCGCCTAGAACTTAGAACTAATTAAACCTAACTAACCTAAGGACATCACACACATCCATGCCCGAGGCAGGATTCGAACCTGTGACCGTAGCGGTCGCCCGGTTCCGACTGTAGCGCCTAGAACCGCACGGCCACTCCGGCCGGCCTGTTTTAGGTACTTGTAGCCTTCCTTCCTCTGTTCAAAACCTTACACACACAGTGACATTTACAGCGCTTTTCTCATGTACAAGAGAAAATACTTTTGGACTAGATTCGTTTGATTTTTTTGGAGTCCGGGACAGTGAACCTCAGGGCAGTGTTGCAAACGTGTGCGAAAAATTTCATGACATGTTTGCGGGTGGTCTAGGAAAGCTAACAGTTTTATTACTCATGTCATGATGAGGGACAATGTGCAGCCACGTGTTTGTAGATGTCGCCTCATTCCACATGCAATTCGTGACTAGGTGGCTCAGGTACTTTCTGCATGGCGGGACACTGGTGGTATAGCACCTGTCACTGCTAGCAAATGGGCGTCATCGCTTGTTAATCTGAAGAAGCCTTCTGACAGACTTTGACTGTGCGCCGATTTCACAGCTGCCGTGAACCTCCAGACTATCGATGGAGATACATTGTTGCACCTGGATGATTTGAAGGACCGGTTGGGTGCAGGTCCCTATTTTTCAAAAACTGATCTGCGCGATGTTAAATTGAAGATACAACTGCATGAACACACACACCAGATATTTGTCATTAATACCAACTGGGAGTTGTTCAAGTATCTGAGATTGCCATTCAGCAGCACTTCTGCACCAGGCATATTTCAGTGCTACTTGGAGCAATTAACTGCCGCTGCGCCGTTTTTTTTCCTAACTACATGGGCGGTATTGTGGTGTCTGGTAGCACCCCAGAAGAATATATTATCAATGTCCGTGCACTGTTTCATGGTGTTATCAGCGGCAGGTGTCAAATGTAACAGAGACAAATGTGTGTGTGTGTGTGTTTTTTTTTTAAACGGAAATAGACTACTTGGAACATCTGATCAATAATCAGGGTGCCCATCCATTACAGTCACGTTTGCTTGCGACCTGTGACTTCTCACCTCGCCGCAACATTCATGACTTACAAGACGCCTCTCCAGCCAAACGCCTTCTACTTCTCTTCAGCTTGTACTTCACCTCAGGATGTGGGGGCATGCTCCCTGATAGGTTTTTCAGCTAGTGTGTCCAAACGGTCATGGGTCATGTGCTGGGGAATGGACAAGGACTTGACATTACCTTCATTTTCGGCTCCTGTCTCCTCTCTGGCACCTGCCCCCTGCCCTCACCCTCCCCAACGTCATCAGCGCAATCCCCACTACATGACGCCATGGCCAGTGACACATTCTTGCTGAGTGCGGCGTCCATTAGCTGCCAACTAGAGCAGCCTCTGCAGACTGGATAAAGTGCAGCCATGTGGTGGCCAAAGAATTTCAGTTGGTCGTGGGCTAGAGAAGAAGAGACTACGTCGCATCCTGCCTATCAGACTGTTTGTTAGCTACTGGTGGGTCAGCTGTAGCCATCTTTGATTGTAACACCTTCTATATTTAGGTATTCTGGCATTTTTCTACTGGTACAAAGATAATACATAAAAGCTGACTGGCATACAAGTGAACATTCCAGACAATGAAGAGGAAAAAAAGATTGTAAGCTATATTCTGCCTTCCTGCAGTTTTCATTATCCACCTGTAAACTATGTGAAAGTTTTCAGCACTGGCTCCAACAAAGATGACAATAGTATTACCCATTACAGGTATATTAAAGCTGGAGAAACGTATTTTGATCAAGCCACAATAATGTCAAATATAGATATTGCCAGAGTATGATTGGTTCTGACAAATAATATTATTTCACATGTCTTAAGAAAGAGAACCAATGTATTGAACAGACATAAAACATTCCCTGTTGAAGAAATTACTGCCTTAAGTGCCGTTAATGTGTTATGCATACTCAAAAGAAAACTGGGGATGAAAAAGATCGAAATCATGAAACCAAAACTGGAATATATAGCAAAACCAATTGCCTTAAAGCAAGCCTATAAGCTGCAAATCAGGATATGTCTGGGGAGTAGAAGATAATGGTATTTATTCAAAATACCAATATTGTTGTGTCTATGTCATACAGCATAGACACAATGAGGTAGCTAGGTGCACGCTAAACTAACGCAGACGGGCTTGAAGTTCTGGAACATGAGACTTATTAATGAATAAGAGGAAAAGTACGTAGATGCGTTTAATACTTATCTTTATTCTCTTGTTGGAATACATCTCTCTTGAATATTAGTACGCTATTAGCACTGATACAATTGGCGCCTTGCTAGGTAGTAGCTATGGACTAAGCTGAAGGCTATTCAATCTGTCTCTCGGCAAATGAGAGGAAAGCTTCGTACGTCTGGTCGCAAGCTATGTAGTCCGTACAACTGGGGCGAGGTCTAGTCCGTGTCTTGTGACCTGCCATGTGGTGGCGCTAGGATTGCGATTACACAGTGGCGACACGCGGGTCCGACATGTACTACAGGACCGCGGCCGATTTAAGTTACCACCTAGCAAGTGTGGTGTCTAGCGGTGACACCACAAATATAAAATGACGGCATGTAGGAGTACTTGAAGAAACCAATGTATCCAAGGTCGTTAACTACATTAAAGTACGCACAAAAAAATCTGTTTATGAAAACCTATTCGTATTTGGACCTGCTCAAAATGGATCGTTACATTCCATCTGAGTGTGGTGAACTTTGTGTCTAAACAGCCAGCAATTTCTTCCGCTCCGCTGTCCTTTAAGATGTGAATTCTAGGGTTTGTTCTCTGCACTCTGGAAACAGTAAATATATCTCTTGACCAGTTCGGTACATAAGATTACCGAAGCAACATCTTACACTTTGAGATATGTACTAAATCACCTACATTATATTTATGGTTACACTTTTCAGTTATCTGTGGGAGAGTATCTAGTCATTCGTATGAAATGAGAAGTCTAAAACACATTCACATATGGCTTTATACCAATCTGTTCAAATACTCCACAATACTCGCTTTCATGTGGAAATATGTTCAGCAGTGCTTTATCCTGTGTAGCCTGTACCTATTGCTAAATTTGTTACTGTGATCAGTTTGCTGGTTGTCTCTGTCTGCAGCAATTGTTCGGTCACTCATTCAACAACTTAGTCCCCCAGTTTTGTTTTGACTTGTAGTGCCCTAGCGAATTGGGAATGTTTATGAATAATCATTAAAATTTATTTGAAACCCTTATTCCTGCATGAATATTGCTTTGTATCTGTGACACCTGCTTGCCATAAGTTATCCAAGCCTCGAATCGTAACATGTCTATAATGGGATGTTTTGTGTGCAGGTCTATGGTATTCTCAAACTACTATACCCATAATTATTATCGTTTGATGATGTGCCTTTCTCTCATTCATATCAGACGTGATAAAGAATTCTGTGATCAGTCATAACCGTTGTGTTATTTTGTTAGCAGCTGAATTTAAACACTTTCATCGATGTTATGTCTAGCACGTAATGCCAGTTTAATAACCGTTTTGTACTTCACACTGCCTGTGCTATTCGGCCTTCCACTGGCTTTTTTATACACATCACCTGAATTTAATATTTCACCAAATATTTCTAAATTCTTTGGTAAATTGTTCTCTGGTTTTTGGGCCCTTAGTAGCACTAGGATCAGTAAACCACATGCTCCTTCTATTGATCTGTTATCAGCCTGTATGATTTGCTTGGTTAAACATACCGTTATGCGGTGTTTACAGAATATATATGGTTCTACTCTGTTGAATCCATATATTTCACCTATCTTAGCACTGCTGTGTCTATTAATGAAAGCGGTGATGGATTTTCTTCTTTTTTACCGTCCTCTTCATCTCTTTTCGTCTTTGAGAATTGTTTGATAGATTCATTAACTGGTTTAAACATTTCTCTGATAGACTGATTTCGCTCATAATGCCCTAATCTCAGCAGTCGTAATTTCAATCGAATGGCCTTATGTACCTTGATGACTTTGCATTTTGTAGACCTATTACCGGATTGTAAACTGTAACAAATTTTAGGACTCTCGTTTACTGTAGGGCTGACTTCTTGATGTGCATGAATTTGTTCATAGTGTAAAGTATGCTGATGTACATACCT
The DNA here is from genome assembly GCF_023898315.1 of Schistocerca nitens. Taxonomy (NCBI): domain Eukaryota; kingdom Metazoa; phylum Arthropoda; class Insecta; order Orthoptera; family Acrididae; genus Schistocerca; species Schistocerca nitens. Next base: position 939,462,790 of record NC_064616.1, on the reverse strand, counting down.
GCTTTCATATACGGTAGTGAAAGTAGGTTCGTACATTAGCATACTTTGTATATCTAAAAACGTTTGCATCACCCCGGCTCCCAGAACTCCTGAAGATAGACGTTGACTGTGGATACTGTATCACAGACACAGTCCCTTTGACTGTTCAAAGATGTCACTAAACAGGCCCAAAGATGTAAACAACCATACATCAGCAGCACCTATTAGACGGAGGGGGTCCGACAGCCGATAAGTTCCAGTCATTCCACCAGGAAGTAGGTACACGGCTCTTGTTGTCTGTAGTTGAACCATGCCTAGACGGTCAATGCCGCGGTTCGATCGCGTCCGCATTGTTACTTTGTGCCAGAAAGGGCTCTCAACAAGGGACGTGTCCAGGCGTCTCGGAGTGAAACAAAGTGATGTCGTTCGGACATGGAGGAGATACAGAGACACAGGAACTGTCGATGTCATGCCTCGCTCAGGCCACCCAAGGGCTACTACTGCAGTGGATGACCGCTACCTACGGATTATGGCTCGGAGCAATCCTGACAGCAAGGCCACCGTGTTGAATAATGCTACAGGGCGTCGTGTTACGACTCAAACTGTGCTCAATAGGCAGCATGATGCGCAACTTCACTCCCGACGTCCATGGCGAGGTCCATCTTTGCAACCACGACACCATGCAACGCGGTACAGTTTGGCCCAACAATACCCCGAATTGGCCGCTGAGGTTTGGCATCACGTTCTCTTCACCGATGAGTGTCCCATTTGCCTTCAACCAGACAATCGTCGGAGACAAGCTGGAGGCAACCCGGTCAGGCTGAACGCCTTAGACTATCCAGCAAGTGCAGCAAGGTGGAGGTTTCCTGCTGTTTTGGGGTGGCGTTATGAGGGGCCGACGTACGCCACTGGCGGTCACTGAAGGCGCCGTAACGGCTGTAAGATACGTGAATGCCATCCACCGACCGATAGTGCAACCATATCGGCATCATATTCGCGAGGCATTCGTCTTCATGGACGACAATTCGCACCCCCATCGTGCACATCTTGTGAAAGACTTCCTTCAGTATAACGACATCGGTTGACTAAAGTGGCCAGCATGTTCTCCAGACATGAACCCTATCGAACATGCCTGGGATAGATTGAAAAGGGCTGTTTATGGACGACGTGACCCAGCAAACACTCTGGGAGATCTACGCCAAATCGTCGTTAAGGAGTAGGACAATCCGGACCAACAGTGCCTTGATGAACTTGTGGATAGTATGCCACGACCAATACAGGCATGCATCAATGCAAGAGGACGTGCTACTGGGCATTAGAGGCACCGGTGTGTACAGCAATATGGACCACCACCTCTGAAGGTCTCGCTGTATGGTGGTGCAACATGCAATGCGTGGTTTTCATGAGCAATAAAAAGGGTGGAAATGATGTTTATGTTGATCTCTATTCCAATTTTCTCTACAGGTTCCGGAACTCTCGGAACCGAGGTGATGCAAAACTTTTTTATGTGTGTGTAAAGTTGAGTGAAACTCCCAGAAGTTTTGTCTGTAATCTCCATCATTCATTTTTCACGTTTTTTTTAAATAACCAGAAACTCATATTGTATATGATTCCAGCAATATTCAGATATGATTATAAAGATTGAATGTCATGTCGGCTGCAACATGCACTTCATAAATGTGATCTAAATTAATATTTTCCTGTTTGAAAGCCATAATAAGGTTAGCATTATCTCTTATCAACTGTTTCAGAATCCTTGAATTCGTCTAGCTCAAATAAAAGACAACACATGCATTATGGCGACCGAAGTAGAGATATTTCTGTATTTGGTTCTGGTTTTCCACTGTCACATCGTTATAATGGACATGTTCAGCTTTACTCTTTGAAGGGGCTAAGATATCACTGCTTTCATTCAATGCTACGTGTGTTACACCGTTGATGCCATACAGTATCTCCTGCAATAGCTGGTATTAGGACAGAAATAATGTTTTGGGGAATATTTGCACATGGTAGAAGTGAAACGCATCTGATTATGGTAGCAATGACACAAATATATTCGTCTTGCCACAGTCAAACAAGCCAATAAATATCTCATGTATATTGTCAGGGAAGAGTGTTCCTGTCTTCTTCTGCTTCTTCTTCTGGTCTTTGGTAATTTTGCAGGACCAGTCTTGTGACTTGGGTATTCAGCCCACTTAACCACGGTGATGACTATACACTGACATTAGTATGCATAGCATTATCTAGAGAGAAAAAGTAAATACAATCTTCACACATACAATTTTTTTGTATGAGCTCCTACAAATACTAATGTATATGAACATTCTTGAACAAGAACGTGGTTCCATGCCAATATCTGGCATGGTATATTCATACATATTTGTGGGTATTGATGCAAAACGTGTATCATAATACTGAGTGACGATTTCTGCTGCTGGATGAATATTTTAATCAGTAAACTCCAGAAAAATGACCTGCATATTCTAGTAGAATCTGCACATATTGTTACCAGCTTAGTTGTTTGTCTAGACACTAGGGCATCCTATATAGCGTAACTGGCATACTTTAGGTTTTTAAATGAATGCCCTTGTATGTAGGTGAAGTCTAATTGTTCATGAAAAATCACCTGAATGTGCCATATGATTATCTAACATCACTGAGGGAGCTTGAGCAGCTCTACTGAAGTTGGCGATGATTTGCACTGAAGTACTATATAGATAATCCCACTCATCCATGGATAATATCAAGGATTTTCGAAAACAGCCACTGGATCGATCGTACAATTCCGTATCACACCCACATTAATGCTTTCACTTGCAGTATTGTTTAAACTGTATGTTGCATGTTATTGACGATAACACGTTGACCTCATCAGCACGAAGAAGAAAAATAAAAAAATGAGTTTCACATATTTACAACTGCATTCTAATACCACCATCATCGCTAATACTTACATGCTGAACGCACTGAGGACGTTGAGAGCGGTACTGCTGCTACATCTTCAGACATCTTCTCCCTTTGAAAGTTCTCACACAAATGGGAGAAAAAATTTTTCAAGGTGTGTTAGTGTGTAACATTCATCGTAGTGTCTCGAAAAGAAAACAAAGTTATTTGTAATCTCTGCTTTGTGGTATAAAAGAAAAATCCGTTGGACATTACAGCCATCTCATTATAAACACCTGTCACACGTATTGTCGAAGATGAATGAGGATATGATGCTCAGTGCCAAACCTGATAAATGCAGGGGAATCGAACTCGACGTCAACTTGTGTGAGGGCAGTGAATGCTTTGTTCAGGGTTTGAACAAGGAAGCATCTGTCTGTACTTTGAACACATCTTTTAAATCGTTAATAAACGAAAATGGCAACTGTACAGTGCCAGTGTACTCAGGAAATCTATTAAGCCTAGATGTCTTACCGATTCTGGAGCGAAATATTCCTGAATATGTAAGCTGCAGTTTGAAACTTAATATAAGCTTACAGAAAGACGTTGTAGTTCGAATGAAATTGACTATTTTCTGTTAACTAAACAACTGATACCGCTGTTATATGATCTCTAACCATAGCTTTCACTTGCTAGCTCAAGTGCTTAAGAGATATGCAAATCTTGAGGGTGTTTTTGTTCTGTCGTTGCAACTACAAAAATGCATGATTTTTTTCACCAGAAGCGTTTCGCTTTATTGCGATAAAGCAGCATCAGTGGTCTGTAATTAAGTTATTTACATTTTGATTTGCTTTTAGATCGAAAAACGGTTCGTTAACAATAGATTGATTTGTACTTACGGCGATTTTCTGGCTGATTTCTCGCTTACATCGCGAAATGCCGTGTGCCAGCACATCGTTGTTTTTCTGTTCAAAATGGTGCAAATGGCTCTGAGCACTATAGGATTTACCTTCTGAGGTCATCAGTCCCCTAGAACTTTGAACTACTTAAATCTAACTAACCTAAGGACATCACACACATCCATGCCCGAGGCAGGATTCGAACCTGCGACCGTAGTGGTCGCGCGGTTCCAGACTGTAGCACCTAGAACCGCTCGGCCACCCCGGCCGGCCCATAATCTGATGTCTCTTCGATATCTGCAGCAAATCATTTTCAGTCACGGTGTAACAAAATGAACCCATCGATCCTCATTTTGCCATTTCGAAAGGCACTTTTGTGGAGACAGCGAATGAAATAGTGGTGGGATTACATCCTTCTTTCCAACCAGATCCTCCTCTTTTCCCAGTGTTCTTAGCTGGTGTAGTCTCTTTAAATTTTCTTTCCCCAGAACTCGCTTTAGCAGGAAACATCCGTCTTATACACCCATAATTTTTTTATCTGCCACTATCATTATTATTATTACTATTACTATTAATGACAGCAGCTGCAATAGTACAGATACTGCTAGTATTAACTTTATCGCGTCATAGTCACTGTTATTGCCTCACATTACCATTTCAGACACTCAGATCGCTTTAACACTATTTGTTATATTAAAATTCTTATTTTTTAGGAAACTGTGATTTAAATAAAATGCACTGTACGTGTGAAATTTTGGTCCGATTCAAGAGACGGCCTGATGGTCCTTATCAGAGTTAGTTAAATAAATAAATAAACGTTGTGGTATAGTTGCATGTGAGTGAGTATTTGCGTCCATCGTAGACATGTTTCTTGGGCGAGTTTACTGCCGTGCTGAAGACTGGTGTTGTACTCTCTTCTGCTTGTGACTTGTTGCGACCGTAGGTTGACAAGGCAAGAGTATGCACAACTATCCGAGGCTGCCACTGGAGCAGTGTCACAGATTACTAAAGAAGCCTTAACAGTATCGGATACATATGTGATCGTAGGAATTTCGCTCTTGAAGAACAGATATCGTTCTCGCTTCTTTATAGAGCCTGGCAACGCGTATACGTGTATCATTTGAAAATTATGTCCAAGAGAAGGCTCTCCCACGATGTGTGCACCAGATATTGGTGAACGGTATCCATCATAGAGCATTAGGGCTGTCCTAATGGAAGTATCTGAGTGAACTTTACACAGAGTACCACAGCCTGTGAAATTGTGCTCGTCAGACGGGATTTCTTGCTGAAGAGTGACACCAACTTCATCATCATACAAACAGTCTGCTACGGAACGAGTCCTCAGGACAGTTCCAATAAAAATTAATATTCAAAGTCCTGACGTAAGTTTGCTGGAGCGCAATATTTCGTTGTACGTTTGAGCGTAACAGACGACGACGGAGCAGCTACCGAAGGTCTTCCCCGTCGTGCTCCCACCTCCGCGCCTGTTCGACGGAGTGCTGAGCCCGCCACTTGCTAGCTGAGCTGGTGGGCGTAGCTGCATGTACCTGGCAACTGCACGAGGCTGCGGCCAGGGAGCGCCTACGGGACAGCTGCGGCAGCTGCTCGCTGTTCTGCTCCATCTCCTGCTTTGCAGGCACCGTTCGCTGTTCCTTCACAGTTTGCATTGATGCTTGAGATATTCTACTTGCTCCCGTATACGGTGTGTCCTCGTCAGTTTTTTACTTTGTGTATGTTTTACTGTCTACGTGTTTGCTAGTTGTCTAACGGTATTTTTTCCGATGTTACCTTTTCTGGCGACTTCCGTCTGTTCTGGAATCTCACTTGGACCAGCTTCAGAGGGAAAAGGTGTTCCTTTGTTTCCTGAAGCTGTTTGTTCCACCGGTGTTGTCGGAACTGAACAGTAGAGGGGCAATGGGTCTTTGAGAGTAATCAAGGGCAAGACCTAACGTCAAGATAATGGGTTATGGGTAAATATATGTATACAAGCAGACAATGACTGCCATGAGGTAACAGAGATTGAGAATATGAAACAAAGTGTTAATGTGTGGCTTATCCGCAAATATTCAATGGTTTGTACCGTATTTCACTACAACAAAAAACGGCATACAATGACCTACCACAACAAATTCACTCATAAAATAGGTAACATATTTAAAGAAACAAGGCATAAACATTGTTTACAAAACAAACAATTCCATACAAAAGCACATCCCAAAACTGAAATCAAAACCAGACAGATACCAACAATGTGGTATCTATCAGCTCAGTTGCATAGATTGTGAGAACATACCTGTATACATTGGAATGCCTGGCAGGCCATTCGACATAAGATATAAAGAACACATCAGAGCATTTAAATACGGTACATATCATTCAACATTTGCGGATCATCTAAAAGAAGAAAACCATACACCAAGCAATATTGGGAACACACCTCCTCCCTTTCCAAGAAAATTTCCACATACAAAAAGCATTAACACAAAATAAACAGTTGCTCAATGGCCACATAAATATTGGCAACCAGATTCTATATAGAATAATTGATGACATTACATGAAAAGAAAAGAGCCATTTTCATCCTTCACCCCCTCCCACTCTCCCACAACCCTCCCCCTCCCCCCCACCACTCACAGTTTCATTTCACTTCTCGCTCCTCACCTTCTCCTCTAACTCACACTTCATCACACTGCTATATTCTTATGTCCACTCATCATGGTTTCCCCCTCCCCTAAAAAAAACCGTCCATCGCTAATCCTTCTCTACTCTTACACAGTACATAAAAAAGGGAAACACAATTAAATATAATTACACACACAAAATAATCTAACTAAAAAAAGAAAATGTTGTAGCTCAGAGACAAAGTAGTGGGAAGGTTATGCTGGCAACACTACAAAACACAAACAACTAGACATACTTGTAGTACAAAAACAAACAGAATACAGTGATGTGCATAAAAGTGTGTTGCAAAAAACATAAGAAATGCATAGTGCTGCACAACACCTAAAAATTAGACCAAAATTATCAGTCTAACACAGAAAAACAGAGGACCTCATTGGCCGAGCGGTTCTAGGCGCTTCGGTCCGGAACCGCGTGACTGCTACGGTCGTAGATTCGAATCCTGCCTCGGGCATTGATGTGTGTGATGTCGTTAGGTTAGTTGAACCATTTTTTCAGATTATGACAACATCGTAAGATAGAGCTTTATTATCATTCTCTCAAAGGAATACCATTTCTAATAATGTAACAATCGCCAAAATAAAATGTTTTAAAATAAAAAATGGCTCTGAGCACTATGGGACTCAACTGCTGAGGTCATTAGTCCCCTAGAACTTAGAACTAGTTAAACCTAACTAACCTAAGGACATCACACACATCCATGCCCGAGGCAGGATTCGAACCTGCGACCGTAGCGGTCTCGCGGTTCCAGACTGCAGCGCCAGAACCGCGCGGCCACTTCGGCCGGCTTTTAAAATAAAAATAACTTACAAATGGAGGAAACAACTGAATGCCATCTTATTGAAGTCCAAACTGAAAAATGTGGCCTCAGGCAAGCATGCGACACTTTATCATATTTTACGTCTTGCGCTCCATAGAAAACGGATGATGCTCACTGAACTCCTGATGCAATGGGCAGACAACTTCAAGCACAGCAAGCGATTCTCAGATATATTCTCAGGCGTGTGCATGACTACTTCAGTGAACTTCATAAACCGCACATAGCCACAGCCCAGACCATTACCGTCTTCCTTAACACCCTGCATATCAAAGTACAGTAGGAGATAGGCAGTCTCTCGAAACACCGTCCAGTGAAGCAGAATTAAAAACTACTGTTCTCAAGGCTGCGAAAGAGAAATCTCCAGGCCGTCATGGACCTCACGCCGAGTTTTATTAAACTTATTCGTCCATTTTGAAAGGCACTTTGTAGGAGACAGCGAATGAAATACGCGACGCAGCTTCTGTGCCACCTGAATTCAAAGAGGGACTCGTGGTCATTATCCCGAAGAAAGGAGGACTCCAGACGGCTGCAGAATTACGATCTTTCACACTCCTTAACGTCGACCTTCAGAGAGTAACGACAGCGCTTAAGATCCTCGTACAGCCTGTGCTACAGAAGTGGCTGGGGATCTGTCAACACCGCGCCGCTTCCAGTCGCAGCGCGATATTTGCTGTGTGTAGCCTCAGGTTCCTTATCCGTTGTTCTGCAACTAATGGCACAGCCAGCGTACTTGTTTTTATTGATTTTCCAAAGGCCTTCGATAGGCTATATCACGAATACCCCCTGCAAGTGCTACGCCAGATGGTCTGTGGGCAGCGTTTTATGAAAATCTTCAACAACCTTATAACAGGAGCATCATTCACGATATTATTAAATAATCATGTTATAAAAGAGCTTGCCATCGGTCAATCAGTACGGCAGGGTTGCCTTTATTAGTGGCCTTCTAAGCAGTTCCCGCCGAACCACTCCTAGTTAAAATTGAACAATAGGTGACAGGTATACCGATGGCAAGTGTCAGACGCTGCTGATCTCGGGAAGCTGGGTGACGAACTGGAGGAACATACTACTGCTACCGATGCTCAACCCTAACAAGGGATAAGAATCACTGCTCTACATTGCAAGAGGTGTAGGAGACACCATCTACTTCAGCTGGTGCCAGACTGGGTAGTTCCATCGGCCACTTCACGAACGGTTCAAGGCAAACCCTGACTGCATGCTTAACAACAACTGGGCGGACTTACAGTGCCTTCTTCAAGCCACATTGCGGACATGTTATAGTCCAAATGGCTCTGAGCACTATGGGACTTAGCATCTGAGGTCATCAGTCCCCTAGAACTTAGAACTACTCAAACCCAACTAATCTAAGGACATCACACACATCCACGCCCGCGGCAGTATTCGAAGCTGCGACCGTAGCAGTCCCGCGGCTCCGGAGCGAACATGTTATGCCAGGGATACTACAAAAGGTTCGAGTTGTATTAATTTAAATAAGTAGTAAGGCTAGTAATATACCAATACATAATCCCCTAGCAATGAGCACTCAAAAGACACTCAGCTGGTGCTTCCTCCTTGGACACATCGTCAAGGTCAGTTTTAAAACGCTAACTTTACCATCTACACGTGGCGGGCTCGACGTTCCTGATATGAAGCATCAGTGTCGACCGTTTTTTCTCAACCGTATGCACCAGGAATCACAGAAACTGCGTTCTTGCCTTGTTCAAATGGCTCTGAGCACTATGGGACTTAACATCTGAGGTCATCAGTCCCCTAGAACTTACAATTACTTAAACCTAACTAACCTAAGGACATCACACACATCCAAGCCCGAGGCAGGATTCGAACCTGCGACCGTAGCAGCAGCGCGGTTCCAGACTGAAGCGCCTAGAACCACTCGGCCACAACGGCCGGCGTTCTTGCCTTGTCCAGCACTCAATTGAAACATTGGAATCGCAAAGCCGGACTGCGCCGATCAGCAATAATGGCATCACTCACATACCGACATATCCGCCAGTACCTTTTGGACTTCAGCTACCTGTGCGCCATTGAGATCAAGGACCCGCAGGCTGACGGGAACACACTATGGTGCTACATTTATTGATCCTTCCTTTATCAACGCACATATGCTCTCGATGGTATCTTCTCGTCAATGACGAGATCTCGATGTGTGACTTACTACATAAGATTCACCTCAGTGTGATCACAGCTTATGAGTTTTGTGAAGGATTAACCCCTCGACAGACAAATACGTATGTGTCAATGCGATGGAGATGTGGACTGTCTCATGTGGAATCTAGCACTCCCTGACTGGACGATCAGCAGTCTTATAACCACTCGAGAACTGCTTCTACCAGACGAACTCAGATTTCCATCAGGAGAAAACATTTCCGTAGGAATGATTGGACACATAGCAACGTATATAACAGGACACCGACAAGCGAATGTGAATGACTAGCATATCCTTCTTGAATTCTGGAAGATACAAGAAGATCCAAACCACAAGGATGTCTTTGAGAATCTGTTCAGAATACTAATACTACACGTTACCTATATAATCGTGGATAACGCACATCATAAGATGAAGCACACATGTAACAGATAATCCAGTTCAGTACGATAGAGTAATTACCAAGAAAGACACTACAAGAAGCGTCCGCCAGACGGAAATATGAATACTTAGATCGTAAACATAATATATATAATTCCTTAGAGCAGAACTTCTTTCCGTTTTCTAGGAAACCATTCAGTTTCTGAATACCATACTGCATTTTACTGACAACAGAATTTTGACTTTTAGAAATAAGTTTATCTAAGTTGTTATTTTAAAGAAAGAAGAGTTTAACTTTTCAGTTTTCCTAGCTGAAGGGCAGATCCACAAAGGAAGTGAATTCAGATTTATTTGTTCATACAAAGCGAAATTTTAATTTCAAGAACAATATCTGTTTTATAAGAACAGATATTTATCATTATTTTACGTAAGGACGAACATCCAGTTTAATAGAGGGAGGGGTTTCGTTTATTTTCAAATATACATTAAAAAGACAAAGAGACAATGAAGCAAAAAAGCTAAAGAAAGTGAAGAAGGAGAAAGAATGGATGGATTATAGGGGGAGACGGGAGGGAAAAACGTGGTAAAGCGCGTGGCGTGTGCCTGGAAACCGAAAGGTCGAGGGATCAATCTCGGTCGGATCACGAATTTCTTAGTGTGCGTTTCAACCTAGCCTTCACCTCCCAAAGATGTCGTGAATCGCCAAAAATGACACGTGATTCGGATACCACGCTAAATGTCGAAGAGGCATCCAGTTTAAAGACTTGCACTAGGCCACTGAGCCACACGCGATTATTATTACTATTATCGTTATTAAGGTTTTGTAAGGCTATTTAGCCATTATAGTCGCGTCATGACATGTATTTTATTAACAAGCGACAGCGACTGTTTTCTGTGTTTGTGAATATTCCTAGGGAGAGTCAGAAGCAGAGTGGTTCTTAACCCAGCGGTGGGAGTTAACATGTAATCAACGGCTGGTGCTGCCGCAAAATCTACTCCACCTCTCTCTGCACGGAAAGCATCGCCTACTCCCCTTCTTACTTGCACATCGCTCTAATAGAATTGCTCACGTATGTGCATGACGTATGAATGAATGAGGGAAATTAAATTACTGAATGCCTACGAATATTTGGAACAACTTTCGCTGTTAATATGAAGACTACTGGATGAGTGGTATAGTTTCTCTAGTTCCTTTAGGGGAACTGTTCCTCAGACGCTTTAGTATGACAACGATAGGTATCCATCATTAATAATCACACACCCATCTCTGAGGATAGTAAATTAATACTTAAAAATGTATAAGATCATTTAGATTTTCTGGAGAAATGTCAGATTAAAATATTGCGATTTTACTGGGTGTCTACTATGTGCAACCGAAGACCGAATTACGATACTTATCAGCTTCCGAGGGATACCTGCTTAGGAGACCAAAAGCTGAACAGTAACATTCTTTTACTGTATCGATCATTCTATCTTCAGGCACTGACCACACTCAGTATACACAACCAAGTAAAAGAACGACGAGAGAACAGCCTTGAGACTGGAATGAAGATAAATAAGTGGATCATATGGCAATCCCATGGGGGACAATAAAGGAAATGACAACGTCAAAGTATAGCGATGAACTTCTTCCGGCTAAATACTGCACATAAAATCATTGCCATTTGTAGATGCACTTCGGTTAACTGACTTTTTATTACAAAATTTGTACTGAAAAAGCCTCTAAAATCTAAATAAAACATTTCTAACAACGCGGAAATTATAACTTTGTTGAGTAACGTCTAAGGCCACGGATTAGTCCATAGAACGAAGGTAGAGTTTAATTTCACTAAGGAACAGGAAAATTTTGATTTATTTTGTAACACCGCCAAAACTTTTCGACACTTAAAGTTATTAAAACTAAATATTCATGTGACTAATAAGAAATACGGGAAGGGTGACATGCGCGGCCACTCTGCTTCCGAATCGAATATGGAAAAATATCAGACTCATTCATATAGTGTGTGACACCATAAAAGTGAACTAAACTTTATCGATACAGTGTAGTGCCTGGGTTCGTTATTTTAACAAGTTACCTAGATGTAGCTAACTAAAACAGGAACTATCGTTACGTCACCCAATCAGATATCTGTCGAACTACCACCTGTCATTCGCGATGGAAACTGGAAAGGTCATCAGCAATCTCAAGAATATTAAAACAGGAAGAACGGTCTTAGCAGTGGTTGAAGTAATGATGATGGTGAGCCTTTTCCGCTCTGGGTATATTTTAGATGACCCTCTGGAAGCAAGGAAGTCAGCTGTGTGGACACAGTGTCATCGGAGTTACGTGCCTACAGCAGAACAAAACTCCCGCTGCACTGCCTCTTATCTTACACCTCATTCTCACTCTATTTTGGCTGAATTTTAGTGAATTGTAGCAGTGAACTGGGCTTTCACTACACGCTCTTGCTGACGGGAACAGATTTCAGAGAGACTGTATGGATGAGATGACATTCTCGTCTCTTTAGCGGAGGATTCGCTGTGATGAATAGTACTACTATGGCTAACACGCCAACCATTAAGGCGGCGCTTTCTTTCTACATGGGAAACTAGTAATCTGTTGATTCTAATGCCCCCTCTATCGTCTAGAGATTATCCCAATAGAGAGTAAGGTCTTCCGCTTTGCGTTGCAGATAGGTAGGGTCGGTTACATTATATTACTTATTTATTTATCAGAAGATGAAAACAAACTGCAAAACGATTTAGAAAAAATATCTGAATGGTGCGAAAAATGGCAGTTAGCACTAAATAACGAAACGTGTGAGGTCATCCACATGAGTACTAAAAGGAACTCTTTAAACATCGGTTACACGATAAATCAGTCTAATATAAAAGCCGTAAATTCAACTAAATACCTAGGTGTTACTACTATTACGAACAACTTAAATTGGAAAGAACACATAGAAAATGTTATGGGGAAGGCTAAACCAAGACTGCGTTTTATTGGCAGGGAACTTAGAAAATGTAACAGACCTACTAAGGAGACTGCCTACACTACGCTTTCGTCTTTCTGCCAAGGTTAATCCATCTCTTAAAAACGATCAGTCAGGTTCTTAGTTTCTCTAGGGATGCATAACATTCTCTTGTGCTCCTACGTCCTATTTATAATCCACAGTTGAATATATCTTGTTGTAATCGCTTGTAGGTGCTGCATTATCTCCTCCCTGGTCTACAATATCCTCAAAAGTTGAGCCTTGAAAATACCTGAGAAATTTTCAAGATTTCTGTACGCCGGGAAACCTCAGATTACTCTTCAAAAGTTGTTTTTGAAAACAATGCTGGAGAAAGTGAGTGACCACAATGTAGTATTTGCAGTTGATTATGAAACACGCTAGACCGCAAAAGCACGTTTATTAAAAGATGTCCAGTTTCCATCATCACACGATCATCTTCAGACCTTCTGCAGTATTGATGGATAAAAGCTGCGCATGAAGCAGGAACCTCTGAATGACGATAGTCAACTACAGTTGACTATCCTCATTAACCGGGTCCTGCTGCATGCGCAGCCATTGTCTTCAAACGTCGAAGGATTGAGGATGATCATGTGATGAGGCACCTTCCAATAAACGTGCCTTTGCGATCTAGACTGTTTTATGATTAGTTTGAAATCCTCAGAAGTATCTTTTTAGGAATTTTTTATGTATCGGTGGAACATTAGGCCAGTTTATCAGCACTCAATTGAGACAACTGATTGGGTCCATTAGGTCTACTGGCGAAACATCAGTGCAGTCACTTCTCCACAGCATGAAGTGCGTGGCGTCTACAGTCACGACATGTTTTCTACTGCCTGCCACCGGAACTACACCCTTCACACGATCTAAATATTCACTTATGGAATTCTTATAATGAAAGTAGGTATTTTATTTCACCAATTCCGTACATGTGCCAATAACTTTCACACTGACAAGGGAACCTCCCCATCGCACCCCCCTCAGATTTAGTTATAAGTTGACACAGAGGATATGCCTTGAAAAACTGAACACAGATCAATCGATAAAACAGGAAGAAGTTGTGTGCAACTATGAAAAAATAAGCAAAATATACAAACTGAGTAGTCCATGCGTAAGATATGCAACATCAAGGGCAATGTGAGCTCAGGAACGCTGTGGTCCCGTGGTTAGCGTGACTAGCTGCGGAACGAGAGGTCCTTAGTTCAAGTCTTCCCTCGAGTGAAAAGTTTAATTTTTTATTTTCAGACAATTATTATCTGTCCGTCCGATGCGAGGTAAGTGCGCCGTAGTATGGGGACGCTACACCTAAACGAACATCGAAACGCACGACGTCAGTCGACTATAGCGCACGGAAGAGAGAGTATTCCTGCTAACGAGGCGCCCTGGCTGGCAGTTGCGTGTTCGCTGCTTTGGACGAGAGTGCATTAAATACGTGAGATGTATTCCGTGGGCAATATGAATCTAGCAAATATAGCTCGGGAGTTCAATAAAAATCGCACGGTTTTGCGGTGCGGTCGCAAAACACAGACACTAAACTTATTACAGTGAACAGAAACGTCAATCAACGAACGAACAGATCATAACTTTGCGAAAATAAAGTAAGTAAACTTTTCGATCGAGTGAGGAATTGAACCAAGGACCTCTCGTTCCACAGCTGCTCACGCTAACCACGGGACCACGGCGCTCCTGCGCTCGCATTTCACTTGATGTTGGATATCTTGCGCATGGACTACTCAGTTTGTATATTTTGCTTATTTTTTTCATAGTTCCGCACAACTTCTTCCTGTTTTATCGATTGATCTGTGTTCAGTTTTCGAGGCCTATCCACCGTGCCAACTTATAACTAAATCTGAGGGGGGTGCGATGGGGAGGTTCCCTTGTGAGTATGTTCTCGTCGCAAACATGACACACCCTTGAAACAATCAAATTCCCATTAAACACAATTATGGAATATTTTATGTACTGACCTTCCAGTGTCGCCCTTGCACTATTCAGTAGATTTAGAATTTTCTCATTTCTGGTATATGATTGCTGTTCTCTTGCCATATCAGTCTGCTTCTCTTCAGCTAGATTGATAAGTTCACTCAGCCCTCGTACTCTTCATGGCATGTTGTGGCGTCTTATAAATTCGAGGTCAGTAAAGAATTAAATTCTGAACCCCCTTCTATTTGTATTTCATCGACAAACAATGATGAATTCCGTCGGATGCTGTGCATCACAGGAGTTTGTTCCCAGGGTTCTCGCGCTGTGTTCCAGCTGAAGAGCAATGAATCAGAATATGTCTCCGCGGAAGTACATTTATTACGTAAACACAGTGCGCAAACACCGTGGCTATATCAACAACCATCGTCCATGTTTTTCCACTAATACCAACCTGACTTTGGAAGGCAGTCGCAAAAATACAGGTATATCCGGTCCCAACGACCTACCTTAATATTAACTCATCTCGAACTGCCTGGGGCGCCTCTTAAAAATCGCTATGGAGTCATGTCTCTCAGACTAATCTAAGGGCTGCATGGTCACAAAAACTATATACAAATACATACTTCGTGGTAGAATTAAGCACCTTCAGAAGTATCAATATTTTAATTAATGTTAGTTTTAGTATAAAAGAGTTTGTCCTTTGCATACTAAGTTAACCATAATGTATATTAGCGTCGTACGAACTATAGTGGAGTCAACTGTTCCTTCCAAAACTCGTTCTGTCATCTTTATGAAATTAAATAGATGTAATTTTCGCGAAATTTGAAATATCAGTGAAAAGGTGTGTTAAGTGTCTCATATTAAAGTAATTTCTTTGCTGATTGCAAAACTGGTCTTAGATTTTGCGAATCTGTAAAATTTCCAAAGTTATAGAGAATTTAACATTGTAATTAATATTTCATTAACCCTACTACCGCCAGGATTTTTTGTTTCACTGAGAACCATTGAAATCATATAGATTACAAGTAAATTACATTGAAATTATTGGCAGTATTTTAGTGTAGTAAAATAAATACACCATACATTACAACTGTTCACCGTAGCAGTCATTATTCTAGTTTCATGAATGTTGCAATCAAGAAACAAAAAGAAATTAAAATTGGGATCGTATTCACCCTAGTGTTACACAGTGCAATAAACCATACATAAATTTTAATGGATTTATAAGTAAAAAATTGAAGAAAACATTAGTGGGTGGAATTGACTCATACCCAGAAAGCCATATATTTGGAAAATAAAAGCTCTTAAAACAAGGGAAATGTATGTTTCCAATGTGTTTATGGGGTCATATAAACCCCAGTTGTACTAGGAAGGGTACAACAATAGCTGAGGCAAGAATCCCTAACACTAGGTACAAATATAAAAGGAAAATATTATTTTCATTGTTGCGGGTGTTTAGTATAACAGGTATTCAATGGAAGGATCACCATTCTATTTTCTTAAGTGTTAGATACAAGAAACAAACAAATTTTTTATGTTGTGGACATGCTGACGACAGTGGTACTCCATGCAAAAACCAAGGATAAATTTTGATGTGCTATAAATATAAAAATGAGCAACGTGTCGTTGGATACAATTGACTCAGAGGGAGAAAGTGATATATTTTGAAAATAATAGTTATGGAAACAAGGGAGATATGTATTTCCAATATGTTTATGTGGCCATATTGACCCAAGTGGTACAAGGAGGGAAAATAGCAATTCATCTCATGCATTTAGCTTACAGTTATGCGTAAAGCATGATCCTTTCTTCTCTAGCACCAGACGAGTCACTTCTGAAAACGGACGTTTAATTAAATTTAATTATTACATCATAACTCTTTTGTTAATACGTGATACGATTTTGGAATCAGACAAATTAATAGGTCCTCTATGAAATCTACCATACTAGTAAAATATTTAGTCGTTATAGATTCTCTGTGTATGATAACAAAAGATGGGGTGCCGAATTAAACTGGTTTCAACATTCGTTATATGGACTTCTTACATGAAACCTAAAATACGATTTGAGAAGTATTGTGTGATGGCTTTGGGTCAGCAGCCAATCGACAATGCTCAGTGGTTGTTATAAACGTATTTTATGTATAAAAACACAATTTACTTAACATAAATTTAGACTGGCTTCAGAGATTCCGTTGCAATTATTTATGATCGACTTTTCTTTAGTAATCGAGTGTATATCACAGTGTAGGCAACACTCCATACCAGAAGAACAGGTCAGACGCTAATCCAGGGAGTGAGGAGAGGGGAAGGTCGGATGGTGCAGTGGATCATGCCCCCCCCCTCTTATATAATGTATTTTACTAAACGCTTTTAACCTTACGTACACTGCACAAGAAAATTAAGGGTCACTTTCTTCGAACCCCGTAATTGTTTGCAGTTGCGACGAAGTTTGAAGAAATGGCTCTGAGCACTATGGGACTTAACATCCGAGGTCATCAGTCCCCTAGAACTTGGAACTACTTAAACCTAACTAATCTAAGGTCATCACACACATCCATGCCCGAGCAGGATTCGAACCTGCGACCGTAGCAGTCTCGCGGTTCTGGACTGAAGCTCGTAGAACCGCTCGGCCAACGCGGCCGGCACGAAGTTTGAAATTTGGCTCAAAGGTGAGTACACCATTACTGTAAAATGGTGCAAAAGCGTGACACAGTGCGACGTCACACACGAGCTTTGCTGCTCTTCAAACAGAAAGGTGTTGGCACATGTGAAAACATTGCCAGAGCTCAGAATTTCGTCTGAGGTGTAAGATGTTTTAATGATGACACATTGGAGCCAAATACAACCACAATTCTGCCCAACGCCATTGTGGACTTGTCACACGATGGCAACCTCGTCACGCCTCTTCTTACCCATATTTCACCCTTCCCTTGACGCCTCTTCGGTGGACAAAATAGCAACATCCAGCTTTGAAATCACACTGTTTTCTTTTGGGTGGACGAGGGAAACATTTAAATCACATCGCCGCTGAGGATCGACATGAAAAGATCTCAGGAGGTGGCATAAAGGGCATCAGTGAAATCTGAACGTGATTAGAAGCAGTAAAGTGTCTTTATGCTCTTCCAGCCCTCTTGTTTTGCCCCCACTTATGGCACGATTACAGCGAGACGAGAGGGAGTGGGGAGAGAACAGTGTGACAATGACACATGTGTGAATAAAATGTCAAAGGGTCCCTTAAGACCTGCTCGGCAACACCCTCTGTGCCATTACGCATTTCACTTGGACAATTTAAAAATGTACCCGTACAGAGAGAGACACTCATTGATTCCTAGGCACAAGTATGACAGGTATGCCTTTCGACACCCCTTAAATTTCGCATGTGGCCAGCAGGCGCTAGTTCAGCGACATAGTGTCACTCAGCTCGGGGGCGTAGAAATCATTGTCTGTCACAACGGCGCAAAGTGGCCCAAATCGCTTCAAAATCTAAATAAAATCGAAATAGTAGAAGGTGAACTTTCTTTCTATGGTCCCACGAAATCTTGAGTAGATTGCACTGAGGAATAGGTGACCAACGCTGCGGGGATATTCCAGTTGTAAAGCGATGTGATATGTGATTAGAAACTTCCCAAACCAGCAGCAGGAACACTGTAAAACTTATACGTTTTTACTTAAATTGCTGAGTGCAACTGAGTGAAACTTATCAATCTTTACTACGAAATGAAATTGCTGAGTGCAACTGAAAGTACTGTCTATTTACTTGTTTTATATCATTTCAACATTGGCCTACAGAATTTTCCCTGATAAATAAACTCAAACTTATCCTATATATTGTGTTCGAACGTAACGAATTACCTCAAAGAAAACGGTCTATTGACACACAGGCAACATGGGTTTAGAAAACATCGTTCTTGTGAAAGACAACTAGCTCTTATTCACATAAAGTGCTGAGTGCTATTGACAAGGGATTTCAGATCGATTCCGTATTCCTGGATTTCCGGAAGGCTTTTGACACTCTACCACACAAGCGGCTCGTAGGGAAATTGCGTGCTTATGGAATATCGTCTCAGTTATATGACTGGATCTGTGATTTCCTGTCAGAGGGGTCACAGTTCGTTGTAACTGACGGAAAGTCATCGAGTAAAACAGAAGTGATTTCTGGGGTTCCCCAAGGTAGTGTTATAGGCCCAATGCTGTTCCTTATCTATATAAACGATTTGGGAGACAATCTGAGCAGCCGTCTTCGGTTGTTTGCAGATGACGCTGTCGTTTATCGACTAATAAAGTCATCAGAAGACCAAAACAAACTGCAAAACGATTTAGAATATATATATGAATGGTGCGAAAAGTGGCAGTTGACGCTAAATAACAAAACGTGTGAGGTCATCCACATGAGTACTAAAACGAACTCGTTAAACTTCGGTTACACGATAAATCAGTCTAACCTAAAAGCCGTAAATTCAACTAAATACCTAGGTATTACAATTACGAACAACTTAAATTGGAAAGAACACATAGAAAATGATGTGGGGAAGGCTAACCAAAGGCTGCGTTTTATTGGCAGGACACTTAGAAAATGTAACAGACCTACTAAGGAGACTGCCTACACTACGCTTGGCCGTCCTCTTATAGAATACTGTTGCGCGGTGTGGGATCCTTACCAGATAGGACTGACTGAGTACATCGAAAAAGTTCAGAGAAAGACAGTACGTTTTGTATTATCGCGAAATATGGGAGAGAATGTCACAGAAATGACACAGGATTTGGGATGAACATCATTAAAAGAACGGTGTTTTTGTTGCGACGGAATCTTCTCACGAAATTTCAATCACCAACTTTCTCCTCCGAATGCGAAAATATTTTGTTGACACCGAATTACACAGGGAGGAACGATCACAAAGATAAAATAAGGGAAATCAGAGCTCGTACGGAACGATAAAGGTGTTCATTCTTCCCGCGTGTTATACGAGATTGGAATAATAGAGAACTGTGAAGGTGGTTCGATGAGCCCTCTGCCAGGCACTTAAGTGTGGTTCTCAGTATGCATGTAGATGTAGATGTAGATGTATTCATTTATTGCCCACAATGTACAAACGCAACGCAATTCTACTGCAAATAATTACCTCAAAAGAACGGCCTTGAATTAGGAGAAATCCTAACAATAACCCATACATTTCATAAGTCACTTACCTCCCAGAAAATTTTCGTGACACGAACTACAGCAAATACAGCTAGCAGCAACTACAGACAACTAAATAAAAAGATTCTAACTACTATAGGCTCTTAACTTCTAATAGGCATGTGGTTAGCAAAAGAAATTTTTTTTTTTGTTGAAGAGCAAACAATATATTTAGCAGATCTTACCTTAATGATGTGACATCCAGTTCCAAAAATTATATAATCGTCAATAATTCAATTTCCCAAACATTAGCAAACATATCAATCATCATTTTACAATCCACTTCCAACCAACACTAAATCTCCATGACGGACACACGTCCAAACCGTCCGCTCGCGCTAACGCTTCAAACCTCCGTCACTGCTAATTATTAACTTCCTTAGTGCGAGTCCGACCAGCCACAGAGTCTCTTACAGAGGGCGCACGACGCTGTGAGTGATATTGATGCAGTCTATAGCGCTGCATAGCGCTGCCTACATACAAACACATAAACACGCTACTTACGACTGCTGCCAGCTCTTGCAACGGCAACAGTACGCCAGCCGTTACCCTGACTGAAGGTATCGTTAATAACAGCACTAAACTTAAAATTACGGCTTACGAATACACAAGAGATGTCAAGAATAGAGTTAGATACAACTCCTTTCAGTTTATTTTTTGCGGCACCCACTACAGTCCCACTTTTCGCTTCAATATTTATTATTGACTTGAACACAGTAGCGCGATGACTTTCACGCCGACGACGACCGTAGCACGGCATAGCTCAGTGGCTCTGTTCAATGCAGTTGCCTGTGCAGCAGCCCGGTCCAGCCTGGCAGAGGGACCAGACGTCCCGCCGCTTATATAGCGTCGGTCCTAATCTACCTGCAAGGACATCCGGCATCACGAGTGACACAGCCCGAGGCCGCCAGCAGAGCTAGGGCCGCCTCGCGACGGGCAGGGGCCCAGTTGTCAGGATAAAAGACAATGGATAGCATTCCAAAAGTTACGTTTGTCACATGTTTAACAGTTGTTGTGACCTATATCGGCTTTAAATTAATCTATACTACTGTCGATACTATCCGAAATCGTTGCAACAAAATTTTTCTACGTGGCTACACTTTTTTAAATGACTCTCCTGTTGCATTAACGGTATAATTAACGAGTTCAAACATAATTGCATGTTCATATTTGCTCATTTTTAGTGCGCGGTCAGGTAGACAATTATTGTGCAATAGTGAACAATATTCTTCATTAATACCGGATGGGCCGGCCGCGGTGGTCTTGCGGTTCTAGACGCTCAGTCCGGAACCGCGCGACTGCTGCGGTCGCAGGTTCGAATCCTGCCTCCGGCATGGATGTGTGTGATGTCCTTAGGTTAGTTAGGTTTAAGTAGTTCTAAGTTAGCCGGCCGCGGTGGTCTCGCGGTTCTAGGCGCGCAGTCCGGAACCGTGCGACTGCTACGGTTGCAGGTTCGAATCCTGCCTCGGGCATGGGTGTGTGTGATGTCCTTAGGTTAGTTAGGTTTAAGTAGTTCTAAGTTCTAGGGGACTGATGGCCACAGCAGTTGAGTCCCATAGTGCTCAGAGCCATTTGAACCATTAGTTCTAAGTTATAGGGGACTGATGACCACAGATGTTAAGTCCGATAGTTAAAAAATAAAAAAAAAAATACCGGATGTCGACGTTAGTACCACATAGTTTTGATGCATGGATATGTCATAACCGAAGCTACTTCGTTGCCGATCGATCCATTATCTGAAGATGTGCAGGGAACTCGGAATAAAGATTTCCAGCGTTACCGAGGAGATATTCCTTTTTGAAGACAATGTATAACGTATTCCATCGGCTTCTGGCAAATTCGGAGCAACTCAATTGGAGATTCCAAAAAATGATGACTGAAAAAGATATAAAGAGATGCCACCTGAGAGAAAGGATCAGCTTTTCGTATCATCTCGCAGCTACAGATATTATATTGCCTAAGCTTAATCAATTATATCACTTAAGCTCGCGTATTACTCTAGACTTTTATACATATATTAAAATATTTTATGACAGTTGATCCATTTCTGTGTTCCTTTATTTGGTCTTATCTTACATCTAGGTCTGAATATTAATCTCACTGTTTGTATCTGTTTCAGAATCTGAATCTGTTTCTGCGTTTATGTCTGTGTCATTCCATGTATCCCGTTTCCGTGTTTGTGTGTATGTTCCTATTTGTGTATGTGATTGATCTTATTTCTACTATTCGTGTAAGGTACGTGGCACATTATCGGTTATGTCATTCGTTACGCACCAATCGTCCGGCTGTCGCAGAATTTGCCCTATGTTGTAGTACTCAGTTCAGGGTTGTATTTGTGTGAGTCTGTCACCGTGTAAAGTCATATGTTGAGAGGTTTTTAGTTCTCCGCAAGTGCACACGGGTGTTCGGCTGAGACCAAACCAATGGAGGTGTTGTGGGTATAGACAATGGCCAGTGAGGGAACGGACCACGCCACGTGCGGTATCTCATTCGCTCCTTGGTGTTTGGGGAAAAGGTACAGACGCGACTCCTCTTTTTGCCTAATTCTCTACTCTCTGCCAGGTATCATCTCGCCAGTGGCTTAGTTGGCGCCTTTCTGTGATGTCCTCTCCTATAATTTTAAATACCTTGTCGCGACTGCCTTTCTACAACTAGTATGCTGCTTCCATAATGAATTTTCACTCTGTAGCGGAGTGTGCGCTGATACGAAATTTCCTGGCAGATTACAGCTGTGTGCCGGACCGAGACTTCAACTCGTGACCTTTTTGTCTTTCACCGGCAAGTGCTCTGCCAACTGAGCTGCCCAAGTACTTCTCACGACCCGTACTCACAGCTTTACTTTCGCCACTCCTATCTTCCAAACTGCACAGAAGCGCTCCAGAGAACCTTGACAGACTAGCACTCCTAGAAGAAAGGATACTGGGGAGATATAGTTTAGCCATAGCCTGGGGGATTGTTTCCAGAATGAATTATCACTCTGCAGCGGATTGTGCGCTATTATGAAACTTCCTGACGGATTGAAACTGTGTGCTGGACCGAGACTAGAACTCGGGACCTGTGTCTTTCGCGGACAAGTGCTATACCAACTGAGAAGTTTCGTATCGTGCTGGAGAGTGAAAATTAGTTCTGGAAAAAATCCCCCAGGTTGTAGCTATGCCATATCTCCGCAACATCATTTCTTCCAGGAGTGCTAGTCTTGCAAGGTCCGCATGAGAGTTTCTGTAAAGTTTGGAAGTTAGAAGATAAGTTACAGGAGGAAGTTAAGCTGTGAGTACGGGTCGTGAGTCGTGCTTGGGCAATTCAGTGGGTGAAGCACTTACCCGCGAAAGGCGAAAGTGTCGAGTTCGAGTCTCGGTCCGCCACACAGTTATAATCTGCTAGGAAATTTCAGTACGCTGCTGCTCCTCGACGGATGGTGATGCCAATGGGGCACACTCCAATCATCACGTATAGTGCCTCTGTCGATGTAGTGCCGAAGGCACCCCACATCCTTACCAGAAATCTTTGGCCACGTCTCAACATGATTCTATGAGTTGCAAGGCCTAGCCGATGCACTCAGGCATTCGCTGCAAAGCATACTAAGGATTCGAATAGTACTATATGATACGTACGTATTGTACTTATGGGTAGTTTGTATTTTGTAGTATTTAGTCTTGCTAATTTATGCATTATTTTTATTACTTTGCTGGTTGTAGCTCTGATATGTTCAGTGAAATTCAGTTTGTTGTCAATGTGCAAATTTAGATATATTGTACTCTTTGGAGTATCAAGATTGTGTTATTTAGTTTGATGCTGGGGTTTCTTTTAAGTTCGCCTTTTATTGGCTCCAATTGTTAGTTCACTGTTTCATTGAGGTGTACGAGGAGCTGCGTAGCC